>NC_091090.1:24815000-26015000 GCF_032405125.1 Capricornis sumatraensis | reverse complement strand
ACCAGCAGAGAATTCTACAAGCAGGTAGACAGATCTGCTGGCTTGGCTGAAGGATATAAAAAAGAAGTTTGGAAATGCAGATTTCCTTGACTGGAAAATGCATACAGTGAGTTTGCTTCCTGAGATATGATCCTTCAATATTTTGTCCAACATTTGAACCACCAGTTGGAAAAGTGAGATGCACTGCATGGAATTTTCCATTATTCATTGACTGAAAATTCTTAGTGAATATCTAACGTAAAGTTTGGGCTTCCCTGCTGGTTCAGTGGTAAAGAATCTGCCTGCCAATGGAGGAGGCTTAGGTTTGTTTCCTGGGTCAAGAAGATTACCAGGAAAAGGAAATGGCAACCCACTCTGGTATTTTCACCTGGGAAATCCCATGGAAAGAGGAGGCTGGCGGGTTAGAGTCCAAGGGCTCACAAAAGAGCAGGACATGAGTTAGCGACTAAAGAACAACAATCTGAAGTTTGAGTGAAATCTGAAAACAGTTAAAATAGGCCAAAACATGCAAACATAGTCTGACAACAATGTACCTAAGTCATTTCGCAATGCACACACAAAAAATAATCTGCTCAAGCCCAAGTCTGGCTCCATTGCCAAGAAAAGTAAGCTGGTATATATCAGATAGCATGACTGTGTGACAAATTTGAACAATGGTGACTTTGAACCCAGACCCAAAGTCATCTACTTTGCTACACACACACACACACACACACACACACACAATGTTTTTGCTTTTGTATACATCTCTGTGACCAGGTAGTAAAGAGACTGGTGATTTTCTATTTCACCACCTCAGAACATTTCGACCATGTACAATAGAAATGAGTTATGTCAAAGAAAAATTGCAATAGAAAAGTTAAGCAGGCAAGTGAAACCTTTCCCAAGATCACTGCAATAAAAGAAATAGATTTAATTCAACCCCCTAAAACAAAAAGCATCAGAGTGAACTAGTGGAAAACGACTGGAGGCTGATCGATGTGAAGAGGCTACCTGTTTTTTCTTATTGTTCCCTATGGAATTTTGGCTCCTACCTTCTCAGAGTTTGGGAGAAAGGGGTCTTGTCTTTCTTGATAATCACATTTCAAAAGGATGGTTCCCAAGTCCTTATAGGAAGAGATCCCTGGGCTGTAAAACTGGCAAGAAGCTAGGAGAACTTTTACATCTCAAAGAAGCAGAGAAAGAATTTGCAGTTGAAAATTTTCTAAAGTAGATGTTCTAAGAAAAAGAACATCTGTTACTGGCCTATAGTCTTTAAAAAATAGTTTAATCAAACTAAAGGACACATTAAGACCTGATATATTTACATCTACATGTGTGTGTGTATATATAATATATATTTATAAATATATGTATATTAATTGAAGATGGGATATATTGTCTAGGTAGCCGCACCTGGAAAGTGATTCTAGTAACTCATACGGAGTGTAAAATCTGAGAGTTGAATCTTGTGTCCCAGCAAGAACTTTAAACTGCCTAATGGACTGGAACATACCCCTAAGCTTCAATTTCTCCCTCCAGACAACTTGGAACAAAAGTAATTGTTATAATGATGCCCTGAATAAAAGAAAATACAATCTTCATCCAGCTTTATCCAAGCTCAAAAGAAATCCCCAAAGCATTAATTTTGTAATATGTAGAGAATACTGGATTCAGCAGTCTTATACACTTTGTTAAAACTAATTTACAGCCTTCAAATTCCATCTTATGTAGGCCATGCCCCTTCAGGCATTTGGGTAGTACCTAAAATTCTGTAAAATAGAATCCCCTCACAGCAGAGTTGTCAGGCTCACAAGCCTCTGAAAATTTGCCCTAGGGAGTCACACAGTGGTTCTGAAAAATGCTGTCTATGTGTTTTACCATTTCTGAAATACTTTCCTTGTAAATCTCAGGGAGCAGAGTATTGCTGGCATTTTCTCGGGGGCAGAAATCTACTGCTAGGCCTCTGGCATAACACATAGGAAATAAAAATTCAAGTACTTTCCATCTAAAATTCTCCATAAAAAATGTCTAAAAACATAAATAAACAAACTTGTGCAAGCTGTATATGGCATGCTCCAATCAAAAGATATTTTCAAGCATCCAGGGAAATTTCTGAGCTCATTACCTTGAGTATTTCCTGATATTTGAAATTTTACAGGTATGCATTCACAAATTTGGGTGAAGGCTCTGACCTCAGTAAAAATGCAAATATCTTAAGGAAAAAGTAGAATTTACAGTTATAATATGTTGACCCTTCAGTGGCACAGAGTGTGAATAATTATTTTGAAGAAGAAAGACTTGGCTGAACCATAAGAGACATAAAGTTATAGGGAAAAATAAAACTCTATTATTTTAAGCAAGGAGGGTGTTCATAGCCTACACTAATAGGTATAGTTATAATTAGGAAAAACATTATGGAAAAAAGAGCCAGAAAATTAAACTCAAAGAAAACAGAAGAAATTAAATGTTAACAAAAAAGTGTAGAAAAATGAAAAAAATAATCTATATTCATATATGATTGTTAAAAGCTGATTATCAGAAAGGCTAATAAAATTGATGAGACAACCATGAGATGGATTAGAACAGAGTTGAGTGTGAAATAATCAATATAATGAATGATAATGGGACATATAGCAACCTACAAATTTTTTAAAAAATAAAAGTAACATGATAACCATATACACATGCATATTGGCTTTAGGGGAAAATAACTCTGAGGGATGGTAGTGAAAGGAAAGTCCCTTTGATAAATGGCACGAGGTCAATTTGATTTTATAGGCTGCAAAAGACATTGCCAATTCTTTCCTTCCACCAGAAAGTAGGGTCTATCTCCTGAACCACCCCTTCTACATATGGGTTGACCATGTTGCCTTTTTTGGTCAGTGTTTGTACATTGGAACATTCCCTCTTCCCCTGAGAATTCTGCAACCATGAGGCAAATAAGCCTGGATTAGCCTGCTAGTTAATGAAAAACAGGTAAATCAGCAAGTCAACCATTAGAACTCAATCACACATGTGTTATCTGGGGCAAGTCAGTATGTCTGGTGATAATTCTCTTCATAATAAGCAAGTTGTTTTAAAAGAAGCTAACTTGACTTCATGTGGCGATCGATTTGGGGTAAATTTCTCTCTTTTTATGATGATCATTTTATGTGATACTTTCAGACAAAAAAAATTTAGTTAATTCCTTTCTGAGTGAATGTTCAATGCTGTCACATTTTTCTATTCAGAATGTTGAATATTTTTTCTCTCTTACAGCTTTTCTCAGTGCTACTGGCTTTCCTCCTTATCTCTCTTCTCTAATAGTCTAGTGGTCTACTCATACATAATTTTATTTTCTTAGTGATTTCCTCTCTTCAGTTCTGTTCAGATTATGCCTGAAGAATGTTTCTCTCTTTTGTCAGTAGAGATATACTAGCATGGAAACAAGCATAAAATATCAATCAGAGAAATTTGAACATATTTGGGTTTTTGAGTGGCTGGTAAATAGTGGGGTAAATTATGTGAGAGGGGTAAATTATGTGAGAGTGGTAAATTACTGAATGGCAAACATGTTTAGACATTACATTGAGAACTTGTTGACTTTTCATTGAACTGAGCTAGATTTCAGGTTGCCACGGACTCAAGAAATTGGACTAAAGGCCACATATGGATGTGTGTGTCTATGGCTTCTCTTCATGAAGCAAAATTGCTTATAACATCTTCATAGTCTATATAATTAAATTCTCATACTTTAAGAGTCATTTAATGGGTTTACCAATTCTAACATTTAATAGACATTTTATATTAGTCTTTTCTTAGTTGAATAAAAATAGAAAAGAAAGTTGCAAGAAAAATTGATTATAAGCATGCAGAGTTTGTAGAATTATCTAAAAGAAAGGAATGGAAGTTCCCTGACAATCTTATGTAAGTTTGTGAAAGTTGCTCAGTTGTGTCTGACTCTTTGCAACCCCATGGACTATACAGTCTATGGAATTCTCCAGGCCAGAGTACTGGAGTGGGTAGCCTTTCCCTTTTCCAGGGTATCTTCCCAACCCAGGGATTGAACACAGGTCTCCTGCATTGCAGGCAGATTCTTTACAAGTTGAGCCACAAGAGAAGCCCATATGCAGAGTACATCATGAGAAACACTGGGCTGGAAGGAGCACAAGCTGGAATCAAGATTGCGGGAGAAATATCAATAACCTCAGATATGCAGATGACACCACCCTAATGGCAGAAGGTGAAGAGGAATTAAAAAGCCTCTTGATGTAAGTGAAAGAGGAGAGTGAAAAAGTTGGCTTAAAGCTCAACATTCAGAAAATGAAGATCATGGCATCTGGTCCCATCACTTCATGGCAAAGAGAGGGGGAAACAGTGGAAACAGTGGCTGACTTTATTTTTGGGGGGGCTCCAAAATCACTATAGATGGTGATTGCAGCCATGAAATTAAAAGACACTTACTCCTTGGAAGGAAAGTTATGACCAACCTAGATAGCATATTAAAAGGCAGAGACATTACTTTGCCAACAAAGGCCCGTCTAGTCAAGGCTATGGTTTTTCCATTGGTCATGTATGGATGTGAGAGTTGGACTGTGAAGAAGGCTGAGTGCTGAAGAATTGATGCTTTTAAACTGTGGTGTTGGAGAAGACTCTTGAGAGTCCCTTGGACTGCAAGGAGATCCAACCAGTCCATTCTAAAGGAGATCGGTCCTGGGTGTTCTTTGAAACTCCAGTACTCTGGCCACCTCATGTGAAGAGCTGACTCATTGGAAAAGACTCTGATGCTGGGAGGGATTGGGGGCAGAAGAAGGGGACAAGAGAGGATGAGATGGCTGCATGGCATCACCGACTCGATGGACAAGAGTTTGGGTAAACTCCGGGAGTTGGTGATAGACAGGGAGGCCTGGCGTGTTTCAATTCATGGGGTCACAAAGAGTCAGACATGACTGAGCAACTGAACTGAACTGAACTGAAGTATTGTGAATGATCAAAACAAACAGAAAACAACCTTCAGAAACAATTTTGGATGCTGTGGCCTAAAAAAAGAAATAGACAAAATTCAAAATTCAAAGAAACAAGCATTGAAAAGATTCATGCCTGTGTTTTTGAGAATCAGTTTAAGGAAATGAAGATGAAGAGGAAAAAAAAAGACTCAGAATTGGTGGAGAAAGTCAGATTTCTTGATATATTTTAGAGGTTTTCATGGAGACAAAAATTTGTGTTATTCTGGGGCTTTTAGAAGGAGGGAATTGGCATTGTTACATACTCTGAAGAGATCAGTGCCATATTAAGAACTTTCTGAAAGTGTTGTCTACATGTTAAATGAGCTGCTCAACAAGTAGTGAATTCCTCATTAGCAAAAATATTTATGTCTAAGCTTGACAAGCATTTGGCAGAGGAGACTTTAAGATTCTTTACAGTATATAACTGAGAGTGAGTATCTAGTAAATAAATTAACTTTGGCGGCTCTCTTTTAGTTTCAAAGCCAACATATCAGCTAAGAAAAGAACAAATTGTTGAAGGTAAGCACCTAAAGAAAAACTGACTCCTGCCTTGGGTGATGGAAGGGCTTTTCTGGTGGCTCAAATGAAGCAACTGACAAACAACTAATCTCAAAAAAATACTAGCAACTCCTGCAGCTCAATTCCAGAAAAATAAACGACCCAATCAAAAATGGGCCAAAGAACTAAATAGACATTTCTCCGAAGAAGACATACAGATGGCTAACAAACACATGAAAAGATGCTCAACATCACTCATTATTAGAGAAATGCAAATCAAAACCACAATGAGGTACCACTTCACACCAGTCAGAATGGCTGCGATCCAAAAGTCTTCAAGCAATAAATGCTGGAGAGGGTTTGGAGAAAAGGGAACCCTCCTACACTGTTGGTGGGAATGCAAACTAATACAGCCACTACGGAGAACAATGTGGAGATTCCTTTAAAAATTGCAAAGAGAACTGCCTTATGACCCAGGAATCCCACTGCTGGGCATACACACCGAGGAAACTAGAATTAAAAGAGACATATGTACCCCAATGTTCATTGCAGCACTGTTTATAACAGCCAGGACATGGAAACAACCTAGATGTCCAGCAGCAGATGAATGGATAAGAAAGCTGTGGTACATATACACAATGGAGTATTACTCAGCCATTAAAAAAAATACCTTTGGATCAGTTCTAATGAGATGGATGAAACTGGAGCCGATTATACAGAGTGAAGTAAGCCAGAGAGAAAAACACCAATACAGTATACTAACACATATATATGGAATTTAGAAAGATGGCAATGATGACCATGTATGCAAGACAGCAAAAGAGACACAGATGTGCAGAGCGGACTTTTGGACTCAGAGGGAGAGGGAGAGGGTGGGATGATTTGGGAGAATGGCATTGAAACATGTATACTATCATGTAAGAAACGAATCGCCAGTCTATGTCCAATGCAGGATACAGCATGCTTGGGGCTGATGCATGGGGATGACCCAGAGAGATGTTATGGGGAGGGAGGTGGGAGGGAGGTTCATGTTTGGGAACACATGTACATCCGTGGTGGATTCATGTCAATGTGTGGCAAAACCCATACAATATTGCAAAGTAAAATAAAGTAAAAATTAAAATTTAAAAAAAAAAAAAAGAATCTGCCTGCAATACAGAAGACCTGGGTTCTATCCCTGGATTGGGAGGAAATGGCAAACCACTGCAGTATTCTTGCCTCGAGAATCCCATGGACAGAAAAGACCAGTGCGCTACCGTTCACGGAGTGGCAGTCAGACTTGACTTTCACTTTCACTTTTGGGTCATGAAAAGAGCTAATCAACCAAGGGTCACTATGGACAGGAAGGTTGAGGTTCCGCCATAGGCAGGTGTGCCTTCTGTGGAGCTCTCTACAACCACTGAAAAGAAGGGAGGTCTATAGGGACACCAGGGCTTCGAAAGGCACATGGCTGAACCAACAAACTTAGATCTATTGGATCGGGTGGATTGTGTGAACACAGTGAGTGCGGGAGCAGCATCTCAAGAATTATTGGAGGAAGTAGGACAATGAGGCTTCAAAGAGCAGGTGACATTAGGTCAAGGGGAAGGAAAAGCATTTTAAACAAAAGTTTAATTCTAGATAAGGACTCCTTTAAATGGATTTTCTCCATTTTGCTGTAACAGTGAAAACATGTTTCTGCTTCTTGATGTTTTGATATCATCATGATGGCACACCTCCAAGGAAATCACTGTGTTGATGAAATATGCTGAGCTTGCGCCAACATCCAGGCCCACACAGCCCACTGATGCTGTATTAGGAAAAACCCTTGCCCAGCAGAGGTGGTGTAATTATACAGGTTGGGCGAATTGCTTAAAGATAGAGCAATGCCAAATATACTTCAGGGGATTGCCTGATCTCTACTGCTGTTACGCAGTCACATATATTTTCTTCACTTCTCTGAGGCTATAACAAGCCACCATGGATAGAAACAGAAATAAAACGGCAGACTAACTGAACAGATACACAAACTAATGGCAAAAATATTCGGACCTAAAACAAGATTCAACTGCCGCAGTTAGTGCCAGTGAGGATTCCTAGTAGAATTTAGAAGTTCAGCCTGAACTGAAATTCAATAACACTGCAGTCCACTAACATTTACGGTCAGTTCTCTTGTAATACCCTGGTCGAAAACCCAAATGTTTTCCAACTTGATTGATATATTAAGAAACAATTTGAGGACAAAGTAGATTTGCTTTGCTTATATGATTTCATCTATGGGAAACAGTGGGAGTATGCAGAAAACTGTGCCTAGCTGAACAGAGCCATGCAAGAATGCTCAAAACATACACACTTCAAATATCTACCACCTAGTGCAGCTCATTGCCTGCATTATGTGCTATGAACTACACTCAACCACATCTGGGATTACAAGTTTCCCTCCTATTTTAGATAACTCTTCTTCCATCACTTCACATTAACAAAAGCTGCAACCCTTTTGATATCTACTTCCACATGCGAATTTAAAGTTTTTTCCCATATGCATTGTACCACATATGTATTTCTTAACAACTTACTATGTGTAAAACTGTGCAAGTGTTTTAATTAGGTTCCCATCTTTGTTGTCTAATGTGTCCCTGACTAAAATTTTGAGTGTTATGCCCAGCCCCAGTTTTCCTCTAAGCCCTGTGGTTTTTAGTGTGTCAATTTGTATAAAGTCATGACTTTTTAGAAACACATACGTTACCATAAGGTCATCGCCAGTGGTTCAGATGGTAAAGAATCTGCCTGCAATGCAGGAAACCTGGGTTCTATCCCTGGCTTGAGAAGATCCCTGGATAGGGGAATGGTAACCAACTCCAGTATTCTTGCCTGGAAAATCCCATGGACAGAGAAGCCTGGTGGGCTACAGTTCATGTGGTCACAAAGAGTCAGACACAACTGAGTGACTAACGATGCATGTCACCTAAGAGCAGTTTATAAAGTCACTGGTCAAAGACTAGGTCATAACTGAGCTAGATTTTAGACCATTTTCCCCCCAGATCTCTATTCAGTATCCTATGTGTGCAGTATCTGTAAACTAATTTTAATTACTATGAAGTAATTAAAAACAATAATAATGACAATGCAACATTTTTCATGCATTATAAATTAGAAAATCTTTCCAAAACCTGCTACATGCTATAGCTTGCATTTTCAAAGAAAATTACCTTGTTTTCTAAGAAGAGATTTTCAGTGAGTATATCTTTCCACATACAGCAAGCAATTATGTCATTAAATATGACTTCCTGGAACTCATTTAATTTACAACATAGAATTATAATAAAAGCATTTGTTAATTGTTTATTTTTAAGATGTCAGGAAAATTAAACTTTGTTTTGACAGAACAATATTTTCAGAAACAATAATTTCTAGAAGACAATGATCTCAATAACATTTAGAAAGTTTTGTTTGTCCCTATAATCTTAGCCAAAGTCAGGGAAATAAGGTAGTTTACAAAATGACTGCTCTGAGATTAAGCAAAGAAATTATATTTTAGTCTGGTATAACTCTTTATTGTACTCTTAAAGGGTAACCCCTTGGTTTTAGAGAAGCGCAAACAAATAAAATGCTGGCTGTGCAATGTGCTAAAACATTAGAAACTTACATGCAAATTCTTAAATGCTAGATATGTTTTTTCCTAATCCTAGTTTTAATGGAATTGGACCATTTGTCTGCCAATACCTAGACTGAGCCAAAGGTATTAAGAGAACTGTTCAAGTTGCTGCCTCGTGGTGTTAAAAAATGAAGACTGTATATGACTCCTTATTCCTTTAATAATATTTTTATTTCTACTGATTTTTTCATAATCCCAGGTATTTACATGTTTTTTAAAGTGGCCTAGTGCAAGAAAAGTTAGGTTATTAAGGCTAAAACTGGTCTTTAGTTCATAGGGTAGTTATAAGAATTAAATGACTTAATCGTAAAGTATAAAAAGAGCTTTTGGAATACAAGAAGCACCATATATATGTTTAATGAATTAATTAATATGTTGTGATTATATGCATATCTTCGTAACAAGTACTTAAATATCTAAAAACAAAAACTATTACTGGGGAAATATATGTGAACAAATAATTATGTTTATAAAATTTAATATTACTTATTAAAATGTATCTAGCTGAAAAATAAACCACATAATATTTGAGAAACACATTTAATAAACTTTGTCAAACATATACAAGGAAACATGCACCTCCCTCTAAGGAATCTTTCTACTTTCCTCAGGTACACATGGGCTCTCTCAAAAGTTAGCTTTGTGAAAGGACTTTATCATATTGGAAGGTACATGCTAGCAACATGATGTATCGCTGATGATATGGATCTTGGTCACTGGTTAAGGTGGGTTTGCCAAGTTACTCCACTGTAAAGTTACTATTTTTTTCTTTCTTCTTATTCCACTTACTATGGAAGCAAATGACGAAGTCCAGCCCACATTCAAGGAAGTAGAAGGAGGGCTGTAGAGGCCTGCTCTACCTCCTGGCAAGGAGAAAATCTAAATTATTTGGAATTCTTCTGTGGGGAAAATCTGTTCCTTCTCTCCATTTACTTATTTATGCAATCTTTTTTTATATCAGTATGGATTCATGCATATTTAGTTTTTACTCTGGGTTGTAATCTAATGCCACATTATTTATTTTGTTGCTCAAATTGCTTCAACTTTGTCCATTGGGAGTTTTCTCTTTGTTTGGTTGGGTTATTTGTTTTGTTTTGTTTTTTAGTTTTTGGTCGGTTTCAGATTGACTATTAAGTCCCTTTGGCAAGTACTTTTGTTTTTTTGAGAGCTTTTTTGCTTTCTAGAATTACCAGATTCTAAATATGTTAGATATTTTCTCTGCTCAAGCTATGGAATCAGCCATTTCTTTAAGAAACCTGAAGCATTATTCAGTTCAGTTCACTTCAGTCACTCAGTCGTGTCCCACTCTTTGTGACCCCATGAACCAGAGCACGCCAGCCCTCCCTGTCCATCACCAACTCCCAGAGTTTACCCAAATTCATGTCCATCGAGTCGGTGATGACATCCAGCCATCTCATTTTCTGTTGTCCCCTTCTCCTCCTGCCCTGAATCTTTCTCAGCATCAGGGTTTTTTCCAATGTGTCAACCCTTCGCATCAGGTGGCCAAAGTATTGGAGTTTCAGCTTTGGCATCAGTCCTTCCAATGAACACCCAGGACTGATCTCTTTTAGGATGGACTGGTTGGATCTCCTTGCAGTCCAAGGGACTCGCAAGAGTCTTCTCCAACATCACAGTTCAAAAGCAGGAGTTCTTCGGCACTCAGCTTTCTTCACAGCCTAATTCTCACATCCATACATGACCACTGGAAAAACCATCAAATCCCTTATGATTATACAGAGGAAGTGAGAAATAGATTAAAGGGCCTAGATCTGATAGATAGAGTGCCTGATGAACTATGGAATGAGGTTAGTGACATTGTATAGGAGACAGGGATCAAGACCATTCCCATGGAAAAGAAACGAAAAAAAGCAAAATGGCTGTCTGGGGAAGCCTTACAAATAGCTGGGAAAAGATGAGAGGCAAAAAGCAAAGGAGGAAAGGGAAGATATAAGCATCTGAATGCAGAGTTCCAAAGAATAGCAAGAAGAGATAAGAAAGCCTTCTTCAACAACCAGTGCAAAGAAATAGAGGAAAACAACAGAATGGGAAAGACTAGAGATCTCTTCAAGAAAATTAGAGATACCAAGGGAACATTTCATGCAAAGATGGGCTTGATAAAGGACAGAAATGGTATGGACCTAACCAAAGAAGAAGATATTAAGAAGAGGTGGCAAGAATACATGGAAGAACTGTACAAAAAAAGATCTTCACGACCCAGATAATCATGATGATGTGATCACTAATCTAGAGCCAGATATCTTGGAATGTGAAGTCAAGTGGGCCTTCGAAAGCATCACTATGAACAAAGCTAGTGGAGGTGATGGAATTCCAGTTGAGCTGTTTCAAATCCTGAAAGATGATGCTGTGAAAGTGCTGCACTCAACATGCCAGCAAGTTTGGAAAACTCAGCAGTGGCCACAGGACTGGAAAAGGTCAGTTTTCATTCCAATTCCAAAGAAAGGCAATGCCAAAGAATGCTCAAACTACCACACAATTGCACTCATCTCACACGCTAGTAAAGTAATGCTCAAAATTCTCCAAGTCAGGCTTCAGCAATACGTGAACCATGAACTTGCAGATGTTCAAGCTGGTTTTAGAAAAGGCAGAGGAACAAGAGATCAAATTGCCAACATCTGCTGGATCATGGAGAAAGCAAGAGAGTTCCAGAAAAACATCTATTTCTGCTCTATTGACTATGCCAAACCCTTTGACTGTGTGGATCACAATAAACTGTGGAACATTCTGAAGGAGATGGGAATACCAGACCACCTGACCTGCCTCTTGAGAAATCTGTATGCAGGTCAGGAAGCAACAGTTAGAACTGGACATGGAACAACAGACTGGTTCCAAATAGGAAAAGGAGTACGTCACTGTATATTGTCACCCTGCTTATTTAACTTATCTGCAGAGTACATCATGAGAAACGCTGGACTGGAAGAAACACAAGCTGGAATCAAGATTGCCAGGAGAAATATCAATAACCTCAGATATGCAGATGATACCACCCTTATGGCAGAAAGTGAAGAGGAACTAAAAAGCCTCTTGATGAAAGTGAAAGACGAGAGTGAAAAAGTTGGCTTAAAGCTCAACATTCAGAAGACAAAGACCATGGCATCCAGTCCGATCACTTCATGGGAAATAGATGGGGAAACAGTGGAAACAGTGTCAGACTTTATTTTGGGGGGCTCCAAAATCACTGCAGAAGGTGACTGCAGCCATGAAGTTAAAAGACGCTTACTCCTTGGAAGGAAAGTTATGACCAACCTAGATAGCATATTCAAAAGCCGAGACATTACTTTGCCGACTAAGGTCCGTCTAGTCAAGGCTATGGTTTTTCCTGTGGTCATGTATGGATGTGAGAGTTGGACTGTGAAGAACGCTGAGCACTGAAGAATTGATGCTTTTGAACTGTGGTGTTGGAGAAGACTCTTGAGAGTCCCTTGGACTTCAAGGAGATCCAACCAGTCCATTCTGAAGGAGATCAGCCCTGGGATTTCTTTGGAGGGAATGATGCTAAAGCTGAAACTCCAGTACTTTGGCCACCTCATGCGAAGAGTTGACTCAATGGAAAAGACTCTGATGCTGGGAGGGATTGGGGGCAGGAGGAGAAGGGGACGACAGAGGATGAGATGGCTAGATGGCATCACGGACTCGGTGGACGTGAGTCTGAGTGAACTCCAGGAGATGGTGATGGACAGGGAGGCCTGGCGTGCTGCGATTCATGGGATTGCAATGAGTCAGACACGACTGAGCGACTGAAATGAACTGAACTTTACTAGACAGACCTTTGTTGGCAAAGTAATATCTCTGCTTTTTAATATGCTTGGTTGGTCATAACTTTCCTTCCAAGGAGTAAGCGTCTTTTAATTTCATGGCTGCAATCACCATCTGCTGTGATTTTGGAGCCCCAAAAATAAATCTGACACTGTTCCCACTGTTTCCCCATCTATTTCCCATGAAGTGATGGGACCAGATGCCATGATCATCATTTTCTGAATGTTGAACTTTAAACCAACTTTTTCACTCTCCTCTTTCACTTTCATCAAGAGGCTTTTTAGCTCCTCTTCACTTTCTGCCATAAGGGTGGTATCATCTGCATATCTGAGGTTATTGATATTTCTCCTGGCAATCTTGATTCCAGCTTGTGCTTCTTCCAGCCCAGCGTTTCTCATGATGTACTCTGCATATAAGGTAAATAAGCAGGGTGACAATATACAGCCTTGACATACTCCTTTTCCTATTTGGAACCAGTCTGTTCCATGTCCAGTTCTAATTGTTGCTTCCTGACCTACATATAGGTTCTCAAGGGGCATTTAGGAAATCAAGATCTGGATGCTGTTGGGGCCCAAAGTTGACCACCCCAAAATATGCTTCAATGGCATATTGTTTTGAATCCAAATTCCTTAGAAATGGCCAGTGCAAGAAGGAAATTTTGACCCTTCTCTCTGCTTCTCTGAAAGCAGGAAATAAATCTTTCATGTAAAAGGTGCACTCCATGTACCTGGAGGTAGACAAACATCCTTATCACCAATAGGGAATTCAGGGTGTTGAGGGAAGCCAGTACAAATAAGCCTTGGTTGTTCTTTTCTAATTCACTACCCAAGCCCAATTTAAGTTCCTTACTGATTAAATACCCAAAGCCCAAGTTTCTTTTTCCTGTCAATTCCTCTCAAATTTCTTGCTGCTTTGTATAACATTTGCCTGCTCTTAGGTCCCATATCTTTAAGACCTCTGCGCACATGAATTGAAACTTGCTTTTTTTCTGTTAATCTTCCTTTTATCAATTCTATTATTTGTCCAGCTACAAAATTCAAGCAAGGTTAAGGAGGAAATTTTCCCCTTCCCAGCAATACCAAGGGTGCTTGTTGCTACTTAGATGTCACTACTCCTAGGCTTTCTTGACAGACAGAGCTAGAAAATGCATGTGTGCTTACCAATCCATTTTTATACACATTTCCACAATTATGTCTATATCAACATCTGGATCATTCATCAGCCCCTCAACATACAGCATCCATTCCTTTATTCTTTCAGACATTCCCAGTATATACACAAGTAGGCTCAGAATTGTTAGTCTGTACTCCCAGATCCATGTCCATGAATAAGACATTTGCCAACTGGAGTAGAGTTTATGTACAGTCCCATTCTGCCTTTTGCTTGACAGCATCCTGTTAAAATACTGTTTTCCAAATTTATGTTTGACCTACATCATTTGTGTCATGTGACATCCCTGGATATCATGCAAGTTACCATCATGCAAATGAACTTAAACAAGAGTTTTTAAAAGTATGAATTACTGTTTCATGGTGTTTTCCAAGAAATTTTCTGTCCTTAGAGGGATTAAAACTTAATGGCATTTTCTGTCTTGTTAATTTTATAGGTTTTGAACCTGTCACAGTTTTTATTCAGCTGAGTGTGTTTGTCCATTCATGCAAGCACAGAGCAGTCAAGAATGATTTCGGTTAAAAGCAGGCATAGTTTAAGGTGAGCAGCAGAAAATAATTCTTTTGGGGTGAACTGGACTGTAAATAAGGAGCATCTTCTCCCAAGTCAGCTTTTACATTACTTTGTTCCAAGTTTCTAAATGCTGAAATACTAACAAGAGCAACTGATCTCATTAGCAAAGATTTTATATTTAATATATAAATTCTCCTGGGAACAAGCACAAGCGACCTCAAAATGACAGACCAAAGGCTAGTAAAGTACTTGGATCTGTTTTTTTTTTTTTGGGGGGGGGGTGTCTACAAAATTTTTTAAATATTTAAAAAGCTTTAAATTGAATTAAAAGCAATTGAAGCAAAGATTTATATCTTGGAAGTGTAGCTATTCTAATGTTGCTCTTTAAATAAATGTTGATTGAATTAGAACATATTCTGAAACTTAGCAGCACCAACAACAACAAAAGCCAGAGTGTTAAAGCTGGAGTGTTGGTGACTGCAAAAAAAAAAAAAAAAAGTGTAAATTGCCAGGAATGATATGAAGAAAATGAATTGAGTACAGAAAGGTGAGGTTTGCCAAAACAAACTCTTACAATTTCAAAATTTGCTTGGGGTTACCCCTCCCTATCAGGAAAGGAGAGAGTATTTATATTTTTCTCTCTACATCTTTCTTTCTCAATTATATTGCCTCCCATGTCCAAGATCCTGAACCCAATCTAAGAAACTAATAAAGTTTAGCTATAGTGTGATTTAAATGGGTATTTCATAGCTAACTAAAATACTTAAGAACTATGCTTAATATAGTTTTAAAACTACAATGACTTCAAAACCCAAAAACAAATTTAAAATAAGTTTTAGCAAAGAAATAAGACAATATGATGAAGTAAAACATGTATGTTGTAAGAATATTAATAAATTGTGAGAAAACACCATTAAAAGATATTTAATAAGTTTAATTCATAACTCTCATCTCATAAAAATATAAAAAACATTCAAAGATTGTATTTAATTCAGTAAATAATAAGTAGACATGTAAATCATGATGTGATATAAGGTAAAGAATTTAAAGAATTCTGATTGGAGGCAATCAAAAAACAAAGTTGCAAAGAGTTGTAAAACCACAGGGAAGTAATCAGTTATATCTTGACCATAGACAATTTATATTCCAATGGACAGGAATCATTTTCACTATGATCAGCTTACATTATAAGTAGTTAAAGACAATGAAAGGGAGAGATAACCAGGAAGGGAGTGGTAAACAGGTGTTAACTGACAAACCTAAAACAATTTAGTAACAAATTTGATATTCTTTATTCCAGAAAAAACATCCCGGGATAGGGAAAGCTCAAAGCCTCACAAGCAGTGATGCACTCTTTCTGAAGGGTTTGAGGAAACACTGAGTTTTTCAGAGAATTAAAAGAGGCAGCTCATAAAGAATGTATCATTGGCTAGAGTGTCAGGGATTTCCTTGTAAGTCTCAGTTCAGTTCAGTTCAGTCACTCAGTCATGTCCGACTCTTTGCCACCCCATGAATCGCAGCACACCAAGCCTCCCTGTCCATCACCAACTCCCGGAGTTCACTCAAACTCATGTCCATCGAGTCAGTGATGCCATCCAGCCATCTCATCCTCTGTCGTCCCCTTCTCCTCCTGCCCCCAATCCCTCCCAGCATCAGAGTCTTTTCCAATGAGTCAACTCTTCACATGAGGTGGCCAAAGTACTGGAGTTTCAGCTTGTAAGTCTAGCAGGTCCTATTTTCTAGGGTAAAGTAAATTGGCTAGAGTTGAGTTGGAGATTGTGAATAGTATGATTCTCTGACAGGTATTTCCTGTAAGTCCAGGCTGACTCAGGTTTAGATTTTGATATGGGCTGAGCCATTAGGTTAGCCTCCATTATCTGAGTCCCCGTATACAAACTAAGTTTATTACATGACACCTGCTAATCTTTGTGAAATTTGATGAAAGGACACTTCACTCAGAGTGGAGATGAGAGGCCAGAAGAGAGAAATTAATTAAATAGTGTTAAAGACTGAATTACAAAAAGGGTAAACACCTCAATTAGCTCTCCCCATGTACAATCCTATCTCCTAGGAAACCAACATCAATATCCCTTTCTTAAAAAAAAACAAACATTCTTTTAACATAAGATCTAGCTTTTGAATAACTCGGTATTTACTCAAAGAAATTGAAAACCTATGTTCATACAAAAACCTAGGCATGGGTATTTATAGCAGCTTTGTTCATAATTGTTAAAACTTAAAAGCAACCAAAATGTTCTTCAGTAGATGAATGGAGAGATAAACTGATACATGTAGACAATGGAACCTTATTTGACTGAAAAGAAATGAACTACTGAACCACAAAAAGACATGGGGGAACCTTAAATGTATATTACAAAGTGAAAGATACCAATCTGAAAAACTGAATACTGCATGATTGCAATTACATAACATTCTGGAAAAGGCAGAAATGTGGAAACTAGAGAGATTAGTGGTTTCCAGGGGTTGTGGGAGGTGGGATGAATAAATATGTAGATCAGAGAGGATTTTTAGGGGAGTGAAAATAATACTTACCCTTCTGAGTCAGGCCCCAGCAAACGGTTCTCCTGCCTGGTGTTGCTTGAGTCAGTAGAAGGAGCTGGAGTTGGATTCAGAAACAAAGAAAAGCCTTATTGTCAAAGAGCAGAGAGGCCCAAGTTAGTTCTAGAAGGCAGGGTCCCCCAGAAAGGTCATGGGCAGGGCTTCTGGATTGCTTTATAGGGTTCTGTTCAGCAAGGTGGCATTCTCCCAAGGCCAGTGTATCTGGGCTGCTCATGGCTCCAGACTGCAGTGCCCAGTACAGGCTCCACGCACAGCCCACCGTTGGTGTCTGGGTCGGAAGTGTCATGCACAGCGCCTTTGCACAGAGCCCTGAGAGCGGAGGTGTCCATGCGGCTGCTTCCCTCCAGGAACTCTGGTCTGAAAGGCCAGGTGCAAGGCCCTTGCTGGTGGTTTCCTGGAGCCAGTGAAACTAGGCTCCACTTGGAGGAAAAGAATAAAAGAAAAATTAGAATTTTAATTTTATTACTCAAATTCCATTTTTATTTCCCAGGAATTGTTAATGGGCTTTGACGGTGACAAAAATACTCTGTATGATGTTATAATGATGAATACGTGTCATTATATGTTTATCCAAACCCATAGAATGAATGTACAATGCCAAGAGTGAACCTCAAGGTAAACTGTCAACTTTGGCTGATAATGGTTATCGATGTAGTTTCCTCAACTGGCAAATTTACCAGTCTGGTGGGGATGCTGATACACAGGAGGCTGTGCATGTAGATGCAGAGAGTACATTGGAGATTTCTAAGTATCTTCCTCCCAATTTGCTGTGAACCGAAGACTGCTCAAAAATAAACCAAAGTTTTTTTAAAAAAAAATCAACACTGACTATCCCTCCCAAAACGAAAAACAAACCACAATTGCTAACTGCTTTTGCTAGCCACTATGTTTGTAAATGATTTACTCCCATTATTATGTTTTTTAAGATACATTTTTTAGGTACCTTGACTATGAAATGCTAATGAAAGTACAGCTTTCTAACCTCACCTATGCCCCTTGCTCTGATGTTAACTTGTCTTTAATATCTTATGTATGATTTCCCTTACTGTTTTCATCAGCTCTCTCCTCACCCAATGGTTTTTAAATTAAATACCACCTCTACATAGAGGCCTCCTTAACACAACACTTACTTTCTCATTTCTTTCTAAACGTACCCCCTCAACCATGCAAGTTAATTGGCATAGTGTTATTTGTTTACAATAATAATCTGCAAAAATTGTTGTGTTGTTATTGCCATTGTTGTTATCTATCTCTCCCCCACACACAGACTGTAAGTTGCAGGAAATTAAGGATCATTCAAATTATTAATATCTTCTTAGTAAGTGGAAATTAGATGAGTGAGAATCAGTCCTTGCTCTTAAAATGTTCACTGTCTAATGGAAGGGACAGATACGTAAATTCCCTATAAACTGTATTTTCAATTGTTCAGAATTTCATAAGATTTTTTTTTCAGAGCACACTCATGGAAATGGAAAGCATTTCTTGTGAAACTAAATGTTATCTGCATTCTTGTGGTAAGCATCTACCAAAAAAAGTTTTATCAAGCAACTGCTATGGTTAAGGTACCTTAAGCAACTGAGATCCTGAAGTCCTACTGATGAATAACATCACAACCCACTAACAAACATAGTCCATTAACCACCAATAAAAGTCAGCCTTTGTCAAGTGCCAAGTGAGAGAGGCAAATAATAAATATTTTTTGAGTTGAGGGTAGACAGACATCACTTTGACAGGGACAGCAGAGAGAGTTTTCACAGAGTAAACTGTGCTTAAGTTGGAACCTTTATAATAAGATTTAGGTGAGTGGGGAGAGGATAAAGGACACCTTAGAATCTATATGGCTTGTTCAGTCCACAATGAATGGTTTGTCTAAAGTAGACACAGCACTTCCTTCTGGGGCCTCAATCCAGCCTTATTGCCTCCCAAGACTTTAGTCTACCTGTGTGACCTATCCTTCCAGTTAAGTCTTCTGCCTCTTTAAGCCTGTGAAGATCATAAAACTGTTACTCTACTTAAGTTATAACAGATAGTCTATATCAAAAAATAACTGATGCTTAACGTGAGCATTCCCAATAGGGCTATTTCAATCTCAAATTATATTTGCTCCAAGGAAAGCACACAATGAATCACAATGAAGCTGGTGGGGGGAATGCATCAATGGGCAAAAATAGCACTGAGTGTCTTCCAAGTATACACAATTAGGGAAAATTCTGGGCTAATGGATGACTGTTGTATAGAACATGCGGGGACAGTTTAGTCCATCTTTATTAGCTCCGCATTGCAAATCAACATTTCCCCAAAGAATTTTTAAATCATTCCCCTTAGTGCTACAGTGTGAGGGTCACTGAAGTCAGGATCTCCTCACTTCAGTTATGGACAATCCTTTGTCCCTTGGTTTTCAGCTTTGGGCACAGGAAATTGCTGAAAGCAGAAGGCAGGCTTTGTTGTTTCCTCTTGCCTCAAGGGCCAGGAATAGTCATTTAATTCAATGAAAAGTTGTACTTATCCATAATATATGTACAGATTTCTGACTTGCAAGAAAAAATTCAATCAGGTTAATTTAAAGCACTTCCAGACGTCCTGAATGCCCTCTGAGGCTGCGAGCCTGCGCTTCTCCGGTCTTCTCTATTGCCCGTCTAGTTGTCCAGTTAGAGCGTTATTTCTTATTCCTCCCTCTTCAGTTACCTCAGTACAAATGGTCTCCAGGTCCTGATACTCCCCCCTCCTCTGTGTCTCTGGCCTCTGCCCCTTTCTTTCAGATCATGACCAGACTATTGTAAATAAGAGTTGTAATACACTGCTTCTAGCTAGTTTTTCTCCCTCTATCATGTCTTCTAAAATCCTTACTCTATTCAGTTGTTGGATGGAGCTTCTGACATCATTTCCTTCATCCTCCTTCCTCACTATTCCTCAAGGTCCTGATGGGAGTCATTCTTTCCCAATGCTTCAAACATGTATGTTACTTACACAAGCAGACAGAAAATGTTTTTTTCAAAACTGCAAATGTTTATCTCATTTTTGTCCAAACCTCTTCCTCTTGAATCCCATCCAAATAAACATCTAAACAAAAGGAAACAAAAAGACATCAATCCTTAATGGTAGAGATATTAATAACTACAAAAATGCATTTGATAGTCTTCCCTACTTCTTAATGTTTATGAAATGGAAGGAAAATCTCAAAATAATGAATACAATTCTATCTGTGCTTAAGTGAGGAAAATTTTAAACCTCATACTATAACCCCAAATAAAAGAAATGAGAAAAAGTAAAATTTTTAAAAACTTATTTGAACCAAATTGAAAGTTGATACCAGAAATAAAATACCTTTGAAGTTCCTGGGCCCAGTGAAAGTTCTCAGAATGAAATGGGAGAAAATTACTCATACTTCAATAGCATCAAGTAAAAGCATAGGTTGGAGTATGTGTGTAAGCTATGTGGAAGACAAGGATCAAATTTGCTTTCTTCCTGAAAATTGGCATAGGTCAGCACTCACAGAAATAAAGTAAGTTCTGTTGTTAAGCAACATTGTTTTTCTGGTATCCAAAATAAGATGACTGAGATCTAGAGGCATGTATATTTTAAAAGGAGCATATACCATAGATAACTGTGCAGACACAAATTTGAATTAAAGCACCAAACAAAAATTACCGAGCCATTAGGAAACACCTTAATTCACCTTCTCACCTGAAGATGGAGAAATAAATCTAATCATCAAAAACATTTCAAACAGAACAAGATGAGCCCCAATCTGAAAGAGCCTGACCCAAGCAGATTAGGAATTTTATTAAAAAATCTTAAATGGAAAATCTCCATCCAAACAAAGGAGGAGAAGGAAAATTTGGCATAACTTCTTTCTCAGTGATTAGTAGATCAAGTGGACAATGTGTTTTGTAAATAATACTATTGATAAAGTTGACCTAATAGAGTAATTATCTAAATCTACATTCCACTAGAATTTCAGAAAGATTTCATTTAAAAAAAAGACCAAGTTCAACAAGACCTTTGTCATTAGAATTGATGAGAGTGTGACTTGTGTATTTTGATGCTGATCCTGAGATTCACTGAACTAATAAATATATATCCAGATATATATTACATATACCAAAAGAATGCTCTTATAATCAAATGTCCATGATACAAAAATCAACCTAATAAAACTAAATAAATAATCACCAAAAAATCAATGAAAAGTGAAAGTAGTGAACATGGTATTATTTGTCCCAAAAGCAATATAATCCCAGAAATAAATAAGTATCATATCAACATAAAAACTGAAAAAAAAAAAACCCACAAAAACAATCTCTTCTAAATAAGTCTTGGACCAATGATGAAATCAATACCACAGTCTAATTTTTTTAATTTCATCGAGATATAATTCTAATATCATACAATTAGCTGATTTAAAGCATACAGTGTGGAGCCTTCCCTAGTGGTTAAGACTTCCACCTTTCACTTCAGGGAGTGCAGTTTCAATCCCTGATTGGGGAACTAAGATCCCAATTACCTTCAGGCCAAAAAAACAAAACAAAACATAAAACAACAGAAACAATGTTGTAACAAATTCAATAAGAAGTTTAAAAAAATAGTCCATATTTTAAAAAATCTTTAAAAAATTAAATTAGAATAAAGCATACACTGTATTCTTTTTCAGTGGATTTACAAGGTTATGTAAGCATTACCACTAATTTTAAAATATATTCATCTCCCCTAAGAGACTCATTGAAAAAGACTTTGATGCTGGGAGGGATTGGGGGCAGGAGGAGAAGGGGACGACAGAGGATGAGATGGCTGGATGGCATCACTGACTCAATGGACGCGAGTCTGAATGAACTCCAGGAGTTGGTGATGGACAGGGAGGCCTGGCGTGCTGTGATTCATGGGGTCACAAACAGTCGGACACGACTGAGCGACTTAACTGAAGAGATGAATATATGACCGTTATCCTTCACTTCCCTTTTTCTCAGAACCTTCCACAACATGCCCTGTCCTCAGCCACTGGCAACAACTGATATACTTTGTGTCTCTATGGCCTTTAAATTATGGACACCTTATATAAATGGAATCATATAGTGTATATTTCTTGTGACTATTTTCTTTACCTTAGAATAATATTTCCAAAACTCATCCATGTTGTAGGATTAAGCATTACTTGATTTCTTTTTTAAAGCTGAATAATATTCTTTGGTATGGATATATCACATTTTGTCTATCCATTCATCAGTTGATAGCTGAAGTATTTCCATTCTTCTTTATTGTGAATAATGCTGCTATACTAATTCATGTACAAGATTCCATATGGACATACTCATCAGTTCTCTTTATATATAACTAATGGTGGAATTGCTCACATGAAAATTTTATTTTTAACCTTTTAAGGGAACATTCTAACTGTTCTGTAAAGTAGCGACAGCATAGTTAATCCCAGTCACCAATATATGAAGATTCTGATTTAACATCCTTGCCAACTCTTTTTACCGTCTAACTCTTTTATTATAAGCATCCAAATGGGTATGACGTGGAGAAGGAATAGCAATCCACTCCAGTATTCTTGCTTGGAGAATCCCATGGGCGGAGGAGCCTGGCAGGCTATGGTCCATGGGTTCGCAAAGAGTCAGACATGACTGAGCGACTCACACACACACACAATGGGTATGAAGCTGTATTTTACTGTGCTTCTAATCTACATTTCCCAAATGTTAATGTCATTGTGCTTCTTGGCCATTTGTAGACCATCTTTGAAGAAATATCTATTCAAATCCTTTGCCCATTTTTAAATTAAGCTATTTTTCATTTTATTGTTAAGGTGAAAGTGTTCTTTACATATCGTACATATAAATCCCACAAGATATATGATTTGCATCTGCTGATGGACATCTAGGTTGTTTCCATGTCCTGGCTATTATAAACAGTGCTGCGATGAACATTGAGGTACATGTGTCTCTTTCAATTCTGGTTTCCTCGGTGTGTATACCCAGCAGTGGGATTGCTGGGTCATAAGGTAGTTCTATTTGCAATTTTTTAAGGAATCTCCACACTGTTCTCCATAGTGGCTGTACTAGTTTGCATTCCCACCAACAGTGTAGGAGGGTTCCCTTTTCTCCACACCCTCTCCAGCATTTATTGCTTGCAGATTTTTGGATCGCAGCCATTCTGACTGGTGTGAAGTGGTACCTCATTGTGGTTTTGATTTGCATTTCTCTGATAATGAGTGATGTTGAGCATCTTTTCATGTGTTTGTTAGCCATCCGTATGTCTTCTTTGGAGAAATGTCTATTTAGTTCTTTGGCCCATTTTTTGATTGGGTCGTTTATTTTTCTGGAATTGAGCTGCATAAGTTGCTTGTATATTTTTGAGATTAGTTGTTTGTCAGTTGCTTCATTTGCTATTATTTTCTCCCATTCAGAAGGCTGTCTTTTCACCTTGCGTATATTTTCCTTTGTTGTGCAGAAGCTTTTAATTTTAATTAGATCCCATTTGTTTATTTTTGCTTTTATTTCCAGAATTCTGGGAGGTGGATCATAGAGGATCCTGCTGTGATTTACGTCTGAGAGTGTTTTGCCTATATTCTCCTCTAGGAGTTTTATAGTTTCTGGTCTTACATTTAGATCTTTAATCCATTTTGAGTTTATTTTTGTGTGCGGTGTTAGAAAGTGATCTAGTTTCATTCTTTTACAAGTGGTTGACCAGTTTTCCCAGCACCACTTGTTAAAGAGATTGACTTTACTCCATTGTATATTCTTGCCTCCTTTGTCGAAGATAAGGTGTCCATATGTGTGTGGATTTATCTCTGGGCTTTCTATTTTGTTCCATTGATCTATATGTCTGTCTTTGTGCCAGTACCATACTGTTTTGATGACTGTGGCTTTGTAGTAGAGCCTGAAGTCAGGCAAGTTGATTCCTCCAGTTCCATTCTTCTTTCTCAAGATTGCTTTGGCTATTCGAGGTTTTTTGTATTTCCATACAAATCTTGAAATTATTTGTTCTAGTTCTGTGAAAAATATGGCTGGTAGCTTGATAGGGATTGCGTTGAATTTGTAAATTGCTAAGATTGGATAAGAAAGCTTTGGTACATGTACACAATGGAGTATTACTCAGCCGTTAAAAAGAATTCATTTGAATCAGTTCTGATGAGATGGATGAAACTGGAGCCGATTATACAGAGTGAAGTAAGCCAGAAAGAAAAACACCAATACAGTATACTAACACATATATATGGAATTTAGAAAGATGGCAATGACGACCCTGTATGCAAGACAGGAAAAAAGACACAGCTGTGTATAACGGACTTTTGGACTCAGAGAGAGAGGGAGAGGGCGGGATGATTTGGGAGAATGGCATTCTATCATGTATACTATCATGTAAGAATTGAATCGCCAGTCTATGTCTGACGCAGGATACAGCATGCTTGGGGCTGGTGCATGGGGATCACCCACAGAGATGTTATGGGGAGGGAGGTGGGAGGGGGTTTCATGTTTGGGAACACATGTAAGAATTAAAGATTTTAAAATTCAATAAAAAAAATAAAAATAAAAATAAATAAAAAAATAAAGATATATGATTTGCAAATATTTTCTCCTAATCTGTGATTTATCTTTTCACTTCCTTGATGAAAGATAAGTCACACATTTGTAGCATGTAAGGTTTTAATTGTGATTATTTCATATTTATCTCCTTATTTTTCTATTATTATTTATCCTTTTGGTGTCACACCTAAGAAATTTTGCCTAATCCCAAGTCACAAAAATGTACTCCTACTTTTTTTTTCTTAGAGCTTTATATCTTTGATTTACACTTATATCACTGATTCATTTGGAGTTAAATTTTCACATACTGTGAAATCTAACTTCATTACTTTGCATATGGTTATCAATTGTCCCAACACCATTTGTTGAAAAGAGTATTCTTCCTCTATTGAATAGTCTTGACACCCTTGTTAAAAAATCATTTGAACTTAAATGTAAGGGTTTATTTCCAAAACTCTCAATTTTCTTCCATTGATCTCTGTATTATATACTGTCATATTTGTATAGAAGTATCACACTATTTTATTTACTGTAATTTTGTCATGACTTTGCAATCATCAAGTAAGAGCCTTTCAAAATTATTTTTCTTTGTCAAAATTATTTTAGCTTTTCTGGGCTCCTTGAACTTTCATATGAGTTTTAGAATTAATTTATCAATTTATGAGGAATGCCAGCAAGGATATTCATAGAGACTATGATGAATCTGTAGATTGAATTTGGGGACTATTGCCATTTTACCAATATTGTTATCTCCTATCTAAGAATGTGAATTTTTTGCCATTATTTAAATCTTTATTTTGTAACATTATTTTGTAGTTTTCAGAGTACAATCATGCATTACCCTTACTGATTTTGATCCAAGTATTTTATTTCTTTTGATAGTATTATAAATGAGTTAATTAATTTTTAAATTTTTAATTGCTAGCATATTTTTTGTGTGTATTAGTTTGTATTCTGAAGTCTGAATAGAGACTAAAGTCTAAAAAGAGACTGAAGTCTCTTTTTAGTTTCGATCAAAGTTGTATTTCTTTTGTGGATTCCTTAGGAATTTCTATATGTAATGTCATCTGCATATGAAGCTAGTTTTGTTTCTTCCATTTCTCACCTAATTGTTGTGGCTAGAACATCCAGTACAGTGTTAAATAGAAGTGTTGAGAGTAAATGTCTGACTTATTCCTGATTTTTAGAAAAATATTTGGTTTTTCACCTTTAAATCTGATGTTTATTGTGGGGTTTTCACAGATGCCCTTTATCAGGTTGAGGAAGTCCCTGTTATTCTTAGTTTGCCCAGTATTTTTAGCATAAAAAAATGGTAATTTTGTGAAATATCAAATCTATTGAGATTGTCATATGATATCATATCATTAATCACTTTTCAGATGTGAAACCAAGTTTGCATCCCTTGGATAAATTTCTATTTGTTCTTTTTTTCTTATTTTTTTATTTCCTTATTGGTATTCTCTATTTGGTGAGATATTGTCATCTCTTCCTTTAATTGTTCAGATATGATTCTCTTAACTTTTTGCACATAATTATAATGGTTGCTTTGGAGTTTTTGTCTGCTAAGCGTACCATCTGCGCCCTTTCAAAAGCAATTTCAATTGAGTGAAATCCAGCAGTGAAGTGTATACTTTTATAGAATTTATCCTAGTTATCAAGGTAATTGAAACTTTAAACTTTTTTTTTTGAAAATTGATACTATTTAATTAAACCATGGTAACTGATCAGAACTATGGAAAGAGAATATATATACATCTATTTATATGTAATTTCACATATTAGCTAAATTTTATAATTAATTTAATTACCAACCATTATTAATGATCATTTTCACTAAAGGACTTCTGAAGTATTTTCATTATTTTTCAATACAGAAATAACTTGCACCCCTCCAAATATGTACACATACACACACAAAGCAGGAAAAAGTCATTAAAGATAAAATATATCTAAAATTTTATTTAAAAATCTGTATCTATCAATATTCCAAATTAAATTCTTTGATAAAGGTATTATATCATCCAGAAGAAAGAGAGCTAACACTCTTTCACCCTCCACCAAATAATGTTACTTTCTAATAAAACTTATTGCATTTTTCACATGAGAAAATAAGATTTAAAGTATAATTAAAAAAGGAATATAATTGATAGACTAGAGATTGCAGAAGATTCACTCCTTGATCATATGGCAGAGTATACGAGCAGCAAATTTGGTACCTTGTGTTTTAAAATCCTTTGACTTATGAAACATAAGAGTTTTGTGAAGTGCTTTCTAGCTTAGCTTTGGTTTCTGAGCTACTTATGTTAAGAATGATCACTTTAAGCAAAGCCATAAATAAAATTACTTTCTAAAGACAAAAGATCAACTGAACAAAGTTTGTTTCTTACCTTGCTTCACTTGCCTTCAGATAGCCGGTCAGAGTTAGCTTTTCACATTTTGGGTTCAATCCCAGTTACTTAATGACTGCATCTAAAAACAAATGTACTGATAGCTATATACCATGAAGGATCGCTATAATATTTTGTCAGAATTTGAATTTTATATGCATTCTAGATCTTAGATTTTTGTCCTTTCAAGGTCACGTCTGTTGTTGCAGTACCACCAGGACCTACCCCTAATTCCTATAACAGGAAAACTATTCATCCTCATTCAACAGGAACAGAATGTCTCTGGAAAAAATTTCATCAGCCTAATGGAAACCACCCACATGGCACTGGTAATCTATCTTCCTGAGAAAGCACTGAAGAAAGCTACTGGGCTTATAAATCCCAATTGTGGCAAAAGGTGACACAAGATTTGCTTATCAGCCTGTTCCAGGGTCTTATAGTCACAAAATAAGCTCTCTTCTTAAATGGTCTTCTAAAATTGCTATACAAAATAAAATTCCTGCCTTGTAACTGAATTTGTGTTACCTGGAAAGAATAACACATTAGCTTGTTTACACATTAGCAGAAAGCATCTTATATAAGAAAGGTTTTACTACCCACTGTGATAGGAGGCATGGGACCATTAATTCATTCAACAAATCTTTTAAATGCCTATTATGTGAATCCCTGAGAGGATAATATCAGAGCTGGAAATGAAAATGGGAAACTGAAGCAATTACCTCTGAAGAAAGGTGTAGAATTTTATTCTTAATCATTTTGATCAATAGTTGGGTCAATTATTGCAAAGATTCTGCAAATGAAAATACTGAGCAGGCATTGTTCACAGAATGAATTGAATGTGTTACATTCCAGTGCACTGCTTTTTTTTTTTTTTTTTTTTTTTTTGATCTTGTATATAATTCTCACTGACAAACTCAATGGACGTGAGTCTGAGTGAACTCCGGGAGTTGGTGATGGACAGGGAGGCCTGGCGTGCTGTGATTCATGAGGTCGCAAAGAGTCGGACATGACTGAGCAACTGAAATGAACTGAACTGAGAGAAACTAAACACAAACTACTTCAAAAGTATAGTATAGTACATATTAATAATTTGTCACATATAATTTCTGACTCACTGAACATCACAATTACAATCACTATTAAGGGAGGAGCCTGTGATACTCATTTGGTTAGAAAAAGAAAACTCGTTATTTCACAATGGTAATGTTCACTGACACAAGGACTCTTAGGAATGAAAGTTTTGATGAATGAATATGATCAGTGGTATATGAAGTTTGCTTATACAGTCTGTAAGAGATAACTTCATCCAACTTTGAGTGACGTTTTGTCCAATTTCTTAAACAGAAGAATCACAGCATCCTGACAAATAGGCAAATTGTGTTGTTGTTTTTCCTGGCATATAAAATGTTTCAGATAAACTGAAAACTAGAATTATAGATCACAAAATACAAGATACTCAATATACAAAGGTATGACATTAAACTTTCAATTTCATCAATCTAATGGGTCATTCAACATCATTTGAAATGAAAGCTTCAGGTAAAAGACAGTGTTTTCTCTTTCTCAGTTGTGATTCTTCTACTTAAAGCTTTAAAACTAATTTTCATTACTTTTTAAATAGGGTCTATAATGAATGACTAGATGCCCAAATTTCGGAGAAGGCAATGGCACCGCGCTCCAGTACTCTTACCTGGAAAATCCCATGGACAGAGGAGCTTGGAAGGCTGCAGTCCATGGGATCGCTGAGGGTCGGACACGACTGAGCGACTTCCCTTTCACTTTTCACTTTCATTCATTGGAGAAGGAAATGGCAACCCACTCCAGTGTTCTTGCCTGGAGAATCTCAGGGACTGGGGATCCTGGTGGACTGCCGTCTATGGGGTTGCACAGAGTCGGACACGACTGAAGTGATTTAGCAGCAGCAGATGCCCAAATTTAGCTCCAAGCTTATAGTTACCTTCATTATTCCATAGCCTCTTTTTCCTTTGGTGACATTACTTGCTTTTCAGAAAAGTAAAATTCCACACATACGCTACCTGGATGGGAGAATTTTTTATAAAGTATTATGTATTTCTAATTCGTCAAATGATACTTTTCTTTCATAATATCATTTTCATTTGTCATGATTTCTCTTATTTGACCTCTGTAATCATTGAAAGTATACTTATTTTATAATCTCTTTTAGATTGTCCTATTTTATTTGATTTGGGAGATTTCAATTTCCCTCTTTATAGCATCTGCCAGCAATATTTTATGGTCATCCACTTTCTAATTCAATTTATGTTTTAATTGATAACTCTGATTTTCACTTTTTTCTTCTATAAAAGATAAATGAGCCTTGGTTTGTGAATATCTTCCTGAAGAAGCATTTTGAATTATTGCAGGTGTGTCCTCAAGGATTTGACAAGGGCTAGACATGTTTGATTTTTCCCAGCCTGAAATTAACACTCTAATGTAAATTTAGACCCCAATATTCATATGCGATACTGGCTTGTGCATATCTTTTTTTTTCCATAAATATTTTTCTACCCAATGCATGAAGACTCAACTAAATCTTAAATGTTTGGTAGAATTCGATGAAACTGTGAGCAGACTTTCTTTAATCATGTCTTCACAGCCTGAACAATTCTTTGAAGTCTTAACTTTAATGAGATATTTCAAATCTGGATATGCACTTTGCCTAGATCCAAGCTCCCCTATTAAAAAATGAAAACTCAAGCCCCAAAATTTAGGGGCACCATCAAGAAAAAAATTACAGTAACAGCTCTTGATCAAGGAAAGATCTTCATCCACACCTCACAAAGGATAACAGACTACCTGTTCCTTTAAGGAGCACCAGCAAAAAAAAAAAAAAAAAAAAGAAACGGGAGACGCAACAATACCAGCAGAGCAAAATAATATCCCAATGGCCCTGAAAATGTAATTCACATTCAAACCAGAGCCCACAAAATCAGGCCAGTTAGTTCATTATAAACCTAAAATACATGACTCCCTGTTTAAATAAAACACTATAGTTAGACCCAGAGTTTCCTTACCATAACAGAAAAAGTGTTCAGTATACAGCAAAAAATTATCCATTGTATCAGGAAACAAGTAATGTCAAAAGATAATTAGCAGGTGCCAACGCTGAGATGAATCAGTTGTTGAAATTATTTGATAAGAGTTTTACAACACTCATCCTAAAAATGTTTCAACAAGCAATCACAAGTCTTCTTGAAACAAATTAAAATGTAAGATGATCTCAGCAAATAAATATAACTTGTTAAAAAAAAACAAATGGAAATGATAGGACTGAAAATACAATAATGATAAATGATCTTACTGAAAAGGTACATTAATGGAGTGGAGATGGGTACGTTGAGAACCGATCAATATAAGAATCGGAAAAAACAGGCTGTGAGTGATTTACCACAGCCTCAATTTCCTGTGGAATACCAATACAAGATCCAATATTCATAAAATCAATCAAAGTCCCAGGAGGAGAGTTTGGGTTCACAAACTGGCCCTTGTACGCAGAGGGCAAGAAGAGAGAGAAGAAAGGGACAGATTACTCCAGATTGAAACATAAGGTTTAAGTGATGCAAGATGAGTGGGTCTTAGCAACTGCCTTCCAGTTATCTTAAAAGTTTATGTAGAGGCCTCAACTACACTCAGTCATGTAAACCAGCCAGATGGTCTCAGCAACATAGCGCTCTCTCAAGGTTGTGTCCTTAAAAGTGGTTCCCACTGTGGGAACAATGGGCAGAACCGGAGACACGCTAGATGAGGAGCTACAGCCGATGGTCCAACAGGAGTGGCATTTAAAAGCTCTCAAGGAAGTAGTGGCTAGAAACTTTTCAAATACAGCAAATGGGAAGAACCTAGAGATTCAAGAAGCTGAGCGAACCCCAAACTAGATAAACATAAGAAATTCATGCCAAGACACATAAATTTCTGAAAAATAAAGGCAGAAAAATCTTGAAAGCAGCCAGGGCAAAAAAAAAAAAAAAAGATGATGGGTTACCTGTAAGGAAACATCCATTCAAATCACAGAGGATTCCTTGTCTGAAGCCACAGAGCCAGAGCAAATATTGAAAGAGCTGTCAACCATGTATTCTGTATTTAGTGAGACTATCCTTCGTGAATGAAGAGAAATAAGATCATATTCAGATGAAGATATTTTATCTAAGAAGAATTCGTTGTTAGCAGAACTATCAATAAATATTGGCTAGAGGAAGTTCTTCTAAAATAAATGAAATTATTAAAAAAAAAAGACGTCTTGAAGCATCAGGAATGAAGATTAATTGAAAAAGCAGAATATGGGTACATACAGAAGACTATCATTCCCCTCATGTATTTCTTATCTGATGATTGAAATGAAAATTATACCTTCTGACACTCTAGACAATGATGTTTTAAAGTGGGAAACGTAAAGAGAAATGGGAAAAAGTAAATCTTAATAGAGGTGAAGTTTCTACATTTCATTAAAAATGGTAAAATGTTGAAAGCAGTCGGCTGTGATAAGTCATGTGGTTACTGCAGTATATCACATAGAAACTTATACAAAAAGATAAACTCAAAAATCACTATAATAAAGGAAGGTTGACTCTAAAAATTTATTTGAATAACCCACAGGAAGGTAGAAAAAAAAGAAAAGAAATGGAAGACTGAATACCAAGTAAATAAATAGGAAATAAATAATAAAATGGCACTGTTAAGCTCTGACATACTAATAATTACCTTAAACTTTAATGGTATAAATATGGCAATCAAAAGCAGAGATTAGTAGAGCAGACTAGAAACACCCACAACTCAAATATATTCTGTTTATAAAACTCAAGCCTTAAGCCCCAAGTGCTTTGATTCCATATTAATAATTCCCTGAGCCACTACAGCATCTATTTGTTTTTCTTATTTTGAGCTCCCTTTTATTTGTGGCATCTGAAGTTTTTTTCAAGCTAGGTCTATATGTTATCTGTTAGGAGATCATTTGTATGAATTTTATTAAATTGCATTCTTCCACATTGCTAGATCTTGAACTATGTTATAATAGAGACTGCAAAGGGATTTATGATGTCCTAAAAGTGTAGGAATGAATAGGACATCAATTTATTATGGCTCTGAAAAAATTCTGCATTTTATGGATGCACAGTACATTTCTTACAAGGCTCTTCTCTCAACATTAACTCTTCAATTTTTTAATATAATGCCATAAAGATTTCCAACTCACCAAGAAAAACCTATTTTCAATCTCCATATTATTAAAAGTAATATTTATACTGGTGTAATGCAATAATAAATATATAGCTCCACCTATGACTTATTCCAGTTCTTCCCTCAAAAAGAAAAAAAAAAAACCCCTGAATCTATGCAGGCTTCTATATCTATCAAGATGACAGGAAATAAATGGAATAGAGGAACATTTGAAACAATACCAAGAGGTTGCCATCAGCAAAAACACAATGAGGTGAATTTTATATGACAATTTTTTTCCATAAAGAATAGGCATTTTAGTAGAGGAGAACTACTATGAATTAAGGAATATAAGAAGGCAATGGCACCCCACTCCAGTACTGTTGCCTGGAAAATCCCATGGACAAAGGAGCCTGGTAGGCTGCAGTCCATGGGGTCGCTAAGAATTGGACACGACTGAGCGACTTCCCTTTCGCTTTTCACTTTCATGCATTGGAGAAGGAAACGGCAACCCACTCCAGTGTTCTTGCCTGGAGAATCCCAGGGACAAGGGAGCCTGGTGGGCTTCTGTCTATGGGGTCACACAGAGTTGGACACGACTGAAGCGACTTAGCAGCAGCAGCAGCAAACTGTATTCAGTATATAAACTTTCTTACATTCTCATATTACTAGAAAACAAACTATGAAGACATTTTTGAAAACAAGAGGGACTATTCATCACAGATCAGCTATAAGATGAATATAAAGAATTATTCTGAATTGTATTGGATTTAAAATATATAGCTCTATTATCAAACATCCTTCATCTGTTAGGAAACTTGAAGAATCTGTGAGTGAAAGATATGATATATGGAATTTTCATTTAAATAATAAGCAAAAAATGGAGAGGTAATAATTGAACCAAGAATGGCAAAATTTGGTAATTGTTGTAACTGGCTAAGTCCATGGAGGCTCATTGCACTATTCACTTTACTCTCACGCACATTTGAGTGTTTCCATATTTACAGAACTTACCTTACGAGGGGTGAAGCAAATTACAGTCAATGCAACCTGAAAGTACAGCTGGGAAAATGGAAAAAAACTTTACCTACATTTCAGTTTTTGTACAGCTTTGGAAACTTGTATATTCAATACTGCTTCAAGTGCAGATTGAATTTAGCTATATTGCCAATAGTTTTATAGACATAGATAAACTAAAATATTCAGTCATTTAATTGAAAGATTGGCATATTTTATTTATTTATTTATTTATTTACTTTATTTTACTTTACAATACTGTATTGGTTTTGCCATACATTGACATGAATCCGCCACGGGTGTACATGAGTTCCCAATCCTGAACCCCCGTCCCACCGCCCACCCCATACCATCTCTCTGGATCATCCCCGTGCACCAGCCCCAAGCATCCTGTATCTTGTATTGAACATAGACTGGCGATTCGTTTCTTACATGATAGTATACATGTTTCAATGCCATTCTCCCAAATCATCCCACCCTCTTCCTCTCCCTCTGAGTCCAAAAGTCCATTCTATACATCTGTGTCTCTTTTGCTGTCTTGCATACAGGGTTATCATTACCATCTTTCTAAATTCCATATATATGTATTAGTATACTATATTGGTGTTTTTCTTTCTGGCTTACTTCACTCTGTATAATCGGCTCCAGTTTCATCCATCTCATTAGAACTGATTCAAATGTATTCTTTTTAATGGCTGAGTAATATTCCATTGTGTATATCTACCACAGCTTTCTTATCCATTCATCTGCTGATGGACATCTAGGTTGTTTCCATGTCCTGGCTATTATAAACAATGCTGCAATGAACATTGAGGTACATGTGTCTCTTTCAATTATGGTTTCCTTGGTGTGTATACACCTATGGACACTTTATCTTCGACAAAGGAGGCAAGAATATACAATGGAGTAAAGATAATCTCTTTAACAAGTGGTGCTGGGAAAACTGGTCAACCACTTGTAAAAGGATGAAACTAGATCACTTTCTAACACCACACACAAAAACAAACTCAAAATGGATTAAAGATCTAAACGTAAGACTGGCATATTTTAAAGGACTGATATTATCACAGGAATATAGAGATCTGTGTTCCAATGTGTTTTATCCACACATAACAATAAGCCAACTCAGTGGTACTGAAACTTTTAATCCTTGGAGGCTTTCACTCTTAAAACTTGTAGAAGACTCCAAGATTGTTTTTAAATGTTTGTTATATTTATGCTTAAATATTACATAGAACTAAGTTCTATCTTAAAATTTTATGTTAACATGATTTTAATGTTATGTTAAAAATCAAATCTAAGAAATTTTTTGCAACATGTATCTTAATTGGGAACTCACGTACACCCATGGTGAATTCATGTTGATGTATGGCAAAACCAATACAGTATTGTAAAGTAAAATATAGTAAAATTAAAAACAAAACAAAACAAATGTCAAATCCATTACATGTTAACATAAAGGACAGATTTTTATGAAAAGTAGTGTATTTTTTAAAAATTGGTGAGGAGAGAAGTATTGCTTTACTTTATATTTTTTTTCAAGTTTTCCTGCTCTCTGTCTTAATCGAAACTGACTGGATTCTTGTATTCGCTACTGCATTCAATCTGTTGCGATATATTGTTCTGTAAAAAGTAGATAAAAATTCAGTTTCACACAGATGTGTAACTGGAAAAGGGAAGATAACATTAATAGCTTTTTCAGATAATTGTGGCCATTCTTCTTTGATGCCACATCAAAAATAGACAGACCAGAGACCACAGTTGCCTAAAGATTAGTTACAACTTTTCATATTGAGTTACATTAAAATCCATTGATCTCTTGCACTTTAAATGTGCTTTTACTGATGCCTAATTTTGTCGCCACTCAGTTGTAAAACAGTAGTTCACTACACAGACTGGAGTGTTGACCCATTTCATTCCACAATATCAAAATCACATTTGTTCATTTTGCCACCAATCTCATCAGAAAACGTTTAAGTTTTAGAAAGTTGCCAAACTCAAAGTAGCAGATACAAATGTTCCAAAATTTTAATTTCTACTTGCAATCACAAATTTTTATCACTGGCAACAAATACAGGCATTTGTTTTCCCTGAACTGATAGACTTTCTTGTTTCTTTTCAAGAAAATGTCTGCCTAGTATCCAAGTGTGAATAACTATAGTTTGAGTGTCAGTTTTTCTTTTAAGTAAAATGATGTTTCATGAAAAAAGCAGTTCTCTCAATTCAGAATTGAAAGAGCTTCACCAGTGCTTTTGTTAGAGACAACAATCATACTTAGATTTGCTCAGAAATGATTTATGCTCCCTTCTCATTTTACCAAATGGAATATTAAAAATAGCATCTACTCAAATGTTGAACTTTAATAGAATCAATAATTTTTCACACATCATTACAGATGTTCTTAAGTGTAACTGACACTTTTATTTCTGTGAATGCGCACAGTGAAGAATACGATGACTACTAGAACACTTTGGTGCCTCTATCTTGATTCTTGTTAGAGTTCCAGCGGTTTTACCCACCATCAATGCAAAAGTTATCGCAGTGAAGAGGTAAATAGTGTTTATGAAGATCGTTTTGACCTGGAGGATTCCTGAAATAGCCTGAGTCCTCCAGGGGTTCTTCAGGCCATGCTTTGGGAACCACTAGTCAATCCTGAATATATATAATTTTTCAGTTCCCTCACATATATGATGCACATGTTAACAATTTTAATATAGCTAACTCACAGAAATGAGTAGGTAGCATTCAGAGGCTGGCAGTCTAAGGTTTGTTAAGTAACTAACTCAGTCAGTCTGATAAGTTCTCATGAACAAGTTTCTGGAGGAAAATATGCAACCTATCCAAAATTAGTCATGCTGTCCTGATTTCCTAAAATATGACATATAGAATGAAAACTTTAAAAGGTATTATATATATATTATATAGACTAATATATGTATATGTATGTATATATAATAGAAATTTTAAAATTATTTTTAGATGATTATATAGTACATGAAGCTATTTAATTATATATATAACATATATATATAATATACAATACAGAGATGGATCTTGTACACATTTTACCCAGTTTCTGTAAATGGTAATATCTTGCAAAACTGAAGCAATGTCACAACCAGACTATTCACACTGATAGTCAAGATAGAGAGCGCTTACATCATTTTGAGATTATATATGTTGCCCTTTTATATTGGGCATGATTTCCATCCCCCTTCTTAATTCCTGGCAACCACTAATCTGTTTTTCATTTCTTGAAAGTTTTCCCTTTCAGGAATTGTATATAAATAGAATCATACAATATGTAAACTTTTGGAACTCGCTTTTCCATTTGGTATAATTTTCTGGAGGTTCATACAGGTTGCTGCATGTGTCAATAGTTTGTTCTTTTTTATTAGTAAGTAGTAATCCACAATTTAGATGTGCCCATTTAATTCAACAGTTAGGAGTTATTTGGTTTGTTTCCAGTTTTAGGCAATTAAGAAAAAAGCTACTGCGAACATTCATGTGCAGGTTTTTGTTTGAACATAAGTCTTCATTTCTCTGTGATGAATGACCAGCACTGCAACTGCTGGGTGGTATGAAAGGTTCATACTCTTGCAGGAAAATCCCATGGACGGAGGAGCCTGGTAGGCTGCAGTCCATGGGGTCACTAAGAGTCGGACACAACTGAGCGACTTCACTTTGACTTTTCACTTTCATGCACTGGAGAAGGAAATGGCAACCCACTCCGGTATTCTTGCCTAGAGAATCCCAGGGATGGGAGAGCCTGGTGGGCTGCCGTCTATGAGGTTGCACAGAGTCAGACACGACTGAAGCGACGTAGCAGCAGCAGCATGAAAGGTGCATATTCAGTTTTTAAAGAAACTGTCAAGCTGTTTTTCAAAATGGCTTTACTGTTTACATTCCTACCAGCAGTATATAGATGATTCTAACCCTCTGTATATTCTCCAGTGATTGTTGTCAGTGACATCACATTGCAGTTTTAATCTACAAATTGAAACACAGTCCCATAGGCCCCTACGTCGCTACCTCTTTACTACCTGGTGGACGTAGAAGACCAAGTTCCCTCTTGGCTTTCATTGAAACGTGAGGAGAGGGGCTCCTTGTTACTTCTAAGAGGGGGTGAGATTTCTAGCAATCACCTTTCCATTTTTAGCCACTGCCACCACCCTTATGGCAGAAAGTGAAGAGGAACTAAAAAGACTCTTGATGAAAGTGAAAGACGAGAGTGAAAAAGTTGGCTTAAAGCTCAACATTCGGAAAACGAAGATCATGGCATCTGGTCCCATCACTTCATGGGAAATAGATGGGGAAACAGTGGAAACAGTGTCAGATTTTATTTGGGGGGGCTCCAAAATCACTGCAGATGGTGATCGCAGCCATGAAATTAAAAGATGCTTACTCCTTGGAAGAAAAGTTATGACCAACCTAGACAGCATATTCAAAAGCAAAGACATTACTTTACTGACTAAGGTCTGTCTAGTCAAGGCTATGGTTTTTCCAGTAGTCATGTATGGATGTGAGAGTTGGACTGTGAAGAAGAATTGGTGCTTTTGAACTGTGGTGTTGGAGAAGACTCTTGAGAGTCCCTTGGACTGCAAGGAGATCCAACCAGTCCATTCTGAAGGAGATCAACCCTGGGATTTCTTTGGAAGGACTGATGCTAAAGCTGAAACTCCAGTACTTTGGCCACCTCATGCAAAGAGTTGACTCATTGGAAAATACTCTGATGTTGGGAGGGACTGGGGGCAGGAGAAGGGGACGACAGAGGATGAGATGGCTGGATGGCATCACTGACTCGATGGACATGAATCTGAGTGAACTCCAGGAGTTGGTGATGGACAAGGAGGCCTGGCGTGCTGCAATTGTTGGAGTCGCAAAGAGTTGGACACGACAGCAACTGAACTGAACTGAACTGAACAGTGTGATGACATCATTATTTCTGGGAAGTGGTGAAAATCCTGATTCTTCAGTGAACCTCTAACTTCACACCAGCTGGGAGGTAAAAGGGTATCTCATTACTGCTAGATGGGGGTGAAAGTCCAACTACCCACAAGGACTGTCCTAATATTTGGGGTACGGGCAACTAGGGATGGAAGTCCCAGCTCCACATGGACCTTCTCTGATATTATACAATGTTCAAAACCATTTTGCATTGAGTTGGGCCTTCCTTGGCCTTCCAGTGGTTAAGATTTTGCCTTCCAATGCGGGGAGTGTGGATTTAATCCCTGATTGGGGAGCTAGGATCCCACATGCCTTGTGGCCAAAACTTCCAAACATAAATTTGTTAAAAATAATAGACTTTAAAATGGACAACATCAAAAATAAATAGATAAATAAAAGTAAAAAAACATTGTGCTGTCTCCACTGGCTATTATTTTTCCTGAATACAAGTGTATGCCTTGTATTGAATCAAAAATTGCATTGGTAAAAGTTCCCCTAAAGGCATTATTTCTTTTATCTTCCTCAATATTTATAAATAGTAACCTTTTTCTCCTCCTTTTCACTTTCTTCTCCCTGAATTAAACCATCTCCCATGTTCTTTTTCCGAAAAAGAATTTAAAAGGTGAGCTATGAAGGAAAAGATGGTGATTGAATACCCCTCCTCACTGCTTACAGCCTATTGGAATCCATTTGAATTAATTCATTGCTAGATTGCTTTTTTAGGATTTGATTATGCATCGCTGATAAAAATGTTTTAAAACTCATCTATGAATAAGGTCATGCGTTTATATCGAACATTGAAAATGGAGCAGATGCAAAATCTCGTTCTTTGCAGCTTATTGAGGAATGCTGACAACAGTATATGCAGCTGGAGGAAACAATAATAGTGGATTGTATCTGGGAGTGCTACCTACCCAAAGGACTCTCTGAGAGCTAATATTTTAAGTCAGTTGGAGGCATATTTGGGTCCTAAAAGTTAAAACACTAGACCATGCTGTCTGGAAACCATGATAGCATCCAATCCAACATCAGTCGTATATTCATTATAATGAAATATGTCAAGAAAACAGGGGAGAAATATCTCCTGATAAAGACCAAGGAAGGAAAGTCCTGAATATATTGCATCACCTGAAAGCTTCTGTATATTCTAAGGGCTTGATAACAACACCAGACAGCAATCTGAAAAGAGAAACATGGTCCGAAGGGGCAGAAGCCATTGGAGATGCCCAAAAAGGAACAAGGAGGCGTTGCTGCAGAGTTTTGTAACAATAGGAATTGTTGTGACCTTGGAAAAAGCCTTTACTACTTCTCAGCTTTCCTGAGCACCATTTCCCTCATTTGCTAAGTAAGGAGCATGATCGGCTAATTTAAGATCCCCCACAGCACTACGTGCCTGGCTTCATAGGCTTATGCCAGACCTGAATTGAATAAATGTCATACGCTTAAATAATAAATGGGTGATTATTATTTATGACAGGAAAAGAGAATAGAAAATTCCATTAGACTTGATTCTAGTTTAAACTTGAGTATCGCATTAATGCTTTGATCAAAGGCATTTCCATTCAAAACTGTTTCCTTGAGTAAACTGTAAAATTAAGCAATCTTTAAAAGGTAAAGTCTAATACACAGTCAAGATCACAGTCACTCCCTTGATTAAACATATACACTGAAGATAATTCATGAATCTGTTAATCTTTCCCTAGTACGGCAGGCCTAAACTGAAGTAATATAGCTGCAGCAAAAGCTTGGTGAAAAAACTTTGATGAAGTGCTTACCTTCCAGAGGAAATTAAATGCAGAGAAACTCCACTTCATAAACTTCTGTCTGGAGAAGTTCCTTTCCATTTTAAGCAGCTGTACCCCTACAGGAGGGCCATACGAGCTCCTTTAGAGTTTCTTGGACAATTGAAAAGAGAAAAAATAATTAAATTTTTGAATTACTGAAAATATCATAACATAAATGAGGAAGGCAAAGAGCAGGCCACACTTTTCACAGTAACGTATTTTTAAGTAATGTATGACACTCACTTGTTAATAATGTGGAGTCTGATTTTTGAAGTCTGGAATCATTTTTACAGAGTGCCTTTACAAAGAACTTACTTAATTTTCTATTAGAGGATGAAGACTAAGACTGGAACATTTTAGAAGTAAAAGGGTCATGTCTAAGACACATAGTGAGTGCCTGAATCAAATGAGAAAAGCACTGTCCTAAAATAATTAATTGGCTAACATTTGACAAGTGTTTTCATATACATAAAATAATTTTCTGCCCCCCATCCAAGAAAAAATAAATAAATAAACATTTCAAAGGTAAGGAAGCTGAGGATTAGATGATTTGTTTGGACTTGCTTATGTTTAGCAACTAAGTGATAGAGTGTGTGTGTAGTTAGTCGCTCAGTCACGTCCAAACTCTTTGTGACCCCATAGACTGTAGCCCGCCAGGTGCAAGTGTACACAGAGATTCTCCAGGCAAGAATACTGGAGTGGGTTGCCATGCCTTACCCTAGGGATCAGGATTCGAATCCAGGTCTCCCTCATTGCAGGCAGATTCTTTACTATCTGAGCCACGAGGGAAGCCCATAAGTGAAGGAAACAGAAGTCAAACCTAGGACCCAGGTAGCATGGAAAGCAAACGGTGACGGGGAGGGAAAAAATGCAATGAGGTATAAGGCCGTTTAGTGTTTTCTCTGGCAATTTATACTCTTCCTATGACACACTTCTGATGCTTTTATCATACTCATTCTTAGTGAAAGTGAAAGTGAAGTCACTCAGTCGTGTCCGACTCTTTGCGAACCCATGGACTGTAGCCTACCAGGCTCCTCTGTCCATAGGATTTTCCAGGCAATAGTACTGGAATGGATTGCCATTTCCTTCTCCAGGGGATCTTCCCAACCCAGGGATTGAACCCAGGTCTCCCACATTGTAGACAGATGCTTTACCATCTGAGCCACCAGGGCCATACTCATTGGGACAGGTTAAATTTTAGATAAAATCTTCAAGGGGGCTTCCCTGATGGCAGTGGTAAAGAGTCCACCTGCCAATGCAGGATTCAATCCCTGATTCAAGAAGATTCCCTAGAGGAGGAAATGTCAGCCCACATCCGTATTCTACCTGGAAAATCTCATGGACAGAGAAGCCTGGAGGGCTACAGTCCATAGCGTTGCAGAGTCAGACATGATTGAGGGACTAAGCATGCACGCGTAATCTTCAAGGACTACTGGAAGTCCCAGTGCCTCCTTACCTGCAGATACAAAGTTGAATTCTAAATCTTTGTTGAATTACAGTTGCTTTGTTTTCTTAAGTGTATGATTTTTATTCCCATTCGAATGCATATATCTTTGAAAAGTTTAACATTTGTGATTTTATCAGGTTTTACTTCAAGGTGGGATAGAGGGGAGCTCTGAGGACAAGGCTTGATGGGGATAGAAAGAGAGAGAATGAAATTACTTGAGAGCACAAAGTAGGCATCAGGGAAGGGGTAGCCATTCACTAAGAGAAAAACGCAAGATATAGAACCCAGATGCCATGACCTTTGAGTATCACCTGCACCAAAACCGTGCCATGAATGTTTCAACTTCATTTTGGTTCTAAGTGTAGAAAAAGAGAATATGAGCAAAAGGAGAGGAAAATATGAGAATTTCCTGGCTTCAGCACTTTAGGTTTTTTTTTTTCTTTTTTGTTTTGTTATGGTTTACTGTGAAGAGTATAAGAAGAATGCCAAAAGATCAAGGAACTTTCCTTGTAATGAGCTACTGCTTTTAAGTGTTTAAAATAGGTAAGAAAAATCTCTTTCTCCCTGGGATAGATACTGGTCTCAGTAATTGCTACCTGTTTGAGTCAGGCACACTACTAAATGCCTTAAGTACACTAACATATGCCATGATTTTGATATCACTGGGAAGTAGTTTCTCCATAATCACCATTTTATACATGAAGAAACTTTAAGAAGTAAAGTCCTTGCCACAGACATTGAATTATTAGATGACAGAGTCATAATTTAAACCCAGATCTTTAAAACTCCATAGCATTAAAGAATTACCACTACATTTAACACTTCCTTTGGGGGCCTGGAGTAATCCATACCATCAACAATAATTACTGCTTACATAAAGTGAGTGTTCATTACATGCCAAGCACTGTACCGATCACTGTTCAGGCATTTCTTTTAATTATTGCCACAATCTTATGAGTTAAGAAATATAACGATACCATTTTACTGTTGAGGAAATGGAGGTAGAGAAGGCAAATAACTTGTCCAAATGATGGAAGATAAAATTCTTATCAAAGCAGCTAATTCCAATAGTTGTGCTCTTATAGATGGAGTCGGTATGTTGGTTCCACAGAGGTGTCTAAAACGGATGCTCTTATGAAGATTATTTTTCCAGGAAACCTGCATACAATTAATATGGTTCTAATTTTAATGCTACTTATATAATACCATTTATGTAGACTGTCAAAACTATGACAACTCTTAAAAACTGGTAAGAAGGAAAATTGGACCATATTTACTGAAAGACTAGTTCAGAAATTTACGTTGCACCAGAAAGGGCTGCTTTTGTGAAATGCTCTCATCACCGCCCGATATTTTGCTGAGCTGCTTGTATTTTTATAATTAGAAGTAAAACCTTAATTTTAAGATCAACTTTTCACCCAGGTCTGGGAATTTTGAAATTGACTAATCCTTTGGAAAATTGTATGTATTTCTCCTTTAGGGTTAAAAATCTTAGGAATCTTTTTTTTTTTAATTGGAGAATAATTGCTTTACAGTGTTGTAGTGATCATTGCTGTACATCAACACAAGTCAGTCATAATTTTATATATATATATATCCCCTCCCTCATGAGCCTCCCACCGTACCTCCTCTTCCTACCCCTCCAGGTTATCCCAGACTGGACTCCCTGTGTTATAGAGCAGGTTCCCACTAGTTATATGTTTTAGCCATTAGAGTGTATGTATGTCAGTTATGGTTCCCCTTGTCAGGGGTTTCTCTCAGCTGGATTCCATGAGGGAGCCCTTCCTTTGGCCTTTCTCCTCCTTTAGTACCAGTCTCTCCTTTACCCCTTGTTCGAGGAACAGAATACATCCACTGATCGTGTATTCTGGCTGGCTGTGTGTTCTCACTCGCTTCTGTCGTGTCTGACTCTTTGCAGCCCCATGGACTGTATCCGCCCCCACCAGGCTTCTCTGTCCGTGGGGTTTTCCTGGCAAGGACCCTGGAATGGATTGCCATGCCCTCCTCCAGGGATCTTCCTGACCCAGGGATTGAACCTGAGTCTCCTGCACTGCAGGCGGATTCTTTGCTGCTGAGCCACTGGAGAAGCCCTGCTCTAAACTGCTGTGATAAACCTCTCCTCACTTTTGTTCTTTATAATTTTCCTCATCTTTGCTATAATTTGTCCAAGGTCAGGCTTCCCAGTTAACGTTAGTGGTAAAGAACTCGCCTGCCAATGCAGGAGACGTAAGAGATGCGGGGTCAGTCGCGGGGTCAGTCCCAGGGTCAGGAAGCGCTCCTGGAGGAGGGCTGGCAACCCACCTCAGTATTCTTGCCTGGAAAATCCCCAGAGACAGAGGAGCTGGGCGGGACACAGTCCATAGGGTCGCAAACAGCTGGACACAATTGAAGCATCTTAACATGCACACATGTCCAAGGGCAAGGATGTTAAGTCTCCTTAACTCTGATGCTATTCATCAGGAAGTTGTTACTGATGTCCTTATCAAGAGGGATTCATTCTTTTACTAGGTAGTGGTGACACCATTTCAGTCCAAATATAGAGGAAACCATTCTCAGCACACTAGAGTTTGTTTATTACCCACAGGTGGATCAGTGAAGATCCCCTGGAGAAGGGAAGGTTACCCCTTGCTTGGAGAACTCCACGGACAGAGAAGCCTGGCAGAGTACAGTCCATGGTCGCAGAGTCAGACATGCCTGAGCAATTTATACACACATACCCAAATGTAAACTAGTTTTTAAATTGAGTCACAAATTCATGTAAATTTGTAACAGCTTTTAACAAAACAAAGACAAAAATAAGACTTTACAAAAGGATCAATGATTTCTAAAAAATTGATTAGTGACTTTTTTTCTTTTGTTAAAACCCAACAGCTTGGCAGTGCCATGGTGCCATTCTAATGATGTTGGATTTATGGCTCCTTAAAATATTCTTTTAAGGCAAAATACACAAGAAATTAAAGGTGAGATTCCAGTAGTTTTGTCCCCTTTGTGTTATTAATGTAATCATTATTACCTCCTCTGTTTGCCCTAGTTATGATTACTTCACTGTGAGCCAAAACAGAAAGGCAATCACTCTAAAAGTATTGGTGGAAAGTAAGATCATAGCTATTAGAGTAAAAATATGGAAACGTTTTCTATTTGCCAAAAGTGTGGAATAAAACTTGAGTGGGTTTAACCTATCACTTGCATATAGTAGAAAGTGAATGGGTATTGGACCATTATAAAATTAGAGATAAATAAAGTAATTTCTGTGAGTCAGTTTCCTTATTTTGTAAATTAAGAATAATTGCAGTTACCTTGAATTATGTTTGTGATAGTAAGTCACATTATATGTCAGACATCTGATACATCATAGAGGGTCTTGAGTCAGTTCTCATGGGTCCTCACCTAGGCTGAAGCCTATTTAATGCACATTCCAATGCTTATCAGTGTAAAAGCCAGGAAAGTCATTGCAATAACTAATTTTAAAGATAAAACATATACTCTGAAATGATTTTAAGGATTGTTTCTCTCACTTCCCAGCCTTCTCCACTTTGAATAAGAAGGTACAAGGCCTTTGAAAGGCTCAAACACAACTCAGAGTTGCTTCATTTGTTGGTTTAGAAACCAGTTGTCCTCCCAAAGGCCCTGGAATTTTACAAGCAGAGTCATTGAGCTTCTAATTGAAAGTCATTTGGAAAAATTGTATTTTATATTTAAAGAGAAGTCATAAAGGCAAATATTAATGACTCTCATGAAACCACTGATTTCACTTTAGAGGCACTCACTGAAGCCCAACAAATTGGAAACTGAGAAGGAGGCCATCATAATTGATAAGGCGTCATCTACATTAGTAAACGTTTCAACGGAAATTTAAAAAGCCAAAAATGGAAACTTCTGTCATCAAGCAACCCTGAGTTGTTGGTTATTTAAAGTACTCTTCCATTTAAATTCATATGAAGATATATCCTGAAGATGCATTTCTATGGTAGGGAAACAACCCTGATTTATTAGTGATTTACATGGAGAACCCATAAGCAAACACCTGGAAAGCTGGAAAGCTGGAAAGCTAAGTTAGCTTTGATTGTAATTTGGGAAGAAATACTAATCTATCTTTAGATTTTCTTACCTTAACATTTTGAGCATCTGTATAACTTATAATTTTTTAACCCCAACATGAAGAAGTGATCATTTTTAATGTAAACATAAAAGAACCTAATAGGGGCATAATTTTAAGTCATTCTTTTATTGGAGCTATTGTTTCATTTCCCTTTACATATTATCGAACTATTTTCTAACAGGTTGTGACCTGTTGCCATAGATAGCAGCCATTTATCTCAACCACCAATATCTTTTTTCCCCTCCAAATTTTGGCACTCATATCTCCCAGCTCTGATGTTCTCACTAGAAAAATGCATGCCCCAGTCACTGCAGTCACTGCCTTTAATATGTTTTATTTTTTGTTGTTATTATGTTTTATTCCTAAACAAGAATGAAAATGGTTGTTATTTCCAGAATCCTGTTGTTATCCTTTCTGGTTCCCGGCACTCTCCTTCTGTCATTATATTTTTGCCAGGTAGCTCTTTTGTAATGAGATTTTTGTTTTCCTGTCATTACTTTTGTCTTGAATATTGAGTCCATTCACAGTTCTGCTTTTATAAAAATTCCACAATAAAGAGAAATATTTAGCACAGTTGTTAGCCATTCAGTATAAGGAAAAAAATACTAAGAGATATTTTCTTAAATATTGGAACAGGATATTTGGATAGTTCTGGGGAGAAAAATAGCTTATCCTAGACAGCCCTGATTTTGTGGATAAATTCCTCTTAGTTGATAAGAGAACAAAATAAACAAGTAAACTTCCATTCTGAAAGTGGTTTTAATGGTATGGTGTGACTCTATATCAGTAAGTAATATGAACTTAAGTTCCAGGTGTATATTACTCTGCAGTATAAAGTAGAAAATAATTTTTAAAAGAAAAAATTGCCCTGCCAACTGAAAGAGCCTATAAATAATGAGCCCAGTAGTAATAAATATACCTGGCACCGAGATCATACTCCAATAAACGGAAAAAGTGCTTCTTAGATAAATCACTGATCCTAAGGCTGGGGCAGTGAATCCAAAGAATGAGCCTGACACATGTGGTAGTTACAGAAAATAAGAAGGTGCTGAAAAGAAAAGAAGAAGACAGAAGATAATGAGGTGCCTTTAAAGTAAATAAAGAACTATCATGTGTTCAGTTCAGTTGCTCAGTCCTGTATGACTCTTTAGGACTCCATGGACTGCAGCACACTAGGCCTCCCTGTCCAGCACCAACTCCTGGAGTTTACTCAAACTCATGTCCATTGAGTTGGTGATGCCATACAACCATCTCATCCTCTGTGGTCCCTTTCTCCTCCTGCCCTCAATCTTTCTCAGCATCAGGGTCTTTTCCAATGAGTCAGTTCTTCTCATCAGGTGGCCAAAGTATTAGAGTTTCAGTTTCAGCATCAGTCTTTCCAATGAATATTCAGGCATGATTTCCTTTAGGATGGACTGGTTGGATCTCCTTGCAGTCCAAGGGACCCTCAAGAGTCTTCTCCAACACCACAATTCAAAAGCATCAATTCTTCAGCGCTCAGCCTTCTTTATGGTCCAACTCTCACATCCATACATGAGTACTGGAAAAACTATAGCTTTGACTAGGCGGACCTTTGTCAGCAAAGTAATGTTCCTGTTTTTTAATACGCTGTCTAGGTTTGTCATAGATCTTCTTCCAAGGAGTAAGCTTCTTTTAATTTCATGGCTGCAGTCACCATCTGCAGTGATTTTGGAGCCCAAAAAGTAAAGTCTGTCACTGTTTCTGTTATTCCCCCATCTATTGCCATGAAGTGATGGGACTGGATGCCATGATCTTCATATTTTGAACATCTAGTTTTAAGCCAGCTTTTTCACTCTCCTCTTTCCCTTTCACCCAAAGACTCTTTAGTTCCTCTTCGCTTTCTGCCATAAGGGTGGTGTCATCTGCATATCTGAGGTTATTGATATTTCTCCCAGCATTCTTGATTCCAGCTTGTCCTTCATCTAGCCTGGCATTTCGCATGATGTTCTTTGCATACAAGTTAAGTAAGCAGGGTAACAGTATACAGCCTTGGCGTACACCTTTCCCAATATGGAACCAGTCTCTTGTTCTATGTCTGGTTCTAACTATTGCATCTTGACTTGCATACAGATTTCTCAGGAAGCAGGTCAGGTGGTCTGGTATTCCCATCTTTTTAAGAATTTTCCACAATATGTTGTGATTCACACTGTCAAAGGCATTAGCATAGTCAATGAAGTAGAAGTAGATGTTTTTCTGGAACTCTTTTGCTTTTTCAATGATCCAGCAATGCTGGTGGTTTGATCTCATGTTCCTCTACTTTTTCTAAATCCAACTTGAAGATCTATCTGGAGGTTCTCAGTTCACATACTGTTGAAGCCTAGCCTAGAGAATTTTAAGCATTACTTTGCTAGCATGTGAAATGAATGCAATTGTGTGGTAGTTTTAATATTCTTTAGCATTGCCTTTCCTTGGGATTGGAATGAAAATTGACCTTTTCTAGTCCTGGGGCCACTGAAGTTTTCCAAATTTGCTGGCATATTAAGTGCAGCACTTTCACAGCATCATCTTTTAGGACTTGAAATAGCTCAACTGAAATTCCATCACATCCACTAGCTTTTTCCTAGTGATACTTTCTAAGGCCCACTTTACTTGTCATTCCAGGATGTCTGGCTCTAGGTGAGTGATCACATCATCGTGGTTATCTGGGTCATTAAGATCTTTTTGTACAGTTCTTCTGTGTGTTCTCGCCACCTCTTCTTAATATCTTCTGCTTCTGTTAGGTCCATACCATTTCTGTTCTTTATTTAGCTTATCTTTGCATGAAAAGTTCCCTTGGTATCTCTAATTTTCTTGAAGAGTCTCTAGTCTTTCCCATTCTCTTGTTTTCCTCTATTTTTTTGCATTGATCACTTGAGGAATGCTTTCTTATCTCTCCTTGCTCTTCTTTGGAACTCTGCATTCAAATAGGTATATCTTTCCTTTTCTCCTTTGCCTTTAGCTTCTGTTTTCTCAGCTATTTGTAAGGCCTCCTCAGCAACCATTTTGCCTTTTTCCCTTTCTTTTTCTTGGGGATACTTTTGATCACCACCTCCTATACAATGTTACGAACCTCCATCCACAGTTCTTCATGCACTCTATCAGATCTAATCCCAAAAATCTGTTTGACACTTCCATTGTATAATTGTAAGGGATTTGAGTTAGATCATATTTGAATGGTCTATTGTTTTCCCCACTTTCCTCAACATAAGTCTGAATTTTGCAATAAGTTCATGATCTGAGTCACAGTCAGCCCCTGGTCTTGTTTTTGCTAACTGTATAGAGCTTCTCTATCTTTGGCTGCAAACATGTAATCAATCTGATTTCAGTGTTGACTATCTGGTGATGTCCATGTTTAGAGCTTTCTCTTGTAAGAGTGTATGTTTTTTAGACTGGTGCATTCTCTTGGCAAAACTCTGTTAACCTTTGCCCTGCTTCATTTTGTACTCCAAGGCCAAACTTGCCTGTTACTCCAGGTTTCTCTTGACTTCCTACTTTTGCATTCTAGTCTCTTTTGATGAAAAGGACATCTTTTTTTGGTGTTAGTTCTAGAAGGTCTTGTATGTCATCATAGAACTGTTCAACATCAGCTTTTTTGGCATTGGTGTTTGGGGCATAGACTTGCATTACTGTGATATTGAATGGTTTGCATTGGAAATGAATCATTCTGTCATTTTTGAGATTGCAACCAAGGACTGTATTTCAGGCTGTTTGTTGACTATGAGGGCTAATCCATTTCTTCTAAAGGATTCTTGCCCACAGTAGTAGATATAACAGTCATCCGAATTAAATTCACCCATTCTGGTCCATTTTAGTTCACTGATTTCTAAAATGTCAATGTTCACTCTTGCCATCTCCTGTTTGACCACTTCCAATTTACCTTGATTCATGGATCTAACATTCCAAGTTCATATGCAATATTGTTCTTTAAAGCACTGGACATTACTTTCATCACCAGACACATTCACAACTGGGCATTGTTTCCACTTTGGCTCAGTCTTTTCATTCCCTTTCGAAGCTATTTCTCTGCTCTTCTCCAGGTTCATATAAATTAAAGGGAAAAAAATCTCATGTCTGTGCTACTGACTCCAAAGTTGATCAGAAGAGATCTAATAATTCTGCCTTTAACAAGATCTTTCACAGATACTTAAAGCCCTAAAAAAAAAACCAAATCATATTTATAAAAGCAAGCTGTTACTGTTAGAATGGCAGCCTGAGGAGCTCTACAGACATGTTCTCCAATAAAGCAAACACAACCAGTGAGAATTATTTTTAAAATAGCAATGATAGTACTCCTTTAAAGTCTCTGGAAATTTTCCTGAGAGTATGCAGCATATGAGAAAACTTTGATTCAAGAAGGTATCTATTAAGTCATAGTAAGAACAAAAGCATCTGTAACACTTCATGTGCCTTGTTCCTACTTCCACCATCTCCAGCTTAGCAGGATGGAATCTCCGCTCCTGATGTACTTCACCCAGAAAACAAACCATTCTCTCCCCTCATATTCGCATCAAGTAGTATGATATCTCACTAATAGGGACAGGCCACAGGCATGTCTCATCCTCTCCAGCCTCAGCCTACATTGTTGTTGTTCCATCTCTAAGTCGTGTCTGATTCTTTGTGACCCCATGGACTGCAGCATGCTAAGTCTCCTGTCTTATAACATCTCCCAGAGATTGCTCAAACTCATGTCCACTGAGTCAGTGATGCCATCCAGCCACCTCCTCTTCTGTTATCCCCTTCTCCTCCTGCCTTCAATCTTTCCCAGCATCAGGGTCTTTTCCAATGAGTCAGTGTCTCACTTTCAGTGGCCAAAGCCATTGCAGAGGCTAAACCCCTGGTGGTTACTGCCATGGGATTAGTAATAGTTCCATTCTCCATCCAGCCCCCTTTGATAGGGTAGAAGCTCTTTCCCAGGCACAATAAGATAAAGATACTGGAGCCCTGGTAGCCATTAACCCAGATCATTCAGGACATAGATTCTATGCCAGAACAGTCGCTCCCAGAAGGCCAGAAACTGCTGCCACCACTCAATGCCCTGCTCATCAGCAGGGGTGGCACTCTTCCCTCCAGTTCCAGAAAAGTGGCTCAGAGATATTTTTTGCTACTAAAGAGGTAGCCCATAAAAACAGAGATATCTGGAATACTCTCAAACTCAGTTTGAAACAGAGGGTAAGAAGTTCAAATCTAAAATCACTCTTGAATACAGTGAATATGTTGATGGCAAGCAATTAAGAAGATTCTGACACCACTATGAAAGTAACAGGCTAACCCATTAGTCACCTTGCTGACCAGAAAGAACCAGGGAAAGAGACAACTAAGAAGAGCCTTCCTAAAGTCAGAACAAAGACTGACCTCCAAACTATCCCCTGAAAAGGGCCTTTATTTGACTTGGATTAGACTATGGAGCAATTTATACCCCTAGGATTCAGCTGAAAAATTAGCGGATAGTAACACGTGGGTGTAATATTAAGAGAGTCAGAAAGCTTAACAGAAAGATCAGAGAGAGACAAACAGAGTCCTGCTGATTTAACTGTGACTTTAAATGTTTTTATGCACGTAAGTCTGTGGTTTTATTTACTGCTAAGAAATCTTGAAGTTCCCGATAGCCATTAGTGCCTTAAATTCATGATAGATTTCACAGCATCTGGTGAGTCCACAAATATAAGATGATAACTCTGTGTGGGGAATATGATTCAGAGAGAAACAATAGAAACTAAAAAGATAGTAACATATATTTATGCAAATGTTGTTAACAATAAGCACCAAGGCAAAAAAAACATTGTAAGTAGAGAAATACACCAAAAAAATAAAATGTTTCCTTTAAGTCTTTCATGGGGCAACAACAGCTGTTCCAACAAAATAAAAAGCTATAAAAGCATTAGAGGAATGTATCTATATACATTTGGCTTGCTCTTAGAAATTGATATTCAGGGAACATATGAATATCACAGATACTTCTCTGCTATATAATGGTAGTGACTACATCTACATAATATTGAAGACAGGTATATAGGGAATGAAAAGAAGAATATCAAATAATATTATTACTGTTTTTCATACTCTTTCCAATAAACTTCCTTATACTGCTACTAAGGCAGTTTTCATAGAGTTCAAGGAAATGACATTGAAAATCTGCTCCGTGTAACTCATAAACACGAAATAAAATAAGGGATGGAATGTGAGAGAGTGACAGGGAATACAGCCCAAGTCTAGAGTGATAGGGAATGATATAAAGTTAGTGGGCTTACAAACAAAATTTCTTTCAGTACTTTGATGTCTTTGATTCTAAAAGAGGAAACTGCATCCAATAGCATTTTTTCCCCTTTGCAGCACCACCCACTTGTGAGGTCTTGGTTTCACAGTCAAGGATCGACTCTTCACCCTCTGTTATAAGCAGAGAGTCTTAACCACTGGAACACCAAGAAAGTCCCATCCAATTGCATTTTACACAGTATATATGCTGCTGCTAAGTCGCTTCAGTTATGTCCGACTCTGTGCGACCCCATAGATGGCAGCCCACCAGGATCCCCCATCCCTGGGATTCTCCAGGCAAGAATAGTGGAGTGGGTTGCCATTTCCTTCTCCAATGCATGAAAGTGAAAAGTGAAAGTGAAGTTGCTCAGTCGTGTCCGACTCTGTGCAACCCCATGGACTGCAGGCTACCAAGCTCCTCCACCGTGGGATTTTCCGGGCAAGAGTCCTGGGGTGGGGTGCCACTGCCTTCTCCGATGCCTATAGCACTCAGTGTGCCTCCATATGATACTCATTTCATTCTTCTTGGCCTTATAGTAACCATATTAATTGTCATATTCTCCATGAGAGGACCTTCACTGAAGAGGTACTGTGCACCAGACATTTGTGGAATGTTTCTAGCATGTGTTATTTATGATCCTTAAATTGACTCTGTGAGACATAGAGCATCCTCCTCTGTAAGGGCTAGTCAAGAAAACTAAGGTACCGAAAGATTCAGTCACTAGTTCAAGGTCTCATAGTAATTCTCACAAGTGGAATTTAAACTTAAATACATGTAATTCAAAACTCAGATTATTTCCACTTTTGATCGCATCCTGAGGATAGGGACTTTGTTTCTCTCAAAGGAGAGCCCTGTCCACAATATCTGGAACAGCCTCAGTGAACTTTATTTAAGTGAAATGAATTAGGGCAAATATGATAGTGTCATGTAAATAAGACTGGACTAGGAGTCGAGAACTTTGGAATCTAATCATCGTTCAATCACAGATTAACAGTGAACGACTTCACCTTCCCATGCCTTCATGCTTTGGTTCCTCAACTATAAAAGGATGATTCACAGATCATTTTAGTGAGAGCTCAATTTGAGCACAGGTGTGAAGATCACTGGTAAAGCACCCCACCCTCAACCAGATACATTTCTACATTTAATCCAATACTTTTGATCCTCACTCTGGTACAAGCATCCCACTTCTGTGTTACACCTGTTCATAGAATGGTAGCCACAGAGAATTTCCTCTAACAGTATTAAGAGGAGGTCAAAGTTTCTCAGTACAAAATTTGGGATTGTTATTTAGACTAATAATTCTTGGTAATAGGAACTTCCCAATAACTCCCTTGAAAGGTGAAAAGAAACAGAGCGTGTTATTATAGTTAATGCATCCTTCTGTTGCTTACTTTTCTTTAGGGAGGTTTACGTTAGTGCATTCTCAACTATATATATATATATATTTTTTTTTTTTCCCTTAAGCCTGACAGTAATATTAAATAGGCTGGTGTTTTTATGGGATATAACAAACACATTTTCTTTGTTGTAGATATCTCACAAGCATCAACTGGCTTGTTTGAATTGTCATTTTCTCTGACACTGAGCTGCTTCTGGGTTTCTGATATTGTTTCTTCTAGCTCACGGTTTATCAGTCTGGGTGTTCCTTCCTTTGACAGCACAGCATGGAAGGCATGAATGGAAACTATCGTGACTCACCAAAGAATGCAGTAGTTTCCTCTCCCTCCCCCTGCTGGTCTCTAGTTCAGCTTTCTAAAGTTTCAGTTACCCATGGCCAACCATGGTCCAAAAACAATACATGGAAAATTCTGGAAATAGTTTTATAAGTTTTAAATTGTATGCGTTTCCAAGTAGTGTGATAAAATCTCATGTCATCCTGCTCCCCAACCATCAACATCAGCTTCTCCTGACATCCAACCATCCACATTATCGTGGCTTGATGACCCAGGATCACCCAAAGCAGATGATCCTTCTTCTGACATATAGAAGGTCAGTAGTAGCCTGGTTCTGTGTCACAGGGCATATGTCATTCCCTTACTTCATCTCACCACGTATGCATTTTATCATTTCACATCATCACAAGAAGTGTGAGTGCAATAGGATATTTTGGGTGAAAAAAAGAGAGACCACATTTATGTAACTTTTATTATACATATTGTTGTAATCGGTTTTGTTTTATTATTGTTGTTGTTAATTTCTTACTGTACCTAATTCATAAATTAAACTTTATCACAGGTATGTATGTATAGAAAGAAACATAGTATGTAGTGTGTCTGAACAACTTCTGTTTCAAGCATCCATAGGGGGCCTTGGGACATATCCCCCATGAATAAGAGAGGATACCAAAGTGCTCCAACAATGGAAGCTGTTTTTGTTATAGAAGCTCCAGAAGAATTTGCCTAAGAGGACCATCTCTTTGCTGCATTTCTACTTCCTGCTCTGACTTGGACTCCACTTATAATTACATGGTGACTTTAAATGCCATTTTAGAAGATATAGCTAGAGGATTAGAGAGTTTACTAAAATACGCTTTTTTTCCCCTCCTTTTCCACATCCTAAACCTTCACATATTTGAATGCAACATGAAAGCTGGAAATAAATGAACCAAAAAATAAAACTGTTAGTATCTGAGATGAGTGCAATTGTGCAGTAGTTCGAGCATTCTTTGGCATTGCTTTTCTTTGGGATTGGAATGAAAACTGACCTTTTCCAGTCCTGTGGCCACTGCTGAGTGTTCCAAATTTGCTGGCGTATTGAGTGCAGCACTTTCACAGCACCATCTTTTAGGATTTGAAATAACTCAACTGGAATTCCATCACGTCCACTAGCTTTGTTCGTGGTGATGCTTTCTAAGGCCCACTTGACTTCACATTCCAAGATGTCTGGCTCTAAATGAGTGATCACACCATCGTGATTATCTTGGTGGTGAAGATCTTTTTTGTACTGTTCTTCTGGGTATTCTTGCCACCTCTTCTTAATATCTTCTGCTTCTGTTAGGTCCAGACCATTTCTATCCTTTATCGAGCCCATCTTTGCATGAAATATTCCCTTGGTATCTCTAATTTTCTTGAAGAGATCTCTAGTCCTTCCCATTCTGTTGTTTTCCTTTATTTCTTTGCACTGATCGCTGAAGAAGGCTTTCTTATCTCTTCTTGCTATTCTTTGGAACTCTGCATTCAGATGCTTATATCTTTCCTTTTCTCCTTTGCTTTTCACCTCTATTCTTTTCACAGCTATTTGTAAGGCCTCCTCAGACAGCCATTTTGCTTTTTTGCATTTCTTTTCCATGGGGATGGTGTTGATCCCTGTCTCCTATACAATGTCACAAACCCCATTCCATAGTTCATCAGGCACTCTATCAGATCTAGGCCCATAAATTTATTTCTCACTTCCACTGTATAATCATAAGGGATTTGATTAAGATCATACCTGAATGGTCTAGCAGTTTTCCCTACTTACTTCAATTTAAGTCTGAATTTGGCAATAAGGAGCTCATGATCTGAGCCACAGTGCACAATTGCACTCATCTTACATGCTAGTAAAGTAATGCTCAAAATTCTCCAAGCCAGGCTTCAGCAATACGTGAACCGTGAACTCCCTGATGTTCAAGCTGCTTTTAGAAAAGGCAGAGGAACCAAAGATCAAATTGCCAACATCTGCTGGATCATGGAAAAAGCAAGAGAGTTCCAGAAAAACATCTATTTCTACTTTATTGACTATGCCAAAGCCTTTGACTGTGTGGATCACAATAAACTGTGGAAAATTCTGAAAGAGATGGGAATACCAGACCACCTAACCTGCCTCTTGAGAAATCAGTATGCAGGTCAGGAAGCAACAGTTAGAACTGGACATGGAACAACAGACTGGTTCCAAATAGGAAAAGGAGTACGTCAAGGTTGTATATTGTCATTTGCTTATTTAACTTATATGCAGAGTACATCATGATAAACACTGGACTGGAGGAAACACAAGCTGGAATCAAGATTGCCAGGAGAAATATCAATAACCTCAGATATGCAGATGACACCACCCTTATGGCAGAAAGTGAAGAGGAACTAAAGAGCCTCTTGATGAAAGTGAAAGACGAGAGTGAAAAAGTTGGCTTAAAGCTCAACATTCAGAAAATGAAGATCATGGCATCTGGTCCCATCACTTCATGGGAAATAGATGGGGAAACAGTGGAAACAGTGTCAGACTTTATTTTGGGGGGCTCCAAAATTACTGCAGATGGTGACTGTAGCCATGAAATTAAGAGACTCTTACTCCCTGGAAGAAAAGTTATGACCAACCTAGATAACATATTCAAAAGCAGAGACATTACTTTGCTGACTAAGGTCTGTCTAGTCAAGGCTATGGTTTTTCCAGTAGTCATGTATGGATGTGAGAGTTGGACTGTGAAGAAGGCTGAGCACCGAAGAATTGATGCTTTTGAACTGTGGTGTTGGAGAAGACTCTTGAGAGTCCCTTGGACTGCAAGGAGATTCAACCAGTCCATTCTGAAGGAGATCAGCCCTGGGATTTCTTTGGAAGGAATGATGCCAAAGCTGAAACTCCAGTACTTTGGCCACCTCATGCGAAGAGTTGACTTATTGGAAAAGACTTTGTTGCTGAGAGGGATTGGGAGCAGGAGGAGAAGGGGACGACCGAGGATGAGATGTCTGGATGGCATCACTGTCTCGATGGACGTGAATCTGAGTGAACTCTGGGAGTTGGTGATGGACAGGGAGGCCTGGTGTGCTGCGATTCATGGGGTCGCAAAGAGTCGGACACGACTGAGCGACTGAACTGAACTGAACTGAACTAGTATCTGAGATTCAGCCAAATCAAGGAGATATTTTTCCTTACACTAAATAAAAATTTCATATGTTAATTGCTAGGCATATGCCAGCAACTCTGGCCCAAGTATGTTGAAGTTAAATGACTTCAGGTTTTAGAACTTGAAACAACCTCCAAATGAAGGTAAGGCGGGGTCATGCCTTCCTTGCATCAACTAATTCACGTGGCAGAGTGGAACTTTCCTTCGCTTCTACCTGCTTCTCCTTTGTAATGATGCAAAGTGGTTGTTGATTAGTCACTCAGACTGTAGCCCTCCAGATTCCTCTGTCCATGGGATCTCAGGCAAGAATACTGGAGTGGGTTGCCATCTGTCTCTAAGAAAGTGATGTTTAGCCACCAAGAATTTCAAAAGGACCCTGTTGCCAGAATCAGGAAATGAGATTACTTGGCAGCTGATCATCCAGAGAGTACATTTGTGTCGACCATCGATTTCATGTCCATTGTGGAGCATTCCACTTTTAATTCTTTATTTCCAAAATTGCATCTTTCAAGCTGCTGTGATCATACAATGTTTGTGCTGCTATTGTTTAAATTACTATAGTTTCATTCCAGAGTGAGTTCTCTCAAGAAAAGCAAACCTAATTTAAAACCCATTAACAGCAGGCCATTTAGATTTTCTTTTTTTTAATTTAATTTAATTTTTAATTTTTTTAAAATACAAATTTATTTATTTTAATTGGAGGTTAATTACTTTACAATATTGTATTGGTTTTGCCATACATCATTTTCTTAACCCTCACCCCCACCCCCCTCCTCAATGCCATAAGGTTTTAGGAAAGAGAATAAATGAGAAAAGCAGGCCTGAGTGAGTTGGTCTATTGTGACCTGGACAGTCTTATACTTTCCCTATCAAAGTAAGTAAGTTTATTTTTTATTGCACAACCATATACAATATCCTATGCAATTATGTTCACTGTTAATTGTTTTATAGAACAAAAAGATAAAACAATCCATAGTCTAGTGACAGTAATACCGTATTGCAGGGGTCCTAAGTTAAGAAGTAAATGAATGCACAAATTCTACAATAGTCACACAGTGGTATGTTATACAGCATTGAAAATGAACAGACTATTAATATATTAAACAAGATGGGTAAACTTCAGAAATATAATGACTGATTGAAGCAAATTTTAAAAGCTTAGGGTTTGTGGTACCACTTTTATAAAGCTCACAATCAAGCAAAGTAAAGAATATATTATTTATAGATACAGATATGGTAACATTATTGAATAAAAAAGGAACACTGACCATCACATGATTTAGAATAATTATTACTTTTAAAAAGACATCAATGGAAGATGGGAGAAGCACATAGATATTATCAAGACATTGATGATATATATCTTCCTTTTGAATGTATGTAGCGAGTGACACATGGAGGTTACAAATACATATCTCATAAAATACAAAAACAAAATGAACACCTTAAAATCCACTACAAAGTAAAAAAGTTTAAACAGCTGAACCATCTCAAACAAACTTAGGTGTAGATAAATTCAGGAATAAGTGTCAGGTCCATGTAAGGACTCTGGAGTGAAAGATCCATTCCAGGACGCCTCCATTTCTCTCAGAGGCATAAATGCTGACTTGAGGACTGATAACTTTGGCAGTGTAAATGGAGAAGACCTGTAACCACCCAGTGTGGAAGTTCAAAAGGGTAACAGGCAATAAGTCCTTAATCAAGACCAATTTGCCACGTCTCCAAAGTTACTTCAAGACAAATCGATCTTCTTTCTCCATAATAGAGACTATAGTTTTCAATCAACATTCCGTTGGCTGCTTCAATACTATTTCTAGCTAGCTCCAATCCTGGATACTAGATTAAAGGTTTTCTGGCATCCAGTGTCAAAGAATTATATAAACTCTGCCTTTATTCTGTTATGACTCTATAGATATATAGAGGTTATTTAGTGAATACTCTGTTCCACTCTTATTTTATATGTGATGACTCTGAGGTTCAGCTTGTTAGGTGAATTTCTCAAAATCATACAGTCTGTGCTTGAGAAGAAAGGACCACAAGGCTCATTTCCTAACATTCGTGCTTATATTCCATCTGTTTCCCTGTGGTATCCATAATATTGAATTTGTGCTTATTCTACTCTACATTGCTTCTTGGCAAAGTTACCCTACCTTCTCCATGCAATATTCTATGTACTGAGATCTGCACAATTAGGCGTGTACACCTAATTCTACACAATCAAATAAATATTCTGACTTGTTAAGTTAAAGTAGCAACCTACTCCAATAGACCAATACATTTTTCTTCTGTGGTATCATCATCATGAGCCATTGGTAGGCATTCTTTCCAGTGCAGGGCCTGCATAGGAGAGCAGAGGGTGATGGTTCTTTGAAACATATGACCAGGACAGAACCCCAGCCCCATTCTCTGCTAGTCAAACTCAGTCTCGGCACTCAGGTGATGACAGTACATGATAGTTAGGTTCCAAACATAGCATATAACTGAATCTCAAATATTCTATACATAGCAGAATAGGATTGCCAATATGGCCCTACAAAGCAATGAGGTAAAAGATATTAGGCTCATTTTCTGAGATGCTTCTGAATAATCCCACTGAGACCACATATAATGCTCTCTTTCTGCTCTCTGCTTGAGAGGTTTTGTTCTACGTGCCATTTTTGATCAATTTACGTCCATTCACTTATTAGCTTATTTACTCAAATATATATCAAGCTTCTTTATGTTCTGAATACATGTCTTCATTTACAACATTCTGAACACCTAGTTTTATTAAATGCTATATATTAATGAAAATTCAAGTGAGGGTAGGGCACAAAAAGCAAAATGAGTTACAAGACAAAGATGAGCTAGCGATGCTAGAGGAGTACAGCCATCAGCATGGAAGCTAGAGGGAAACTGGCTGCCTCATTTTGGAGGGATCAGTTCACACAGTTCAGTTCAGTTCAGTCACTCAGTCGTGTCCAACTCTTTGTGACCCCATGAGCCACAGCACGCCAGGCCTCCCTGTCCGTCACCAACTCCCAGACTTTACTCAAATTCATGTCCATAGAGTCGGTGATGCCATCCAACCATCTCATCCTCTGTCGTCCCCTTCTCTTCCCACCTTCAATCTTCCCCAGCATCAGAGTCTTTTCTAATGAGTCAGTTCTTCGCATCAGGTGGCCAAAGTATTGGCATTTCAGCTTCAACATCAGTCCTTCCAATGGATATTCAGGACTGATCTCCTTTAGGATGGACTGGTTGGATCTCCTTGCAGTCCAAGGGACTCTCAAGAGTCTTCTCCAACACCACAGTTCAAAAGCATCAATTCTTCGTCGCTCAGCTTTCTTTATAATCCAACTCTCCCATCCATATATGACTACTGAAAAAACCATAGCTTTGACTAGACAGACCTTTGTTGGCAGAGTAATGTCTCTCCTTTTTAATATGCTGTCTAAGTTGGTTGTAACTTTTCTTCCAAGGAGCAAGCATCTTTTAATGCAGTGCTGTCAACACTGAAGTGTTTAAAATCACTACAGTCAACATCTCCAGTGATTTTGGAGCCCAAGAAAGTAAAGTCTGTCACTATTTCCACTGTTTCACCATCTATCTGCCATGAAGTGATGGGACCAGATGCCATGGTCTTAGTTTTCTGACTGTTGAGTTTTATGCCAACTTTTTGACTCCTCTTTTACTTTCATCAAAAGGCTCTTGAGTTCTTCTTCACTCTCTGCCATAAGGGTGGTGTCATCTGCATATCTGAGGTTACTGATATTTCTTCTTGCAATCTTGATTCCAGCTTGTGCTTCATCCAGTCCAGCATTTCTCATGATGTACTCTGCATATAAGTTAAATAAGCAGGGGGACAATATACAGCCTTGACTTATTCGTTTCCCAATTTGGAACCAGTCTGCTGTTCCATGTTCAGTTCTAACTGTTGCTTCTTGACCTGCATACAGATTTCTCAGGAGGCAGGTCAGGTGGACTGGTATTCCCATCTATTGAAAAATTTTCCAGTTTGTTGTTATCCACACAGTAAAGGCTTTGGCATAGTCAATAAAGCAGAAGATGATGTTATTATGGAATTCTCTTGCTTTTTTGATGATCCAACGGATGTTGGCAATTTGATCTCTGGTTCCCCTACCTTTTTTAAAACCAGCTTGAACATCTGGAATTTCACAGTTCACATACTGTTGAAACCTGGTTTGGAGAATTTTGAGCACTGCTTTGCTACTGTATGTGATAGTTTGAACATTCTTTGGCATTACCTTTCTTTGGGATTGGAATGAAAAATGACCTTTTCCAGTCCTTTGGCCACTGCTGAGTTTTCCAAATTTGCTGACATATGCAGATGGTGATTGCGGCCATGAAATTAAAAGATGCTTACTCCTTTGAAGAAAAGTTATGACCAACCCTGACAGCCAATTAAAAAGCAGAAACATTACTTTGTCAACAAAGGTCCATCTAGTCAAGGCTATCGTTTTTCCAGTGGTCATGTATGGATGTGAGAGTTGGACTATAAAGAAATCTGAGCGCCGAAGAATTGATGCTTTTGAACTGTGGTGTTGGAGAAAACTCTTGAGAGTCCCTCGGACTGCAAGGAGATCCAACCAGTCCATCCTAAAAGAGATCAGTCCTGGGTGTTTATTGGAAGGACTGATGTTGAAGCTGAAATGCCAATACTTTGGCCACCTCATGTGAAGAGCTGACTCATTTGAAAAGACCCTGATGCTAGGAAAGATTGAAGGCAGGAGGAGAAGGGGACGACAGAGGATGAGATGGTTGGATGGCATCTCCGACTCGATGGACATGGGTTTGCATGGACTCTGGGAATTGGTGATGGACAGGGAGGCCTGGCGTGCTGTGGCTCATGGGGTTGCAAAGAGTTGGACATGACTGAGTGTCTGAACTAAACTGAGCAGAGTGCAGCACTTCCACAACATCATCTTTTAAGATTTGAAATAGCTCAGCTGGAATTCCATCACCTCCACTAGCTTTGTTCATACTGATGCTTCCTAAGGCCCACTTGACTTCACATTCTAGGATGTCTTGCTCTAGGTGAGTGATCACACCATTGTGATTATCTGGATTGTGAAGATCTTTTTTGTATAGTTATTCTGTGTATTCTCCTGCTTCTGTTAGATACATACCATTTCTGTCCTTTATTGTGCCCATCTTTGCATCTAATGTTCCCTTAGTATTTCTACTTTTCTTGAAGTAATCTCTAGTCTTTCCCATTCTGTTATTTTCCTCTATTTCTTTGCATTAATCACTGAGGAAGGCTTTTTTCTCTCTCCTTGCTATTCTTTGGAACTCTGCATTCAAATGGGTATATCTTTCCTTTTCTCCTTTGCCTTTCATTTCTCTTCTTTTCACAGCTATTTTTAAGGCTTCAGTTCACACAGGAAGCTATATTTGAGGATTAACAAATTTCCAACTCAAGGGAAAAAAGCAGTAAAAAACATGTTTTATGTGTTTTATCTATCTCAGGTTCCATATAAATATATGGATGTGGACATGTTTTGTCTCCAGTCTTTAAAAAATAGAATTAATTACTAGATTTGGGGCTTCCCTGGTGGCTCAAATGGTAAAGAATCTGCCTGCAATGCAGGAGACCTGGGTTCTATCCATGGGTCAGGAAGATCCCCTGGAAAAGAGAATTACTACCTACTCCAGTATTCTTACCTGGGGAACTCCATGAACAGAGGAGCTTGGTGGGCTACAGTCCATGGAGTCACAAACAGTCAGACACAACTGAGTCACTAACACTTTGGGGTGTAAACAGATACAACTTGCAAAATGACAGATTTAGAAGTTAAAAGGAGTAAAAGCTGGATTTTTTTTCCCATATAATACCATGTTTCAGAACTATGAACCACAATATACATTCAAAATGTTGGCTGGTAACCAGCGTGAAAGGTGGCAAATTTAATCATAATGAAAAATTGGATTATTTTTGTTTTTGATGTTTTTTGTTTAAAGCTGTGTCACTATGTTAGGGTGATGAGTGCTGCTTTTTTGGTTTTGTTTTTTGCTTTTTTAAATTTTGTTTCATAGTTTTAAAAATAATGAGAAAATGTTTACCACCTGCTGAACAGTGCAATCATTAGGTTACCTTCACTGTCCGGCTGCTACTGTCTTTGGGTTCAGTTGCATTTCATAAAAGAACACCAGAAACCCTTGAATCCTATCACATAATTACTCCTGTGGAAGGGGAGGGATTATATTCCATTAAATTGTGCTGAGACTGATAGTAATGAGCAATCACAACACCAATGGGAGTTTGTATACCTTTGTCCTCTGGCTTCCTAGACATTTTCTGTCTCAAGAGAATCAGTGTTACTTTGGGGATAAATATAACATTTTTCTCTTGACATTTTTTTTTTGTCATGAGTTTTCAATATATTTAGTAAATATTTACTGAGGGCCAATTAAGTGCCAAGTACTAAGTGCTTAGACAAGTGAAAGGAAAAAAATGAGAATATTTTACCAAAGACAGTTTCTTATTTAGTAATTCTTCATGAATCCCCTTGATTTGGAGGTAACTCCTAGAAGACCTAAAATAATAGCTAAAAGAGATGGCTACAAGGACTGAAAACAGAAGTGGGAAGGATGAAGCCAGAGACAGCTGCTTTTCAGCATAAGCTTTCCTGTTTTCATCCTAAGCTCTTCTGTATCATTTTATTTTTGTTTTTAATATACCATTTTATGTATTATTTTGATATAAAATTAAAACTAAGTGACTAATTCCTTGAAAAAAAGAGCTTTAGGTATTCTTACATACTCAGAATGAGAATGTAGAAGACTATTGCAAGAGAGATTTTATAAAAACTGGAGATATTAGCCTAAAATTTATTAATTTAATAAAGAAAATCACAAAGCATAAGAATTCATGTAATGCTATAAAACTGAAAAGGGTTTAGTTTTGAATTGGTAAATCTAATTTAACTAATAAAATTATCTCTGCTAATCTTTCTTATGATATCAACATCATGGTATCTCTCTGTTGAAACTAACTGAATGGATATTTGTTGAAGCCTTACTATGTCCTTGGCACTGTATTGAATGCTGAAATTGTACTGTTGAACAAAGCAGATGTAATTCTTCTCTTCATGGCATGTATAGTTTATTAGCAAAACTATGATTCAGAGAGATTAATTTCATCCTGTCAACACCAAAATATTGGATTTATTACACAGCAAAAAGCAGACAATGATTGTTTTATGTCTTGAATGATCCAAAAGTACCAACATTTTTCTAAGTTCAAGTGTTAGTTCAGGTCTCTTTAACTTGTACAATTAAAATACACCTATGTTTTGGAACAGAAATCTATAATTTCCCAGTTACCACAAATATGTAATATGATTAAAAATGCAAAATATATATGCCACTTTGTCAAACAGCAAACAGAAAGAATGCTTATACTGTAGTCTACAAATCTGGTGGTCTTTATTATTCCAGGATAAAATATTTGGTCATACAGTTGCTTGCTATGATCACAGTAACAGAAAAATGTCTCAGGCTTATTGGAAGAAATAGTACGTAGCTACTTGTGACCTTTATCAACAGCCCACTATAGGAGAAAACAATACTCTGAGTAAAGTCAGCCAGTCTGTCATCAGAGATGGAAGAGAATATTGTTTGAAAAAGGGAGGTAATCTCTGCCTGAAGCCTGTAATCTGAGTTGACTAAACATCTGTGAATTTTGAACCTCGTGAGCAGTAGAGTCACTTGTTTCTGCAAAGCAGTAGCTTGAGCATGGCTAAGATAGGAGGGCCTCAGCCTTTTTATGGTACATGCCACAAAACCCCACTGCTGGACACTGGGACAAGGAAGGACCATATTACGGACACTGCGTTCTTATATACTGCCCACTGTTATTGAGGGGCACAGACAAACATAGTGGCCAATAAGTGAAAGAAAGATATTTCACGTTTATAAATCACTTCTTCAAAAGAGAAATCATTTCTCAAGATAAGATTTGGAAAGCAGCCTATTTCTAAACCCCCTGTGACTCAAATTGCAAAGGGTTGTCAAAACACTTTGGCTCATCAGGCTGTAATATACAAAATGGTCATGGCACTCTCCTAGAGCATGTTAAACCAACAAAATTAAGCAATTAATCTTTAAGGGTCCTTCAAATGGCATATTTTTCTAAAAGGAAAGAAGTAATATCATCTGCTATATTTATGTTAAAAAGTTAGTGTAAATTAAGACTTGAAATGATTTCAGAACCAACACTAGCATCCTTTTAGCTGATTTTTGTTTAATGGTTTAGCAGTTCCATGGGTTGGATGCTACTTCCCAATTAAGTATATTTATCAACCATATTCATTCCTCTAAAGATTAAAAATTAATGCCTTTGTTCAGTGGGCAATGATTATACATTTCTTTCTACATTTATATTAACTTCATTGTTTATAACTTCTCAGTTATAACAGAGTATTTTCCCATAAAGTTTTTTTCTCTAACATCTAATCAATAATAAAGAACCCTAATAAGTAAAGAAATCATGATCATGAAACACTTTATGGCCAATTAAGGCAAAACCTCTATAGTCTGTAGTTTTGTTTTGTTTTTATTTTCAGTTCAATCCATGTACAGTGACTTCCTTTCTGCTCTAACAAATTATATCAACAATATCAATCTTTTTTCAATTTTATTCTACCTTACAGATCTCTCTGTAATATCTTCCACTATAAGTAGGATAGATAGAGGACAAAATCTACTGACTTTAAATTTAAAAAATGTAAAAGTCAACTAGTCAAATAATGCCAAGTGACTGATCTGAATAGATCAGTATTTCTACAACCTTTTTATTGCCTCCTGCCAAGGGGATGTTTTAAATATTTTTCCTAATTCCACCAATGAATTAATAGCACAGATAGACTGTGTATTTACTTAAAAATCTGGGACATTTTGGAGAGACACAAACCATTGCAATAGCTAAGACTTTTCTGTGCCTCAGGAATGAATTTTTGTCCCCATGGAATGAATGAAAAGAGGCCTCTGATATTTCCACCACAGCATTGTACAATAATTATAATAATGTATTAGATATCTGGTAGTCTAAGACAATAGGTTTACCTGTAAAACAAAATTTCTTTGAAGTTTTATTTAAAACTTCTTATGTAGTTTCCATCCTAAGCCTCTAATAAAGCTGTATTTTCTGTGGTTTATAGTACATTTTCCAAAATCTTTCATTAAAGTAAACCCACTCTGAGAATGTTCCATGCATACCCTGCAGTGTGGTGTACCTCTGCCATATTGTAACACACCTTCCTTTATTATTGATATTCTAGTTCAAAAGTAGTATCACAAGGCGTCAGTTCAGTTCAGTTCAGTTCAGTCGCTCAGTCGTGTCCGACTCTTTGCGACCCCATAAATCGCAGCACGTCAGGCCTCCCTGTCCATCACCAACTCCCGGAGTTCACTCAGACTCACGTCCACCGAGTCCGTGATGCCATCCAGCCATCTCATCCTCTGTTGTCCCCTTCTCCTCCTGCCCCCAATCCCTCCCAGTATCAGAGTCTTTTCCAATGAGTCAGCTCTTCACATGAGGTGGACAAAGTATTGGAGTTTCAGCTTTAGCATCATTCCTTCCAAAGAAATCCCAGGGCTGATCTCCTTCAGAATGGACTGGTTGGATCTCCTTGCAGTCCAAGGGACCCTCAAGAGTCTTCTCCAACACCACAGTTCAAAAGCATCAATTCTTCAGTGCTCAGCCTTCTTCACAGTCCAACTCTCACATCCATACATGACCACAGGAAAAACCATAGCCTTGACTAGACGGGCCTTAGTCGGCAAAGTAATGTCTCTGCTTTTGAATATACTATCTAGGATGGTCATAACTTTTTTTCCAAGGAGTAAGTGTCTTTTAATTTCATGGCTGCAGTCACCATCTACAGTGACTTTGGAGCCCCCGAAAATAAAGTCTGACACTGTTTCCACTGTTTCCCCATCTATTTCCCATGAAGTGATGGGACCAGATGCCATGATCTTTGTTTTCTGAATGTTGGCTTGTGAATTCTTAAATACTACCTATGGATGGCTAAAATGATTCATGCTGACAGAGTTCAACTCAATAGATTTAAAAAAAAAACAGAAAGGTGACTCTTGTGTCTTCATCTTTTTTTAGCTCCTAGCCACTTCTTCCTATCTTTTTTCCACCTAATTTCTGACTTTCCTCTTCAAAAATAACAACAAAAAAAGAGTTTTGCTTCACAAAATATTGGGGCTACCAGTGGAGATTTCAACAGAAACATGAAACCAAAATGTGTGTGCTGGGATAGAGGGCCAGTGATGTCTTTGAAAGTACATCTACCCACCAGATCCGTGTCTCTCTGTCCGAACTGTCTTCATTTCAAGTCTATGTTCAGTCACTTCAGACATGTTCAATTCATTGTGACCCCCTGGACTGTAGCCCACTGGCTTCTCTGTCCATGGGATTCTCCAGGCAAGAATACTGGAGTGGGTTGCCATGCCCTCCTCCAGCAGATCCTCTTGACTCAGGAATCAAACCCAAGTCTCTTGTGACTCCTGCAATGTAGGAGACTTGTGTTTCATCCCTGGGTTGGGAAGACCCCCCTGGAGAAGGGCATGGCTACCTACTCCAGTATACTAGCCTGGAGAATCCCATGGACAGAGGAGCCTGGCAAGCTACAGTCCATGGTGTCTCAAAGAGTTGGACACAACTGAATGACAAACAATTCATTTCAAGATGTTATCATAATAAGATGTATGATGGCCTCATAATATGTTAAAAAAGTTTCAACACTTATTCCTGGAAATCTGATCTTGGGTATGCCATATTACTACACTGATCTCTTACATGTGGTTAATAACAGGTGAAATGCTGTGCACTATACTATACTATACTGATTGCCTTTTGAAGTCATACCTGGAATATATGCCTATTGAAGAGAAATTAAGGGGGAAAAACCAGAGGGATCAAATAATAATAATACTATAAAAAATCATATCATCTTTTTTCATACTACCTAGAGATAAATGATGTGAAGCAACCTCCTTCCAGGTGGATAATATCCTTTCCAGATATTTTAAATTTTTAAATTTTTATTTGAGTCATATTATACTTTACATCCACTTGCTATGGACTGAATGTATCTCCCTCAAAATGCACCCATTGGAGCCTTGATTCCCCAATGTACCTGATTTACAGACAGAACTTTGAAAGAGGCGACTAAGGTTAAATAAGAGTGGGGTCCTAATCCAATAGAATTGTCCTTAAGAGAAAAGGAAGAGACACAAGGAACATACAAGCACAATGAAAAGGACATTTTAGTTCAGAACAAGAAAGCAACATCTGTAAACCAGGAAGGTCCTACTGGAAACCAACACTGCTGGCCCCTTGATCTTGGACTTCCAGCCTCCTGAATTACAAGGAAGTAAATTTCTGCTGTTTAAGCCAACCAGTCTGTGACATTCTGTTATAGCAACCTGAGCAAACTAATACATTCTTATGCAATGTTTTTTTGATCAATTTTTCATAAACAACAAATATATTTTCTTTTAATAATTATCCCTCTACCATTATTTAAATAGTATGAACCCTCATTAATTTCAAATAAGAAAGCTTGTAACATTCTAGAATTATAAGAAAGCTAAATTAAATACAAGATTAGATTTCATTTGCTTATTATGATTGGTTTTCAGTTTTATCATCATTAAATGGTGAGCTTTAAGCCAACTTTTTCACTCTCCTCTTTCACTTTCATCAAGAGGCTCTTTAATTCTTCTTCACTTTCTGCTATAAGGGTAGTATCATCTGCATATCTGAGGTTATTGATATTTCTTCCGGCAATCTTGATTCCAGCTTGTGCTTCATCCAGCCTGGCATTTTGCATGATGTACTCTGCATTTAAGTTAAATAAGCAGGGTGACAATATATAGCCTTTCCCAATTTGGAACCAGTCTGTTGTTCCATATCCAGTTCTAACTGTTGCTTCTTGACCTGCATACAGATTTCTCAGGAGTTTTAGTTTCTAGTTAATACACTCTACACACTTGTGTATACTCTATTACTTAATTAACCTGCTTTCTCATCATCTCTGCTTGGGTTATAACTATAAAGAACACATCTGATCTTCCACATAGTTGTCTTACTCATAACTGTTCTCCATAACTCCTGAGCAGATATTTTGTCTGCTTTAGGGCCAAATCTGATATGTACTAGGGAAGATGATAATAGAACTTCCAGTGGAATTGGGTCTAGAAAGATAAACTTAATTCCACGTTGGTACTGCTCTCATGTGTAAGATTTTTCACTTAAGAACTTACTTATATCTATGGCTAATTATTTGGGCCCAGAAAATAAAACTTGCATTGAAATTTTCAATTTTCATAGAAAATTTATCTTTAAGCATCAGTGTTAAGGAGTTCCCAATTTTCCTACATATAAGCATGTGACAAATACTTAGGAAGGAGCTGAGTTTCCAGCAGTTGTTACAGGATTATTTCAATGTAAGATCCTCTTTGGTCTTAGAACCACTGTCATCCTGGTTCATATTGCTAAAACATACATTGGCTGCTGGGAAAGACACAGAATAAAGTGGGTCATGATAACTTTACTGGCCTTTGAGTTGACAAGAGTCCTTGCACAGTGACTTCTCCATGTAGTCAGACAGAGGTCAAGTAAGGATGCATAGAGACTCATTCATTATCTCACCTTTTATTCTCAGCATCACAATCTGCAACTTCCAAAATGAAAATTGTTCTTAGGAACTCTATTTGTGTTACTGGTATTCATAAACTAGAATGCAAAATCGTGTTTCATTATTATGCAAGCAATCCCTTGAGTAAGTCTGCATGTTGCATACATTTTATTTAAAAAAAATTGAAGTCAACATGCATACATTGTTGTCTTTCTCACCCTCATAGGCTTACATGTGTATATACCAATATCATTATTATGTAGACACAAAGTTTAGGGATCAAATTCACTTAGCATAGATCAGTTTCCATAGACTTTTGCAGTCTTTACATCAACTATACTCTCTGGAGATGATGCTAGTCTTACCAGTGCTGTGAATGACAAGTCTATATTTCAGATAGCTGAGCTTTCTTTTAAAAATGTATTTATTTATTTTGTTCGACTGCACTGGGTCTTAGTTGCAGCATGCAGGTTCTAGTTCCCTGACCAGGGATCAAACCCAGGCCCCCTGCATTGTGGTCATGGAGTCTTAGCCCCTGGACCACCAGGGAAGTCAGTATATGACTTATCCTGATGTTTAAAATAACTTGGAATGAAGTAGGATCCAATTTTTAATAGCACTTTTTTCTCAAGGCCTATTGTCTATAAAAATTTTCACTAAGATTCACTGTTTGAAAGTCTTGACCCTTCAGTTCAGTTTAGTTCAGTTGCTCAATCATGTCCAACTCTTTGCGACCCCATGAATCGTAGCACACACTCAGACTCACGTCCATTGAGTCAGTGATGTCACCCAGCCATCTCATCCTCGGTCATCCCCTTCTCCTCCTGCCCCCAATCCCTCCCAGCATCAGAGTCTTTTCCAATGAGTCAACTCTTCACATGAGGTGGCCAAAGTACTGGAGTTTCAGCTTTAGCATCACTCCTTCCAAAGAAATCCCAGGGCTGATCTTCAGAATGGATTGGTTGGATCTCCTTACAGTCCAAGGGACTCTCAAGAGTCTTCTTCAACACCACAGTTCAAACGCATCAATTCTTCGGTGCTCAGCCTTCTTCACAGTCCAATTCTCACATCCATACATGACCTCAGGAAAAACCATAGCCTTGACTTGACCTTACTCATTTCAAAGATGACAGACACTCTCTTTCCAAAACTGTCTAAAATTTTTGTTCTGTCCATTATTTCCATAAGATTATCAAAGATGTGAATTACTTCACAATATGTTAAGGACCATGAACTCATATCCTGGGTGGGTAGACTAAAATTGCATGGTAGGGATGGTGAAAAATTCCATTCCTCAGATCCTATCATCCTTAGTTATTCTCTTAATACATTTTAATTCGCTACACCCCTGCTCATAATCACCTTCCATTTGTGCACCTCAGCCAAATTTGCACGATTCTTCTCATGTTTTAACAATAACACACACTCACACACTGATACATTAAATTTTGGAGGGATTGTTGATTCTCCAATAGTTACCAGTGACCTAGGAAGGGCATGAAATAGAGACATTAAAGTAAAATGGCTGGGGTCTATGTAAGAATTTTTGGCAAATATTCATGTGCAATGGTTTTCTTTCTTCTCATGTTGTTTGGTTTTTAGCATTTTCATCATGATGTGTGTATGTGTGATTTTCTTATAAACTATCCAACTTGTGGTTTGATAAATGTAAATTGATGTTTTTTCCTAATTCAGGAAATTTTCAGTTGCATCCAGATGGATATGTGCCCCTAAGAAAATAAAAGGCAGGGGCCTAGGGGTTGCTGCTGATCATTCTCAGTTCATCATTCCCTTTAAGAATTTTCAGTTCTTGCCTTTCATTTTCTTAGGATCCCTGCCTCTGGAAGGTTTTGCTTGTTAAGCCCCTTGAGATTGCATGAACTTCCCCTCTCTTCTTAAAGGATTATCACTCCCACCAGACACACTTGGGAATGCTGTTAAAGTATCCATAGTATCCATAAGGGGAAATGAGCTCAAGTGTTGAGGCTTCTTGAATTTCAGGTTTCCTTCTTTTGCACTTCAGCCTGATGTGACTGCCACTGGGCTGTCTGTTTTCTCTGTCCTGCAGCAACCATCCTTTGCTCTCACAACCCCAGATTCTTAGTCTTTTTAGCCCACAACCAATACTGGCAAATTCCTTCAAAGGAAAAGTGGCTGCAGATTCTGAGTTGAATGAAGAATGATCTCCACTATTTGACAACTCAATACTTTTAGTCCTTGCTTTTGCAACACCTGATGATGTTTGTATTCGATTTCATACACATATTATTATGAAAATAAGAAATCCCATCAAGCAAAGGCAAAAAGTGAAGGAAAACTGACCATCAGGTGTCTAAGTAATCATGTTTGTAAACTGTATCATTTCTCATGTTAGTTTCTCATCCACCCATTTACATTAACATGAATTTCGGAACATGTTTTTGAGCACTTGCTCTCTCCACAACTCTGTGCTTTTCTCCAGAAGCTATGGAGAATTTTAATATACACTCTGTGGAAGAGGGTTCACTGCCTGTGTGTGTTTCCTAAATGGACCCACACAAAAATTAAACGGTCTGAACTACTACTGAAATTTCTGAAATGAAGACATAAAAAGCCAGAGGAATAATAGACAGCTGCTTGATCTATTCTACAACATGGAAAGGAAGTTCATTTCTTTTAATTTTCCCCTCTGACCCTGAATTTTCTCCTCTGTTAGTGTGTTATAATAATATCACAGGGAGGTTACATACAGAATGAAAAACCTCTTCAGGAACAAGAATCATTTTACTTAAGCGGCTTAAAGCCTTTCAAGAAGGGAGGACAGTTGCATAACCAATTGTCTTAATAATCCTTAAGTGAGGTTAAGAGACAGAAGGAGTATCAAGGTGAGGTCTAGATAGTGGAATAGAGCACTCAGATGAAACATAGTTTTTATTTTTTTTAATTATCTTAATTTCCCTGGCTGAAAGCTTTATGATGTAAGTTTGTATCAATGATATGCCCTTGAATTACACAATATCTTTCCTACAACTCCACTGAGCATCATTTTAGAAAAGTAAACACCACATTGTAATGTTCTATTTAAGGATGATAGGAGAGAAAAATGTAAACAATCATGCCTAGTATTCTGTACAGGAGATTTTCCACCAGAGAAAATCCATCTTTTAATTTTTCACTGAAATTTTTTTAAGAATAATAGTGGGCTAAGTGGCAGCTGATAAAAATTATTGATTCTAAGATTTTTCTACCTCTCAAAAAGATAACCACCAAGCCCAGTTCACACTAGAGCCTCTATTCTTTGAATTTAAAAGAAAAATTATCTATTAAACTGCAAAGAGGGAAAAATTAACAAAGAAAATTGATTAATAAGTATGTGTCTTTCATACTGAATTTGACGTTTAATCTTTTCTCCTTAATAATGAAATCAGAGAAGAAATAATTATCAATTAGAATGCATTTTCAGGAAATGATCTCATAGATCCATTCCAATTAAAAGATCACTAAATGGTTGTTGACTAAAAAGTTACAACTCCAATGAGTTTCTCATGTTAACAGAGGATGATCAAGTCTTCAGCCAAAGAACAAGCCAGTGAATAAATATTTCATTCACCAGTAAACTTCAGAGCAGAGATATTGCTGCAATCCCTGAAATAATATAGGTGACCACCTAACCACCTTACTATGTAGAAAGCACGAAAGAATTGGACTTCTGAAGGACAGAAGGAAGCTGGAACCATCAAGAGAAGAGAATTTGGCTGTCATTGATTCAGCCAACAAAAACAACAAAAAAGGAAAAACAGCAAACAAATTCTCAAGACTAAAAAGCGTAAGAATCAGTTCAGTGCCCCTCAGTTCTTTTTTACCTGTGTTGTACACCTAGATATCTGAAGGCCTTTTCCCAAACCCGATAGTAAGTGCTCTTTCCATTAACTCCTCACCCAAAGATCCTTGGATGATTTTGACTCCCAAATCTTTATTGTCAGTCAGGACTTTTCATCTGAGTGCAGATCATCTATCCAATCACCTGCTCTCCACATGCAGATTAGATGCCCTAAAGGAAAATTCAAATGGAACAAGTCCAAAGGTAAATTCATCATAGTTTCTCCAAAACTGCTTATTATCTGAGGTTGCCTTCTCCTAGTAAACGAGAGAACTATGCATTTAATTTAGAAGGTGGAACTATAGGCATCAACCTTGAAATGGATTGTTTCACTCCCATGAAATATCTGTCTTTAATTACTTTGGATTTTCTCTCTTAAATATGTCTATGCTGTCTTCATCTTTCCATCTCCAAAGCTTCCACTATTCTGGTCCAAATTCATATCATCTCCTGCTAGCCTGCTAACCATTTTCTCCTCTCTCATTTACGCTCTCTCCACAATCCATTCATTCTCCTAGAAGGCATAGGAATCACTATAGTGCCATGATTTTTCACATATCAAGACTTTTAGACATGGCCTGTCATCTGTTAGCCCTCAATGTTTTCCTTACAACCACTTTGCTCAGACATTTCCAGTTTATCTTCAGATACAGATTAAATCACTTTTCTTCAGGGAAGTCTGTTCTAACTCCTCAGATTAAATGAACTCCCTAATCCATTACCTTGGCATTATTTTTTTCAATCACAGTGTTTATCATGCTCCTCATTTATACATTTTGAGATTATTTGCTTCATATATTTTTTACTATGCACTTTCCATGCTACTAATCCATGAGGACAGAGATCACATGTGCTCTGATAACCTCATTCCTGGTACATAGCTGGTTAAAATGAATTAGGAAAAAAAAAATGAAAGTGACAAAAAAAGTGGCAACCTAGGGAGAAATAAAATATTTTGTACTTCACAACATGAAGACATAATTCTGTTAGTAGTCATTTGATTTTCCTGAGTTGTAATGCAGGTAAAGGCTAAAGGTCGCAAAGAATCAGAGATGACTGAACAACTGAACAACAAAAGGCTAAAGTAGTTGGGGGAAATATTAATGTAAACTCAAGGGGAAGGAGTTAAAAAGAAGGGATTGTAAGCAAGGTTGTTTTGAACATTCTTAAGAATTTCGTCAGTTTCCCAACAACTTGAAGTAATTGTTATTGTTGCTAAATCATGTCTCTTTGCCACCCCATGGACTGCAGCAAGAGGCTTCCCAGTCCTTCACTGTCTCCTGGAGTTTGTTCAAACTCTTGTCCATTGAATTGGTGATGCCATACGACCATCTCATCCTCTGTCAGTCCCTGTCCTCCTGACCTCAATCTTTTCCAGCATCAGTCTTTTCCAATGAGTCGGCTCTTCATATCAGGTGGCTAAAGTATTGGAGCTTCAGCTTCAGCATCAGTCCTTCCAATCAATATTAATGATTGATTTCCTTTAGGATTGACTGGTTTGATCTCCTTGCCATCCAAGGGACTCTCAAGAGTCTTCTCTAGCACCACAGTTTGAAAGCATCAGTTCTTTGGTGCTCAGCCTTCTTTATGGTCCAACACTCACATCTGTACATGACTACTGGAAGAACCACAGCTTTGATTTTATGGACTTTTGTCAGCAAAATGATGTCTCTCATGCTCTTTAATACACGGTCTAGGTTGGTCATAGCTTTTCTTCCACGGAGCATGTGTTTTTTAATTTCTAGATTCAATTTTGAAAATTTAGTATTATTAACTATATAATTCATCCTGAATTTAAGGGCAATTTAAGGGCAATTTTATTACTTGGAATTGGACATCCTGAATATCCACCTATGTAGAGATATATACATACACATAAAAGTTTCCACTTTCATTACTCTGTTTGATCATCATTTTTAATTCAGGAAAGACATTTGTTTTGTCTTCTTCATTCTTTCATTCATTCATTTCCTTTCTCTTTCTTCATTTAAAATTTACTACCATGTAGATAATGTAATTTTGTAATTTTCCTTTCATTTAGAACTTCATTGCTACACACACAAGTATAGCATTAATTCAGGCTGTGACTCATTGCCACTCTAAGACCTGATCTAATCCTTAATGTCCTCAGTGAATTTTAAGTAGTATTTATATTATTTTTGCTAGTTTTCTTAACAAATATAAATAAGATAACTGAATTTGACACCAGAAATACAGGCAACAAAAGTATATTTGTATATATATGACAAGAAGTTGATATTCAGAATATATAAAGAACACCTAAAACTCAATGACAACAACAAAAATAAAGTTATCCAATTAAAAAAATGAACAAAGGACTTGAAAAAAGAATTATCCAAAGAAGTTATACAAATGACCAACAAGCATGAAAAAATGCTCAACATCACTAATTGTAAACGAAATGTCAATCAAAGCCACAATGAGCTATCACTTCACACCTATGAGGATGTCCATCATCAAAACTTAGAAAATAGCAAGTGTTGGCCATGATGTGGAGAAATCAAATTCTTTGTGCACCACTGGAGGGAATGTGAGATGATGTAGCTACAGTGGAAAACAAAATGCAGGTTTCTCAAAAACCTTTAAGATATAATTGTCATATGATCCAGCAACCCCACTAATTGGTGTATATTCAAAAGAATTGAAAACAGAATTATAAAGGGATTTTTGCACACCCGTATTCATAGTTGTTCTATTTAAAACAGCCAGGAGGTAGAAGTAACTTAAATGTTCATCAACAGATGAATGAATAAAGCAACTCTGGTATATATACATACAGTGAAAGAGTTTTCACTTTAAAAACAGAAGAGAAATCCTGTCACATGCTACTACATGGATGGAGCTTGAGGACTTTGTGTCAAGTGAAATAAATCAAGCATAAAAAGATCACTACTCCATGATTCTACTTATATGAGGCATCTTAAATAATCATCCCTTAGAAACACAAAGTAGAATATTGGTTGCCAGGTGCTGGGGGAGGGTGGAAAATACGCATTCTTGTTCCACAGATACAGTTTTGCAAGAGGAAAAGTTAACAGAGATCTGGTAAACATAAAGTGCTTATGGCTACTACTGTGCTGTACAGTGTATGAGGAGTTCAGTTCGGGGCTCTGTGATGGCATAGGCAGATGGGAAGGAGAGTCAAGAGGGAGAGGATATATGTATAAAGATAGCTAATTCACTACATTGTACAGCAGAAACTAACACAACATTACAAAGCAATTGGATGCCAATCCAAATGGTTATAACGGTAAATTTTATGTTATATATTTTAATTCTGGTTAAAAAAATAAGCAAAATCAAAAGCATGGGGGCACAATGATGTATGTATTATATTTACTTCTTTAGAAATGAGTTTATATGATTCAGCTTAAAATTTGCATGTGAACGAAACTGGCTTCCTCCAAAGGAGTCAGCAAAACAAGAATAGTGATTGTTTTGAATAGGCATCAGAGATCCATCTCATTCTTTATCAATGATTGCAATCATAAAAAATAAAAAATCCAAGCCTCAAGCTTAAGGCTTTTTAGTCCAAGGTGTTGGAGAAGACTCTTGAGAGTCCCTTGGACTACAAGGAGATTCAACCAGTCCATCCTAAAGGAGATCAGTCCTGGGTCTTCATTGGAGGGACTGATGTTGAAGGTGAAACTCCAATACTTTGGCCACCTGATGCGGAGAGCTGACTCATTTGAAAAGACCCTGATGCTGGGAAAGACTTGGAAAAGGGAATGACAGAGGATGAGATGGTTGGATGGCATCACTGACACAATGGACACGGGTTTGGGTGGACTCCAGGAATTGGTGATGAACAGGGAGGACTGGCTACTGCGGTTCATGGGGTAGCAAAGAGTCAGACACGACTGAGCGACTGAACTGAACTTAACTGTCCAATAAAAATACATCCTAGCAACTTGTAGACATGTAAAGCTAGAATTTAGGTCAAGGTTAGAGATCACCCATATATAGAGTGGGAAGAAAGCTATAAGAGTGAAAACATAAACAGAGAAGGTCTGAGGACTAAGGAATCAAGACTTGGGCTGCTACTGCTGCTGCTAAGTCGCTTCGGTCGTGTCCAACTCTGTGCAACCCCAGAGACGGCACACTCAAAATTTGTGGTTCTAATAAAACAAAAGCAGAGCAAGAAAAGCTTAAAAGTTCATAGAGGATACTCAATCAGTTAGTTAGTTAGTTAAGTCGCTCAGTCGTGTCCGACTCTTTGCGACCCGGGGGACTGTAGCCCACCAGGCTCCTCCATCCATGGGATTCTCCAGGTAAGAATACTGGAGTGGGCTGCCATTTTGCTGCTGCTGCTAAGTCGCTTCAGTCGCGTCCGACTCTGTGCGACCCCATAGACAGCAGCCCACCATGCTCCCCAGTCCCTGGGATTCTGCAGGCAAGAATACTGGAGTGGGTTGCCGTTTCCTTCTCCAATGCATGAAAGTGAAAAGTGAAAGTGAAGTCGCTCAGTCATGTCCAACTCTAGTGACCCCATGAACTGTAGCCTACCAGGCTCCTCCGTCCATGGGATTTTCCAGGCAAGAGTACTGGAGTGGGGTGCCATCGCTTTCTCCGGGGTTGCCATTTTAGCGTTAGCTAAATGATCCTGAGTATAACAGAGAGAGTTGGACACGACTGAGCGACTGAACTGAACTGAGCTGAACTGATATCCAAATAGCTCCAAAGAAGAAATATTTTTTCCATTAAAACTGTGGTTTTGGTCTCTTGATGCTGTCTTTTTAAAATCTAAAATAGTAGTCAATTCTCTTGGGACACATTTATTCTGTATTTTATACAGCATCATTGATGTTCCACAAACACCTTAGAAAAAAAAAAAAGAAAAAACCCTAAATCCAATTCCAAAGCACAGCTTGATGCAAGTATGGGAGAAAGAAAAAAAAAGCAATTAGAAAAAAATGATTACAAAAATCATACAAGATCTGAGACACAAAAAAAGGGGAAATGTATTTGGAAAGTTGAAGAGACATTCATGCTTTTGAAAAATTGAATAAAAGACATGATTTCCATCTAATTGCAGTAGAGTCAATTTGCCAATGATGACAATTTGCATGTTTAACTGAAAAGAAAATAGCAAGCAACATCTGAATGCAAATGAACATTTTTGATTTTTTCTTTTAATGGGCAGGTAAAACAGTTACAGAAAACCAAACAGTAAACACAGAGAGAGAAGAACAGCATTTAATTTAATGTTTAGCCAGTAATTTTGATAGTTGCTACAAATATGTATATACATACAAATATGTTGTAAAAAATAATGCAAAATGTCACATGTGTGGAAGAGAATGAAAACATGTAGTTTTCATTGTAGTTATAAACTATCTGACCATTTTGATTCAAGTGTAAATTTTAGCCAAAAATGTCCTAATCTCAACTGCTAAGTGAAGATAATGACCAATATGATAAGCCCACTGTTACAGCATTAGTGTTGTTACAATGCCAAGAAACCAAAACAAAATGAAACCAAAGTAGGGATAGGAAACATAACACAAAAATTTTGAGACTGGCTTTGGAGCGAATAATCGCTTAAAAAAAAAAAAAATCTAGTTTAGAGCCCTTTCCAGAGAGAACACTAGAAAATGCCACTGACCCCCAGGCTGCTACCCATCTCTCCCTGAGAGTAGTAAAAACAGAAGGCTTTAAAGACCAGCTGCTTGACTTTGGACAAGTTGTTTAAAGTCCCTGTGCCTCAGTTTCTTCATTTATAATAAGGTTTTCACTTTCATACAATGGAGAAGGAAATGGCAACCCACTCCAGTGTTCTTGCCTGGAGAATCCCAGGGATGTGGGAGCCTGGTGGGCTGCCACCGATGGGGTCGCACAGAGTCGGACATGACTGAAGCGACTTAGCAGCAGCAGTAGCAGTGGTAGCAACGTATACATACAGTAAAGAATTGGTGCCATAATTAGAAATACTGTCAGTAAAGTGTGAGAATATACAAAGATTCTAATAAATAGTAGTTATTGTTATACTGAAAAAGAAGCTCAGGTTTAGTTCTGGTTCTGTTAAGAAATAGGTACATGATCTGGGGAGAGGCACATCACCTCTCCAGGAATCAGTTTATTCATCCAACAGATGAAGACCGTGATCCACCACATAGTCTTCCTATGTATAAAGACTCAGGGAATGAAGGAACAACTGTAGTGAAACAGCCTCTATGTCACTCAAAATTTAAAAAGCACTTCTATATTCTTCAAGAGCTCAGAGATGTACATCCTAGCCCCGAAATATCTGTTCCCAATTTTATCCCATAATACGGTAATATGTGTCCATTATTATGTTATTCCCACAAGCTAGTGTACACTTGTCAATGTATTATAATTACTGGATAGACCAATAAGAAAGAATAACTGGGACATTCAATACTTGAGAGTTTCATGACAATTTTACTCGGAATGACAGTAATTTGTTGTTTCTGTTCAGTCACTAAGTCCTGTCTGACTCTTTGTGACCGCATGAACTGCAGCACACTAGGCTCCTCTCCCAGAGTTTGCACAAATTCATGCCCATTGAGTTGGTGATGCTATCTAACCATCTCATCCTCTGCCACCTCTTTCTCCTTTTGCCTTCAGTCTCATATCATTTTTGACTATTGATATATGAGACTTTGAGTAAATCTCAATCTGTATTCAGGAAAGGAAGACGTGAAATTGATGCACACATATGAAGGTCAAATGTGTTAGTGGATCTTCTATTTGCAATTTAATAAGAGGAGATAAATAAAATAATAATTAGATTTGTGAATGACAGTTCAATCCAGTCGCTCAGTTGAGTCCAACTCTTTGCGACCCCATGAATCGCAGCATGCCAGGCCTCCCTGTCCATCACCAACACCCGGAGTTCACTCAAGCTCATGTCTATCGAGTCAGTGATGCCATCCAGCCATCTCATCCTCTGTCATCCCCTTCTCCTCCCGCCCCCAATCCCTCCCAGCATCAGAGTCTTTTCCAATGAGTTAACTCTTCACATGAGGTGGCCAAAGTACTGGAGTTTCAGCTTAGCATCAGTCCTTCCAAAGAACACCCAGGACTGATCTCCTTTAGGAGGGACTGGTTGGATCTCCTTGCAGTCCAAGGGACTCTCAAGAGTCTTCTCCAACACCACAGTTCAAAGGCATCAATTCTTTGGTGCTCAGCCTTCTTCACAGTCCAACTCTCACATCCATACATGACCACTGGAAAAACCATAGCCTTGACTAGATGGACCTTTGTTGGCAAAGTAATATCTCTGCTTTTCAATATACTATCTAGGTTGGTCAGAACTTTCCTTCCAAGGAGCAAATGATTCTGACAAACAGGACCCAAATTTAGTTCACTTTGTTTGCTTCAAATACCAGCTCAAGTTTGCTGTTTAGTGTTTCTTTGCACATAAATATCTGGTAAATTTCAACCACATACTTTCATTTGTGTAGGGCCCTATGATTTAAGCTAATGGATGAAAGTTTAGACAATGTGCAATGCTGTAACACACTTCTGCAAAAAGCAGTCTCTTCTTTGGGAAATTTTATATTCAATAGTTGACAGAAAGTTTAACAATGAAGTTTGCATTTTAATGGTTAATTCAGAAACCATTTCAAAATCGGGCTGTTGATAATGAGCCAACCCAAATAAGTGCCATGATTCAGTCAACAATAATGTCAAAAACAACTACATTTTTGAAATGCTGTATTCTAGTTTGTACATAGATTTGTTGTTATATGCAATTGAACAACTATTTAGTTTGCACTCATTTTATAGTCCTTTTATTTACATGTGTAACTGTCTAGTATTACAAGGTGACTATGCATCTCCTCCAACTGAGGATGGGTTCTTGTTTTATTATTTTTTGTTATTCCCACAGCATCCATTGCTCACTTAAGTAATCAACCTATCACTACATTTAAAGTAGCTTATGCAATTCCTAGCAACAGTAGTAAGTGTTTTGGGGGAAAACTACCCAAATTTCACCAGAAAAATCCAATACAGTGGTATGGATTTGTCTTCTAAACCATAAATTCTTGAAAGAATCGTTAAGCTATTCCATCTGTCAGTAAGAAACACAGTGAAACCATCTCCCAAAGATAAAAAGTCATTGCACTTTTTAAAACCCTTAAAAATGTTTACATCCCACCGAAGAAAACATTCAGTGATATCTGTGATGGTGAACTATTCTTTAATTCAATTTTAAAAAGCAATTATGTTTAGAGAAACAGACCTTGACATAAAACTGAGAGAGTCAGTTCCTAGGAAGGTTGATAAAAAGTCCGGGGTCCCCTAGGAGGAGAAAACGGTCTGGGGCTGTCAAAGAGGAGATACAGGTCTGGAATTCTCAAGGAGGAGGAAAGGACCAAAGTTTTTTCTACATTCCTTAGTAAGGATTATATAACAATAATGTATCCTGCTTGAGGACATGTTTCTCCTTCCTGAAAACCTTCTGACTAATCCTGTTATCTTAAAATGTATATTGTGGGAGTGGGTATAGTAAGATCTTTACAACCTTGAGACATTCTTTTGATTTATTGTAATAACCAATTAAAAAGCTATATAACCCCCTTGCTAACACTAGCAAGGGGGTCACTCTCCATCCCCCTTCTGATGTCTATGTCAGAAGCTTTTTCTCTCCCTTTTACACTTTAATAAAACTCTGCTATACGAAAACTCTTGAGTGATCAAGTCTGGTCTCTGGCACTGAAGCTAAATCTTCTTCAGAGACCAAGAATCCGACACCATTCACTGTAAGTGATCATCTTGGGGGCTCATGCGGGATCTTCAGGACAAGGTAAGAACACTCAGAGCTCTAGACTCTCTGCTTTCTCCGTATGCATGTTTTCTGCTTTACTTTACTAACTCTCCGATGTGCTTGTGTGAAAAAATGACACACCATGAGCAAAGCAAGTGATGAGACCTTGCCTGCAGTTTTGCAGTGCCTTGTTATAACTGAAGGCAGCCCCAGAAAGGGGAGCCTTGTTGGGGGTTTATACCAACCTGTTAATGCCAAGAGACACCCAAGCTCCCTGCTAGGAGAGTAACCAGAGCTGGGCAAAGCATGTGGACCGAGCTTTCCTTTCTCAGTCACCTTTTCCTGGACCCTTTGACCATTTCGTAATTGTGTGGGGAATTAGAACTACTAACCTAATCTATTGGATCATAGGCCTTCAGGGGAATTGTGATCCATGCTCTTACTATGCACTTTTACTTAGATCCCATGTATGGAAGCAATTAGCCTCGCTAGACTAGGCAAGCCTTGCTAGAAATTTACTCGGAGCATATATGGAGCAAGGTGGAACTCCAGCTCCTGCATCAAGTCCGGGAACTAGGCAGAACTCTAGCTACAGGAACATCTCTCAGGCTAGAGGTTACTCTCTGGGCTGCCTGTCTCAAGGGCCAGTAATCTGAACGTGAGTCTTTGTCATGGCTGTGCCTCCCATCTGTGTGATAGAAGCACTGCAGGACACAGATTGGGAACTGCAGGATATGGCCAGATCAGAAGTGCAATGGGCTTCTTCCTTTGGTAGCACTGGCTCTTAGAGGACCAGAGGAAGCTCTCCAGTGGCTTCTGCTTCAACTCCTTAGATATCCCTTCTATGGAATCTGTGGGAATGAACTGGAAGGATCGGCCCTAGTAGCTTGAGGACAAAAATCACCTTTTCCTTGCTGGCCAACCCTCCACCACCTCTTTTGCTATACTGGCATGGTGTCACTCAGAAGGGACATCTTGGTTGTTGTTCATCCCTTTATGACTCACCATTTCCACTGCGGTCAGGACTGCACTCAGGAATGTGCATGGGCACATGAAAGACGGATGCTTCCCCAGGTGTCCTAGCTTTCCCCCCTCTAGTCCCCCAGGAAACATTCTGGAAAAACTACTCTGCTCCACCCCAAGTGGCATCAGAGAAAAGGGCAAATCAAACAAAGGTCTTGGTGGTATGGAACTAAATCAATCTGAGATGCCATCAGCTCTACCCCTGGTGCATCTCCACTCTGCCTCGGTGGAAGAACTGGGAGAGAAGAGTAAGGCACCTGCATTGGTAAGGGACAGACTAAGTCTGACCAGCGAAAGCTTCGGTGGAAAGTCTATCTACACCCCCATCTAGATCAGGGAGGGATGCCTCCAGTGGAAAGAAGCCACAGCTGTGGACGCTGCTTTTTTCTCTCTTACAGATGGGAGCTAACAGTTCCAAAACCACTTCTTTAAAATGTATTAAAAAAAAAAATAACTGGGACAAGTTTGATCCCCAGATTTTAAAAAGACACACCTGGTCTTCTTCTGTGATACTGAATGGCCACAGTATCCTTTGGAAGACAGGATCTGTTGAAGGATCTCAATTATTACTGTTTTACAACTAGACCAGTTCTGTAGAAAACAAGAGAAATGGATAGAAGTGACATATGTGTTGCTCTTTATCGTTCTGTGAGACATGCCAGAGTTATGTCCTAAGGGTGCAAATTTGGGTGTGAAACCTTCAGCTGCCTCCTGTCCTCTTACTTTGCCCCTGTATCTGGGACTCCCAAATGCACCGGCTGAGAGTCAGGGCACCCTTCCAGGAGGGGTTGCCTCTTCTTGGTAGAAATTCAAACAGTACCAATTGTGGTCGAGACTATCGAGAGGATCCAAGAAGTAGATAGAAGCCTTTATGGGACTAGCTTTACTTCATGAGCTTTCTTGGAGAGATGTAATGTATGTATTGGGATAGACGCCGACTCCTGACTTGAAAACTTGAGTTTTGGGGAAGCTCCTACTTTTGGAGATGAATGGCTTAAACATGAGACAAGGAGAAAGAGGGAACACAAAATAGCCCTCCTCCCTACTGAGAGCCAAGCAGTTACCATGTCAGAGCCAGACTGGGACTGTGACATGGCTAAAGAAAGGTGGGATCAGAACCACTTTTCCAGATGTATTCTTGAAAGACTCAAGCAAGCACACACTAAGACTTTAAATTATGCTAAGTTGGCTGACATAGAACAGGGAGAGAAGGAAACTCCTGATAAACTCCTAGATAGACTTTAGGAGACTCTCCGCAAGTTTACCTGGAGGAGAGGATCCCAAAAGTGCAGAGGAGGAATGGTCTTAAAAGATAGATTTCTCACTCAGTCAGCTCCGGATATTTGTCGTGAGTTATGAAACCAGGAGTTTGGGCCAAATCAGTCTTTAAAAAACTGTTGGCAACTGTCTCAGATGGTATATTAGAGTAGAGAATATGAGGAGGAAAATAAGAGGCAAAAAAAGACCAGGGAAAGGCTGAAACCCCAGCATGGGTGTTAGACCTGCTCCAAAACAGCCTGAGAAAAATGCCCAGAGGGACTCAGGTGAAAAGGGATGGGCTTGTTATTATTGTGGAAAGGAGGGGGCATCTCAAGCAGGATTGCCCTCAGGCATCTAAGCCACCCCCCGGCTCCATGTCCAATCTGCAAAGGACCATACTGGAGAAGAGACTGCCCTCCAAAGTGTAGGTCCCAGGGCTCAGACTCTCAAGGTGATCAGGACTCATGATTCCCCAGTGGTCCTCACACAAGTTCCCATCCTAATTACACCTGAGGAACCCTGGATATTAATACCTGTGGGGGGGGTGGCAATCAGTCGATTTCCTTTTGGACACTGGGGCAACTTTCTCTGTGTTCACTGAAGCCCCTTGGTCTGCTTTCCTCCCAACCTACTACTGTAATGGGGCTGTCTGGACAACCCAAATGCTATTATTTCAGTCATCCTTTAAGCTGCAACTGGGACTCTGTACTATTTTCTCACGAGTTTCTAATTGTGCCAGAGTCTCTCACTCCTTCTGGGGAGGGATATACTGAACACGGTCCAGGCTTCTGTTTTCACAAATACGGAGCCTACTCCTTCTCTCCCATTAATTGAACAAAATGTAAATCCTAAAGTGTGGGCTGATGGAAATCTGTGGTTTGAGCACAAAATGCTATTCCTATAGTTGTCAAGCTCAAAACACCCACACTTATTTCCACATCAAAAGCAGTATCCACTGAAACTCGAGGTTAAGGAAGGGTTAAAATCCATCATTGAAAATTCAAAGAAACAAGAGCTATTAATTCCTTATAACAGTCCATGCAACACTCTTATTTTGGGTATAAAAATGTCAAATGATAAATGGATGCTTGTTCAAAATATATGAATAATAAGTGTCTAATCCTTATACTTTATTGTCTGAAATTCCTAAACAAGCCAAATATGACTTTAAGACAATTGAGAAGATTCTTGGGCATTACATGCTATTGCTGCATTTGGATTCTGGATTATGAGGAACTTGCCCAGCCTTTATATAAACTTATAACTGAGACTCAGCAGGTGCAAACCGACAAGCTGGTTTGGTCCCCAGAGACTCAAAAGGCTTGTAAGGCTCTTCAAACTGCTTTCCTGTAAGCTCCAACTTTGAACTTTCCCATAGGATCCAAGTTTGGTTCCTTACTGAAAATAAAGGCTATGACCACATTGTTCAAGGGTAATTGTTACTATCATTTTACTAATGCCTAAAGATCATAAGTTTATTAATGGGCAAAATCTTATAGTATTGACTTCTCATGATGTAGGTGGGATCTTAAACTCTAAAGTTCAAAGTGACAATGCTCTGTCTTTACAGCTGCTATAACTCAAGGGGTGTCAAAAGCTCGAGGAATAGAATATTACTTACACTGTCTCTGGAGAACCCAATCTTCAGAAAAAGTTGAAAAGGCTAATGACATTATTAGGAGGCAACTGCATAAGCTAACTCAGGAAACACGAGAGAGTTGGTTTAAAGTTCTCCCCATAGCTTTAATGAAGACTCAAACTGCCCCTAAGAAGAAGGAACTGTCTCTATGACAGACTGTTTTTGAGCACATATATTGTCATAGATCCTGAAGCCTTAAAGTTAACCATGACTCAGCTTTCAGCCTTTTCAACAGACATTACCTGAAGGTTATCTCCTGACCCAGCCTTTGAGTCAAACAAGCCAGTGTTTGAGCCAGAAACTGAGATGGGCCTGAGAATATACGTGGACTTGCTTCTGCTGACTCCAAAAGTACTGAGTCTGCCATTTGACCCTCAGGACAACGCCTTCCTGTCCTGCACTCATTCCTATGCCACATTCCACAATCGACATAATTGTTGGGTCTGCAGAGCACTCTCCCCACTCATCAGTTGAAGTCTTCCCATGGTGGGTTTCTCCACTTCAAGGAAGAGACTTTCTTCAACTCTGTGATGACATTAAGCAATCCTAAGAGGGACTGGTATATATTGTACCTTAACTATGGACATAATGTGACTTTTAATTTTGATTTTAACTTGGTTTAATGACTATTTTGCTGCACATAAGAAAGTAAATGGGTCTAGATCTGGTGGTTTTCTACCTGATGTTTATCAAATATGGGATGAGGTCATATGGCTAACTCCTAAAAAGGGATGCCTACTATCTAATGCTTCCATATGTGGGGAACAAACACAGCCATCCCCAGAAGTTAGTCGACAACTTAATTATAATGATTGGAAACAACTGGGGTTTTTGCCTCAAGAAGTATACAATACAATCATTCTTGTGTTTTTCAATCCCAGTTTATGTCCTCCTTTTTCCTGGCCAGGAACTGATTGAGACTAGATCCTTCAGTCATACTGGCTTGCTCCAAATTGGCTGTACTGGATATGTGGTTCCTACCTATGGGTGTGGCTTCCTCCTGGCTGAATAGGGAGATGCACCCTAAGTCTAACTTTTACTCATGACTTCGTATTTTCAGAGCTTCCAGAGAAGCCTACCAAACTGCCGCACCTTAAACTCACTGGGCAAGGTTTGTATTTCACTGGTATGATTATCCAGCTGCAATATTCATTCCCTACCTGGGAACTACAGATGTTATGCTGCAAGTTGATGTTCTGACTAACTTTGCTCAACAGGCTTTACAAGATTCTCAAAAAGCGATTTCAGCCCTTAATACTGAACAAATACAAATTATAAAGGTGGTTTTACAAAACAGATTGGCCTTAGATATTCTAATGGCTGCACAAGGAGGAACTTGTGCCATTATTCATACTCAATGTTTTACATATATACCAGGTAAAAGTACTAATGTTACTCACTTTACCAAACACATGAATACAATCATTCAGGCTATGGATACTCCTAAAGCCTCAGTGACCTCACTTTGAAAAATGTTAACTAGCTCCCCATGGTAAAAACCGTCTTAATTGTAATAATTCTAATTATTCTGTTTTTACTCTTTGCTCCCTACATCTGTAACTGTGTAATTGGAATTGTTTCTAATGGTCTGAAACCTTTTACGTTACAAATATTTGTCCAGGCTCCTACCAGTACCATAGCCTCCTCCAACTATCACATGAGGCCCCTGGATCAGAGACCTTCCACAGCAGGGTGAGGAGAATATGTTGCCTCAGCAATTTAGGGACGAAGCCCCTCAACAGCAGGAAGTAGTTATGGAATGAAAATGGCACCCCTTTCCCTTTGCAATATAATTCTCCTAAAAGAAAAGGGGGGGATGAGAGAGTCAATTCCTAGGCAGGTTGATGAGAAGTCCAGGGTCCCTGAGGAGGAGAAAAGGGTCTGAGGCTGTCAAGGAGGAGATAGGGATCTGGAGTCCTCAAGGAGGAAAGAACCATTTTTTTCTACATTCCTTAGTAAGGATTATATAACAATAATGTATCCTGCTTGAGGACACATTTCTCCTTCCTGAAAACCTTCTGACTAATCCTGTTATCTTAAAATGTATATTGTGGGAGTGGGTCTAGTAAGATCCTTACAACCTTGAGACATTCTTTTGATTTATTGTAATAACCAGTTAAAAAAAAACTGTATAACTCCCTTGCTAACACTAGCAAAGGGAGAATCCTCCGTCCCCCTTCTGATGTCTATGTCAGAAATTTTCTCTGTCCCTTTTCCACTTTAATAAAACTCTGCTACACAAAAACTCTTGAGTGATCAAGCCTGGTCCCTGGTCCCAAAGCTAAATCTTCTTCGGAGATCAAGAATTTGACACTGTTCACTGCAAGCTATCAAAACCATGGAGTTTTTAGAGTTCACATAAAGGATCCCAATACAGAAATTTTGAAGATATTCAAAGATTTGTATTGGTAGCTGGAGTTCATTTTTAGAAAGTGATGGTAATGCTGGCAGGACAGAGTGAAGGGAAAGGCTGAGGAGAAAAACAAGTTTGTCCAAAACTGAGGAACACAGAAGACTTAGACAAGTATTTAGAGAGAGTAGTGCTTCATAGTATGGACTTCATATCAGAAACCAGTCTTGTAATCAGGGTCTGATAAAAGATATCAAAGGATTCATTTACATTCTATGAAATTTAGTTAACTTAGCAGTAATATAAAATTAATATTACCTTTCACATAAGAGTCTTGTTAGATATGATAACATATACGATGCATATGATAATATATGATATTACATTAGTTTACTTGCTATACTTTTTGGTTGATGGGGGTTTGTGGGGTTTTTTGGGGTTGTTTTTTTTTTTTGCTTTTGAGATAGGGTAGAAGGGAACATTGATGTTTGTCCTTCTAGAGAGATTTCCTCCAGTGAGCATGCTTTCATGGAAGCCTTTCATCTTTTCAATTTTGATCTTTATTATGTATATACCAGGGTAGAGAAAGCTGTAAAACCTCTCTGCCCTACATTACGTCCATTTCAAGATTTAGATCAGAGGCTGGAGGAAGACCCAGAATGCTCAGATATATGGATGATGTAATGCTGACATAAATAATAAATTCACTGGCTAGAAGAATGAACAGGCCAGACAAATAAGCATTTTAAAAGAGGGGGGGATAATACTGACGCCTAATAGGAATTGAAGTAATTGTTGGTATTTGGTTCTCATCTCCTCAAAAAAAAAAAAAAAATACACATGCGCAAGACAGAGAATATAAATTTATGTGAAAATACTTGTGTATAGAAATTGACCACAAGATCTTTATATGGAGCCATTGCCACCCATTACCACAATATGTGTGCTGTGCTAAGTCGCTTCAGTCATGTCTGACTCTTTGTTACCCTACGGACTGCAGCCCACCAGGCTCCTCTGTCCATGGGATTCACTGGGCCAGAATACTGGAGTGGGGTTCCATTTCCTTCTCCAGGGTATCTTCCCAACCCAGGGATCAAACCCATGTCTCTGACGTCTCCTGCATTAGCAGGCAGGTTCTTCGCCACTAGAGCTACCAAAAACTCCCTAATCATCTTAGAATTGGTGCTCTTCTGTACTATGCCTTGAGGACAATTTGTCCTGCCGTATCTACTGACTCTAACTTCTATCTTTTAAATTAGGATAGGTGAGATTTTAAGTATATAAGGAGCTGTCTTAGCTGCTTTCTCCCTTCTAACATATCCTTGAGGCTGGAGGAGCAAGAACTGGGAAAAGTAAGTACCAGATAGAGTTAGAGAAACCTGTGTGTGAATTCATATATGAACACATATATGTACATTGATTCAGGATCTCTCATATGCCAGCTGTGTGCTTTGGTCAAGTTATGAAACGTCTCCGAACCTCAGTTTTTCTCCTCTGTATGGAGGTGATAATACCTACCCCACAGGATTTTCATGAGTAGCATATTGATGTATTTCAAGTTTTCAGTAAGCACTTTACACTTCCCTTCATTCCCTCTCTTTCACAGAAGGCAGCTGCTGAGATTATAAATCAATTTACTGTTAATTCCACTTCTTTCACCGATTTAGTATTCTATTTATTTAAGGTCATTATTTTTGAAAGAAGAGATGTGCATTCTTCTTATTAAGGGAGAAAATACCTTAAAGGTTAGCTTACTTTGAAATCTTGAGTGTCAATGTAAATGCTATATTGAGACTATAAATAATAAGTGTAAGGAAAAACTTGACTAAGATAGTGAAAGGTAAGGACCCCAGATATAATGTGGTTGGAGAACAAGATAGAGTGGAAAAATGAAAATGCAGGATGGAGGTGGACACAAGGGCTATCTTCAAATACTTGCACAAATGCCATGCAGAAAAGCAAGTCTATTGCTGCTAAGGGCAGAAGTAAGATCCAAGAGTGGGAGTTACCAAGAAACTGCTTTGGGCTTACAATAAGTAGGACTTATTTACTGTAGTGAGAATTTGGAGCTGATAAAACAGCGATTATAGAAAAAAAAATGTTAAATACATACTGTAGCAATATCCCTGCATTGAGGGAAGCTAAATGAGCTGGAATTGATGGTATTGAGTATAGTCGCTCAGTCATGTCTGACCCTTTGTGACCCTTTGGTCTATAGCCCAGTAGGCTCCTTTGTCCATGGGATTCTCCAGGCAAGAATACTGGAGTGGGTTGCCATGAAGTGATGGTATAAATTGCATGTATACAATTTGTTGGGGGCTTCCCTAGTGGCTCAGTGGTAAAGAACGCACCAACTAATGCAGGAGATGTGAGTTCAATCCGGTTGAAGAAAATCCCCTAGAGAAGAAGATGGCAATCCACTCCATCCACTCCATTTTCCATCCTGGGAAATCCCACGGACGGAAGAGCCTGGTGGGCTATAGTCCATGGGGTTCCAAAAAGAGTTGAACATCACCTAGCTACTAACATCAACAATACAATATGTGAATATACAGGTAGGAAAACAATTCATTGCCAATTATGACTGTGTGACTCATTCTATGCTGGATGATATAGAGCCTATTGAGACTTGTAAGAGTAACTGAAGGCAATGATGGAATCTCTTTGGATAACTTGAGCTATATGCTTTGATTGGCTACTGTGTCAAGTACTCTCATCTGTGAAATAACAGGATGTTAGCCCTCTCTCAAAGTGTCTCCAAGTCATATTCAAGAGTAACAACAGCATGCCCCCTTTGCATTCAAACTTATCAAACTACCACCACGTGTGTGTCCTGTCCTTATTCTCCTAGTTTGGCTCCCCTGTCAGCTACTGACCAAATCTGAGAGGTCTCACAGCACCCACTACCCATCATGGGAATGCCTTGTCCAGCCATGAAGGTTACTTCTGGAGGTTCCTAATGCTGGGCTCCTGGCTCTGGGTTCAGCACAGAAACACCACCAACTTCCAGTGGGTCACTGTTTGTCTTTTGGGTCCTGAAGCAGCTCCACGCATGCCCAGAGTCTTCAAAGTCCCAACCTTATGATACTGTCTTTGCCCCTGTCGCTCTATCACCTATGCAGCCAGTTCGAAACTAAGCTACGGGACCAGTTTGGAATAGGCTCCACATTCCACCCATCCTTCTTCTCCATCCTTTACATCTTCCTTTTTAGTCCCCTGCTCCTGCACTGCCCAAACAAGATCATTTCTATTTCAAGTTCCCAGTCACTAAACATAAGCATCAATTCATACAATCAAATAGATTTCATTGGGTATAGGTTTGTGTTGGCAATGGAAGGAGACAGCATGACAGCCATGTCTAGAAGGAGGGAAATCATTGTTTATCTTAGCACCAGCTAGCCCGGATGCTGTCTTCCATATTCTTCTCATAGGGAAAGAAGATTTTAAACCCTTTTAAGATAACTTCAAATACACTAACATTATAATTCCACAAAGAGTTTTCTTTCATGCACTATAGAAATAGGCCATTAAATTTGCATGTCTAAGGGAACTTTTCAGTAATTGCTTTCCTTAAACAAAATTAGTATGGTCAGCCCATGAAGCTGTAAGAAAAAGGAGGACAAAGTAAATGATCTAACTTTGTTTCAGTGTGTGTAGCACAGAGGAATAAAGATGTCTTTTTTAACAACTATACCTATATTTTAATCTGCCTGTTAATGTGGAAAAGCAAATTGCATTAGCTTTTTTTTGAAGCTGTTATCTGCTTGGTCTGCAGGTGTGGGAGTATTCAGGTCTAAAATTGAGACTGATTTAAGAGTCTCCTTTGTGGAAAGAACTGGAGATAATATAGCTAATATTCCTGTAACAAAGAAATATTATACCCTAGAAGTAAGAATTACTTATTTTAAATACCAGCTCTGTGTCTAATTAGCACTGTAATTTTGGAAAACTTATTTTACCTTTCTGAACTTCAATTTGGTATTCTATAAATCTGGTGTATTAGATGTCTAATGTTCCCTCCAGTTCTAAAAACGAAAGTCTATTATTCTAAGCCACAAAGGATTTGGGGGAGCCTATACACAATACACAGAAACATTTTTATTTCTGTGTTTCTTTTGTAGAGAAGGATGCTTCTTTTTCTCTCTTAGGCTTTTACTCCCATGAAGTTAATTAAACTGAATAAACCATTTATTATGTAGGCCAAATGTTTTCAATGTCTAGAGTATTGCTTTGACAACTGCGTGATAAACTAAATTCTGTTGCCATAATTTTTAAAAGTAGAGCCTTTTCTTCCTACCTGGCTCGTCAAAGTAGGTTTGCAGTTGCTATTTCAAAAACAAGATTTCTAAGAAACTGAGAGAGATTCGTTTTAATGAACAGAAACTTTACTTAAATATTCCACTGATAAGCTGTATGAGCTTGTGTAAGGACTTTAACTACTATTATGCTCTACTCTTTCCATCCATGAATTATGACTATTTCCTGTCTTACCACCTTGCTTTTGAGGATCTGTTGAAGTATGTATTTAGCCAACTTTTAAATAGTGTTCACTTGTAAACATTATGAAACAGAATTTGAAATAGTGTTACTTATAAAGCATTTAGTATCCCACCCAAATCTTTAAAGAGTGTTCTTCTGGGGGCATTATTTGAAATGTTTTATAGACATAAACTCATTCTTTTTCCAAAACAACCAGGTGATCTAGGTTGCTTCGAATCCACATTTTAAAGCTGAAAAAAATGAGACCCAGAGATGTTAAGCAACTTTTTAAGACTTCCACAGCTTGTAAATGTCTGAGCTGGGATTTTAACACAGTCTCTTTAGACTTGGAGTCTATTTCTATAATCCTTATGCTATACTCTCTTTCACTTTGAAAATTCCAGCACATTGTACAAATGTTGGGCACTATTATCATTACAACTGCTACTACAATTTTTACTGCCATTGTTGTTAATTTTGCCTTATTCATTCTTCTCAAACTCAGAAGAATTGTTCACTATACCTTCACGGTATAGTGAAGTTTTATAATGGTGTGTCAAGGGTCTACTCCAAGCCTCAGCATAAGCCATAAGAAAATTTATTAGAAAATTTGAGGAAGAAAAATTAAATAATTAAACTGGCAAATTATTTAAAACACTGCTTTTATATTAAAACAATCACAAATATTTTCAATAATCATGCAAAATTCACAAAAGTTTCACAACAAAACATGAAATTTCAAGTAACTTTCAAGTGTGAAGCAGAGTTATATGCCCATTGGGAGCACATGTTAGTGAATGAGGATAAGAAGTCCATGGATTATACGTGGTTGGCATCTCATGAAGGACTCAGACAATACCAACTGATAATAATGATGCATTCCTGAATTATATCTGGGACTTCTTATGTGTCATAATTCTCATACATTTTTCTATCCTATGTTAGCTAATTTCCTTCTAGATTTTGTATTGCTATAGAGGATCTCTGAAAATTGCACCAGGATCACCAGAACCAAGACACTCAGGTCACAGCTAATGCATCACAGTTGTGTCCTCACAGGAAACCCCCCAGCTGGTTGCCTGCAACCACCTCACCCTGGGTTTTACCCACTCCAGCCATGCTCAATGACTGGCTTATGTGGGAGTATAAAAGTTAAGCCTCTGAACCTCAATTTGGGAAAATGCTAAAGGATCATCCAAGTTCACAGCTCCCAATAGGGGCTGAGGACTCAGCTGCAGCTCCATAGTAGATAGGTTCTCCGTCTGCCCTGGTTTGTCTTCCACAATTCCTTAAAAACTTATCTCCTGGGCATACTCCCTCCAAAGCTTCAGCATATCACCCCATGTCTCATCCAGGGGACTCAATCTAAGACAACTCTTTTTGGATTGTTTACCTCTTGTGGTATGGATTTAACAGATTGGATGGTCATGGGTGAAAAAATGTCCAAAGTATTTAATATGTGTTAAATATACATATATATATATAATATATATAGATGTTCTATTGTATTAGACTCTTTGCAGCCCCATCGACTGTAGCCTGCCAAGCTACTCTGTCCATGGAATTTTCCAGGCACGCATACTGGCGGTGCCATTTCCTACTCCAGGGGATATTCCTGACCAATGGATCAAACCTGTGTCTCTTGCATCTCCTGCATTGGTAGGCGGGTTCTTCACCACTAGCACTGCCTGGGAAGCCCAAAGCATTTAAGGGCAAAATTTAATGAGAATGAAACCATCAAGCTTTCATATAGTGTCAAGATGGGTGATATGAAGCATTAGAGGAAACAAATAAAGTCATTGTCAAATGTCAAGATTAGGAACTAAGAGTAAATGAAGTAATCACATCTGGCTCCCTAAGAGGAAGGCAAGACTCATACCACTTAAGTCAAGAGGACTGTCTTACTGGGAAAGAGGTTTCTTTCAAGAAGTAGGGACAGACTTGTGTTAAGGTTATGACTTGGACATTGACAGTCCTGAAGCTAACAGTCAATAATCAATATCACAAATGGATTCAACAACTGAATAATAATACTACAGTTCAAGGAAGCAAAAGAAATATCTAGTTCATTATTGAACTACTCTTGACATTGTTCTTATTTTGCATCTTCTTACTGATTAATTGTTGCTGCATAGGTCCAGTTCTCACTCTCTGCTCCTACAAATTTCTTCACCCTTACCCAATTAAAAAACTAGAAATTTTCTGAAAATTCTTCTTATATAATGACAGAATCAGGTCATGAAGTGTGAAACCTGGTTCCTAGATTTACTAACTTTGGAACAATGAAGTCAATTAATCTTCATAAGCCCTATTTTTCTTATTTGTAAATGATAAAAATAATAATACATCACAGACATATTGTCAATCATAAATGAATTATTTCAAAAAAATCTATCTGTTATAATATGTGACAAAATGTTTGTATCACAAAAAGAAGCTTTTGTAAATGTCCAAGATAAACATTTTAATTCATACCTCAAGAAAATCAGGGCCGAATCTCCCTCTGAGAAAGAGCAAAAATGGTTAAATAAAATATAAAACTTATCTTCACCAAAGATATTATATATGTTGTTGCTGTTAGTCACTCAGTTGTGTCTAACTCCTCACAGACTGTAGCCCACCAGGCTCCTCTGTCCATGGGGTCTTCCAGGCAAGAATATTGCAGTGGGTTGCCATTTCCTTCTCCAGGATATCTTCCCAACCCAGGGATCAGACCTGGGTCTCCCACATTGCAGGCAGACTGTTTACCATCTGAACCACCAAAGGAAGGTATTATATATAGTAATAAGGAATTACCATGTCAAAGTATCAGGAATCATAGAGAGAGAAATGAGTAGGAGAGTTGCATTTGCCCTGAGGACATTTGCAAACACTATCATGTCTGAATTTTCATTTTGGTGGTCAACCGAGGCAAAGGGACAGAAATCAAAGAATCTGCAGTGGGACTTCCCTGGTGGTCCAGTGGCTAAGACTCCATGCTCCTAATTCAGAAGGTGCAATTTGATCTCTGGTCAGGGAACTAGATCCCACATGCCACAACTCAGAATTAGCATGCCACAACTAAAGATCCACATTCTGTAATGAAGACCGAAGATCTAGTGTGCAACAAGCAAGACCCAGCACAGCCTATATATGTATATATATAAAGATTCTGCACTGATGGAGAGATTCTAGTAGAACAGCAGCTTCAAATAATCTGAAACACAAAAGTGCTACATCCTCAGATTAAAAGTGAACATGAAGTTGATCAGCCTTCATACTGCTCTGTAGTCTATAGTTCACACTGTAGGAGTAGTCTAACATACCTTAGGCTTTGGCTTGGTTTAAGATGGCTTTGGAAAGGTGAAGCCCTCAGACATTTGGGAGTAGCTAAGAGACACAGGAGACGCAGGTTCAATCCCTGGGTCAGGAAGGGCTCCTGGAGGAGGGAATGGCAACCCACTCCAGTATTCTTGCCTGGCGAATCCCATGGACAGTGGAGCCTGGCGGGTACAGTCCATAGAGTTGCAAAGAGTCAGAACCGACTGAAGCAACTTAGCATCCATGCATGCATGCAACTCAACCTCTAGAGAAATGTATATTCATGAAGGTCTTCAATTACACGGAACATGCTCTTTCCAAAGAAGCATAGTTGAAAACCAGAGAGATAGAGGAAGCAACTGACCAAGGAACAGAACAGCAGCATCTTCTGATATTGAAATAATTTGACAAAGACTGAAAACAGCAACATTTATTGACAAAACTCTCTCATTGACCAAATTGTAGGCAGGATCCTCTAGGTCTCAACCTTATCCCCAGGTTTACCAATAATTCTCCCACTTTCCATATCTGATCAAGTTCCTCATTCTCCATTTAATGCATAAGACCGACCTTTAGCAAGAATCCTGTTGGGTCACTTTAGCAAGAACCACCCTCTACCCTTCAGGTCTTCTCTTGGGAGTTTTCCACCCACGAGCCCCCTTACTCTGCCCCTTGGCTATAAATCCCCAACTATCTTTGTGAGTTCAGTGTTGAGACTGTTCTCTCTCCCCTGTCACAGTACACCTGTCATGATAGTCTTGAATAAAGTCTTCCGTTCATTTTAACAAGTGTCAGAATATTAATATTTTATTTCCCTTTAACATAAAGAACTAACCAAAAAGCTTTAAAAAAAATCTGCAGAATCTAAGAAACTATGAAAAGTATTCCAGTGAAAAAACTCAGTCATCATAAGTCATCTGATATATACTCTCTGTTTACCTATGTATGTGTGGTTCAAGAAACCAAATAAAAATTATTACAAAACTGAATTTCAGCATGATTACATTATTTTAACCAAGTCAGCTGCAAGAGCTGCTATTATTTCATTTAAAATTTAAAATCCCTATTAACCATTAACAACAGTAGTCAGAGAAGGAGAGAGGGAGCAATGGCAACAGCACATAGCATTTGTGTGCCATGGCTTGCTTCAATAAAAGGATTTCTCAAAGGATATTTTTACTCACAATATACTTATGTAGACTTTCTCTTTGTGATCATTGCTTTTATTTTCTTTTATTCAAGTAAAGGTTACTTTACTAAAATAAACTCTTACTCATCAACACATTTGAAGGACAACAGAGGGCACAAGGAAAGCAGTGTCTATTGAGAAAACATGAGTGAGAAAAACAGCCTATATGCACTTTTTTTTTTTTACTTTATTTTACTTTACAATACTGTATTGGTGTTGCCATACATCAACATGAATCCGCCACAGGTGTACGTGAGTTCCCAATCCTGAACCCTCCTCCCACCTCCCTCCCCATAGCATCTCTCTAGGTCATCCCAGTGCACCAGCCCCAAGTATCCTGTATCCTGCATTGAACCTAGACTGGCAATTCATTTCTTACGTGATATTATGCATGTTTCAATGCCATTCTCCCAAATCATCCCACCCTCTCCCTCTCCCACAGAGTCCAAAAGTCTCTTCTATATATCTGTGTCTCTTTTGCTGTCTCACATACAGGGTTATTGTTACCATCTTTCTAAATTCCATATATATGTGTTAGTATACTGTATTGGTGTTTTTCTTTCTGGCTTACTTCACTCTGTATAATCAGCTCCAGTTTCATCCACCTCATTAGAATTGATTCAAATGTATTTTTTAATAGTTTGCCTTTTTGTGTACATAACAATACAATATACTAACAAAACTTTTGTCTTTTCCATATCCATTGCAATATTTATAGGAATTTAGTTGGGATTGTATAATAAGTACCATTTATAAGGTGCTTTTATGTGACTGGCACAATAATGGGCTTTTTAAAAAACATGACCCCATTCAACTACTATAAGGTAAATGTCATTAAATCAATTAGAAGATGAGGAAGCTTAGACTCAAGGTCACACTTCTAGTCAGTAAAACAACAGATTAAAATTCAGGCCTGTCTGCTTGAACAAATATTCTTCCAGAGAAGATACACAGATGGCCAACAGGCACATGAAAAAAACACTCAGCATAGCTAATCATCAGAGAAATGAAAATCAAAATCAAAGTGAGATAACACCTTATACTTGTAAATATGGTTATTGTTAAAATGTCAACAAATAATAGATGTTGGTAAGGATTTGGAGAAAAGGGAACCCTGTTAACACTGTTTTGGGAATATAAATTGGTGCAGCCACTGTGGAAAACAGAATGGAGGCTCCTCAAAAAAAAAAAAAAAATACAAATAGAATTACGACTGCACTTAAATTTTTTAAAATTAGAAAGAAAAAAATTCTGTTTTGTCTTCAAAATACTTCCTCACTATCATTATTCTCTGATTTTATTTTTTAATTTGTTCTTTTCATTTATGAAGAAACTATAGATACCACATGTGGAGAGAGGTTAAAAAATATACTGGAGGGAGTTTCCTGGTGTTCCAGTGGTTAAGACTCCATGTGCCAATACAGGGGACATGAGTTCGATCCCTGGTCAGGAAACTAAGATCCTACATGATGCACAGTTCAAACCAAAAATGCTACAATGATAATTATCAGTATTTTTTAAGTAGTGAGCTCTTTCCGTACATTACCTTAATTATTAAGACCAATAATAATTTATAACTGAATAGAATATTTGATGTTGATCAATTTATTTCAATTAGTCAGCCAGTTTGCATTCACTGGTTTAGATAAGTTTACAGATTTAGTTCTATTTTTAATAGAGATTACTTCAGATATATTTTGTATTAGAAAGATCAAAATATTGCCAACATTTATCTACTATTTTAAAGTTTGAAAAGCAATTACTTAAAAGTTTGAAAAATACTGATTTTAAAGTTTGAAAGGTTAAGTTTGCACTTGTTAATTAGAAGTCTGGGGAGAGACTGTGACTGCCATTTTTGCCCTTGTGTTCCCATTATTACTGACAATGTAAAGGAGTTTCCCATTTCAGATCAAGACTCAGAACAGAGACATATCTTTAAAGACATTTGGAAAAGGTCATGAGAAATTGGAATAATAATGATCATTTCACTCCTTTGCCTATTTATGGAAAGAAATGCAATGAGAATATTTCATAAATGTGAATTAATTGTGACAACTTGGAAAAATACTTCTTCAAACAGACCTCATCTGAAAAAAAGAAAAGTTCACAAAATTAATTTAGAAGTTATAGGTTTGCATTTCTGATCAAATGAAGATATGAAATAGATTGTTAAATTGTGTTCAGCTCCCTAGAACAGCCCTTAACTTACACATAATTCAAGCCTGTGAAATTTAAAGATGTGAGGCTCCCAGTACCATCTTTGGGTCAAGATGGAGTTGCATATTATGGTGTCAAGCCAGCTTCCAGAGATGGTTGGGACCATAAAGACTCCTATTTACTGATGACCAAGAGATCAGCCCTTGATAGGACCAAGCAGGGAAGTAGAAGGATGTTTCTGAAAATCTCCAGTTACACTGTCTGAAGGGCTGTCAAAAAGTGCTAGAGTGGGACAAGTCCATTACCAAGTCCAAAACTGTCATCGAGCTGCCATGTTTATGGAATATACGTGTCTGATGTCTGATAGGCAGTCAGAACTCAAGAAGATGCTAAATCCCACAATGGGAGAGACAAATTTTCTAAAATTATTCTGAAAGTCAGTTGCTTCAAAGGTCATAACAGACTCCTTTCCAAGAGGGATTGACTCCTCACCCTAATCTTAAGGTGCATAAGAGCCCCTTGTGCATAAGAGCTAAGACCTTGCTGAACTGGTCATCTCTGCCTACTTGATATGAGTTCCTGAGGGGAGACTGGGCTGATGAGACAAGAGTTGCCATCATCCTGTTGGGAAAAGAAGAAAAACTGTAAGGTGGGTGAAAGGTTTCTCTGCAGCTGTCCCTGCACCTGTCATGATTCCCTCCTCACGCTTTGTAGTCTCAGGAGGAGCTTCAGCTTTCTGTTCTAGAAACCCTCTCTTCAGCAGCACTGTATACGTGATCTTACAGCTAGAATCGGAGCACTTCCAGAGAGGAGGAAGCATTGTGTCATCCTGTTGTTTTTGTTGTTTAGTTACTGCCATGTCTGACTCTTCTGTGACCCCATGGAGAGTAGCCCACCAGGCTTCTGTTCTATGGGCTTTCCCAGGCAAGAATAATGGACTGGATTGCTGTTTCCTTCTTCCAGGGGATCTTCCTGACCCAGGAATCAAACCTGCATATTGTGCATTAACAGGCAAATTCCTTACCACTGAGTCACCAGGGAAGCCTGTTATACTCTATACCTTTAGTTAATTTATTCATTCTCCCTCAAAAAATGCTTAATGATCACCTAAATGGTGTTCATCTCCAAGGCAAACATTTCAGTATCACAGTTATCCAAGTCCATGTCTCAACCAGTAACGCTGAAGAAGCTGAAGTTGAACGGTTCTATAAAGCCCTACAAGACCTTTTAGAACTAACACCCCCAAAAAATGTCCTTTTCATTATAGGGGACTGGAATGCAAAAGTAGGAAGTCAAGAAACACCTGGAGTAACAGGCAAATTTGGCCTTGGAATGCAGAATGAAGCAGGGCAAAGACTAATAGAGTTTTGCCAAGAAAATGCACTGGTCATAGCAAACACCCTCTTCCACAACACAAGAGAGGACTCTACACATGGACATCACCAGATGGTCAACACCAAAATCAGATTGATTATATTCTTTGCAGCCAAAGATGGAGAAGCTCTATACAGTCAACAAAAACAAGACCAGCAGCTGACTGTGGCTCAGATCCTGAACTCCTTATTACCAAATTCAAACTCAAACTGAAGAAAGTAGGGAAAACTGCTAGAACATTCAGATATGACCTAAATCAAATCCCTTGTGATTATACAGTGGAAGTGAGAAATAGATTTATGGGCCTAGATCTGATAGATAGAGTACCTGATGAACTATGGAATAAGGTTCATGACATTGTACAGGAGACAGGGATCAAGACCATCCCCATGGAAAAGAAATGCAAAAAAGCAAAATGGCTGTCTGAGGAGGCCTTACAAATAGCTGTGAAAAGAAGAGAAACGAAAAGCAAAGGAAAAAAGGCAAGATATAAGCATCTGAATGCAGAGTTCCAAGAATAGCAAGAAGAGATAAGAAAGCCTTCTTCAGTGATCAATGCAAAGAAATAGAGGAAAACGACAGAATGGGAAAGACTAGAGATCTCTTCAAGAAAATTAGAGATACCAAGGGAACATTTCATGCAAAGATGGGCTCGATAAAGGACAGAAATGGTATGGACCTAATAGAAGCAGAAGATATTAAGAAGAGGTAGCAAAAATACACGGAAGAACTGTACAAAAGAGATCTTCATGACCTGGATAATCACGATGGTGTGATCACTAATCTAAAGCCAGACATCCTGGAATGTGAAGTCAAGTGGGCCTTGGAAAGCATGGCTACAAACAAAGCTAGTGGAGGTGATGGAATTTCACTTGAGCTGCTTCAAATCCTGAAAGATGATGCTGTGAAAGTGCTGTACTCAATATGCCAGCAAATTTGGAAAACTCAGCAGTGGTCACAGGACTGGAAAAGGTCAATTTTCAGTCCAATTCCAAAGAAAGGCAATGCCAAAGAATGCTCAAGCTACTGCACAATTGCACTCATCTCACATGCTAGTAAAGTAATGCTCAACATTCTCCAAGCCAGGCTTCAGCAATACATGAACCATGAACTCCCTGATGTTCAAGCTGGTTTTAGAAAAGGCAGAGGAACCGGAGATCAAATTGCCAACATCTGCTGGATCATGGAGAAAGCAAGAGAGTTCCAGAAAAACATCTATTTCTGCTTTATTGACTATGCCAAAGCCTTTGACTGTGTGGATCACAATAAACTGTGGAAAATTCTGAGAGAGATGGGAATACCAGACCACCTGATCTGCCTCTTGAGGAACCTGTATGCAGGTCAGGAAACAGCAGTTAGAACTGGACATGGAACAACAGACTGGTTCCAAATAGGTAAAGGAGTACATCAAGGCTGTATATTGTCACCCTGCTTATTTAACTTCTATGCAGAGTACATCATGATAAACACTGGACTGGAAGAAACACAAGCTGGAATCAAGATTGCCGGGAGACATATCAATAACCTCAGATATGCAGATGACACCACCCTTATGGCAGAAAGTGAAGAGGAACTAAAAAGCCTCTTGATGAAAGTGAAAGTGGAGAGTGAAAAAGTTGGCTTAAAGCTCAACATTCAGAAAACAAAGATCATGGCATCCGGTCCCATCACTTCATGGGAAATAGATGGGGAAACAGTGGAAACAGTGTCAGACTTTATTTTGGGGGGCTCCAAAATCACTGCAGATGGTGATTGCAGCCATGAAATTAAAAGATGCTTACTCCTTGGAAGAAAAGTTATGACTAACCTAGATAGTATATTCAAAAGCAGAGACATTACTTTGCCGACTAAGGTCCATCTAGTCAAGGCTATGGTTTTTCCTGTGGTCATGTATGGATGTGAGAGTTGGACTGTGAAGAAGACTGAGAGCCAAAGAATTGATGCTTTTGAACTGTGGTGTTGGAGAAGACTCTTGAGAGTCCCTTGGACTGCAAGGAGGTCCAACCAGTCCATTCTGAAGGAGATCAGCCCTGGGATTTCTTTGGAAGGACTGATGCTAAAGCTGAAACTCCAGTACTTTGGCCACCTCATGAGAAGAGTTGACTCATTGGAAAAGACTCTGATGCTGGGAGGGATTGGGGGCAGGAGGAGAAGGGGACGACAGAGGATGAGATGGCTGGATGGCATCACGGACTCAATGGACGTGCGTCTGAGTAAACTCCGGGAGTTAGTGATGGACAGGGAGGCCTGGCATGCTGCAATTCATGGGGTCGCAGAGAGTGGGACACGACTGAGCGACTGAACTGAACTGAAATGGTTAAAAGATGCTATGAGTTACAAAGGCAAACTAGCGTTTCATTGTTTAGAAAGTTTACCTAATCACATCAATAAGAAGACATATACCAAAGTAGTTAAATTATCAGCTCAAGGTCATAAATATTTGTTATAGACTGATTTATTATGTTATTTCCAAATTCACATGTTGAAGCTCTGATGCCCAGTACTACATAATGTGACTGTGTTTGGAGACAGGATTTTTTAAGTGGTAAATCAAGATCGGTAGAGTAGACCCTTATCTAGTATGACTGGTGTCCTTTTAAGAGGAAATTAAGACACAAGACACCTGCAGGGGTAAGGGCATGTGAAGACATCAGAAGGAAGCCATGTACAAGTCAAGGAGAAAGTTCCTCAGAAGAAAATAACCTTGCTGACACCTCGCTCTTGGATTTCTAGTCTTCCGAACTGTCAGAAAAAGTAAATTTCTGCTGTTTCCACCAGGCGGTGGTGTTTTGTTATGGAAACTCTAGCAATCTAACACAGATTCTCTGCACAAAACAAAAACAGACAAGCAAAAAACCCAAAACAAAACAACAAATCACTGACAGAATTAGAAAATGAAAGAAAAGGTCAATTCACACAGACCCACACACACATACACACACCCTCCTTAAGATTAAATAAGTCCTTAGAATCCGTTTCTCTGATTTTAAAATATTGAGATAATTGATTTACCTCTAAACCTTTGTCAGAAAAGTGATCAATTATACTCTTGATCACATTTGTAAATTCTTCTATTACACTCGAATATAGTCTTTTGGTATCTGCAAACTGAATACCATTTAAATGGTCCAGGTGTTCCCCTCTTATCTTCTCTTGTGAGTTTCAAATCTGCTTGACACCCTTTCTTTACATCTCCTTGTTAATAGTTGAGTGTGTGTGTTGTTTCTGTCACGTTAACAAAAGTACCTCTTCCCTAAACAGTTTCCCCTCTTGTTCAGTTTATGTTCTTGTCTGCCCTTAACAAATATTCTCCCTCTCTCTCTATCAATCAATCTATCTATCTATCTATCTATCTATCTATCTATCTATCTATATATGTAATTTTCTTAAGCTTTTTTCATGTGTCTCTATATAGTCAGGGTTTTAGTCTACCCGGGCCATTTTGCTGCAGATCTGCCCACTCCATTTGAGGCATTTCATTTACATTATCCATTTAGTAATCTTAATGATCTCTATAAATTCCCCCTCTTTTTTTTTAACCTATTCTTTTAAATGCTGACCTCAGAGAGCTCAGTATGTACTTAAATTGTTCTCTTCTCTTTTTCTCTTCCACAGAATTACCAAAAGTTTTTCAGAATTCCATTCTAAAAGACCCTATCACTCTTTGTATCATATTTTATTTAGCCTTGCTTCAGTTCAGTTCAGTCACTCAGTTGTGTCTGACTCTTTGAGACCCCATGAATCGCAGCACCCCAGGCCTCCCTGTCCATCGCCAACTCCCAGAGTTCACTCAGACTCAGGTCCAGCGAGTCAGTGATGCCATCCAGCCATCTCATCCTCTGTCATCCCCTTCTCCTCCTGCCCCCAATCCCTCCTAGAATCAAAGTCTTTTCCAATGAGTCAACTCTTCACATGAGTTGGCCAAAGTACTGGAGTTTCAGCATTAGCCTCAGTCCTTCCAAAGAAATCCCAGGGTTTATCTCCTTCAGAATGGACTGGTTGGATCTCCTTGCAGTCCAAGGAACTCTCAAGAGTCTTCTCCAACACCACAGTTCAAAAGCATTAATTCTTTGGCGCTCAGCCTTCTTCACAGTCCCACTCTCACATCCATACATAACCACAGGAAAAACCATAGCCTTGACTAGATGGACGTTAGTCAGCAAAGTAACAGCTCTGCTTTTGAATATACTATCTAGGTTAGTCATAACTTTTCTTCCAAGGAGTAAGTGTCTTTTAATTTCATGGCTGCAATCGTCATCTGCAGTGATTTTGGAGCCCCCCAAAATAAAGTCTGACACTGTTTCCACTGTTTCCCCATCTATTTCCCATGAAGTGATGCCATGATCTTTGTTTTCTGAATGTTGAGCTTTAAGCCAACTTTTTCACTCTCCTCTTTCACTTTCATCAAGAGGCTTTTTAGTTCCTCTTCACTTTCTGCCATAAGGGTGGTGTCATCTGCATATCTGAGGTTATTGATATTTCTCCCGGCAATCTTGATTCTAGCTAGTGTTTCTTCCAGTCCAGTGTTTCTCATGATGTACTCTGCATATAAGTTAAATAAGCAGGGTGACAATATACAGCCTTGATGTATTCCTTTTCCTATTTGGAACCAGTCTGTTGTTCCATGTCCAGTTCTAACTGCTGTTTCCTGACCTGCATACAGGTTCCTCAAGAGGCAGGTTAGGTGGTCTGGTATTCCCATCTCTTTCAGAATTTTCCAGTTTATTGTGATCCACACAGTCAAAGGCTTTGACATAGTCAATAAAGCAGAAATTGATGCTTTTCTGGAACTCTCTTGCTTTCTCCATGATCCAGCGGATGTTGGCAATTTGATCTCTGGGTCCTCTGCCTTTTCTAAAACCAGCTTGAATCTCACATGATAGAAAATGAACACGGGTTCCCTGTTGTCTTTCAGTAATACAGAGATTTAGAGAACAAAAGGATCAATTTCCACTGTGATCATACCAGTTTTAATTCCATTTCCAGAGGTAGTTTTCCATATTTTGATGTTTCAGTATCTTTTCCAGACATTTGTTGGAGGAGATAATGGAGAGGACATGATGACTGGTTGACCTTGACCTTGTGAGCTGGACCCAGGCACTGGGAGCCTCCTCATTCCCTCTGCTGTCCTTGGGATGCACATTCTCAACACTGTTTCTCCATAGAGGGAACCATTTTCAAGGGTGCAGACTGGAGGGAGCCGTGTGCCCTTGAGACCTCCTGGATGGTGTCCATGACAGAACCCAGATACGGCCTCTATATAAATTTTCAAGATCCTGGTGGGGATTGTGGAGATCTACTCATCTTGTGCTACCGAAGACAAAGCTCCTAATTAAGGAGGCTTGTCTTGTTTGTTAAACCTGGGGACTATCACTCTGGAGTGGCTGCCTCTTCATTCAGTCTCTCCAGGCCCCTCATGTATGGGCCTCAGTTTCAGATTTCACCTGGTTTTGAACAAACAGAATTTAAAAGTCTAAATCCAAGAACTTTCTAAGGCTTTGCAGTCTCTTCTTCGATCATCAGTTTATAAACCAAAGCATCATCATAACCAAAGATATTAGAGTGCATGCATGATGTCATTGTGCTGTAGTGCATGGTGATTGGCTGTGGTTCTATAAATAGCCAGCTGGTGTTGCCATGGAATCCTTGTGATACAGTCCAAAGGTGTAGGCCTTAAGGCCAGGTTGCATTAATGTCCCAGTATTGCTGCTGGAATGGCTTAAGTTGTCTAAAATGATCTGTAATCTATATATTTTGACATTTAAAGCTCTTTATAAACCATTGAACTGTCCAAGTATTTATAAACAGCTCAAATCTTTTTTGAATACATATTCAAATCTTGCTATCAAACTGCAGTGTGGATTTGAAATATCTGTGTTGGAAACAGCCTTACACCAAAACATGGCAAATCTTGATTATGGATAAATGATACATCTGTGGGTATCTTTTTTTGGCCTTTCTAAAATCTAACATATCCATTATGGAATTGTCTTTATGTCAGTACATCTTGTTCCCTCTCACACTATTTAAAATAGCTATTTAATAGCTATTGGTATTACATAACCTGTGTATCAGTCATGGTCCTAATAAGAAACATGCATGGACAGGACTAAAGGAATCAGTGAGGGATGGGAGCAAATGAGCTTCGGTCCTAGAACCCAGTGAGAGCTGTGAGCCTGGGGCACTTGCCCACATTTACCCAGCGGAAGGTCTGGCCGTTTAGGTAGAGGGTTGTAGTCGTTACAAAGCACAATACAGCAGGAAACTATTGAAGGAGAAATACCAGAAATACCTTCTTGCTCTCCTATTTTGTTGGTGCCTCTTCGGGTTGATCCAAACCAATGGAAAATCAGAGCATAAGGGAAGCCAGAGTCAGCTCCCCAGGGGCCAGAGAAGGACAGAGCATGGATATAGAGGGGCAATCACAAAATAAAGACCATTTCATGTATATGACTGTTCTAAAAATATTCACTGAGGACCTGCTATGTATGTACAGGGATTCCCTAGTGGCTCAGACAGTAAAGAATCCACCTGCAATGTGAGAGGCCTGGGTTCAATGCCTGAGTTGGAAAGATCTCATGGAGGAGGGCATGGCAACCCACTCTAATATTTTTGCCTGGAAAACGCCCATGGTCAGAGGAGCCTGGTGGGCTATAGTCACGGGGTCGCAAAGACTCGGACATGACTGAGTGAATAAACACAAATAAGTACATGCAAAATGTATGTACCAGGTACTGTTCCAGACATTGTTCTAAGTACTCTTCATATACCGCTTCAGTAAATAATTTAATAGCATAAACTTAATGACAAAAATCATAGGTGACTCATTTTTTCCTTTCTATTTTCTCTTACAACAATTCCAAACAAAATGCATTTTCTTGAACACACACATACATGATCTTACGGAAAAGATACCTAGATATGAAACTGCTGAGTCAAAGGGAAGGAATTTTTTTAACTTAAAGTGAAAGTTGCTGAGTCGTGTCCAACTCTCTGACGCCATGGACTATACAGTCTGTGGCATTCTCCAGGCCAGAATACTGGAGTGGGTAAGATTCAGTCAAATAATTCTCCAGAAAACTGCATCAATTCACACACTCACCAATGAGAATGCAAGTCACTCCAGATCCCTTGCAAAATCTCACTATTCTAGCATTTTCACCCAATCATCCATGCAGGAAATGGGATATTGTTGTGGTTTTGAAATGTTTTCCCCTGAATACCTATGTGATTCAGCATATCCTTTTATATTTATTACCAATTATTAGTAATTTCTATTGATACTTTGCATTATATTATTTGTGCCATTTTCTATCAGATTGCTCACATATTAAAAAAAACGGACATTTTTAAAATACATTAAATTTAGTAAACTTTTGTAGTTTTATTTGTTTGTTTTACAAATATTTTCTTCTAATCTGGTGCTTGCTTGTCTTTCACTTTAAAAATCTGGCAATTTACGGGACATGTTGCTATCCATTGAGTTGTATTTATCAATCTTCCTTTTGGAACTTTGGGTTTGTAGCATATTAGATCTTTTGCTATCCCAGAGGGGAAAAATATTTTTCTTTTTTCCTCCAACAACCCCTTGAACTTCTAAATATAAGTATTTAGTTTATATGGTATTTCTTTTTGTATATGATAAGTAGTAGAATTATAACATTAGATTTCCCATTGTTTAGTTGCTAAGTTGTGTCTGAATCTTTGTGACCCCATGGACTGTAGCCCATCAGGCTCCTCTGTCCATGAGATTTCTCAGGCAAGAATATTGGAGTGGGTTGCCATTTCCTTCTCCAGGAGTTTTTCCCACATCCAACTGTAACACACTATTTATTGAATAGCAAGCTTTTCCTCCCAATTATTTGAAATAACATTTCTGTTATAAACTAAAAATAATCTTTCAATTACTAATTACATTTGCAGTCCTGGGATAAATATATTTGGTTATACTAGTCTTCCAACAAGTAAGAACTTAATTTGCTGATTTAAATTTTTATTTATGTCCTTATGTGACATTTACTAAGTTTTTATGACAGTCTTGTATTTTAGATTGATGTTATAGTAGCCTTTTAATGAATAAGAAAGCTTTAATCTTTTTCTTTACTATGAAACAACTTAAATAACAGGAGTTATTAGACAACTTTTAAGTTTTTTATAGGATAATTTGATTGAACCCAGAAGCTTAATAGATGTCATTTAAAGTACTTATGCTTTACATACTTTCATTAAATTTTTTTTGTTTTTGATTTATTAAGTTATTTTATTTGTTTTCAGTCATCTTTTGGTTACTCATATTTTCCTAAAAAATTATTACTTCATCAAGATTTTCATGTATATTGCTATATATATGCACATAGTATATTCTTTTTTTCACTTCTTCAGTATCTATAATTATATCCCGTTTCTTTTTCATAATGTGAATTATTAGAGAATTCTTTCTTCCCTGTTAATTAGACTGGCTAGAGTTTTTAATACTCTATTTATTAATATATATTATGAATATATCTTTCAGTTTTTTAAATCACATGTACTTTAAAATGTTCCTGCTTTATAAATCCCAAATTTATCTTTGTTTATTCTTTCTCTCTCTATACCTACTTGCAATTGTTTTCTAACATCTCAAACTAAAGGTTTAGTCTATTTATTATTTCATTTTCTATTAAATGCATTTAAGGCTGTAACTATTTCTCTGAGAACTGGTTGGGTGGGAGAAAGTACAAGAGAATAAATTGTTATCCAAAACTTTCCATCATCACTTATATCAAAAGATGTGAAAATGGGCATTTGGATTGAAACTCATGAGAATTGGAAATTACATATCAAGGTGAGGTGGCAAATGCCTCTGACAATGCAGAACTGTCAAAGGGAATACATCTAGGGTATAGAGTCAAGAGCTGAATTTGGAGGAAATTATTGAAGAGTGTGTCGCTAGTTTAAACTCTGCTCTGAGTCACAATCACTCTCTCTCCCACAAGAGAAAAGGAGGAATGTACTATCCCTGGTCCCCATTCACATCACTAGAAAGGGGACCACAGGTGAACACTCTTAGTCTGTGTATTCTGTAGTTAGATGCACATAGTAGTATACAGGAATTTGAGTCAAGACCAAGAGGATTAAATAAAGCACAACATCCTGGCTGTGGATACCTCTATGAGAGCAGAGTAGTGGCCTGAAATTTGAAAGGAAACTGCTCTTCCAAAATCTTGGGAAAGGACTAACAATATCCATGGTTCAGACGGTCCTAGAAAGCAGCACGGCCTCTCTCCCAACTTCCTGTCCACCATGCCATAATTATAGTCATCCACTATCCAAAATAGGAGAAGCAGTAGAAGAAATAGGGGAAGAAAGGGAGAGGAAGCCAACTAAACTCCTTTCCTTTTTGCCTGCAGTGGGACCTCCAGGTGAGGTCTTAAGCCAAGATCAGAGTTTTTGTATATATGATACAATGTATAAAATAAATCACAAATGAGAACCTACTCTATAACTCAGGGAACTCCCCACTCAGGGCTCTGTGCTGATCTAAATGGGAAGGAAATCCCCAAAGAGGGGATAGATGTATTTGTACAGCTGGTTCTCTTTGCTGTTCACCTGAAACTAAGACAACACTATAACTCAACTATACTTCAATAAAATTTAATTTTAAAAAAAGATTAGAGTTTCTGATGATTACATAGGACTGGACATTTTAATCACTGAAATGATACTCTGTTTGACAAATTAAACAGGAAGTATTCTTTTAGGGTAAATCATAAGGCTGCACAGTTGGCCAGAGCTCAGAAAAGGGGGGAAATAACTCACTGAACAAAAGCAATAGGACAATGAGAGGCATAACAGAGTTTCTGTATGACTACATTCCATCAGTCATGTTTGCTTACATTATGGTTACACTTGATCTGATGGTTCTGAGAGGAAGTGTTAATGTCTCCCACTTTGATTATGTCCTTACCTACTAGTGCTTATAATTCTTTGGATTTGCATTGTGTATTTTAAACTGATGAGGCTGGAAGAATAAAATCTTCTGATTCTTAAAAGTTCTTAGAAAAATGGATCTTGTGTCATAACAAAATAGCCTCTCCAGTATTTTTGCCTGGAGAATCTCATGGACCGAGGAGCCCGGCAAACTGTAGTTCATGGGGTCACAAAGAGTCAGACATGACTGAGTGACTAATACTTTCACTTTCAGTTCATCCAAATAAATAATCTTCACATTATATTCTGTCTTTTGGTCGCATTAATGTCATCACACTAGGTTTTAAAGTAAGATTTTACTCGGTACTTTTTTCTTCCATCCTTCATTTTTACACTTTGTGTCATTTTGTTTGGGATGTGTTTCTTGAAAATAGCATTTAGTTAATGTTGTTTGATTTATATATTTTTTTTTTATTCTGGGTTTTACTGTTTAATTTTTGTACCCAATCCAATATCTGCCCTAAAGGAAAATTTGATTCTTCATGTTTATTTAAATTACTTTTGATTTACTTTTTATTTATTTTATTATTTTTATTTATCTCAGTATCATGAGGCTTAAACATAGTGAATTATTTTAGGTTAATAATTTATCCTGAGAGCTTGTTACCTAGATTGTTTTCTTAAACTTCTGATCAGGATTCTCTATTCCAAGTGACGGATAAGCAGTTCAAAAATATATACACATGTGTTTATGTTTATGTACAGGATAAAGCAAGGAAAACAGAATAATATTGAAAGGGAAGGTGATCTCAGTGTTGATAGGACACTAGGGTTTAGACAGTGTCAGGTAATCTCCCCACGTTACTGTTAGCAGCAGAAGCTTCCTCTCTTTGGTGGCTCCATTCCCTCAGGTTTCCTCTCCTACTTGAATAGTGACACCTATAAGCTCCTAGTCTAATAGCTCAGAATCTCAGGTGAACAGAAATAACATTGTTTCTTCTCACTGGTATGCCACTTTAAATTATCACTCATTATTAGCACATCATCTTATGAACCCATCCCTACCCACTTCTCTACACCCACATTTGCCTTTAAAAAGATAGAATAAACCTCTTCCCAAGATTGGTAAATGAAATTTAAAGTTTAACTCCTACAGTGATAAAAAATGTATTCTATGGCTTGAAGCTATCCACCTGACTGTCTTACATTCACATTTCAAAAAAGAGAACTGCTTGGGCAAATCACTTCACCTTTAGGGGTATCGATTTTTTTCGTGTGAAAAATGAAGTGACTTGAAGTGGATGATCCCTGAAGTTTTTGTATCTTGAGGCCTCCATGATTCTGTGACTTTATAATATCTGCCTTGTAGGATTCTGCAAGAATTGATGTTTGTGAAATAATTTAATACTCAAGGATGAAAGATTTTATGCTAGTGCCCAAAACTATTCTTATTAAATGAAGCATGCCAGGGAAATCCTTTCCACCTCTTCCTCAGTAAGACAAAATGCAATAACAATTCTGACTGACTTGTGTTTTGATCTGGTGACTACTGTGAGGCCAATTGTAGTTGCTTGGGATTTGGATATCATGACTAGAAAGAGTGATTCTCTTAATAAAAGAACAAGAGAAGGAATTGCTGTGCAAAGATAGGTATCTCATCTCCATTAAGCTTCACTCAGTTGGGGTCAATCTAATTTTTTCTAGTAGTTTAGACATTTTATAAACTATATTTATTATTCAGTGACACATTACTATCTTATTTGTATTTAACTAATTCATTCATCTAAGATATTTTTCAACATCTATATCCAAATTTTAAACACAACAGAAATTTTAGCATGCTTTCATATCCTCTCAACCATGTTGATATCATCTGAAGATTGAAAATTCCAGAATTTTTTCTATTTTATAAGCATGTTCCAATAATTATTTGTTTTAACTATGCTCTTTCTGGCCCACTATCCTCAATAATAATAATTTTGTCTACATTTACCTTGCCATTGAAAATCATCAACCCAGCATGTGGTGCTGAACTGCATTAAAATGGCCACTAACAGAAATTACATAAGACATGTTTCCAGTGAGGTTGTTAATAGAAAATTTACTTGTGTAAACCCTTGTCTGCATATGCATGCAAACAGTCTTTCATATACTCAATCAATGAAAAACTATATCCTGAGATCTGAATCAGATTGCCTGTTTCAAAATCTCTGCTCACAACACAGTCTAGAAGTAAAAGTCCAAGCTATTGCTTTTTCTGGCTAATGTTTCTTTTTACGGCTCAATAATATTACATTATATATATTGATATTTCTATTCATGTCACATTTATTTATCTGTTGATGGACACTTGATTTTTACCCCATCTTTTATCTGCTATGAAAAATGCTCTGATGAACATTCTTTTGTACAAATATCTTTTGAGTCCCTATTTTCAATTCTTTTGGATATTGACCTAGAAGTAGAATCAGTGAATCATATGATGCAGTCAATATTTAGCTTCTTGAATAATGGACATTTTATAGGACCAAATATTCTGAATACGGAATATAAGATGACTTAGAAAAATCAGGGAGGAAGCATTCAAGGATTAGATGAAGATTTAACCAGATGGTTCCTGAAAAGTTTTAACAAGCTGAAGATCTATTTTGTTTAACCATTTATTCATTTCATCTATCAATACAATAAAAAAATACTACTCTATTAAAAAAAATACGCTTGGTTTAAGAAACACCATAATAGTGCCTTAATGTGAAGAGTACAAGCAGTAGCAATTTGATGAGATGCATCAGATACCACTGGGATGTAAAAAAAGGTGCTCTATGTCTAGTGAAATAAATCCATGGAGCAAAAGAACTAAAAAGATGCTCTTGAAAATCCTGGATAATCCAGTGATATTGACCAATAAAATAAAATAATCACAATAATATTTAGTAGAAGAAAAGTTCTAAAGGAGACAGATATTCCCTTCTATTAGAATTGGGTTAGAAACACACCGAGAAGATGCAGTGATGTACTGAATTTAAATGGTGAGCCAACATGCATCAGCCATAATAAGACTTGGGGTAGAGCGTGCAAATATAGGACAAGACTTACAAGGGGAGAGTGCGGAAAACATTCCAGATGCAATTCCAGAGGAGATGACGTCACTGAAGCTTCCACTCTGTCAGAATCCTAGAGCACCTTGGAAACCATTCTGAATATGGGATGGATGCATAGGGGCATGTTAGTAGAGATTCAAGTACAGAGTAAAGATTCAGTGAGATGATCCTCGAGACAATTTATAAGCTGGAAGTTTATGATGCTATGCCATTCTACTTACCTATAACTTTGTTTTATCTATCAGTACGATGTATCAAGATGAAGGACAAAAATCATAGTGCGACATACCAACTATTGACTGATGCTAAAGTTGAAGCTCCAATACTTTGGCCACCTGATGTGAAAAACTGACTTATTGAAAAAGACCCTGATGCTGGGAAAGATTGAAGGCAGAAGGAAAAGGGGATAACAGAGGATAAGATGGTTGGATGGCATCAACTCAATGGACATGAGTTTGAGCCAGCTCTGGGTGTTGATAATGGATAGGGAAGCCTGGCATGCTGCAGTCCATGGGGTCACAAAGAGTCAGACATGATTGAACTGAACTGAACCAACTATCAGCCAACTTTACCTCAGGAAATTAGGATCTGGGCCTTTGCAATTTCAATTTCCCAAATTAACCCCTAACTATAAGTCATTATTGCAGTCAGAGCTGAAAACACCTGTGTTGTTTTTTTGTTTTTTTTTAGCACTTACCAACCACTGGATTTAACACAAGTCACAGATCGAAAATGTCATTAAACATAACATCAGGGAACAGTAGAACCCCAATTAGAGAAATAAGCTTGTGTTATATAGGTATTATTCTCGTCTATATATTGGTATTCACTACATATAAAATGTATCTTTCTGAAGAGTGAGCTCTTTTGTATTCATTTTCTTCTATGATTGTTAAAGCATCTTTTAAAATCAATATCTATAAAACTGTGCTATCCTAGGTCTTTGGAAGTACAAAGAATCTTGAAGATTGCTGATCTGAATTTTACTGTAAAGGATAATGAAGCTCAGACAAGTCAAGAGATTTACATGAGACGCACAAGGAAATAGTGACAGAAGTGATTCAGAAACTGAGCCCTAAACCTCATGTCAAAATTATGTTTCCTTTGTTGTAAATACCTCAGTGCATTGCTGGAATTATAATGTAGAATACATGGCTGAGAGTACATGGCTTGCTGTTATCCTATGGAGTTGGAGGGCATGGAGCAGAAAAGAAGCAACCAGAGCTGGGTCACCTCGATGAAGCAGAGAGTGCAAATAGTCATGATGCTCGATTCTGAGAGAGTAGAAAGTCCAGAGGGAAGGCCCTTACCATGTGTTCATCACATTAATTACTGGAATCAGGTTCTCCTTTAAGGATCGGAACTGTGCAGAATGGCGACCACTTTCCAGAGATGCTGCCACTTGGAAAGCCCTCTCCACGCCTGCATTAGAAATCTGGATCAGGTCTGCATCAGCCATGCCAACCTCATTACTGCCAGGAAGGAAGCATCTTCTCAAATAAAAAGAAGATAAACAAGCTTCTTTGTCATACCAATTTCAGACAAAAATAGCTGAAACATATTTAATATGAAGCAAATTGCTGTAGAGGTACAGAGCTTGTTTTCATTTTAAGGAATCTGTATCTAGGTACTTAAGCCTTTGAAAAGAACATAAGATACAATATGCTCTTTATTGAGCATCTTAAAGGATTTCAGTTTTGCAGTATAGTACTTAATTTTACTTGCAATCTTCAGATATACCTTAGAGTTGAAGGCAATTCTTATTCCATTATTTCAATCTTCTTTTTCCCATAGCCACTCAGATTGAATGAAGATAGTTCTAGAGTTTCCCCAAACCCCCCAAAATTTGTGTTGGAAAGATCACTCTTCTTGTGGAGTAGATAGTATCAAACCTAGCTGTAATTTGGTCAAGGGAAACATCAGTTTCATAATCATAGAATTCCCCCTATCCTTTTAGGTTAACACTCATTTCACTTTTTTCCCCTGAAGCTAAAGTAACTCCTATGTTTGCTCTTTTGTACCTTGCATTCAGAATTTCCGTTCTTCTTGCAGAATTGCCACAGAGTAATTGCAAGTGCTCTGTCGCTCAGGAATTTGAGTCAGTCAAGTCTCTCTTGGCTACCCCTTGGACTGTAGCCCACAAGGCTCCTCTATCTGTGTGATTTCCCAGGCAAGAATACTGAAGCCAGTTGCCATTTCCTACTCCAGGGGATCTTCCCAACCCAGAGATCGAACCGTGGTCTCCTGCATCTCCTACATTGGCAGAAATTGCAATGGCCTTAATGATACTTGAAAATGTCCTCAGTGTTGCTTGCTCCTGGACTTTTCCTAATTCCTGAGAATGTCAGTTTGGGTGATTGTGGCTGGCAGCTTTAAAAGGATACAGTCCATGCTTACGAGGCTGTAAGACCTGGCTGCTCTAGTGTGACAGATTTTGTCCAGGAGCTTAGTTACCAATGAAGGACTTTAATGACTAGCATAACTTTTTCTCTGTTTGCAACTGCCTTATCCTTCTGAAGCTGATGTTAAAAGACACCTGCGCCTTCTCCCTGCTGAAGCACTTGGCCAGACTCACTGTTTTTCATATATATTTAGAAAGTTGAACTGTTACTATTTGCAAATGGCCTGAATTTCAATATTGATGATCTCTTTGATTTTTCCTTCCCCCAGCAAACCTAGCCTATACTACATACATGTACAACAGCTTCCTACTAAAGGCTGTTCTTATCATTCTTGGCTATACTATAAACCTTTAGAATATATGGGCTCTGCCCTACTTAACCTTATACACTCTAAGTTGCTTGGCACAGAGTGTTCAGTGAAAGCTTGAATTCAACACTCCAGAGACCCAGTATGGACCTTATAGAAGCAGGTTGGTTGCCACCCTGGGATATTTCTTCCTCTGTTATTGTCCTTTTTATTAGTGGTTCGTTAATTATAAAAGCATGAATTTTATATTTGGAGTTGGCTAGATGTGAGTTACATTCCAAATCTATCATTTATTCATGGTATGATTTAAACTTCCTGAGTCTCATTGTCTTTGTCTTTTGGATCGGATAATGATGCCTCTTCTAAAAGGTTTTTATAAAGACATAAAACTGTTAATCATTATATTTGTCACATATTATATGAATTTTTCTTCCCTAATAAGAAAATACAGCTGTTTCAACCTTTATCATAATTGTATTAAAGAAAGGCTTTGTAGTCAAATCTCATAGCAGTCAAACACAGTGGCAAAACCATAGCGCTAACAATACCTTGAAAGTGAAAGTCGCTCAGTCATGTCCAACTTTTTGCAACCCCATGAACTATACAGTCCATGGAATTCTCCAGGCCAGAATACTGGAGTGGGTAGCCTTTCCCTTTTCCAGGGGATCTTCCCAACCCAGGGATCAAACCCAGGTCTCCCACATTGCAGGTGGATTCTTTACCAGCTGAACCACAAGGAAAGCCCAAGAATACTGGAGTGATGCATGCGTGCTAAGTCGCTTCAGTTCTGTCCAACTCTTTGCGAACCTATGAACTGTAGCCTACCAGGCTCCTCTGTCCATGGGATTCTCCAGGCAAGAATATTGGAGTGGGTAGCCTATCCCTTCTCCAGAGGATCTTCCTGGCCCAGGAATCGAACTGGGGTATCCTGCATTGCAGGCAGATTCTTTACCAACTGAGCTATCAGGGAAATGATACCCTAGATAATATGAAATTTAGTGCTTTTCAAATTTATTAAGCTGTGGGATTTCTGTTTAAGCAAAATCCTTGTGATTCAAAACTAAACATTAATTCTCTAGAATGTCCTGTTTAAAGCAAAGATATAGTTGAGCCCCATCTCTTTTATCTCCCCCTTTTTTTTCCCATTCAGTTTGTTTCAACTAAGGAATTCTCCAAATTTCTAGGATGCCCCATATGCATTTTTGAAATCCAGTGAATAATCTAGCTCTCTAATATTAGAGGTTAAAAAAGCTAAGAGCAGGGTGAACAACAAGGTCTTCTTGCATAGCACAGGGAACAGTATTCAATATCCTGAGATAAACCATAATGGAAAAGAATATGAAAGGAATATATATACAAATACTTGTGTGTGTGTATATATATAAAACTGAATCATTTTGCCATATAACAAAAATTAACACATTGTAAATTAACTGCACTTCAATAAAATTCAATAAAATAGAAACACTAGTGAATAACATTTTCTAACATTTAAAAAACTGCTGAGTCAGAGATATCATATTATACATTAATATCAGACCTGAGGTAGGAACCACATTTCTTAGTTTTCAATGTGGTCCTTTCTCCATTCATTAGAGGGAGGCACATGCACTTAGTGTGAAAAGGATAATCGGTTTCATGTTAGTCTTTCAGCCTAAGCAAGTCCAGACAACGACAGAAACAAAAGCAATTATCTGATTTGTTTTGAATTTTGCTATGTATCAAACTATATATTTTGGAATCACTTTCATCTAACTACTGCAAAACCCTATGATTTGAGTATTGGTATTATCCCCATTTGACAGTGAAAATATTAAGTATTAGAGAGGCCAAATAACTTTCTTAAAGTTACTCAGCAAGAAACTCTTGTGGTTTATGCTAAATTCAGATCTTCCCAACATGGAAAGCTGTATTGAAATAACACTATACTCTTGATACCAAGGGCTTCCCAGGTGGTGTTTGTGGTAAAGAACCTGCCTACCAATGCAGGAGACTAATAAGAGATGTGGATTCGATCCCTGTGTTGGGAAGATCAAACTGGAGGGCATGGCGACCCATTCCAGTATTCTTGCCTGGAGAATTCCAAGGACAGAGGAGCCTGGCAGGCTATAGTCCATAGGGCTGCAAAGAGTCAAACACGACTGAAGCAACTTGGCGTGCAGCATATACTGGATTCCAAGTTCTCTACTGCATACATTTGAAAAGAATCTATTAATTGTTTTGCTCTACATTAGTAAGCCATTCTTGATTAAAAGCCATTAATAACCATTACTTTTTAAACTGTGCTTGCATTTCACAGGCATATTTAAATTTTGTAAGTTTTCATTTCCCAAGAGGAAACTAAATTTAGTCAATATTTTTCTAAGAAAACAGTCTTCGATCTATGGTAGCACACTAATATTAAACCTTTCAATTAAATAACAAAGAAGTATTATTACAACTTAACTAGTTGCTATAAATTAGTCTAGATTTGCATTGTAAGAATTGTCTTAACAGGAAATAAAATTATGGGCATTTGTGGTTGCAATCTCATATTAATTTTTATTTATATAACTCTTAAATTATCCATTGTAAAAGTCAAATATTTGATCATGAATTATTTTTGAACTGATTATTTTAGTGTATTCACAAATTTTAATTGTGTAATGCAATATATATTTATGCTAGTTTTACATTGATTATATATCTTCATATTTTGAAACTAGTGATTCCTTCATGTTTAAATTAATATAATTGACATATAAAAATACACATAAGTAAATTGTACAATTTGATTTTTTGACACATGCATATTTCTATTAGTACAAAACTATGAATCAAGATAGTAAATATATCTGTAATACCCAAAGGTTTCTTTATGCCCCTTTGTAATCTACCCTCCCTTGCCCAATCCCCAAGCAACCATTGGTTTGTTTTCTATTCCTATAGTTTGTTTTTTCTAGTATCTTATATAAATGGAATCATACACTATGGGTTTTTTTTTTTTTTTGAGGAGAGGGATAGGGGAGTTGGAGGTTTTATTTCTTTCACTCAATGTAAATACTTTGAGGTTCATCTATACTGTTATGAATATTAATAATACCTCCTAAAGCTAGTAGTTGCTCTAACCTGCTATGATTTCAAGGAGGAGATACAACATGTATCTTAAAATATGACCATTTAAAATATCATCATCTACTAACATTTACCATTTTACCCTAAATCTTTCTCATTTTCTTAGACCATCAATCACAGATCTTCCATCGTTTGTCTTTTGAGATAAATATTTCTAGATTTAGTTGTGTCTCTTGAAAAAGAAGACTTTGAAAAGCTAGCCCTAAGAATTTAGAAAGGTAAAGTTATTTCTTTGGTCCAATCCATATGTCTTCCAATGTTCTTTCAATGCTGTTCTTAGCTGATTGCATTACACAGCATTAAGTGAGGGCTTTGTGGTCTTCCTTGTCTTATAATCGATCTCATATTTCTTCATTTTCTCTGTAATGTAACCCTATTTCCACTTTTTTTCCTTTTTATTCATCAACCCAACAGTAAGTTCCAAAATGCTCCAAGTATCTTCCCTCAAGTGGAATCTTCTCATTGTCACTAGTCATGATTCATATGTTCATCTTCTTGTGTTATTTTTTCACAAATTAGTCCTTTGGCTCCAACATAATGTGTGTCATTTATCCCCATAAGACTTTCTTCCATTGATGTCTTTTAGGGAAGCAAAGAACATGATGCTCTGGTAAAATATATTCATTTTTATCTGAGTGCCCTCTCCCTGTCGACCTCATTTCTTGCCAATTAGTTTTTCTAGACTCACTTTAAATTCTTCCCCCCAATCTTCACAAATCCACCCATTTTGAAATCATATGTTTTCCATATGCTCCCATACCACTTTATTTGCACCAGTCTTATGCATTTAGTACCAATAACTTTGTGGTAGGCTTAAGTATGTATAAGATATCTTTCTGCCGCATGTGAAGTCTCAAATGGCAGGTTTGAATCCCTGAAAATGGCTGCACCTAAGGATGCTGCTGCTGCTGCTGCTAAGTCGCTTCAGTCGTGTCCGACTCTGTGTGACCCCATAGACGGCAGCCCACCAGGCTCCCCCGTCCCTGGGATTCTCCAGGCAAGAACACTGGAGTGGATTGCCATTTCCTTCGCCAATGCATGAAAGTGAAAAGTGAAACTGAAGTTGCATAGTCATGTCCGACTCTTAGCGACCCCATGGACTGCAGCCTACCAGGCTCCTCCATCCATGGGGTTTTTCCAGGCAAGAGTACTGGAGTGGGGTGCCATTGCCTTCTGCAGCACCTAAGGATAGATATTACTATTTCAGTGGCTTTGTGTCTGAACAGAAGCACAAAGTTCCTATGATGATCTCATCAACAACCTTACAGACCAGTAGGTCTCTTCAGGGCCGATTTCTTTCTTCTCCTTCCAAACTCCTTCTTCCTTTAAAGTGATGGATGATTAATACATGGAGGTGGTAAAAGGGAGTGACAGAATGGTAAGAAGTGATTAGATCTATCTAGGATTAAAGATGGGAGGAGAGGTTGTCAGATATAATAAAGAAGGATTCATTTCTAGCAATTTCTTTCATCCCACATCTTAAAATTAAGTGAGTAGAAATAACATTGTTTCTTCTGCTCACTGGTATGCGACTTTAAATTATCACTCATTACTGACACACAATTCAATTAACCCACGTCTGCCCATTTCTTTAACCCCTAAGCTTGCCTTTTTAAGACATAGAATAAACTTTCTCCCAAGACTAGTAAATGAAATTTAAAGCTAAATTGTTTGATAACTAAAAATTCACTCTATGGCTTGGAGTTATTCATCTGTCTTGCATTTACTTTCTTAAAAAGAGAACTACTTGGGCAAGTCACTTCCCTTTGAGGATTTCAATCTTTTTCATGTGATAAATGAAGTAACTTGAAGTGGATGATCTCTGAAGTTCTTTTTATCTTCAAGTCTCCATGAATCTGTGACTCTATAATATCCACCTTGCAGGAATTCTGCAAGAATTAATGTTTGTGAAATAATTTAAGACTCAAGGATGAAAGGTTTTATGCTAGTGCCCCAAACTATTTTTATTAAATGAAGCATGCCAGGGAAGTCTGTCGTGTCTGGGGATAGCTGCCGTCAGAGTCCCCAGCACTGCCTATGCCCAACACAGACTCGAAAGGGACAAAAAAGAACAAGAATTCCTTTAATAGATCCAGAAATTATGATGAGTAGAGAACACAAATATTCCCAAAATTCAAACATGGAAGTGATAACATGTACATTCAAACATTAAGCTTACAGAAAAAGGTCCGTGAAAAGATCACATCTTGATGGCCTGCTAACACTCATTCACATGCCAGGGAAGAAGAATTGATGTCGTGTGACTGCTTGCATGGTGTATCTCCAAAAACTTCCACTTTGTGCTGAACTTTTCTTTGCCTGATTCCTTCCCCAAAACCTGTTCGATGACCCTGTTTTGATTATCTAAAGTAACTCAAGTGATTACTGAATCACTGAGTTAGAATTCAAGACAGCATAAAATCATTAATTCAATTTTCCCCATATTTCTCTTGTCGATAAACTGAACTTCAGAGTAGTCAATGAACTACCAAAAATCATAATTAATGCATATTTATACAGGACTGAATAGCATGCTGTGACTCATAACCAATGTTTATTTCACCACAGCTTAATATCTTAAAAATTCATTCTAGTCTCAATACTGACTAGTTGAGAGCATAACAGATCACCTGACTGCATGTTGACAAAAGCTTTCAATGAGTTAACACAAATGGTTGAATGAAGAAAATAATCTACCCCTTGGCAAGGGCAGTGGATAAAAAATTGTACACCAATCTAAAAGTGCTGGTACAAACTCCACCTCACCATTTAGGAATAATAAAGGAACCATGGTCAATAGACTTAGTCCATTGGTGGATTACTATTTTACTTTCTAGGTTTCATTTTCCATCAATATGAAATGGCAAGGTTAGAACTAAAACCATCAAAAACAGAGATTCATTTTTGTTCATAATAGTGAAACATCAGCAGTTTTAGGACAGAGGGTAGAAATATATTGAAGCCAGTTGTCCAGTGAGATCTTATTTACATCTTCATTTAGCATGTGTACTAATAACATGGGGATCTAATAAAATATAATTACAGTGAGCTGAATCTAGACAAAGATTCTGCACGCAGGTGATGCTGATGCTTCTAACCTGAGGACCCCATGTTGAATAGCAGAGATCTACAACAGTGCTCCTCAAACTTGATCATGCATCAGAATCCCCTGGAGGGCTTGATTGAAAACAGATATCAGGGAACCATGGTCCATAGACTTAGCGAATTGGTGGATTACTATTTTAATTACTCTCTGGGTTTCATTTCCCATAAATATCCAATGGCAGGGTTAAAATTAAAACCACCAAATACAGAAACTCAATGTTGTCCATAGTGGATGAACATCAGCAGTTCATGCATTCTGATTCAGTAGATCTGTGGTGGAGACATACACATCTAACAAGCTCCAGGTAATGCTTGGCTGACTGCAGGCAGTCCATATTTTGAGCAGCACTTCTCAATAATCTGTGTGTGTGCTAAGTCACTTTAGTCGTGTCTGACTCTTTGAGACCCTCTGGACTGTAGCCTGCAGGCTCCTCTGTCCATGGGGATTCTCCAGGCAGCAATTTGGAGTAGGTTGTCATCCCCTCCTCCAGGGCATCTTCCCAACCTAGGGATTGAACCATGTCTCTTACCATCTCCTGCCTGGCACCCCCTTTTGAAACTCCCTCCCATTTTTCTCCCCATCCCACAGATCAGGTTGATACAGAGCCCCTGTTTGAGTTTCCTGAGCCATACAGCAAATTCCCATTGCCTATCTATTTTACATATGGTAATGTAAGTTTCCATGTCACTCTTTCCATACATCTCACCCTCTCCTCCCCTCTCCCTTTGTTCATAAGTCTATTCTCTATGTCTGTTTCTCCACTGTAAATAAATTCTTCATACCACTTTTTTAGATTCTGTATATATGCATTAGAATACGATATTTATCTTTCTCTTTCTGACTCACTTCACTCTGTAAATAGGTTCTAGGTTCATCCACCTCATTAAACTGACTCAAATGTGTTCCTTTTTATGGCTGAGTAATATTCCATTGTGTATATGTACTACAACTTCTTTATCCATTCATCTGTCAGTGGTCATCTAGGTTGCTTCCACGTTCTAGCTATTGTAAACAGTGTGCTCCAACACTGGGATACATGTGTCTTCTTCAGTTTTGGTTTCCTAAGGGTATGCCTAGGAGTGGGGTTGCTGAGCCATATGGTGGTTTTATTCCCAATTTTTTAAAGAATCTCCATACCATCTTCCATAGTGGCTATATCAATTTACATTCCCACCAACAGTGCAAGAGCATTCCCTTTACTCCACACTCTCTCCAACATTTATTGTTTGTAGACTTTTTGATGAGGGCCATTCTGACTGGAGTAAGGTGATATCTCATTGTAGTTTTGATTTGCATTTCTCTAATTATGAGTGATGTAGAGCATATTTTCATGTGTTTGTTAGCCATCTATATGTCTTCTTTGGAGAAATGTATTTAGGTCTTTTTCCCACCTTTTGATTGGGTTCTTCTGGTATTGAGTTGTATGAGCTGCTTGTATGTTTTGGAAATTAATCCTTTGTCAGTTGTTTCATTTGCTTTTATTTTCTCCCATTCTAAGGATTGTCTTTTCATCTTGCTTGTAGTTTCCTTTGCTTTGCAAAAGCTTTTGAGCTTAATCAGGTCCCACTTGTTTACTTTTGTTTTTATTTTCATTACTCTAGGAGGTGGATCGTAGAGGATCTTGCTTTGATTTATGTCATCGAGTGTTCTGCCTATGTTTTCCTCTAACAGTTTTATAGTTTCTGGTCTTACATTTAGTCTTTTATCCATTTTAAGTTTATCTTTGTGTGTGGTGTTAGGAAGTGTTCTCATTTCATTCTTTTACATGTAGCTGTCCAGTTTTCCTAGCACCATTTATTGAAGAGGCTGTCTTTGCCCCATTGTATATTCTTGCCTCCTTTGTCAAAAAGAAGGTATCCATAAGCGCATGGGTTTATCTCTGGGCTTTCTGTCTTGTTCTCTTGGTCTGTATTTTGTTTTTGTGCCAGTACCATACTGTCTTGATGACTGTAGCTTTGTAGTATAATCTGAAATCAGAAAGGTTGATTTCTCCAGCTCCATTCTACTTTCTCAAGACTGCTTTGACTATTCAGGGTCTTTTGTGTTTCCATATAAATTGTGAAATTTTTTTGTTCTAGTTCTGTGAAAAATGCCTTTGGTAATTTGATAGGGATTGTATTAAATGTGTAGATTGCATTAGTAGTATAGTCATTTTCACAATATTGATTCTCCCTACCAAGGAACATGGAATATCTCTCCATCTGTTTATGTTGTCTTTGATTTCTTTCATTAGTGTCTTATAATTTTCTGTGTATAGTTCTTCTGTCTCCTTAGGTAAGTTTATTCCTAGGTATTTAATTCTTTTTGTTGCAATGGTGAATGGTATTGATTCTCTAATTTATCTTTCTGATGTTTCACTGTTAGTATATAGAAATGCAAGTGATTTCTGTGTATTGATTTTGTATCCTGCAACTTTGCTAATTTCACTGATTAGCTCTAGTAATTTTCTGATACTGTCTTTAGGGTTTTCTATGCACAGTATCATATCATCTGCAAACAGGGAGAGCTTTACTTCTTCTTTTCTGATCTGGATTCCTTTTATTTCTTTTTCTTCTCTGATTGCTGTAGCTAGGATTTCCAGAACTATGTTGAATAATAGTGGTGAAAGTGGACACTCTTGTTTTGTTCTTGATCTTAGGGGGAATGCTTTCAATTTTTCACCATTGAGAATAATATTTACTGTAGGCTTATCATATATGACCTGTACTGTGTTGAGGTAGGTTCCTTCTATGCCCATTTTTTAAAGAGTTTTAATCATAAATAGGTGCTGAATTTTGTCAAAGGCTTTTTCTGCATCTATTGAGATGATCATATGGTTTTTATTTTTATTTCAATTTGTTAATATGGTGTATCACACATTGATTTGCATATATTGAAGAATCCTTGTATCCCTAGAATAAACCCAACTAGATCATGGTGTATGACCTTTTTGATGTGTTGCTGAATTCTGTTCACTAAAATTTTGTTGAGGATTTTTGCATCTATGTTCATTAGTGATATTGGCCTGTAGTTTTCTATTTTTGTGTTGTCTTTGGTTTTTGTATTAAGGTGATGGTGATCTCATAGAATGAGTTTGGAAGTGTTCCTTCCTCTGAAATTTTTTGAAAAAGTTTTAGAAGGATAGGCATTAGCTCTTCTCTAAATGTTTGATAGAATTCCCCTGTGAAGCCATCTGGTCCTGGCCTTTTGTTTTTTGGGAGATTCTTGATCACAGCTTCCATTTCAGTGCTTGTAATTAGGTTGTTCATAATTTCTATTTCTTCCTGGTTCAGTCTTGGAAGATTGAACTTTCCTAAGAATCTGTTAATCTCTTCCAGGTTATCTATTTTGTTGCCATATAGTTGTTCATTATAATCTCTTATAATCCTTTGTATTTCTGCCTTGTCTGTTGTAACCTCTCCCTTTTCATTTCTAGTTTGTTTATTTGATTCCTCACTCTTTTTTTCTTGATGAGTCTGGCTAAAGGTTTGTCAATTTTGATTATCTTCTCAAAGAACCAGCTTTTAGTTTTATTAATCTTTACTATCGTCCTTTCATTTCTTTTTCATTATTTCTGCTCAGATCTTTATGGTTTCTTTCCTTCTACTAATTTCGGGGGGTTTTGCCCTTCTTTTTCCAGTTGTTTTCAGTGTAAAGTTAGGTTGCTTATTCTATGTTTTCCTTGTTTCTTGAGGTAGGATTGTATTGCTACAAACTTCCCCCTTAGAACTGCTTTTGCTGCATCCCGTAGGTTTTGAGTTGTCATGTTTTCATTGTCATTTGTTTCTAAAATTTTTTTAATTTCCCTTTTGATTTTTTCAGTAACCTGATGGTTATTTAGAAATGTGTTGTTTCGTCTCCATGTATTTGTGTTTCTTACACTTTTTTCCTTGTAATTGATATCTAGTCTCATAGCACTGTGGTCAGAGAAGATGTTTGACATGATTTCAATTTTCTTAAATTTACTGAGAATTTGGTTCATGACTCAAGATGCGGTCTACCCTGGAGCATGTTCTATGTGCACTTGAGAAGAAAGTGTACTCTTCTGCATTTGGATGGAATGTCCTGAAGATATCAATGAGATCTATCTCATCTAATATATCATTTAAGACTTGTGTTTCCTTATTAATTTTCTGTTTTTGATGATCTGTCCATTGGTGTGAGTGGGGTGTTAAAGTCTCCTACTGTTATTGTTAGTGTCAATTTCTCATTTATGTCTGTTAGTGTTTGTCTTATGGATTGAGGTGCTTCTATGTTGGGTGCATAGATATTTACAATTGTTATGTCTTCCTCTTGGATTGATCCCTTGATCATTATGTAGTGTCCTTCCTTATCTCTTGCAATCTTCTTTAAGGTTTATTTTTGTCTGATATGAGGATTGCTACTCCAGCTTTCTTTTGCTTCCCATTTGCAAGAAATATATTTTTCCATCCTCTCACTTTAAGTCTATATGTGTCTTGAGGTCTGAAGTGGGTTTCTTGTAGACAGCATATATATGGGTCTTATTTTTCGTATCCATTCAGCCAGTCTGTGTCTTTTGGTTGGAGCATTCAATCTATTTACATTTAAAGTAATTATTGATATATATGTTCCTGTTGCCATTTCCTTAAATGTTTGGGGTTGATTTTGTAGATCTTTTTCCTTCTTTTGTATTTCTTGACTATGTAAATCCATTTAACATTTGTTGTAAAGCTGGTTTGGTGGTACTGAATTCTCTTAATTTTTGCTTGTCTGAAAAGCTTTGTATTTCTCCATAAATTCTGAATGAGATCCTTGCCAGGTGCAGTAATCTTGATTGTAGACTTTTCCCTTTCTTTACGTTAAATGTATCCTGCCATTCCCTTCTGGCCTTCAGAATTTCTGCTGAAAGATCAGATGTTAAACATATGGTGTTTCCCTTGTATGTTACTTGTTGCTTCTCCCTTGCTGCTTTTAATATTCTTTCTATGTGTTTAGTTTTTGTTAGTTTGGTTAGTATGTGTCTTGGCATGTTTCTCCTTGGGTTTATCTGTGTGGGACTCTTTGTGGCTCCTGGAATTGATTGACTATTTCCTTTTCCATGTTGGGGAAATTTTTCACTATAATCTCTTCAAAAATTATCTCATATCCTTTTTTCTTTCTCCTCTTCTTCTGAAACCCCTATAATTCGAATGTTGGTGCATTTGATATGGTCCCAGAGGTCTCTAAGACTGTCCTCAGCTCTTTTGTTTCTTTTTCCTTTATTCTGCTCTTCAGAAGTTATTTCCACCATTTTATCTTCCAGCTCACTGATTCATTCTTCTGCTTCAGATATTCTGCTATTGATTCCTTCTAAAGTATTTTTAATTTCAATAATTGTGTTGTTTGTCTCTTTTATGCATGTTTATTCTTTAACTCTTCTAGGTCTTTGTTAACTGATTTTTGCATTTTCTCCATTTTGTTTTCAAGGTTTTTGATCATCTTTACTATCATTATTCTGAATTATTTTTCAGGTAGTTTGCCTATTTCCTCTTCATTTATTTGGATTTCTGTGTTTCTAGTTTCGTCCTTCATTCAGGCAGTATTTCTCTGCCTTTTCATTACTTTTTTTAAAGTTATTGTGTTTGAGGTCTCCTTTTCCCAGGCTTCAAGGAAAGTTGAATTCTTTCCTTTTGGTTTCTGCCCTCCTAAGGTTCATCCAGGGGTTTGTGTGAACTTCATATAGGGTGAGATTTGTGCTGAGTTTTTGCTTATTTGTTTGTTTTTCCTCTGATGGGCAAGGCTGAGTGAGGTGGTAATTCTGTCTGCTGATGATTGGGTTTGTATTTTTGCTTTGTTTGTTGTTTGGATGAGGTGTCCTGCACAGGGTGCTACTTGTGGTTGAGTGATGCTAGGTCTTCTATTCAAGTGGTTTCCTTTGTGTGAGTTCTCACTATTTGATACTCCCTAGGGTTAGTTCCCTGGTAGTCTAGGGTCTTGGAGTCAGTGCTCCCACTCCAAAGGCTCAGGGCTTGATCTCTGGTCAGGAATGAAGATTCCACAAGTGGTTTGTTATGGCACTAGGTGAGATTAAAATGAATATCCAAAAACAAGAAACCAAAGATGAACCCCAGACAAATGGTAGTTACAAAATCAGGCAAATAATAATAAAAATATGCAATATACACATATACATATACACCCATAAGCAAAGTGAAAACAGTCTAACAAAAATAAAGTACAGTAAATTGACACAGCAAACAAAAGAAATCAAATATTATATTTACCAGTTAAGAACAAAACTAACTTAAGCACAAACTGGAAAACAAAGCTAAAGCAAGGTGCTAAGTGGAGGAATAAAGCAATGAAAACAAAACCAACAAATATGTTGAAAGGAAAGAAAAGAAAGAATAGCCATGTACAATAAAATAGAGGTAGATGAAGAAGATTTATATACATTAAAGATTAACTGCAAGGGGGAAAGAACAGTAGGAAAGGCAAACAAAAAATATATAGGTTTAAAAAATTAAAAATTAAAATTATAAAAAAGAGAAAAAATGAAATGGAAGAAGAAAAAAAAGGGGGGAGGGGAAACTCCACAGAACTGCAAAAGCCCAATGTAGAGGCAGAGGTTTGTAACAAGAATAGAAAGTGTGACTGAATATACACACACATATATATACACCCATAAGCAAATAGTCCAGCAAAAATAAAGTATAATAGATTGACCCAGCAAACAAAGGAAACCAAGAATTATATCTACCAGAATAAAACTAATTAAAGCACAAACTGGAAAACAAAACTAAAGTAAGGTGCCAATTGGGGAATAAAGTAATGTAAAGAAAACTAACAAATATGTTGAAAGGAAACCAGACAAAGGAAAAAAAAGAGAGAATAGATATGCAGAGTTAGATAGAGGTAAATAAATAAGATTTATATATGTTAAAAATTAACTGCAAAGGGAAAAAAACAGTGGGAAAAGCAAACAAAGGAACAAATGTAGAAAAAACAATAATAGGTTTAAAAATTAAAATTAAAAAAAGAGAAAAGAAAAAAAAAATAAAAAAGAGGAAAACTCCAGAGTACTGCAAAAGCCCAATATAGAGGCAGAGGCTTATGACAACAATAAAAAATGTGACTGAGGGGAAAAAAAAAAGCTCAAAAGATTAATTGGATTTCTTATTGCCAATGAAATTGACAACTACAATAGAAGAGGGGAAAAGTGGGGGGGGAGAAAAAAAATCCAAAAGAATCTACAGAACAAGTCAAAAATTACGAATAATAAATGTTTTTCTTGAGTCACTACTGTCAGAGTCCTTTCCCTTGCTGGAAGTCAGAGCCCAAATTACCTCCCTAGGATGCCCTCCAAGACTGTGCTGATCTCTGGACCTGCTGTGGGAGCAGCTCAGATTCTAATCTGGTCCTACTCCTGTGTGTTGTTGCCTCCAGTGTCCACAGGTATCAGAGGTAGTGCACTTTCTTTTGTGGGAGCTCTCAATGGCCTTTTATATATTCTATAGACACAGAGTCTGCATAGTTGATCGTGTGGATTTAATCTGTAGCTAGTACAGCTGGTGGGAAGGTTTTGGGTCTTCTTCCTTAGCCACACTGCCCCTGGGTTTCAATTGTGGCTTCATTTCCACCTCTGCATGTGGGTTGTCCACTGGGATTTAGCTTCTGAGGCTTCCCTGGAGGGCTTGGGTTTGCCCTGTGAGAGCCAGGTGTGGAGATGGTACAGCTGCTTGGGTTGCAGGGCTTCTGGCAGCCCCAGGTACTCAGGGAGGTTGACAGCTAGGGCAGCAGAAAATATAATGCTCTAGAAGGGTATGGAAACCAGTATTGGCCCATACGCTCCAGTATTCTTGGGTAGGCAGGTTATTTACCACTAGAGCCAACTGGGAAAACCCCTATAATATGCACCATGTCTTATATAATTTCATTTTTATTACTACCATCACCAGATGTTGAGCAATAAAAAAGAAGTTGTGCTTTTGTTTTTGGTAAAGAAGAGTAAAAGTTACAAACATTTTTAAAAGTTTAAAGTAAGTAGAGATCTTCCCCAAGATGGCAGTATAGGAAGACTTTGTGCTCACCTTCTCCCAAAGGCACACCAAAATTATAACTACTTACAGAGCAACTGAAACTCCAGTACTTTGGCCACCTGATGCAAGAACTGACTCATTGGAAAAGACCCTGATGCTGGGAAAGATTGAAGGCAGGAGGAGAAAGGGACAACAGAGGATGAGATGTTTGGCTGGCATCACTGACTCAGTGGACATGAGTTTGAGTAAACTCGAGGAGTTGGTGATGGACAGGGAGGCCTGGCATGCTGCAGTCCATGGGGTCACAAAGAGCAGGACACGACTGAGCGACTGAACTGAACAGAGCAACTGTTTATAAGAACAACTTGAAGACTAGCAGAAAAGATTTCCACAACTAAAGATATAAAGAAGGACCCTCAACAAAATGGGTTGGAGGAATGGAGACCTGGTATAGTTAGAACCCCAAGCCCAGATTGGTGATAGTTAAATGAAAGAGATTTCAAACCACAGAAGTTGTCCCCAAGGAAAAAGAGGTTCAGGCCCTGAATCAGTCTTCCCACTGTAGGGGATCTTACATCAAAAGGATGAGTCCTTAGAATATCTGGCTTTGAAAACAAGTGGGGCTTAGGTTTAGGAAAGCTGCAGGGCTACAGGAAACAGAATATGCTGTCAAAAACCACGTAGAAAATGCCTTTGCTCCAAGTCCAAGAGCGGAGGAAGTAGTTTGAAAGAAGCCTGGGTCAGACCCACTTGCTGATCTTGGAGAGCTTCTTAGGCAGGCAGGACACAACTGAGACTCCTCCTGAGGACTAAGATGCTGGTGGTAGCCATTTGGGGGAGCTTTTTCTACCTCAGTGACACTGTCACTGGCAAACATCCCACTGTTGGTGGGATGTAAATTGGTGCAGCACTACAGCAAACAGATGGAGCTTCCTCAACAAATTACGAATAGAACTAACATGATCCAGCAATTTCACTTCTGGGTATTTACCCAAAGAAAACAAAAATACTAATTCGAAAAGACACATATACCCTAATGTTTTTAGCAGCATTATTTATAATAGCCAAGATGCAGAAGCAACCCCACTGTTCACTGATAGATGAATGGATAAAGATGTTGTATCTATATTCAATGGAATACTACTCAGCCATAAAAAGAATAAAATCTTGTCATTTGCTGCAACACAGATGATCTAAAGGATATCATATTAAGTGAAACAATTTAGATGAAAGACAAATGCTGTATGATCTCATATATATGTGGAATGTAAAAACCAAACCAAGCAAAAAAACAAGATGAAAACAGACTTATAGAGTCAGACATCTAACAGGAGTTTACCAGAGGGGAGTGTGATGAGGGTTTAGATGAAATAGGTAAAGTAGATTAACAGGTAGAAACTTCCAATTACAAAATAAATAAGCCACAGGAATATAATATACAGCATAAGGAATATAATCAATAATATTTTAATTATTTTGTGTGGGGACAGATGGCCACGAAACTAAATGTGTAGGCAAACGTTGAATCACTATGTAGCTCACCTGAAACTAATGCAATATTGCAGGTCATCTATATTTCAACAATAAAAAAGGCTAGCTAAAATGTGCTAAAATATAAAGATTTTGTGTTTCCATATTTTCCTTCACCTCAATTATCCTTTGCTATTGTTGTTCAATCGCTAAGTCATGTCCAACTCTTTGCCACCCCCATGGACTGTGGCCTGCCAGACTCCTCTGTCCATGAGATTTCCCAGGTAAGAATACTGGAGTGGGTTGCCATTTCCTTCTCCAGGGGATCTTCCCGAGCCAGGGATAGACCCGGGTATCTTGCACTGGGAGGTGGATTCATAACCACTGAGCCACTAGGGAAGCCCTCAGTTATCCTAAATTATGGTGATTTTGCCCATATATACCTTGATGCTAGATACCATCAAACAAAGAGATGGTAAGCTTTCAGAATACAGGCTCTATCAGAAATTGCTTATAGAATAATTTTTAAGAAAGTTTTAATAGAAAAAAAGTGCTTTGCTAGACATTTTTTTATATAATAAGTGTGCAGTGAAATTTTTGGTGTGAATTGAAAGCTGTGAAAAATTAAATACTAGGGAGCATGCTCTTTTAAAAGATGAGTGAGCACTATTGAACTTTACTTCTTTCAAGAAGGAAGCAAAGCCAAGATGGAAGTGCGATAGTTGATGAATATTACACATGACTTGTTTTATTATTTGAACATTTATGGCTACTAAGGTAGCTACCAATGCTCATTCTGTATTTTGACGTTTTGTCTGCAGTATTGAGTGGCCAGTGCTATGCATGGCTAGACGGCAAAGGATAGGGATCTGCAGCCATTAGCAGCCTGATCCTCTCATGCAATAATTATTTTTTTCTCCTGAGATTTGTTTGCAGCCTACTGTGGAAAAACAATATATGTTTTCAAATCAGGCTGTTTCAGTTCAAATCCTAGCACCAATAATCATTAGCAGGATGACCTCTATGAGCCTACTGAAAAATGGCAGTGAAAATATCTGCTTGGCAGGGCTGCTGTGAGGATTAGAGACAACGTAAGCTAAGCAGCCTGTAAAGTGCCCAGCTGATAGCCACAATTTTCTAAGGAGAAGCAATGTTTTCATAAGCTTCCCTGGGAATGACTTTCTCTCCAGTCAAATACCCAATGATCATGTAAAACAACTCGTTAATTTATCAATATTGACACAAAAGATAGCAGGTAAGTAGTTAAGTAGTGACGATTTATTAAAAAAAATTGTGTGCCTTTCTGAATGTGTATTCATTTAACATTGTTCATAATTAGGTCTGGAACTGTAGCTAACATTAAAAGACCTATTTTAACTTTAGAAAGACATTAATTTTCTTATAATAACAATGTAGGTTCTAAGTATTTACTAACTAAATTAAAATTTAATATACCAAGAATTATTGAAATGGATAAGCTATAGTAAAATGGTGATGAAACATTAATTGATACATCAAATTGACTCTTCAACCAAAACAAATTTCTATACAAGAAGGTAGATGGACAGTATTAAAGAAAAAGAACAAATAGAAATGAAAAGAGAGGTAAAGTAATCATGTAGTGGTGCAGGATGTGAACAATAAGAAAAATAATCAACACAGAAGGCATAGGACGGGACACACGTGAGATAAAATTCCACTTTATAACACTGGGAATAAAAATTTGTAATGCAGTTGATAAATGTATTGAATGCTACCCAATGAAAAGATTTTTCTCAACCTGCTGAATGATATATATACTCTATATAAAAGAGCTGATTAAGGAAATTTAAACTTAAGAAAAAAACTTCCAAAATTTTACACAAGAGTACAGTTCAACAGTGGGGGTTATGACAATGAGTGACAAAATTAAACCAGTAATCTAAATATTCATTCTCAAAAAATTTAGCATCTCATATGAGTATGATTACTGGTGGTCTTTACAAAGACTGTATGGTTGACTACATTTTAAAATGTGTTAATATTTTACTATCAGTCGGAATCTGTTAAAACACTAAGTTCTACATAGGTATAGCTAATTGTGATTCTTGGCTTTATGGAGACAGACTAATAGGCTTTATATACCCAATTCACCACTGATTTAGTGACCATAACTTTCCATACAGTCCACTGTTATGTAAAGTATTAAATAAATAATATTTAGAGCATCCTTAAAACCCTGTCTATCCTAGAGGTTATGTACATTGTAAATTGTTCTGCTGTCATCATCATTTAATTACTGTCAATCTTCTAGGAATTTTCACCTTATCTAGCCCCGTTACTATTGACCTCACCCTGTTATGGTGTCAGCATCCCTTTGTTTTCAACATGGGCAAGCTTGCATCAGAGTGATGGTTATCCGTGTTTCTTTAACTTAGAAATTTGGGCAAAGCCTGCATGCTGAGAAACAATACAGGTCCCTTACATATTTGTACATATTTCATATATGTACATTTCCACTGCCTTAAAACCACAGAGCTCTTTAGTCCTCCAAACACTTAGTGATATTCTTAAATGATGTTAGACTTTGCTGGAGTTTTTTTGCTCACAGCTTTGAAATAATAAGACCTCTTCAACAACTCACATTTACACAACAACCCAGACTTATGAGTAGTCATTTCAAGCACTGCTTAAAAAAAAAAAAAGTATTCCATAGTCATCTTTAACACAATCAGTTGATAATGATTTAAACAGAGGCCAAAAAGTCAACTACTTTTTTATGGAGACAAGAAGTATTGGAAACTTACCCATTTTAGAACTTGGAGTTTTCATAAAATAAGTTTTCTAAAATCAAATAGACTCTGGAGCAGCTAAACTATGTGGGCTAAATCAATCAGCTGACTGGAGAGGTGAGGCCCAGTCTTCCAAATAGGGCACACCAAAATGCTATCAATAGAGACTTCTACAAAATATGGAATATTATTTGCGTTTTATCAGATCAACCAAAAGATGGATGCTTTCTTATAAAAATTCTACAAGAAAGGACAAAGAATCTATGACCCTGAGTTTCTTATTGATAGTGTTGTAATCTAAGATGTCCACTCAAAAAATTATTTTGGTTTTGAAATAAATATAATTAGTGGTTATACTCCCAATTTATTGCAGCCAACAGGTTGCATAGCATAAAATAGCATTTACATTTTATCTGAGTTGTTCTTACATTAATATATTCTGTATACTGCCCACTTCATCTGAGATTAAATTTCCTAAGAGGCTACCTCATAATAGTTTCACTGAAAATAGAGAGGTATATACATTATAATTGATACATTATACATTGAAAATAGAGATACGTATACATTATAATTGACCCTTGTCTTGACTGCCTAACTGTTTAATAATTGAGAGCTGAGGGAAATAACGCTAAAGCTGAAACCCCAGTACTTTGGCCACCTCATGTGAAGAGTTGACTCATTGGAAAAGACTGATGCTGGGAGGGATTGGGGGCAGGAGGAGAAGGGGATGACCGAGGATGAGATGGCTGGATGGCATCACGGACTTGATGGACGTGAGTCTGAGTGAACTCCGGGATTTAGTGATGGACAGGGAGGCCTGGGGTGCTGCGATTCATGGTGTCGCAAAGAGTCGGACACGACTGAGCGACTGAACTGAACTGAACTGAACTGAGGGAAATAACAGTTCACACAATAGCAGATTAATTGTTTTTTAGATAGTTATGTTTCATTTACCCATCAGCATTCTCTTTAGAATCTATATACAGGTTTTGGAACAAAAAACCTCTGGATTGAATCTAGGGTCTGCTATCTAGTAGTTATGAGAACTTAAGAAAGTCATTTATTCTCTGGGAGTCTCAATTAATTCATCTAGAACCCTATAACAATAAATACCATCAACTCAGCAATTTTGTGAGAATTAAATAAAACAATGCATGCAAAGGTCCTGGCTCTTAGCAAGGGTACCATAAATGTTCATTATTATGATTGAGATCATTAGCATTATAATTGCTTTATTAATATTGTTGCTGTTCAGGAGCCAAGTCATGTCCAACTCTCTGTGACCCCATGGACCGTAGCACACCAGGCCTCTCCATTTCTCACCATCTCCTACTTTGCCCAAATTCATGTCCATTGAATCAGTGATGCCATTTAACCGTCTTATCCTGTCACCCCCCTACTCCTTCTGCTTTCAATCTTTCCCAGCATCAGGGTCTTTCCAATGAGTCAGCTGTTTGCATTAGGTGGCCAAAGTACTGGAGCTTCAACTTCAGTATCAGTCCTTCCAATGAGTATTCAGCATTTATTAATAAGAAGTATTATGATAGCACAACTTGGTTTATCAAACTTGTTATTGTATCACCAAAGGTACTAGTTTGAATACTTGTCATAGGGCATGAAAACTAGTACTAAATATTAGACTCTGGGTACTGGGACTTCTGAAAGCATCAAAGAGGCCAGAAGAAGCAAGCATTGAGGGTGGTCACAAGGGACAAACACCAAATCCCATTTCAAAATGTATCTAGGTTCAGCCTAGTCCTGTTCTGAAACAAATGCTATGTCATATCACTACACAGATAAAACCAAGCCTAAGGAGGGGTAGCTGGGCAATAGGTAGGTGATAGGAGTGAAGTTGGAGCAGCCTCCATGTCTTCCATTTCAATGTTTTAAATACTAGGCTGCTCCATCTCTGCATAATGTTTACTTTGATACAAATAGCCCTTTTGTATTTACAATAAAATTTTGAAAATTAAGAGAAACAGAAGCTTAGAATATTAAGATAAAGGGATTCTTCTCATTACCTCCTTTAGATTAACAAGAATATTGATATAAATGATTTCTTATTTGCAGATTTAGAAAACAACAGGGATTACAAAATCTAGTACAAATTTGATCATTTGTGCAAAAACAAAACTAGTAATTGTAGAGAGTTATGGTGGGAATGTTTATTTCCTCCTGTATATGTGATATTTTCCTCTGCAGGCATTCTCACTTTCTTGAGCTGAAGCATTCCCCCACCCAACTGAAATTTGAAAATTTAAAGGGAAAAAAATCCAAATGTCACTTTTCATTTATGTTAATCTACTGCCATCTCCTCATAGTGACCTGAATTCTTAGTTCATTAGTTCATCTATAAGCAGAGATTGCCCTGAGACATAGGTCAATGTTCTCCTTTAACCTCCATACTCACCATTTTTCCCAACTACTTTTGCACTGGACCCTATTAAAAAAAAAAAAAAGTGGTGAATATTTAGTGGTTTAAGTTTATTTGGAGGAGGAAATGGGAACCCACTCCAGTATTCTTGCCTGGAGAATCCCATGGACAGAGGAGCCTGGTGAGCTATAATCCATGGTGTCGCAAAGAATCAGACACGATTAAGTGACTAACACACACAAACACACACGCTTATTTGAAATTTTTGATCTTTTATTAAAGGCTATTCTTCTGGTACAGGGGTCTGCAAACTACAGCCCAAAGGCCAAATCTCAACTTCTCTTTTTGTATGGATTATGAGCTTTAAACAGGCTTTTCCTTTTCAAATCACTGAAGCAAAATCAAAAGAAAAATAATTATTTGTGGCACGTGAAAACTATATAAAACTCAAATGTTAGCATCCATAGAAAATGTTTTGTGAGAATTCAAACATATCCACTCATTTACACATTGCCTATGGCTGTTGCCTTGCTCCAACAGCAGAGCTGAGCAATTGTGACACAGACCGTATGTTACACTCTCTTTGCTTTGCACCATTGCTTTGTTCACTACAAAATCACAGTGACAGTTCCAATTCTACGGCATTTCTGATGCCATGCATATCACTGTACCACAGCATTTATTTTATCACCATGGCATATCATGTCAAAATAAGAACAAAGTGGAGTTTGAATATTGCAGTCTAATGATACAGTAGACTATAGATTATTTCATTATCAAATTAGATGACAAAATATCTTCTTTATTAAGCAATGATACATAATAAATGTTGATCTTTTCAGACTATGCGCTCGTCACATCTCCAATCATGGAAAAACAACAACCAGGGGGAAGTAGAAAATTTTAAGTAGAATAATCACAGTAGAATTTCTTCACAAAAATTAAATTAAAAATGAGGCTACAATGAAATTCCTCAGCAGCTCACTCATTAGCCAAGCAAGAAATGCATTTACCAATGGTGACTTAGCAACTGAAGAAATGTAATGAGAGAAAGTAAGTGAGTGAAGTGAGTCGAATTTTTAGCAAGAACAGTTTCTCAAGGCGTTGAAAACAGAGTGACATCAATAGTCAATTATAAACAAGGCAAATGGTCTTGAGTGGCGTTCCTTGGCACTTAATGTCAAAAAATGTTACTACTACTGTCAAAACCAGCTCGACAAGCAGGGTTTTCGAAAGTGCGATACAGCAAGAGAATGAGAAATGAGACACAAGAATTTAGAGAAAAGTGAGGGTCAGGGGACCAACACCGCTCCGAGGTGAAGGTGTCGAAACTGAATCCAACCCAGCTTTATTATACTTTTAGCCGTGAATGAAAGAATATGTGGGGAGTTAAACTATAACTCATGTGGCCTTCAGGGCCAAAGAACAAAATGATCATTAACTATTGAGTAATTAGGAAACAGTAATCAATAACAAATCAGTAACTATTTTCCACCAGATACGTAAAACATGTGACTCTGAGACGCCAGTTGAGAAACAGTCTGGGGTCAGTTTTCCGACCCCAGGATCATATCTTGTTTTCAAGATTATGAACTGTTCCCTCTGGACTTGTTCCAAGAGTCTCATGCCTTATAGCAACCAGTTTATCAATAACTATAAATTTCTTTTGCAGCCCTTGCCGGGGCCTGCTTTTCTTTTATTGTTCCTGTCTCCTACATACTACAAATCAGCTGTGGCTAGTCAGAGAAGTAATTGAAGAATTACTCTCTGGGACCAAGCTGGATGGAACATATGTAGGTGAGAATATTTTCAAGGAAGTTGAGAAAAACTAATTCAGTACAACTCAAGTGGAATCTGCTAAGATGTGTTACCACTGATGATGGTAAAAACATCTGGAGCAGAAAAGGGCTTTTTTTAAAAAATTAATTCACACACCTTTTGATGAATTCAAGTGTTTAAAGCTTAAGGTTATTCCCTGCATTATTCATCAACAGGTACTTGGAATATTGAATATTTGAATCTCTCTGGTATCACTGAACCAGTGGTGTCAACAGTGAACTTCATTCACTCTTGTGGACTTAATCATTGTCCGTTGGATGATTTTGAACTCAAGACCAAGTTTTCTGAATGAGAAATTCTCTTAACACTGTTATCAAATCCTGAGCAGCTCTGAAATTAGCTTTTGCTGCTAACTTGATGTTTCTTAATGAACAGAAGAAAAGCAAAATAGTACTTACATGTAAAATGCATACTTCAGTATGGTCGTTTACACAACAGCTGATGTTGCTGAATCACTAGTAATATCAAAGATTTTTTTAATAAGTCTTATGCTGTCAAAAAAAAAAAAAAAAGGCTTCCCTGGTGGCTCAGACTGTAAAGCGTCTGCCTGCAATGCGGGAGACCCGGGTTCGATTCCTGGGTCAGGAAGATCCCCTGGAGAAGGAAATGGCAATCCACTCCAGCACTCTTGCCTGGAAAATCCCATGGATGGAGGGCCTGATACGCTACAGTCCATGGGGTCACAAAGAGTCGGACACGACTGAGTCACTTCACTTATGCTGTCAAAAGTTAAAACAACAAGCTAGATCTCCATTCTTAGACGAATTGGTAGTGGGCTAACTTACAGTTCTGAGCTGAAACTACAATCACAGTAGTATTTGCCCTTGATGAATATGCAAGGAAATTTTCCATATTTTGAAATCAATTTAATGGTGCAGCTGAGGAGCCTCCATCTAAGCTTCTTTGGGCGTGGTCAGTCTGCAAGGTAATGACATGTTAAAAGGTAAACATTAAGAAGAGCACCTATCAGTCTATAAATTCCTCCCAAGAGATGAATGTGTTCAATTAAAAACATATATTTGTGGATTGTTAACAGCATTTGGTAGTACCTACTTGGACTGCAAGGAGATCCAACCAGTCCAGTCTGAAGGAGATCAGCCCTGGGATTCCTTTGGAAGGAATGATGCTAAAGCAGAAACTCCAGTACTTTGGCCACCTCATGCGAAGAGTTGACTCATTGGAAAAGACTCTGATGCTGGGAGGGATTGGGGGCAGGAGGAGAAGGGGACGACCGAGGATGAGATGGCTGGATGGCATCACTGACTCGATGGATGTGAGTCTGAGTGAGCTCCGGGAGTTGGTGATGGACAGGGAGGCCTGGCGTACTGCGATTCACGGGGTTGCAAAGAGTCGGACACGACTGAGGGACTGAACTGAACTGAACTTGTGTAAAAATAAATTTCATTGATGAAATATACAAAATCTCATTTCAGATCAACACTGACAGATGGGCATTCCCAACGAATTTTGATGATACAGCGAACAAAATGTGAAAGCCCAAATTTTGTCATGAGTTTTCAGTCACTGATCTAACAAATGACCACAACTTAGTGGTTTAAAGCAATACTCAATTATTATCTCAGTTTTGTAAATCAGAGTCTGAGTGGCAGCTCAGACTGATGGCTCTGCTCAAAGTCTCAAAAGCCAGAATCATGGTGTCTGCAAAATTATGTTCTTTTCTGGATGCGCTGGGAATGATTTCACTTCTAAGCTCATTTAGGATGTTGCATGAATTCAGTTCCTTATGATTGTAGAACTGAGGCCCTCATTTCTTTGCTGATTGTTGTCAAGGGGCCAATCCTTGCTCCTAGATACCCACCATGATCTTTCTCATGCCTTCCATATGGTCCCTCCACCAACGGGGGGTCAAGTCCTTCTCATTTTTCTAATCTCTACAACTTCTTCTACTGAATCTCTTGGTCTTGAGTCTAATAGTATTCTCTCTGTTTTTAAAAGCTCATTTGATTCAATTAAACCTACCCACCATGAATAGTCTAGACTAATCTATTTTAACATCCATAGTCTCAATTGTATCTGCAACTTCCCTTTTAATATATAACATATTAACATATATAGAGGATTTAAGGACCAGGATGTGAACATATCTGTAGGGTCATTATTCTGCCTAACATATGTAACTAAGCAAAATGCTATTTCCCAAAAGAATCTATTCCTTTTATTAGCAAATCTGTTACAAAAATATTGTCTTTTATTATTATTCTCCTTATTATTGTTATACTTTGCATTTTGTTAAATAAAAATGTATGGGAATGTGGTTCTCTTTTGTTATATAAATACCTTCTTAATATCTTCAATTTCTGCTTTGGCCTATAAACCTAAAATATTTACTATCTGATTCTTTACAGAAAGTTTTTTGATCCTGTTCTAGTGGAAAAATAAGTCAGCCCAGACTTTCTGGAAGGATGTTTAACAATGTGTTTCAATAACTAAAACCAAGAAGACAAAAACAAACAGAAAACTGTACTGGAAACTATATCACTAGGAATTTTTCCTAGGAAATTATGGATGTGTGTGTTCAAATTTAGCAACAGATTTTATTAGCATCATTTATAGAGGCCAAAATTTGTAGTTAAGTATGTACCAATAAGAGAATGGTTAAGTAGGGTAAAGCTATTTGGTACTAAAATTATTTTGTAATAAATGAAGTTATTTTTATCATCATTGACTATCTGCATTTTAATGTTTTTAATTATGCATATGTATAATATTTAAAGACATAACCATAATTACTTTTATAAAAATAATTGACTTAATTTTGTGAGAACATTAAAAAAGCAATAGAAAAAGGTCTAAAATGATTAATCCTGAAATAGAGCTCTATGACTATTGTTTAGAGATGTGGAGAAATCTTTCAGAAGAAAGGGATAAAAAATAATGAGTTGTTTCTCAGGAGTGAGACTGAAAATGGGGATTTTTAGAGAAGAGAGCCTTGCTTTTCATTATAAGGTCTGTGTACTATTTAATTCTACCTTGATAACAGTGTAAAAATAGGAATTGTGCATATGTGTGTGTGTGTGTCTGCATGTGTGTTTGTGGTTTCTTCTTTTAAGAAATGTGGCATGGAGGCTGTCCTTTCCAAACAGAAATGACTGAAGAATTGGAAGTAGAGCTCATTACTAAATTTGCTCCTTTTGACCAAACAGGCCAGAGCTTAAGTGTAAGAAACATAAATTGAATGAAATCTCATGGGACTTGAAAACAATCTTTTGTAGGTCACATTTTCTTTTTCATCCAGCCTGTTCTCTCTACACTCATTTCCTGAAGAGAAGTGTCCCAAATTCTGCTGTGTTGTAGAAAGCCCTTCTTTCCCACCAAAATAAGGGAAATAATTAAGCAAAGGTCTTTTTCTCCCCAGCGGGAAATTTGACGCAGGCAGTGGAATAATTCCCTTGAATACACGAGGAGGAAAAAGCAAGAAAAGGTCAATAGATAGACAATTTTTCTAAACAAGGAAAATCCACGGTACACTAATAACACAGAAAATTCTACTCAGTCTGAATATCAGAATAAGCACATGCTTTAAAGTAGGGAAAACCAATTTCAGATTTCAATAATCCTTAAGCCTACAAACCTCATTTCTAATATTTGTAACACTGAGTAAGTGAGATATAGGTCACGGGATTCTTTAGCAATTAATTAAATAATGAATATAAAGTAATGAGCAAAATATTTAGCATTCAGTAAACATTCAACATAGCTAAGGCTCTGTGCCTATTAAGATAAATGTCTCCCCTTAAACTACATCCTTTCAAGTATCTGCAGTCTTATAAATAACATCTAAACCTATCTCTATATAGACATTTAGATACAACTTTTAAATAAATACAAATGAATTTATCTGTTTTACTTTCAAGTAATCATGTAGTTCCTTTCACCTTACTTAAGTACTTGAAGGCAAGAAGCACATCTTATAATTCTCATATAACTCTACACAAACCTGCATCCTTCTATTAATGTATTTGAATATTTACAATCAGTATTTCACTTTATCTGAACACTAGCACCTGAGGTATGAACTTGTATTATCCCACTGTTACAGATGAAAAGGCAAAAACTCAGAGTGGTTATTAAATATCTTGGCCAAAGTAATATCACTAGAAGAAGGAAAAAAAGAGGTCTGAGGGATTTGAACCTGATGTGTCTACCCAGAGGCCAGATACCCAGTACAGGTGTACTGCCATCACCTGCAAAACTGCAAGGGAAGAGTTGTTGGGGCATTCTGAGCACGGGTTGGAAGAGAATTTCCAGACACAGGGTATTGCAGAAGGGAGTGAGTTTATTAAGAACAAAGAGCAGAGATAAAGTGGGCACTGTGAACGCAGTGGGCTGACAACTCCTGACAGGCCAGGGAGAGTCGACAGTTTTTATGAGTTAATAGCCAATTTTTATAGCCTTGAGACAAAGAAAATTCCTGCTGGAGGGTTGGCGTTAGGTGATTGGGGAGCTTTGGGTGTTTCATGAAGTGGGCATCTTGGCCTAATTTGGAGTCAGGAAGCCTCTTGGTGATGTTCAGGTGCTTTTGGCAACTATTACAAAGGGACTCAATTCTGGAGGTACCCTTGGTTCTTGGATCTGCTTCTGTGACCTTGGTATAAGACCACACACCTGTGGCCTGGGGCAGGACTCAACATTGCTGCCATTGCTTTCATGCTTATCTTTGTAGGTGATTGAGGGGTATATTCTTTCCATTGTACACATCCACATTTAATCCAGCAGCAAATTAGATCTATTTTCACTTACAAGTGACCCTCAAATCATTTCATTCCTTAATATCCCTGTGCCTATTACCTTGGTCTAGCACACTGTTGTCATTGGCTCAAACAACTGCTTTGGCTTCCTCTTCACTCTTGCACCATCCAGCTCACTGTATACACTGCAGCAGAGCTGTGCTCTAAAACCCCATCTGTTTCAATAACACTTCAGTAGCCCCGACGTGGCTCTAAGGAAGAAGCTCCAACCCTTTTGCTCCTCTTACAATATAAGCTCTGGGTGACAGTAGCCATCCTGTCCAGTTTGCAGAGGAAGTTTTGCACATTTTTGTTATTCATTAACTCTTCAGTCAGTGCATGAACCTAGTTTCCAGCCTCTTTATGTTCTTACACCTGACCATACCTTCAGCTTCATCTCTTGCCAACTGCTGCCATTGAATTTACACTGCAGCTATCATGAATGTTGTTTAGATTCTGAAAATCACCAAAAACAGAAACAGTTATCAGAAAAGCACAACACTGAGAAAAAGAAAGGTAAAAGCTCCAAGACTCAGACAATCTGATAAAATGAGGAGAGCTGAGGCTAGTGACAGGGAGTTAGGAGGGCCAAACAGAGATTCTTGGGAATAAAAGGCGAATGGACAATGGACACAGGTGAGCAGGAGTACAGACCTATGTCATCAGCCACAAGGACCAAATCTCTGGATCAAATATTGTCTGTATACCTGTCCTACCTACCTTAGTGCCTTTCATTGATTGGAAGAGCCTTTCTGGAATGAGTTAAGCAGCTATTATGCTACTACATGGTTATTATATGCCAGGCATCCTGCTAAAAACTGAGGGTGCAAGATCAGTGGGTAGCAGTCATTACCCTTATGAAGACTGCAATGTATGTAGGCAGGCGATATTGGTTATTTCAATACAATAGAAGACAGACTGCACTAAATTTTATAGCTGCACAGCAAAGGAGGGGTACTTTGCCAAAGATGAGGGCTTGCAGAAAAAGGTTTCATCACAGTTTCTATAAACGTCTATTGATTTTGGTTATGTCAACAAGATAACTAAATATCCCGATGTTTAGTCTACACGTTTCATGGACATGCATGGTTGTTTATATAGAACAAGTAAATGGTCATATGAAACTCTGTTATTTTCCCATTTGAATATGAATTCATTTTATTGACATGGCTTTACCTAGCTAAAAGGCTGAATCTTTCCCAAAGGTCACAGAGGAATTCCTCACTTTGTTTGACAGGTTGAAGACCAAATTTTTGAATGTCAAGCACACTTAAAAATAGATTGAGTTTATCTGATGTCTAATGCCATTTCACTTATATTTTTTTCTGAAGAAATCTGTTTTCCCCAGCATGAAAACTCTATTTGAAATTAAGTCATTATGCAGGTCCTGATGTACCAGGAGTGAGGCTCTTTTGTGTCTCCTCCTTCAATCTCCACACCACTGTGGGAGGTGGGGAGATGGGGAATCAGCCAAGGGACGGGGGTTGCAATCATATGAATAGCGCAACTTATGATCCCAAATGTGCCACCCCAATATTTTCAGAAATATGCTGCATTGAATATGCAAATAGGGACTTGCTCAGAAATCACAGTTGCAATTCCAAGGAGCAGTGGTTTACCAGGTATGGGAAGAGGGCAGAGTGGTGGAAGCTCTCCACCTAAGTATACGCAGTAATAGCACTGGCTGTACAAAACTGAAAGAAATAATAAGACTGATTAAAGCCTTGACTGTTTCTTATTTTCCCCATATAATGTCATTCTAAACAATGTCAGTGGTAAAAATCCTCCTTTCTGATGAGTTAGACTATTCCCACTGCACCACACCCTTCCTGCAAAGGGAGTCTTTCTCCTGCACCTACTGAACAAAGGCTGCTGTTAACCAGAGACAGGAAGTGTTGCTGTCATCTGCTGCTGTTTTCTTTACAGTGGCATCAGTGTTGCTATTTGATGCAATATTTACATTGCAATAGTAAAGGTGGAGCTCTATCAAGGGGCAACATCCTACTGCTTCCCTAGTAGAATATCTCTTCCCTGGCAAATAGGATGCCCACTTCCACTCAGCAAATGGCTTCACAAAATAAGTTTGCCAAGATCTGATGGGAGAACTGCCTTATCAGGGAATAGAAGTGATTTTCAAGTCAGGCCTGAAAGTGATGAGCACAGTAGTTAATGATCGCTGGTCCTTTAAGAACAGGTTTCTCCCTGGGGGCAGTAACACCAATAAAAGCCCAGTTCAGGGCTTCCCTGGAGACTCAGAGGGCAAAAAAGTCTGCCTGCAATGTGGGAGACCCAGGTTCAATCCCTGAGTCAGGAAGATCCCCACTCCAGTATTCTTGCCTGGAGAATTCCATGAACAGAGGAGTCTTGCTGGCTACAGTCCACCGTGTTGAAAAGAGTCGGACACGACTGAGCGACTAACACTTTCACACTTTGGAAACCAACAACCCATTTCGAATTTAAACTCAAGTCTTTCAGAAAATGTATAACTTTTCAACAAATAACATGTAAGTAACAGCCTCCTGAGTTCATCTGGAAGAAAGAGATATTTTTTAGAATAATTTGTAGAAGGCCTTGGTAGGAATATTTGAGCAAACAAAATTCATATTGAGAGGAAGAGAGAGAGGGTAAAAGAGAGGAAATAAGAAGGAAAGGGAAAATGCATAGGAAATTCTTCAGTCTTTGTAGAGCAAAAGTGTACTACATTTGGATTTTTTTAGAAAAAGCTAAATTAAATTTTAAAATGCTTTAAAAGAAAGAGTGTGGTCTATATCTACCTAAGTTGGAAAATATGTATTTAAATGGCTGAAAATTGACTGTGTACAAAGCAGCATGCCATCTTTGTGCATTGATCCAGTAACACTCTGCACTAACTGTATTTTGGCAGGCAGTTTTTAATCTTCAGTCCAGCTACTCCCTTGTGGCCAGAGTATTCTAAGTATTTTTCCAGCCTCCATCTATCTTTTTCTAGACCCATGGCAAAGCTTGCGGTTTCCTTGAATGCTGGGCCACTCCCCACCCTCAGAGATTCTGTATTTGATATTGTATAAATTATGTGGAATTCTCTAGACCAGAATACTGGACTGGGTAGCCATTTCCCTCTTCACGGGATCTTCCTGACCTGAGGATCAAACCCACATCTCTTGCATTACAGGCAGATTCTTTACAGTCTGAGCCACCAGGGAGGCTCAAATATTAACCAGGAAAGGTAAACTGAGACTTGGAAATCAGAGGTTACACTTGTTAAGATGTAGCAAACCTAGAAAATGAACCCCATGAAGTCAAGTTCCAAAAGGATGGAGGCATCAAACCTGGAGTGAAATTAACATCACTTTAGCTCAATTATAAACCTTAATTTACAAATATAAATTCTATGCATACAGACATTTAATGATTTAACCAAAGCGATGCAGCCATTAAGCAGGAGAAGAAACTAACTAATGACTAAGAAAAAAGCAGAACCTTGCTGCATGAAAACTTCTCCAGAACTTTAATCATGTTCCACCATAAAAAAATAATACTTATGGCAAAAAGAGTCTTGATGATTTATTTATAAATGGTAGAAAATGGATGTCTACCTCCTTCTGTTCCTTTTGGGAATGTATAGTGTGGATATTTTACTGTTAGAATGAGAACAGTTTTTATTTTAGGTTTTAAGCATACAGGGTGCAACAACATAGCAGTGAGATGGAACACTGCCACATTTGATGCACAATCATATGTGAAAATATTTGGGTTATCAATTAATGCAAATCCTGTCTGAACTCCTTATAATTTTTACTAAGGCAAGATGTTTGCATAGACACCTGGGTCAGTCAGTTTCATCCTATACAAATATAGTGATCAGAGACTGAATTTCCTAGGAGAGTAACATCTGTCTGTATCCTATTTAAACGAAGGCAATTTTAAGATACCAAATATTCTTTGTATACATAGTATTTTAGCATAAATAAATTTCAAACCAGAAATCCTTTCATTAGATTATAGCTCTAATTTCTATTTAGAAAATGTGGTCCCCCCAAAATAATTTCCTCCACACAGAAAGACTCAGCACCAAAGTTAATGTCAGAGGCCCCACATTCAAACATCCCTGCCATCACACCATACTTCTTCCTAAAAACAAACAAACAAACAAAAACCTTTGCTTAAAGCAACACCACAAAACAAACTAACAAAATAAACCCCACATAAACTTCCACTTCAGGAAGTGCTCAGAGAGGCAGCTCGCCCCTTTCCCAGCCACAGTGTGAGTCCAGATTGGTCTAAGTCCATTAGTTTTAGTTTTTTTAGTTTGTTGCTCAGTCGTGTCCGACTCTTTGCAACCCCATGGACTGTAACCCACCAGGCTCCTCCCTCCATGGGATTCTCCAGGCAAGAGTACTGGAGTGGGTTGCCATTTCCTTCTCCAGGTGATCTTCCCAACCCAGGGATTGAACCCGGGTCTCCCACATTGCAGGCAGACGCTTTAACCTCTGAGCCACTTATTATTCCTCTCACCAGTGACTGATTTAGATGATGGCTTTCTGGGAAAGAATTCCTCACTCTTAGAAGAGATTAAGAGAAAAGGTGGCTTCCTTTGCTTTGGGATCTTATCTTGCCTAGATGTAGTACTTTGGCCACCTCATGCAAAGAGCTGACTCATTGGAAACGACTCTGATGCTGGGAGGGATTGAGGGCAGGAGGAAAAGGGGACAACAGAGTATGAGATGGCTGGATGGCATCACTGACTCGATGGACGTGAGTCTGAGTGAACTCCGGGAGTTGGTGATGGACAAGGAGGCCTGGCATGCTGCGATTCATGGGGTCGCCAAGTTGGACATGACTGAGCAACTGAACTGAACTGAACTGATGGCCCATAGAGTCAGCAGGAGCTTAGAGCCCATGCTCTAGGGATGGATAAAGCAGAATGAGCTTCCCCAATGGCTCAATGGGTAAAAATCCACCTGCAATGCAGGAGACACGGGTTCAATCCCTGGGTCAGGAAGATCTCCTGGAGAAGGAAATGGAGGCCCACTCCAGTACTCTTGCCTGAAAAATCCCAGACGAGCCCGACAGGCTACAGTCCACGGGGTTGCAAAAGAGTGGGAGATGACTGAACAGCTAAGCACGATGGATGCACAGTGCAAAGCAGAATGAGAAAGAAAGACGTGGATTCCTAATGACACCCTAGAACCCAAATTAACCAGTTCTATAACTGCCATTCTTCTGGACATCTTGTTATGTGTAAGGAATGTTGCGACTGGAAACATCTAACATGAAAAAAGACCAAAACTGCCTCTAAAATTTCCCTCTCAGACATGCTTTTTCTGGATACAACCAGCCTTACCAAGAGGGTGGGAAAGCTAAGGAAAGTTCCTTAAAGCCATTACAGAAGGAGATCAATTTTGAGTATTTTCTTCAAGCCCCAAAGCCAACATTGCTGGCAGTGCAGAGCAATGAGTCCTCTGCGAAATGGCAAAGGGTGCCAGATGTTCACCTTGAACACACAACAGGGGTTTAGGGTAGACAGGGCAACAGAGTCCAGGAAAGGGGTGAGAGAGTTGGCACCATGATCGTCATCCCCATCTCTTCTCCCTAGATACACAGCTGACCTGCATCATTCAGCTTCTCTTGTGACTAATCAGAGGCATATAAGATAAAGTGATGTATGCCTCTTTCCAGACGAGCCATAACCCTTCCAGATGTGCGCTTCCCAGCTCTCTTCCCCACCCAGCTGGCTAGCTAGAAACTGGCCTTAGGAATGACCTTGGGAGCCATGACTTACAGGCAGATAAGTGCTCCATGGAAACAGGCCCCTGTCGTCTACCTGTTCTGCTCAGCAGGAATATCCAAAATAGACTGTTAATCTCGAATGAGGATAAACGTTTAGTGTTTTACATTGCTGAGTTTTAGTGTTTTATTTGCTACGATTGCTCTTATTACTGTATTAATTCAGCAGAGTTACACAGTTTTGGTGAACAGTGATATGACTGAAGTAAGCAAGTAGGTTAATATAATCTAGGTTTATAAATAAGGACAACCTGAGGCTCAGAGATTTAGTGTCCTGCCCAAAATATCCATGAAGTAACTTGTAAAGCTGACCTAGAACTCAACCATTCTGTGTCCAAGTTCACCTCCTTCTGATATCCTAACCTACGAAAGGACAAGTGGATAAAATCTGACTTGGTTGCAAGTCTTGAAATTTCACCTTGACTAAGATACATCAGAAAAGACAAATCCTGTATAAACTAAACAGTATAGATTATTGTGCTATTACTGACTGGTCCCTAAATGCACTACTTTCACCTTTATACTAAGTTTATTTTACATCAGATTCACTAGAATTATCACTCAACTGGTATCCACTGAATGGTTTAGTGAAAATTAACCTGTAGGTTGAACTAGAATATTGCTAACATCTCCTTTAATTTTGGCATATAATTTATCTTTCTAATATGATATTTCGCATTAGCTTTTAACAGTATTAAAATTAAAAACCATGCTTTTCTTCCATAATGGTATTTGGCATTAACTTTTTGTAAAATTGAAATGAAGACACCATACTTTTCTTCTTTCTCTTAAATATTTTTTTCTAATTAAAAGTTAGTATGCTTTCATTATAGCAATGTGATTTCAAAATTTCCCACAGAGCCAGTGTCTCATTGTTGGAGGGGGAAGTTACAGGTAAGCAAGGGGAAGAGGCTACAGTTATCCATCTGGCAATAGATTATAGCTGGAGATGTAAGTATAAACTCGTATTTAGCTTAACATAGATACGGAGAGTTACATAGAGAACTCTATATATACACATATGCAGGGATTAGAAAAGACCCATGTATTTCCTTTCTCTGTCAGCTGAGAGGGCTTAGAAGCAATAACATCCCAAGAACAAGCAGCACATAAGGTGCCCAGATCTTTGTTTCTATGACCACTGGACAATAAAACGAAGCATGGCTCCTTGGAAAAATGGATGATTTTAGAACTGGGGCAGAAAAGATAGAAGATGAGCCTGGGGTATCTTATAGTGCCAGAAAATAAGGAATACTTTTTAAAAAGGTATCCCACAATAATGGGATATGTCAAAGGAGCTCCCTATAACCAAAACTGGAACAATTTGGGTAACAAAGTAATATCAAAATTATAGCCCAAAATATAAAAGAACTCTCTAGAAACATCCATGGGTCTGTACTGATACAAAAATAGACTAAATCAACAGAATAGAAAAGACAAGTATTCCATGTAGAAAAATTCCAAATAACCTATGGAGACTCCAGTCTCAAGGAGGAAGGAGGTAGACCATAACTCCTACTCCTTAAGCGTAGGTTGTACATATTGACTTCCTTCCAAAGAAGACAGTGTGGAAAGGCAAATGGAAGAAGAGTAACTTTAAAGCAGAAAAACCTAACAAGCACTACTTCAGGTAGGGTATTCAAGGTTCACATCCATAGTGACAAGTCACATTGATAGAACGTACCCTCCATAAGCTGTAATGAAAGCGGCACTTTACCTCTGTATTCTTCTTCAACAAAACTCCTTACTCCAGTCTAAACATGGGAAAAAAAATCAGACAACCCAGGTGAGGGACATTTTACAAAGTATGTGACCGATACTCCTGAAATCTATCAAGGTCATCAAAAAAGGAGGAAAGTTTGAGAACTATCACAGCCAAGAAGATCCTAAGGCAATAGGACAACCAAATGCAATGTGATGTCCTGAACTGGATCCTGGACCCAAAAAAATGGATGTTAGTAAAAATGAAGACAATCTGAATAAAGTATGGACTTCAGTTAAACATAATGTATCAATATTGGTTCATGAATTGTCATGCAAGTACCATACTAATGTGAGAAATTGATAGCGGAGAACTGAATGTGAGATGTAAGAGCACTCTGTGTCCCGTCTTCACAACTTTTCCATAACTAAAACAGTTCTAAAATTTAGAAGTTATTAAAAAAAAAAAAGCACATCTTAATCCTATCATCTTGCAATAGACAGACATTTTAATGCCGATTTAACCTTTTTTTAAAATGGGTTTATCTTCATTTTTCAAAATGGTTTCATCCTGTACATACCTGTTCACTTAAACTTTATGTCATTACATGTTTTCATGTCATTATAATCTTACAACATACTTTGTATTTATATCAAAGTAGTTCATCTTAGGGATGTATCCAAAATTATTTGGTCAATTATCTACTGACTATCTTTATTCTTCTGCATGCATGTGCTTAGTCGCTCAGTCGGGTCCAACTCTTTGAGATCCTACGGACTGTAGCCTGCCAGGCTTCTCTGTCCATAGGATTCTCCAAGCAAGAATACCAGAGTGGGTTGCCATTTCCTCCTTCAGGGGCTCTTCCTGACCCAAGGAAGACATCTCCCATGTCTCCTGCATTGCAGGCAGATTCTTTACCTGCTGAGCCATTAGGGAAGCCCTTATGCAGGCCAGGAAGCAACAGTTAGAAGTGGACATGGAACAACAGACTGGTTCCAAGTGGGAAAAGGAGTGCATCAAGGCTGCATATTGTCACCCTGCTTATTTAACTTCTATGCAGAGTACATCAAGAGAAACGCTGGCCTGGAAGAAACACAAGATGGAATCAAGATTGCTGGCAGAAATATCAATAACCTCAGATATGCAGATGACACCACCCTTACGGCAGAAAGTGAAGAGGAACTAAAGAGCCTCTTGAGGAAAGTGAAAGAGGAGAGTGAAAAAGTTGGCTTAAAGCTCAACATTCAGAAAACCAAGATCATGACATTTGGTCCCATCATTTCATGGGAAATAGATGGAGAAACAGTGGAAACAGTGTCAGACTTTTTTGGGGGGGCTCCAAAATCACTGCAGGTGGTGATTGCAGCCATGAAATTAAAAGATGCTTACTCCTTGGAAGGAAAGTTATGACCAACCTAGATATTCAAAAACAGAGACATTACTTTCCTAACAAAAGTCCATCTAATCAAGGCTATGGTTTTTCCAGTGGTCATGTATGGATGTGAGAGGTGGACTGTGAAGAAGGCTGAGTGCCGAAGAATTGATGCTTTTGAACTGTGGTGTTGGAGACGACTCTTGAGAGTCCCTTGGACTGCAAGGAGATACAACCAGTCCATTCTGAAGGAGATCAGTCCTGGGTGTTCATTGGAAGGAATGATGCTAAAGCTGAAACTCCAGTACTTTGGCCACCTCATGCGAAGAGTTGACTCACTGGAAAAGACTCTGATGCTGGGAGGGATTGGGGGCAGGAGGAGAAGGGGACGACAGAAGATGAGATGGCTGGATGGCAGCACCAACTCGAGGGACATGAGTTTGAGTGAACTCCTGGAGTTGGTGATGGACAGGGAGGCCTGGCGTGCTGTGATTCATGGGGTTGCAAAGAGTCGGACACAACTGAGTGACTGAACTGAACTATTCTTTAACCCTACTGAATTTACTGAGGAAGGAGCTATGGAAAATGGACAGAGTAAGAAGAGAAGAAACAATTCTGACATATTTGTTCCTTGTGAGAAAGAGAGGAATGGGCACGATCCAGAGCTGCCAGGGAAAATGCATTGGGCCCAGAAACAGGAGACCAAGACCAGTCACTGGTATCAGTTCTGCAAATAACTCTAAGTGTAGCCTTAAACTTACTTCACTCTACAGTTTATCTATAAAATGTCTTTATCCATAACATAAAGTACATAACTTACTTGACACCAAGCAAAATTCCATTCCTGGAATCTATATTTTGCAACAAGACTATTTCTTAGAAAATTTCGCATAGGTGATACAGCCAAATATACTTAATATAATGAAGAGGGTGTAGAAAATGGACAACAGATACATTTCCTCTTTGTTGTATAGCCAAAAACAATTCTCCATCACGTGGCACTAATGGAATACATTACATAAAGTGACTGTTGGATGCACAGGGGACGAGTGAAAAAGAGGGAGTACTAGTCCATGAATGTTGTGAGAACAATGAGTTTAGCTGAACTTAAGAAAACTGTCTAACAACAGAATGGTTCCTAGAAAAACTAGTGAGTTTTTAGTTGTGAGAGTTTTGCAGCCTGGGCTGGATAGAGAAGCATTGAGAATATTACAGAAAGTATTTCTGTCCTGGGTAGAAATTCAAGCTGAATGGTCACTGAGAACACTTTCCATTTTTAAGGGCTAAGATTTTTCTTTACTCTTATGAGCAACACCATCTTTAGTAGTGACCCTGTTTTTGAGCTCTTTCCTATCTCCTTGGTCTCTCAACTGAAGAACAGATTCATTAACAAGAATAAAGGCATCAGTTGGGTGGATAAATCCTTTAGCTAGTTTGTATGCTTTGATGGGTGCATCTCTAAGTATCCTGTGAAGGATGTGGTTAAGAGAGTGTGAGTGGAATCATCTCTATTAGGTCAATGCAAAAAGGGTAGAAACTGTGGAGAGCCGATCTCCAGTTCACCATCAAACTTTAGAACCTTCCCTCAAAATTTCTGCCTATTCTTTCTAGAACATGAATTTGTGAAAGTTCCAATAGATAGTAAACAACATATACACATTCATTAAAGTTTTTGAAATTGATCTGATTTTGCAGGTAAAGGTTCTTCACCTTCACACTGTGGAGGGTATATATTGAGGGAGGACCTGGGGTTTTTTCTTTTCCAAATGGCGAAGGTGACTGTTTCACTGCTGCTGCTGCTAAGTCGCTTCAGTCATGTCCGACTCTGTGCGACCCCATAGACGACAGCACCAGGCTCCCCCGTCCCTGGGATTCTCCAGGCAGAACACTGGAGTAGGTTGCCATTTCCTTCTCCAATGCATGAAAGTGAAAAGTGAAAGTGAAGTCAGTCGCTCAGTCGTGTCCGACTCAGCGATCCCATGGACTGCAGCCTACCAGGCTCCTCCGTCCATGGGATTTTCCAGCCAAGAGTACTGGAGTGGGTTGCCATCGCCTTCTCTGGTTTTATACATTAACTGACTCCAATGTGTATCCCTTCTACCTAGCTCACCTTCTTTCTTCAAAGACTAGGCGCTAGGCGTCCCAAAACGTTTGTTTCTGGAATTTCCCTCCGAGGGGAAAAATCAGGTAGGTTCTCAGTCCTCAAGGATGAGGGGCAGAAGGGGAAATGGGAGAAAAAGACTAAAACCAGTTTTAGGAACTTTTGGTCCTAAACTTCAAAAGTACGGAAGCGAATGCAATATTTTATGAGAAACTGAGAAACCACATATTGCCTGCGGATCTTCACTTCCAACGCACACACACACACACACTCACTCACTCACTCACTCCGAAGCCACAGCCGACTGCTATTGGCAAATGCCTCCTCTCCAATCACCAGAGCAAGGAAAAATCCCTAGAGCCCCAAGGCATCGCCAATAGATGGGGTCTCTGCAGCCTGGGGAAAGACAGCGTGGAAGGCTTTGCAGGGAAATCCCTTGCAAGCTGTGTGGTGTGTTAAAAATGCAGCATCATCCTCTCAGCTCCTTTTCTTGGTCCGACAAGCCGAATTCGAGAGCACAGGGAAACTGGAGGGGCGAAAAGGCTGCCTCCTCCAGAAGCCCTCGAGTCCCTCCCTCTACGCCCCCCCACTCCCCTTCTGAGGCTCCCATCGCCACCGCTCCAATGGGCCGGCAGCGCCTTCCCCATCTCTTCCATTCACTCCGGAGGGGAAGGAGGAAGAGGGAAAACAAAACTCTAAAAATAACTGTTAGCCTCTTAAAAAAAAAGGAAAAGCTTAGCTGCCCACCCCCCTCCATCCCCCGCTCCCGCCCTCCCCTTCTCCCTCCTCCCGCCCCCCCAACCCCCTTCATGGGGCACATGTCTGCTTCTTACAACACCGAGCCACATGGTTCCAGTTAGGCGCCGAACCCCACCGGGACGGAGAGGAAATTCACATCTGTGGGACGCTCCGCACGGAACCCGCTCCAGCGAGGGAGACCGGGGACTGCAGCACGGAGATGAAGGGCTAGACCGCGGGATCGCTGCCCATGCGGTGAGAAGGGGGCGCGGGAGGCGGCCGGGGCGGGCGGGGAGGGGCGGGCCGGGGCCCTCGCAGCGCCCGCCGGCCGCCCCCGCGCGCGCGGTCTCTATCGGCCCGCCTTGCTGCAACTTGCTGCAGTGTTTGAAAGAGTAGTAGGAGCGCATGGAGGTGGGGCCCGGGAAAGACCCGGCGGAGGAGAAGGGGGGCGCGGGGAGCGCCGAGGGGGCGGGGAGGCGGCGGCGGCTGTGGGGCGGGGGGCCGACCCGGAGCGGGTGAGACTGGGCAGGAGGGGGGGGCGTGGAGAGAAGGGGGGAAGCCCGGCGCTTACACATGTCACATGTGCTTTTTAAGACGGCCGGGAGCGCCTGCGAGCTGGATTCGGTGGAGGATGCTGCGGCAGGTGCTTCGCAGAGGGCTCCAGTCGTTCTGCCACAGGCTGGGCTTGTGCGTGAGCCGGCACCCCGTCTTTTTCCTCACCGTGCCCGCCGTCCTGACCATCACCTTCGGCCTCAGCGCGCTCAACCGCTTCCAGCCCGAGGGCGACCTGGAGCGCCTGGTCGCTCCCAGCCACAGCCTGGCCAAGATCGAGCGCAGCCTGGCCAGCAGCCTTTTCCCCCTGGACCAGTCCAAAAGCCAGCTCTATTCGGACTTACACACCCCCGGGAGGTATGGCAGGGTGATCCTCCTCTCCCCACCCGGGGACAATATTTTGCTCCAGGCTGAGGGGATTCTGCAGACCCATCGAGCCGTGCTGGAAATGAAGGTGAACTACAAGGGCTATAATTATACTTTTTCCCATCTGTGTGTGTTGAGAAATCAGGATAAGAAATGCGTGCTGGATGATATTATTTCAGTGCTAGAGGATCTCAGGCAGGCTGCCGTCTCCAATAAGACAACAGCCAGGGTGCAAGTGAGGTATCCCAACACTAAATTAAAGGTATGCTCCTCCTGCATGCTTCTGCCAGTTAAAGAGGCAGCACTTCATTTTTTGCCCTAAACAAGCAAAGAAAATGCAGAGGTCTCATCCTTAAGACTCAGAAGCTGATGCTTCTTTCATTTTTGGGGGGTGGTGGGAAACGATGGGCAACCGAGTGAAGAAAACAGGCAATAAATGGCATGACTAGATATTAAGCAATTCAAAACCAAACAAATGCCAAAAATGAGAAAAAAAAAATGGACCAAAAAAAAAAAAAAAAAGTTGTTTCTGAGACCCTGCAATTACATCTTTGTTCAGGGTTAATAAATCAGTGACTGGAAGGGGGAGGGGGAATCCTGAACAATTTGGGGGATTTCTTTTCATTCTGGGGCTCGATGTATTTCTTATTACTGATTACACATCCCACCTGGTGCCATATCCACCCCTTTACATCTTCAGCCTTGCTTGATTTTGACATGTAGGGAGTTTGTGCTTTGCTCCCCTGCGAGTGTGTGTCTGAAAGCAGTGGGTATGAATGGATTCCAGGAATTATGTGTATGTGTGTTTACACAGGGAAAGAAGCAGGAATTTTCTCTGTGTGAAAATGGAGATATGCAGTTAACTGATGTAGTAGTTAACTGAGTCCTGTTATTTCCTCCCCGCCACACACACAGACACTAAATCCAAACCAAAGCAAGGTTATTATAATAGCCCAATAGCAAAAGAAAAAATTCCACAGTCAGCAAAAGTTGCCATGAATGATAATTCTGGCATTAAATAGACAGTACTGTTTAAACTCTCAATTCAGATTTTGTTGCTCAAATGAGATTTTTAAACTCATTCCACACTGTCAGGATTGAGCTGCTGCAGGCAATGAGGCATGCAGTCTCCAGGTGACTGAAGTTTCAGGGACAAATGTGACTTCCAAAAGAGTCACTGCACCATTTGTCTGCTCAGCCCTGAGCAGCTCAGAGGCTGCACAGTCAAGAATTCCCAAGGCAGGTGTTTCCCAAGAAGAAGGAATTTTCTTTCTTCTAATGGGTATGAGGATGTGTGTGTGCTTCTAGGGAAATTATGGAATAGAAGTGATCCCAGTTTCAATGAATGGGTGGCCAGATATAGGAAACTGCTAATATCTCTTAATTTATTTGATACAATCAGCATCTGTACACAATTTAGAAAAATTAATTTCTCAGGATTTTTGAGGTAAAGGGCTCTTTTTCCTGAATTGGAGGAGAAGTTAATGCACTTGGAAACCAGGGATTCCTCAGAAAATCCCATAACCTGCCTCCTTTTAACATATTGCCCTTGTTTATGGATCCAGAGGCTGACAAGGTTTCAGCCCCCTGTTCGCAAGAGCAGTCCCTTGGAGTTTAGTGAGACTAGACAGATGATTCATTAGGTAAGGGCTTGCCTGCCTCACACTTATTGAAGGGAGCATGATAAATCGATGTGGTCGGCTTGCATGCTTTTCATTTCCCAGACCCTTTGCCATCAACATTATTGCTTGCTCAAAAGAAGGATGCGGTGAAGAGGTGATTTCTTCACCTACAGTCTTTAACTGAGTTCTTTCCTATGTCAAACATCGGGTGTAAAGAAAGGTTTGAAATTGTGACATATTTAAATTTCAATTTGTTTTTCCTATTGAAGTAACTTTGCAGTTTATTAATATGCAGTCTTAATTGAGCCCCTTATTTAGTTTAGTCAGCAGTACTCTCCAGGTGAAAGGCTCTGTCCAATCAGCCACCATGGGCATTTTATTTATCCAGCAATATTATTATGATATGTATGGTACAAACTCCTAAGGCCTCTAATTCACCTCTTTAATAATGACTGACTGTACTCCTATGATTTACTGGATGCTCTTCTAGGCACATGGGACAAGGCTGGAGCAAGAAAAACAAAGTTCTTACCCTCAGGGGTCTTAATCGTCAATGTCAAGGACCTTCCCTTGACTATCTGTAAGCAGGGACTCTAATCTTTGGATTCAGAGGTTTTCCACCTAAACTTTCTAGCTGATTGGTTGGTTCATCTACATCTTGATAGGAATCAGTGGATAATCATAAAAGAATGGAGTAATTAATTACAAAGGGCCATGTAGTATTAATGGAATTATTCTGCTAACCATAACAAGAACAGGAAAATTATACACTGTCTCTCTGATTTATAAAGCCCTTTTTCTGCTACATTCTATCAATAATATCAATGTGTCCTCCAGTGCATTGGCTTGACTCTTTCTGTATGCAGTCAGGGGGTCCTTAACCTATTTTTGGGTAAATGTCTTCTGAGAGGAGTGGGCTTCCCTGGTAGCTCAGATGGTAAAGAATCTGCCTGAAATGCAGGAGAGCCGGGTTCAATCCCCAGGTTGGGAAGATCCCCTGGAAAAGAGCATGACAACTAACTCCAGTATTATTGCATGGAAAATTCCTTGGACATACCATGGGGTCCCAAAGAGTTGTACACGACTGAGCAACTAACACTTTCACTTTCTGAGAGCAGGGGGTTCTCTGAAGCATCCAGATGGAATATCACACATGCTAATGTAATATAAAGTACAACTGGTGGAATTCCAGGGATACCTAGAATCCTATCAGAGTCTGCAGGGACTTTTAGGTGAAGAACTCCCTCACACAGAGCTAAGTGAGATGGCCCTTTGTTTTGTTTATATGTGATATGGAAATGGTTTTAATTCATATGTGACAGTGATGCTCAAAGAATGTCCCTAGGATGCTGACCCATAGTAAACTTTGAGAACTTCTATTGTATGATATTTGAGAGAAATTTTATATTCACAGTTTTTGGCCCTTTAATTAATGTTGCTTTCGTCTGTTACACTTGGGTCACCAATCTTCCCAACTCTGGCCAGTATGGAAAATTTCAGTGCTGGATAATGCCATTGGTGGGCAGAGAATCAGTAGTTGAGGGAAAATGCAAAATAAATAGCAGGGGCAGGATGGTGTGGATAGGAACTGGCAATCTCCTGACATAGAAGGTCAGAGCCTGGAGATAGTCCGAAGATGTATAAACACTGATTGACAGAAAGCTTTCTGACCTCTTAGGTTATGACAATTGGAAGGACATCTTCCAAATATTATTAAGACACCCAAGTAGTTCTGAGCACAAAAAGGTTTAGAACTTCTGATAAACATGATTATCTTGACAAGGTGATCCGGACAGGCAGGAACACAAAAAGTTGCTGCTATGGAATTCTAAAGAGAGGCTCAGATAAAGCTGATATGAAAAAAGGAGCAGTCAGAATACTACAGAAGAAACATACACACTTTCAAAAGCTGTGTAGGAAAGGTGCCAGGATTGGAAATCCCTACACCTATGTAATACAAACTCTACAATTGTGCCTGTCATTACATTCTTAATGTTACTTATCCCTGAGCAGGCACAAAGCTCAAGTCTTACATTCCTTCTGTACTATTCATATCCCCCAAACCCAGTCTGTACAGTTCTATGCAGGCAGTATTTACATCATTGATTAGTCTGTCGACTAATGTGTTCATTTATACTGTAACATCACAAAGCTATTAGCAACCTTCAAACCTCTATAATGTGCTTTTACTTTAAAGATATTCTCTACACTCTCCAGATTTCTATAAATTTTTTGACCCTACTAATTCAGGGGCCATTCTTCCCCACTTATTTAAGCATACATATTGTAGAAATTGATACAATGTAGCCAGGCTGAATTTTGAAATTAAACACCTAGTGTTGGAACCAGTCTCCTGATTAAAATGAGACAGGCACTCAAAATCCATAAGCAAGGACTGCTCTGGACTCCAAAACATATTGTCATTATAATTCAAGGGGCTCAGGTGGTTACAGGTAATGTTTCGTTACTTCTTAGGTAGGCCATGATGACCTCACTTTTCCATCTGGCTAGTTCTAAGAAAGTATCAACTTCCATATGTCCCTGTTTCTTTAAATTTGCCACTGAAAAAGGCCAAGTAATGAAGAAGCATAGAAATGTGGTCCATGACAAATGGTAAGAAAGAAGTGAAGCAATCCCCTGCAGCCTGTCCTCCCCATTAAATTCCATTAATACATACCTCTGAACAGATGTTTAAGTGAAGTATATATTTTCCAAGGTACCACGTTTAAGAAGAGAAACAAAGATAGATTTTCCTGCTTCTTAAAAGAGTGTTTCTCTGGGCACATTTTGAGTATATCTTCCTAATTTGGAAGCTGTTGCCATTAATTATTTAGATCCAATCTCAATGGAAGGGCAATTAAAGCCAACATGGAAAGTAAAAACCAAGCATTACTTTTAAAGATTTCCAAGAAAAGCTATTCCATAGACTCCTTTCTCTAATTCATTCTAAAACCTTAAAAACTAGCTATGTCAGGATCTTTTCTTAGATTTAAGTTTGCATTCCTATTTCTCTCTCTTAATAATAGAAAAAAATCACTACCTTATTGAATGCATAGTCTGTGTCTTAACTGATGTGATATTTCATGCACAGCATGTCATTTTTGCAAGTTGATGAATCAGGAATAATATTTTTATTCCCATTTAATGCGTTGGGAACCTAAACCTAAAGACCAGGAGATTAAGTAAATTTTAAGAGGTCCCCATGGTAGTTCATGTTGGAGCTGGGCTTTAAATCCAGGTCTGTCTGACACTAAAGTTTATATTTTTAACCATGAATACTGTATTGGGTTCTTGCATATCCTGCACCTTTCTCTGTGACAGCAACCCCTTGAACTAAGGAAGAACTAGAGTTGTAACTCCCAAGCCATCTCAGATCCACACTGTGACCACTGTTTTTTCATACCAGTCCCCTTGCTTACTGGAGAGACCAGCCCAGATGAAGGTGCAGTGAAGCTTTTCTTCCCTTACTAACCCACAAGGGAGTAATACTTCCAGTCTGGATAAATTCTGATGTTGACCCAGGTGCGGCAGTGGTAAAGAATCTGCCTGCCAGTGCAAAAGACGCAGGGTTTGATCCCCATGTCTGGAAGATCCCCTGGAGGAGGAAATGGCAACGCACACAGGATTCTCACCTGGACAAGTCCATGGACAGAGGAGCCTGGCAGGCTACAGTCCCCGGGATCACAAATAGTCGGACACAACTGAGCAGGTAGTCCCTGTCTACCATCCATATTGTACATGGATTTGCCACAAACAATTTAACAGATTCCTTACCAACATGTGATTTCACCTTTCATATTATTTCACATCAACTCAGAACAAACTAATGATCCACTGAGAGTGGGGAATCCTGTTAGGTGACTGAGTTCTGAGCCAGGGTCTTATGTGCCAGACAGGCTTGAGTCCTTCTGTTTAAAATTGGCATCAGGAAAAAGAATCGATGAGATATCATGGGATAATACAGTGCAGACTAAATTGAGAAATATTCAGGAGACCTGAGTTCTGAGCCCAATTCTGTAAAGACCAGTTATGTGGCATTGGACAAGTCTTGTCATCAATCTGTGCTTCAAGCTCTGGGATTTCTCTGTGACATTCCACCATGCCACAGATAAATATCATCGCAGTGGATCTGGAGATATATTCTAGAATATTTCTTCTCTGGAGTGAAGTAGATGTCTTGATTAGTTAGATTTGAACTATGCTGTTAAGCAATAATCATAGTTTCCTAACTAAATAGTTGTACATATATTTCCAAGCCGCTGTATCAGGATCAGTTCAGGCGTTAAACTTTTCTGAGCAACCAGGTGGGCAAAAATCTTGCCTGGTTTTGGGACACAGATTCTGCTCTTTGGCTTCAACAAAGACCTACTTTAAACTAAATTAAGTAAATTTCGTAAGTACTTATTCATGCTTCTTTCCATAGTTTTGGAATTCAAAGATTAAGGTAGAATTCTTTAGAAAGCAGAGAAATGATTTTCTCCCTTCTAATTTTCTTACCCTCAGCTGAGCTGATTCAGTGGTTCAGAACCACCAAGGGCTTGGGGTGGGGAGAAGTCAAAAGGACACACAGAGCAAGACGGAAGTGTAGGAGGGCCTAGAGCCATGTCTACCCCCTAAACAAAGAAAAAAACAATCATTCCTTTGCTCTCACTGCTCTGGAGTATTGCTTTAAGCAATACTTAAATTTAATAGCTTTTTCCTTAATCTTTTCTACTTTAGTGCTATTATAACTGAAACAAGCTATGGTGTTGTGCTTTTCAAAATATATTGTGTTCGGAGAATATTTTCATTTTAACCCATTAGCACTCACAGCATGATAGGGCTTCCCTGGTGGCTCAGATGGTAAAGAATCCACCTGCAATGCAGGAGCTGCTGCTGCTGCCGCTAAGTCGCTTCAGTCGTGTCCGACTCTGTGCGGCCCCATAGACGGCAGCCCACCAGGCTCCCCCGTCCCTGGGATTCTCCAGGCAAGAACACTGGAGTGGGTTGCCATTTCCTTCTCCAGCAATGCAGGAGACTACGTTTCAATTCCTGAGTTGGGAAGATCCCCTGGGGAAGGGAATGGCTACCCACTCCAGTATTCTTGCCTGGAGAAATGTCTATTGGACATGATTGGAACACATTGATTTTATCTCAGTTTAGAGTTGATCGATCTGCAGATGTGCATACCTATTCCAGATACATCCAGACATTTCTTCACATGCTCAATATCAGCATTTTTAAAGGAGAAATTTGGAAATTCCAAGATTCTGGATTTTCATGAGACAGCTCTAGATTAAACAGCAGGCCTGTTTCTTCCCTAACTTAGTTCACCAGACAGGTCAAGCCCCCTCCGCACGGAGAAGTCATAGAAGCGACTCCTGTCTCTGGATTGTTTCTGCTAGGCTGCTGGGGGACAGGGAGACAGCTATCACAGCCCTGGCACCCAGAAACATTACGGCAATGTTTCTGACTTGAAAGCGTGCCAAGCTGCATTGTAAGCTACAGAATTAATTTTGTTTCTAAAACCTTTTTCCTCAAAGTGTTGTGTATGGACCAGTGGTATCAGCATCCCTGGGGGAACTCACTAGGAATGGAAATATCCCAGGTCTTACCGCAGACCTACTGACTAGAACCTGTATTTTAACCAGCTCCCCAAGTGATTCATAGGCCCCTGAGAGTCTGGGAAACTCAAGTCTCAGATGCAAGATTGACATTAGTGTTCCCTATTCACAGCTTGAGTTTGAAGTCACGTGTATCGACTTAGACCAAAAACACCCTAATAAAATTGAGTAATTGAGCCCGCACCCATCTCATGTAGATGTGTGATAGAGACATTAGAGAAATGCCTAGAGCATTATCAAGCAGCTAGTCCACACAGAAAGGCTCACCCTTATCCTCTGTTGTTGGGCCCGTCACCTGGTTGAGCTTAAAGCCTATTACTGTCGGTCAATATTTTCCAAAAACGTTGAAATTAAATCTAATCGTGTCTTTAAGAAAAAAAATCAGCAGCGATTTTCTCAAGCCTCTTTGCGATTAGTTCACAACAGTAGCAACATTAAGCCCTCATTAGCCTAATCATGTTAATATTATATGGGAACACAAGGTATAGGAACTATACATAGGCATAAGGGTATTTGGGGAAAGTGAAACACAAAATTAGAGTGGAGTAGATTTTTGAAGTGGCTTTGCAATCCATGCCTTTCTCAGACAGGAGTATTATGGCAGAGCCATTCATTGAAATCAAGGCTCATTCTCTGTAATTCAGGGAAATTCAGGGCCTCTGAAAGGTACCTGATGAGCAGCACTTAAAATGAAAGAGTCTGTTTAGTTACAGGCTTTGCGTTGGAACAGCCGATGATTTCCCTTCAGAGTTCCCCTCCCTGTAGGAAGAGGCTTCATCTGGGCCACGCTTACTTCCCTCTGCTGTCTCAAAGGCTAAAGACAGAGGATGACTCAGCTTCTGGAAAACAGAAACCTGTTTAAAGGGTTCTTATAGCTTTAGGAGGGTCTTAAAGCAGTTCCAGGTGTTCAGGGTAGAGGGAGGCTTGCCTGGACATTGAGCGCTCAGCCTCAAAGTTCTGTCTTGCCCTTTGAACATTCAGGTCTGTTCTCTCACCTCACCGGGTTGCTTGATTACGTGGAGGAAGAGAATGTTCAGTTCTGATTGTTACTGTGGATCATACTAAAGTAGGTGAGATGCACCCAAGCTGTTCAACTATAGGTATACCTATGGCTGATTCCTACTGCAGTTTGACAGAAAACACCACAATTCTGTAAAGCAGTTATCCTTCAGTAAAAAAAAAAAAGCCATTCAGCTAATGTAACAGATTGTGTCTGCTGCATGCCACGCCCTGTGTTGGGTGCTGGAGACTTGAGTGAACAACAAAAAGAGACATGGTGCGTGACCCTCCAGGAGCTTGAGTCTAATACCAAAGACAAAAATCAGATAAACGTATCATTACAGATTATCACAGAGGAAAACTGCCTGGTGCTGTGAGAGGGAAAATTTCATGGACAGAGGAGCTTGGCGGGCTACAGTCCGTGGGGTCACCAAGGACTGAGGACACACACCAACAGTAAGAGGAGGATACCAAGTCGTGGGCTCTTAGAAATGATTTTCTTGAGCAAGGAACTGTGAGCTGATGTCGAGGTTAGATGGTGGAAGCATCCAGTACCTTAGGTACATTGAATGAAAGCCACTGTGGGTGGAAGTAAAACGCTGTCATGGTGAAGGGGCTAAGGGCTGTGTTGAGAATTTCTTAAGAGTTGGTGTCACACAATTTAGATCAAGATCTGTGAAGCTTGATAGTCCAGTTTACATCTTTACTCTGTCCCATTAGCTGTATGACTTTGTTCAGATGTTTTAACTTACCTGTAACTCAGTTCTATCATCATAACCCTGACTTCTTATCATTCAGTTGGCTAAGTAAGTGTATGATACTTAAAGAAGGGCTTCTCAAATTCTGATTGTCATCTGGAGATCTTGATAAAAATGCAGATTCTGATTTAGTAAGTCTGGGATGGAGTGAAATTCTACATTTCTAGCAAGCTGGGGCCTCTGGTCCTTGAACCACACTGAGCAGGAAGAGTATAAAGCACTTAGAACAGTACCTGATTGTTTGTAAACTCTTAACAAACGCTCTCAGCTTAGCTCTGCGAGCACTGATATTCTGCCCTTATTCAGAATTGGTTAATTGATTTTTCTTGTGAACTCTTTTTTAAAATTTATCTTTTATCGAAGTATAGCTGAATTGCAATGTGTTATTTACTACTATATAGCAAAGTGACTCAGTAATAATATATTTATTCTGTTTCATATTTTTTCTATTATGCTTTATCACAGGATATTGAATATAGTTTCCCGCTATACAATAGGACCTTGTTTATCCATTCTGTATATAGCATTTTGCATGTGCTAATCCCAAACTCCCATTCCAACCTTCTCCCACTTCCCTCCCCCTTGACAAGCACCAGTCCATTCTCTGTAGTGATCTCTTGATTAGATGAAAATCTTTTTGTTTCAGTCCTCAAAACTGAAGTTGTTTCTCTCCTATTATAGTCATTGCTATATCCTTAGTAAGTAGAGTATGACTGACGGGCATAGATTCCTCTGATTTTTGCTCCAAAGAACTTGAGCTGCCTTCGTTCTGAATATGGCATGTCTTTGCTAAGGACAGTAACAAACAAATAAGGAAACTGCGAGACCTTGGCTTCAGTGTCCATTGGGTCTGGAAATGTCTCAGAAGTGGTATATTCTTGTCACTTTCAGCACAGCTAGCCTTGACCCCTTTCTCCCCTCTGGGTTTCTGTGACATTCAGTTCCGCTCTTACATCTCTGATGTCTCTCTGCTTCTTACTGGCTGACTCCCCTTGCTACTTCCATAGTTATAATTATTCCCGTGGAACGGTCTTTTTTCCTGGTGTGTTCTCAATATTCTCATTCAGGCCAAACATCAGTTCTCTTCCATGTCTATAACTCTTTGAATGGCATCTCTATTCTGTCGTTTACTCGGGCTCAGTCACTATGATTAACTCTTCCCTTCCCTTGACTCCCACCCAGCCAAGACATAGAAACAGTAGGAGCTGATTCATTCTAGGCCAAGATGGCCTTTAGATCAATAGCATCCTGATCTCCTGAAAGCTTGTTAGAAATGCACATTCTTGGACCGGATCTGCTAAAACTGAGGATCGGGTCCCACAAGCCCTCTAGGTGCTTCTGATTCCTGCTGAAATATAACTTCTCTTCTGCAGAAGAGATGTTCAGTCTTGGCTGAGTGTAGGCATCATGAGGGGAGATTTAAGAATGTTGATGTGTGGATCTCATCTCCAGAGATTCTTAGTAAAGAGCTGGCATGGACACTGTAATTTTTAAAATCTCCTCTGTTGATTATAATGGATTACCAGGGTTGAAGACTAAGTTCTCCGTTTCAAATTTATTTTCCTTTTCTTTCTCACTGTCTCTCCCTTGGGTTTTCATTACCTTGTACCTGTTTTATCTAGGTAGTAATCTAATCTCTATCACATGATTTCTCTCACCTGGAACCTAACCTGTGTAATAGGGTCATACATCTCTTGATAATATTTTCCTCTGACCAAATCCTGCAAGAGTTTCTCATTGCCTAGAGAAGAAATGGCAAACTCCTGACCGTAGCCATTGAGAACTTTGCTTAGCCAGGCCTCCAACTTTACTTGAAGTTTCAGGTGGCAGTACATCTTATGCAGCAACCAAACCAAAGCAAACCCACCCTGAATGTTCCTGTTTTCTTACCTTCATTCATAATGTTCCTTTTGCTTGGAATTTCTTTCACACCGTCAAATTCACATCTCTTAAAAGTTGCTTTTTCCATGGAACTTCTCCAAAGTGGCTCCAACGGTAGAAACCACTTTTATACACTTTAAGAGGTACTTTGATGGCAGTTTCCTTAATCACACTCTAGCTTGTATTATAGCATTTTAAGAAGTCTTTGTTAAACTGTATGTGCCTGTTGAGCTAGTAGGGCTGGTAGCTTTCACTACATACATTGATTTGCCTATGTGGAGCCAGCTGGTATGTGGGGAAGTTGCAAGGAAACAGGAAAAAAAGCCCATCTCAGCCAGCCTCCCCTTCTATCAGTTCAGTTCCATTGTTCATTCATGTCCGACTCTTTACGACCCCATGGACTGCAGCATGCCAGGCTTCCCTGTCCATTGAATCTTGCTCAAACTCATGTCCGTCGAGCTGGTGATACCATCTAACCATCTCATCCTCTGTCATCCCCTTTCCCTTCTATGGCTGTGCCTAAACCTTAAAGAGAGATAGCTACTGGTAAAGTCACTGAGAATTGCATCTCTGAGTAGTCCTGAGATGCATGAGCCACAAGCAAGATTGACTGCGGCTTAGCAAACAAGGGGCCACAAGAATAAGGAGAGTCTTTCTCCACCTGTACACAGTACATGTGTGACTTCAGCTCAGGAGAGTTTGCAGGGAGGTGGCTTGAACACCTGGTAGGGTTACCAGATTTAGCAAATAAAAATACAGGACATCCAGTTAAATTTGAATTTGGGGTAAACAAAAATTTACGTTTTTAGTATAAGTATGTTCTAAAATATTGCATTCTTCACTTTTCTGAAATTCAGATTTAACTAGGCGTCCTGTATTTTATCTGGCAGCGTAGCACAGTGGGAACTCACAGAATCACATCTGAAGACCCATGCACAGACTTCAGAATGCCAGGGGACTAGCACCAGTTCTAATGCACAGGAGTCACCATCAGCCAGGGGGCCAAAGAGCAGAGCGTGCAAGCCAATTTGGGAAATAAACATATTAGGAGCTTACCCAGGTGATGCTAGTGGTAAAGAGCCGGCCTGCCCATGCAGGAGGTGTAAGAGACGAGGGCTCTATCCCTGAATTAGGAAGATCCAGTGGAGAAGGGCATTGCAACCTTCTCCAGTATTCTTGCCTGGAGAATCCTATGGACAGAGAAACCTGACCGGCTACAGTCCATGGGATGGCACAGAATCAGACACGACTGAAGCAATTTAGCACAGCACAGCACAAAGATATTCTCAAGACTCCCAGAATGGGTACAAATTTTCACGGGCCAGAGCTTCTGTCTTATTCAAGTAGAGATGCAAGCAGATGAAATTTAAGTTCCTTTTGATATGACATCATATGTGTACTCTGTCCTGAGGAAACATAACTTACACTAGTCATTTTAATAGTTCCAAGTCTTTATTTGCTAGTAAAATGAAAATTGAATGGATAAATGAGAGAAACCTATTCAAAGCTGCACTAAATAAATATTCCATTTAGAAGACGTCTTTTGTTTTATATTTTACCTATGAGAAGATGAAAGTATTTATACATAAGTGGAACTATAATTAAAGAAACTAAGTTATAAGATAAATAAGTCTTGGGTGTACAGTGCCCAGCACAGAGACTATAGTTATCAATGCTATATTGTATATTTGGAGGTTACTAAAAGCAGGATGTTAACTAATGCAATATGCAAACATATCAAAGCCTTATATTGTATACATAAAACTAATATAGTGTGATATGTCACTTCTATCTCAATTTTTTAAAATGTAAAACAGAAAAAAAAAAAAACTGCCCACATTTGCCAGAGCCATATCTATATTGAAAACATCAATTTATGATACATAAAATATTTTCGGTCAACAGTATGGTTTCAGAAGACTTTTGTTTGGTTCTTTTTTAAAAGGGTCCCTCAATTACTCAATTTTGAGAATCATTCAATTGGAGAGAGGGATATTTATTTAGCTATCCATGCTAAATGTAGGACTGAAAGTATCATAAGCAGAAAGTCAACTTTCTTAGTGGCTCAGATGGTAAAGAATCTGTCTGCGATGCTTGAGACCCAGGTTCGATTTCTGGATCAGGAAGATCCCCTGGAGAAGGGAATGGCTACCCACTCCAGTTTTCTTGCGTGGACAATCCCATGCACAGAGGAGCCTGGCAGACCACAGTCCACGGGGTCGCCAAGAGTCAGACGTGACACTTTCACACTTTCTAAGCGGAAATACTGAAGGTCATAAAATGTAAAGTAAGAGATTTTATCATTTCTATTCATGTGATGGTAAAGAGTGAAATTGATTTCTTAAAACTAAGGAAGTTGGTTAAAAAAGTGAGCAGAAGTCCTATGTCAGAAAGGAAGAGAGGGAGGGCAAAAGAAAATAGATGATACAGCAGGTTAGTGAAAATTTGTTCAGTGAGAATATTAGCAAGCCAAAGCTAAACCCCTGGACAGGATCGGTTACCCTTTCTGTGTATGAAATGTGGCATTAAAATCAAAGATGAAGCATGCTCTTAAACGTCTGTGCACTAGCACTAAGCACATGGACTATTTAGAACACTTCTTATTTTTCTTTAAGATTATCAAGCTTGTTTTAATAACCAGATATGTTTTTATTGGGCTGTTATCCTCTCTTGTGACATTTGTTCCACTCAGAAAAATAACAGTCTTTAAAAAAGGATCATTTGAACAAAACTGTTAAAATTACCCTAAAAAAATAATTTAAAAATAGGTAATGAGTCCCCCATCCCTGCACTGATAAACTTTCTGTTTGTAATTTAAATCTGCAAGTCACCTTTTATTTGTAAAGTGAGAAATCACCATCCTGTTGTATATTTTAATCAATTTTTTTTGTAAACTTATATAATTACATATGTATAGTGAAAGTGAAGTTGCTCAGTCGTGTCCAACTCTTTGCGACCCCGTGGACTGTAACCCACCAGGCTCCTCTATCCATGGGATTTTCCAGGCAAGAGTACTGGAGTGGATTTCCATCTCCTTCTCCATTACATATGTATATATGTACATACATTCTTTTTTTTTTTTTTTTCTCATTTCACATTTCTTGCTTAGAAAGAAATGGGAAGGACTTCCCTGGTGATGCAGAGTGTGCCGGTTGGATACCCTGATCGGGGAACTAAGATCCCATATGCCTCCTGGCCAAAAGGCCAAAACATGAAACAGAAGCAATATTGTAAAAGAAATGGGCGAAAAGTCTAGCATGTCATTTCTCCCTTCCCAGGATCCAGGTGTTCTTGCACAATGCAGTTTGGGGGGTGATTTCTCTAGAGCAGACTCCTGGGTGGGCAAGGCAGAGCCTGAACAACAGAGCGTGAGGTTAGGGTCAGTGGGCACCAGTAAGTGCCCCTGGAGACAGACACCCTGCTAAGCTCCCCAGGGGGCCTGAGGAGCTCAGTGGTTGCACTAGTTTGCTGCTAAGTCACTTCAGTCATGTCCGACTCTGTGCGACCCCACAGACGGCAGCCCACCAGGCTCCCCCGTCCCTGGGATTCTCCAGGTAAGAACACTGGAGTGGGGTGCCATTTCCTCCTCCAATGCATGAAAGTGAAAAGTCAAAGTGAAGTTGCTCAGTCATGTCCAACTCCTAGCGACCCCATGTATTGCAGCCTACCAGGCTCCTCCGTCCATGGGATTTGCCGGGCAAGAGTACTGGAGTGGAGTGTCCTTGCACTAGTTTAATGACCCCTTTTTGTAGATCTAGCATACCTCTCTAAGGGAATAGCACCCAAAACGTACTAGCTGCTCGACTTTGTTATCATTGCATTCTTTTCAACCACTCTTCCCTTGGGGATTATTTTTAAGGGCTTAGATCCTTTCTAGGCTATGAAACGTTAGACATCTTTTATCAACTAATCACATCAGCGTGTCTCTTGCTAAACAATGTTCATTTACATTTTGAGTTAATTTATTTCAAAATGTTGTTTATAAACTGATGTTATCCTACTCGTCTTCCTGACAGAAAAAATATTTTGGTAGTTGGTAACTAAATTGACATAAGATTTTTACTTTCCTTCTTGCCCTCAACTCTGCATCCTTAAGTTATTGATGATGTTAAAGCTATAAGCATTGACAGTGTGGCCCATTTAGCTTAAAACAGCATTTTTTTTTTTTTTTGAGGTAGGTCATAGTTTTTAATGGATTGAGATGGAGGAGGCTCAAATTGATTGAGCCCCTCTTTTGAAATTATTAAATAATGATGAAGAGGGTAGTAAAAGGAAATAGATCTATGTGTGAATCTATCATTTATTACTGTATGACCTTAGATGTGTTATTTAATGTTTTTGTCCCAGTTTTTCTATGTAAAAAAGTATTATTAACATTTTTACATGACACTAAAAGTATTTTTATTATCTATCTCTCCATATTTTGAAATTTTCAGACACTTAGTGGTTTCTTAATAAATTGAAACTTTTAAATCTAAATCAACATCATAAAAACACCAAGTGAAAACTCGCTCACAATCCTATTGACCAATTTTATAAACAACTGATTTCCAGTCTTTGACTGTGAAGTACATAAATGCTATATAGAGTACATGTCTTTCTTGAGACTGTTAAATTTTTCCATAAAAATTTACATAATTATTATTTTTTGTAGCTCAAAAGCCTGGCAAGTGATTGTAGCATAATTTACTTAATTGTTCATTTACTGTTATCTTGAGAGTAGAGTAGGAGTTTTTGGAGCTGATTTCCACATTCCTTAACAGACAAAAGGAAGAAAGCAAAATATTCTGGCTTGTCAATAGAAGCTGGAGAAAAAAGAGCATTTTCTTATGTGATTTAAAATGTCGCTTTCATAAGTATATGCACTTATGCAAGCATGATACAAATTTAGGTCAACAAGTTCCAGGGGAGCAGGTGTCCCAAGAAAAACCTTGGATAGAAATTAGAAGGACCTGATTTATTTATAGACCAACTACAAAATGCTGTAAATTGCTTTGTTAAGGACCACATCCAAGAGTAAGCTTATAAGAGTACCATGTGGCTTGTCCTATTACAAAGTAATTTTTAGTGCTTTTCATTTGGTGTAGCTCAATGATTCTCAAAAGGAACACTTCAGGAACTTTCCTATTAAATGATGTCTGGGTTCCTTCCTCAGACAAACTGAATCAGAATCTCTGGAGAAGGGACCTGAGAATTGGTGTTTTCTTAAGCTCTTTGTATGATTCTAATGAATAACCAGGCTGAGAAACACTGAGAGACCTTAGACCAGAAAAAGATCCTCCTGTCCTACTCACCTCCTTTACAGATTCAGATGAAAAGAAAAGAGAATGATACCGCTTCCTTTGACCTTCCACTTCAAGTCTTAATCTGGGGTCTCAAAAAAGAGAGCATTTGCCTTGACACAATCAATCACAGTACCATTTCCTTGGCATGTAAGCTGCCTCCACAAGAGCTCTGTAGCTAAAGTAAACAACTTCATTCTCTCTTGTAATTCCCTAATCCGATATTGATTGGCCAGAAATATGATGTCTTAATCATTTTGCTCTGTTCCAAAGATGTCCAGGATTGCCAATCATTGGTATCCCTTGACACTTTAGAAGGCATCCTTTCTTAATATACTTCTTCCAGGAGATTAATAAGAAAACCTGTAAATATTTATTATTATGGTGATAGAGCCAAAGGAAATTACAGGCTTTCAGTTCTTACTAAGCTGTTATTAGCTCCTTGATTTCCATTGTGTGTGTGTGTCTGACTCTGCGTCCCCATGGACGGTAGCCCATTAGGATGACCTAAATCCCTTCATATCCTGACATAGTGTTTGCTGCTTTGTAACCAGTTCATTAATACTATTCACTGTTAGTCCATTCTTGTAATAAGCATGTAGTAGGAAGGCAATGGCACCCACTCCAGTGCTCTTGCCTGGAAAATCCCATGGATGGAGGAGCCTGGTGGGCTGCGGTCCATGGGGTCGCTAAGAGTCAGACACGACTGAGCGACTTCACTTTCACTTTTCACTTGCATGCATTGGAGAAGGAAATGGCACCCCACTCCAGTGTACTGCACTGGAGAATCCCAGGGATGGGGGAAGCCTGGTGGTCTGCCGTCTCTGGGGTGGCACAGAGTTGGACATGACTGAAGCGACTTAGCAGCAGCAGCAGGAAATAAAGAAATAGGTATTGCATAAATGAAGGATCAAGTGAATTAACTATCTGGCTTTTTAATCGTCCCATGTTAAGCTTTAAAGAGCTTCGCAGGTGGCGCTAGTAGTAAAGAAGCTAAATGCAGATCAGAGATGCAGGTTTGATCCCTGGGTCAGGAAGATCCTCTAGAGGAGGGCACGGCAACTAACTCCAGTACTCTTGCTTGGAGAATCCCATGGACTGAGGGACCCAGCAGGCTCCAGTCCATGGGGTGGCAAATAGACAAACTGAAGTGACTGAGCACGCTCAAGCTTTGAGAGTATCATATTAAACAATTTCAAAATACTCTGTCTTAACTTAGTCAAAATTTACTTAATCTTCAACCAAATCCCACACCTTCTATCTTTTCATCTGTGAAAATACTATTATCCTTTTCTAGATGAATGAGTTCTGGGAAGGTTAACTATCTCTAGTTTTAGCAAGCTTGAGACTTCTAACTCTTTCACAAATGGATCTTGGCACCCCCAGATCAATGTGGCAATTCCATTCATATAAAACAATATTAACACGATGTCTAATTACAGAAAAAGTATGTTCATTAAAGTGCAATGAATATTTAAAGTAGTTCAAACTACAGAGGAGCCATAAAAATCTTAAGTGCCCTTCCTGGGTCAGTAGAAAGCTTTCCATTGGCATCCCAGTGGGTTCACAAATCTTATACTCCCTCTCTTATTATTTTTAAATGGCAATTATAAATCACTTGATACAGTGAGGTGAAAGGATGTTTTCCGCATCAATATGAATGATGTGGGTATGCACCACTGGCCACCAGTACCTGGAAATTGTACATTGCAAAAGGAAAGCCAAACATATGGTGTCCCACTATCACTTTCATATTAAACATTTTATCTTTAGCAAAAAGTAAAAGTATTTTACAGAGTTGAATCCATACTTATATTTTGCAGAACCATATATAATCAAGTAAGGAATTGACCTTTCTCTTATTTACTGTTCTAGAAGAAAGTATTTTTTTACTTTTCCTTACTTTTTCACAAATAGTTACTGTGACATGCCTTAAGGGAGTTTGACCTAATCCTTGTTTTGTGTGCACATATTTTTACAAGGCTTCATTGAAAGATATCTGGGAAGGTTATCTAACCTACATGTTTCAGAAAGCCCTGTTATATATAATTGCTTCAATAAACTACTCACTATCTCTTCAGAAGAAAATTACTCCTCATATCTATTTAAAACAGGTATTTCTATTTGTTCTTCCTTCAGTAAAAAAGAAAACTGGTCTTTGCTATCATTTTTTAATCATCCTATGACCTTGGAAATGACCATTACTTTCTCTTGGACTTCTGTTTAATTGAATACTCTCTTCTGCATAGACCTCATTTGCTACTACACAACCTTTTTGTTTTTAGCAAACTTTTAAGTTTTGGGAAATTGATGTCTCCTGAGTTTCGAACACCTATGTTCGAAAGATATACAAATTATCTTTCCTGATCCAAACATTCTCTCCGTATTTGTCTTACCCCAGTGAATCGCTTTTCTCGATAGAAATGTGTGCTATGCTTATATTGTTTCAGACACTGGGCTAGGTGTTGGAGTTATAGAGAAAAGTTACAGACCCTCTTTTTCCAGAAACCTACAGTCTAGTGAGGAAGGAGAGCAAGTAAATGGGAAAGTAGCAGTAGAGCATGGTCACTTGAACTTAAAGGTTAGTTCAAAATGATTCAGAGCACAGAAAAGTCCAGAACTGGTGTTGCATTAGATTCAGAATCCTCCAGGGCTCTCTAATAAAAACAAATACTCTTTACTGGTGGGAGAGGTCTCTCAGGAATGCTTATTTCAATTGGTAATAAATGTTTTATTTTTTGAAATGTATTCATTAAAACTAAGGTCAGGGGAGAGCTGCTTTCTGTCAGCAGGGAAATGTTTTGCCATGATCGGTTACTCTGAAGGTTATGAAGTCAGCATAAAATCCCAATAATGCTGTAGACTTAAAAAATGAATACAAAGCAGAAAAATTTTATGGGTATGGACCAAGAAATATCAAAATGAAAAACATGAGGGTTACTCATCTTCCTCAAGATCTGGCCAGAAGATTGTGGGATACTGGAACTTTCCACGATCCCCTCAAATCCTCCTACCCTCAGATCTTTCTTCCCAAGTGATAGTAACTGGTAAGGTAATTGTGTGATTATTTAACCAGCAAAAATAAAGGATCTATGCAAGTACAAGAGGGTTGTTTCACGATTTATTAAAGATGTCTTGTGCTTACATAGATGCATCATTTTGCTGGCTAAATAATCCCACAGTTACCTTAACAAAATCGTAAAACCACTGCTAAAACGCTGAGCATTTTTAATAAGGACAAAGAATAGGTTAATTCTTACTTTGGGGTGGGAGGGATAATGTCTGATTTAATAAACATCTCTGACTTATTGCCTGCTTGGATGGTAAATCAGCAATTTTGTTTCCACTAAACAAATGAGTTAAATCTCTCTGGAACAGGATAGGTAAATAAAATCAACAAAATGTATCTCACATCTTTGCTGATTGAAAGGATGTTAGATGTATGCTTCGGAGAGTTAATGTTTATATGCAAATTCTAGGACTTTAAGTCTCTGTGTTAAGAAACATAAAATGAAAATGTGCCTTGTTTTTTTCATAAGATTTTTTGTACTAAGAAAGTGAAATGGGACATTAAAAAATCACCCGGTGAATTCAATCTTTATGGATAGAAAATCGAGACATAATTGTCTGACTGTCCTAAAGCCACACTTATTTTGCTCTACTTATCGGAGTAATTACTAGTTCTCTGAGATTTTGTTGTTATTTGTTGAATTCACACATGGTACGACTGAAAGTTGGCAGCTCTCTTTCTTTGAATTTTTTGGAGGCAAGGGTAGACCATGGCGTTTGTGATGAAGGTCCATGGGAACAGTCCCACCATATAATGTGAAAGAGCCAGGACTCTTATGGGGAGCTGCTACCTTTCCAGATAACAGGCAGGAATTCTTTTGGTTCTCACCAGCAGCCGAGTGAGGTTATCTTTTATCTCTTCACAAGGAGGAAACTGAGGCACAGATGGTTAGTTAAGTAACTTGTCAAAATTCATTCAGACAACAGGGAGCCTGTATCCTTATTGCAGTGCCAACCACTCTTACTCCTATAACCGCTGGCCACACGGTTGACTGCTGATCATATGGGTCTCTCAGTCTCTAGCTTGGTTGCACATAATATTTCTAAGGTTATTCCTGATGGTTTTCGTGGGAAACTCAAGATTAAAAGTGGAAAAGGACTCACAGTATCATCAAATTCATCCTCACCCAAAACTAATAAAAGTATATTCCCCATAGCATTTCTTTTCCGAAGCAATGTAGGCAGTTTTATGAAGTTCAGTTTATGTGCACCTCACTTAATTGATCGAATTTCTGCCACTTTCTTGGAATAGCTCTCTAAAGTCCTAATAAACCTAATATCATGACACTTTTCTATTATAAAACTCTCTCTCTTTATTATGGTGATTCATTATTCCTTTTTCTATTAACAACTTAAATTGACCCTAAATAATTCTTCTTTTTCTAATATGTCATGCTGATTCCCAGTTTTTTAAAAGACCAGAAATCAAAGCCCACATCCCAGTTTTGTGGAATAGGAGCCATTGTAAATAGAAACATATTTGATGTCATTTTTAAATGACCTCTTCCTGCCCCAGATTTAGACTGGAGGAAACTGGCGGCTAATGTTCTTCTCAATTTTATTTAGTAACCACTATGCTGAGGGTACCCATAATATTTGAAGACATGATAAATAAACATTGATAGAGTTCTTACTATGTGCAAAGTCAGAGTTGACTGTGTGTTTCTGAAGCAGTCTTCTGTCCCTACTAGCAGGGAATTTACAACTTCATTAACATGTCACACATGTACATTGAGTGTATAAGGCAGTAAGTGCCCAGTGAGAATGCAGACACTGCTTGCTATAGAAAGGAGTTAGGAGTTTATCTTTTCCTAAACTATAAGGATGAAGTAGGATTTGAGCTAGTTCCAAAAGCAAAAGTTAGAGTCAGCTGAAGAAGTATAGGGATAGCTCTTGAGACAAAAGAAGAGCAAGTCTGTAGAGTGTGCCCATTGGGTGGTAAGTCAGCATTTTTTTTTTTTTTTTTGCATTAAACAAATGAGAATTATTTTCTTTCCTCAAACTGGCCCTGGTAAGCTAATTAGACTTAGAGAAAGCCCTTTTGAAACAGTGAATTATAGGACTCCCTGAGTATGCCAAATTCATGAGAACTGAAAAACTGTGGAAGATTTCTAGGTACTCTTGACATTGAGTGGGATCATTCTTAGTTGTGTGGCAGTTCTGTACATCACTGGCTTCTCTGGTGACCCAGATGTTAAAAAAAATCTGCCTGCAATGCAGGAGACTTGGGTTTGATCCATGGGTTGGAAAGATCCCCTGGAGAAGGAAACGGCAAATGCCATGGATAGAGGAGCCTGGTGGTCTTCAGGCCATGGGGTTGCCAAGATTGAACACGACAGAGCACTAACCCTTTTTTCACTTTCTGTGTATCATATGGTGTTTAGGGGCATCCCTGCCCTTTATTCTGTAGACTCTGGTAGTATTGGCTTTCTCTCCCAAGTTGTGACAGACAAAAACAGTGTCTCCAGATAGTAAGCATCCAAAGGGTGCAAAATTGCTCCCCACTGAGAACCAGTACTCTAATTATTTGAACATGGAAGGAAAGAGTCCTCTTAGAATTCTTCCCACCTTCTGTAACACAGACCATCAGGAAAATAGTCTTTATCTAACCTGAAGCCCTCATAGTGCATGTTGTAAATCCTCTTCTTCAGTGGCCTGGGAGCATGTGCCTTGCATGTCAGGGGTACACAGCCCACTTGGCATGGCGTCAGGCTTTTATCTCCAGAGAATGTCTAGGATGCCTAGTGAAATCTACAAAGACATGCTCGCCAATATCTCTTCTCAGAGGAGGAGAAGCTCTTCAGGCTTGTTCACTTGTCAAAATTGTAGTCCATTTTAGATTAGAAACCTATTTCAATTGTAAATTCCATTGGTGGGAGAAGCGCAGCATTTAGGAGCAAGCACAGCTGGTGCTTCCTGGATGTTAAATAATTCATCTTCCTCATTTTTGGAGAGTCAGAAACAGCCATGGTGAGATGCTAAATCCTCAAGGTAATATTGCAAAACCTAGTTCTTGGCAGCAAGGAGGGAAAAGGCCTCCTAAATCACAGAAGCCATCCTCCACGGCTTTAGGGGAAGCTGGAGAGAGGATGCAATTTGCTAACTTGATTTTTCCCCATTTTGGTAACATGGGGAAGATAGGTTTCCCTGGGAGAATTTTATGAGGCTCCGTTAAGCAAAATCAGCCTTTCCACATTTTATACGTTGTCATGCCTGTGTCACCCACACTTATAGTTCATTTTTCAAGTGAAATACTTTGACCCTTCTAAAATATATTTTCCCCAGAAATCAGAAACTAATAATGGAATGAGGAAGCACTTGCTAGAAAATAGGTGACTTTTGAACAATTGCCTAATGATACATATTTCTCATTAATGGTTCTATTATCACAGCTGGCTATTTATTGCATAATTTATTTCAGTCAAAATTGCCCCTAGTACCTGTCCTGAGCTCATTCTGGGCTTTTCATATTATTTCTTTGAAGCTATGTTAAATCTTCCAAAATGCACAGCTCCTCAAATAGTATTCCAGAGCAGTTCATTAATGCTTTTCAGCTAACTAGTAATCTTAGAACTTTTATTTATGTGCCCTGAAAGAAGTGACATTCAAACCATAATGCTCTTTTTTACATCTTAATAAGACAATGTTCTTCTTCATCTGTGACTGGGTCTCCATGTGTTACTGCACCTGTGTGCTCAATTCAACCAAGATTCTTGACTGTGGGACGCAAATGAGAATTTATAATGCCCCAGGATTGCAGAAGGCCTTTCCTGATGTTTCAGTGGTAAAGAATCCACCTGTAATGCAAGAGAGGCGAGTTCATTCTCTGGTTTGGGAAGATCTCTTGGAGAAGGAAATGGCAACCCATTCCAGTATTCTTGCCGGGAGAATCCCATGGACAGAGGAGCCTGATGGGCTACATACAGTCCATAGGGTTGCAAAAAAGTCAGACACAACTTAGCGACTAAACAACAACAACATCGAATACAGAAACCTTCATTTTAATCCAGGCTGCTTGCGTGGTTGATCCCACATGATGTAAATATCAGAAACTACCAAACTTCCATTTTTTCCATTGGTTAGGGTCTAAGAGTACATTAGACAAAGGTAATAGAGGAAGTTTGCCTCCAACTGTTGTGATTATCAAGGCAACACAGATTTATACTGATCATTAGTTCTTTATCCAGGGGCATTTCACAGAGTACATAGCTAGACAAAAAATTGTATTTCCCAACTGGAAATTGGCCAGGTGTGATTTGTAGCAGCTATGTTCTTTCGAAAAAGTCATTGTAGTCATTAAAGCAGAGAGAGTTCTAGCAAATACAATCTCATTTTGGGTTCATTTATTAAAGTCTTTCTTCATTGTATAAGAACAGAGAGGAAAAAAACTATCCTGGTGATTGGGCCTTGGGCCAACCAACCCAGTATTCAGGCTCTGAGAGTTTGAATCCAGGACATTTCAAACAGTGTTAAAGTTTATGGCAGTGATGCCAGGGGACATATAGGAACATCTACTTTTTTCCTTCATGATGTTTAGAAGTTAAGGATGTAACCTGAGCTCCTCTAGCTTCTTAATAACTCAGCTTGCTTTCATATACGCCAGAAAGGAGCATTTATTTCAAAGAAGCCTTTGTTTTATTATATTTCAAAGATATTTTCCAGGGGAAACCTCATTTTATGTGTATTTTATTGCATTTGCAACTTATAAGTCAGATGTTATATTGCATGTTTAAGTAAAGACCTTTAAGAAGGCACAATTGAAAAAGCTGTTCTAATATAATATCAGTAAACTTGGAAGCATACAAAGGAAGGAAAATAGAAGTTGCTGATGAAGTTTAAGGATCCCTAAATATAATAGAGTTAGCACAGTTGAAATGCTAGTTTATGAGTAATATTAAAAGGTATGACAGAATAAACCAATACATATAATTTATAAACCTATAAATTAAATGTATATTTGCTTAATTGAAATTGGAATCATGGTTCAGTTCAGTTCAGTTCATTTCAGTCACTCAGTCGTGTCCGACTCTTTGCGAACCCATGAGTCGCAGCACACCAGGCCTCCCTGTCCATCACCATCTCCCGGAGTTCACTCAAATTCACATCCATCGAGTCAGTGATGCCATCCAGCCATCTCATCCTCTGTCGTCCCCTTCTCCTCCTGCCCACAATCCCTCCCAGCATCAGAGTCTTTTCCAGTGAGTCAACTCTTCGCATGAGGTGGCCAAAGTACTGGAGTTTCAGCTTTAGCATCATTCCTTCCAAAGAAATCCCAGGGTTGATCTCCTTCAGAATGGACTGGTTGGATCTCCTTGCAGTCCAAGGGACTCTCAGGAGTCTTCTCCAACACCACAGTTCAAAAGCATCAATTCTTCAGCACTCAGCATTCTTCACAGTCCATCTTTCACATCCATACATGAATCATGGTACTGGGAATAAAACTGACACTTTAAAATCTCCATTCAAAGGAGAATTAGATTAGATTGTTCCTACACTTTGTAGGAAGGGGCTTTCCCAACAGAACTACTTGCATCTTGAATTCTTTTATTTCTGTAAAAGAGCAATTCCAATAGGGAGGAATGAGAGAAACAGATTTAAACATGGGTTATTGTTCAGTTGCTAAGTCGTGTCCAACTCTTTGTGACCCCATGGACTGCAGCACACCAGACTTCCCTGTCCTTCAATATCTTCCAGAGTTTGCTCAAACTCATATCCATTGAGTCAGTGATGTTATCTGACCATTTCATCCTCTGCCACCCTTTATCAATTAATTAATGACCCAGCAGAATGGTTATGAAAAGGCCTTAATATTGAAACGTTTGAAAATTAATCTAGTTCAGAAATGGCAAGTTTTATTTTCTGATTTGTCCTCTCAAGTAACTTTTCTTTATTTGTTCCCTTGTATTGTTTAATTTATAAGTATAAGTATTTACTCTCTAATTTTTTGTTTTCTCTGAATGTCTGGTTCAGACCTGAAGAAAGTGAAGAAAGTGTTAGTTGCTCAGCTGTGTCTGACTCTTCGGGACCCCATGGACTGTAGCCCTCCAGGCTCCTCTGTCCATGGAGTTCTCCAGGCAAGAATAGTGGAGTGGGTTGCCATTCCCTTCTCCAAGGGATCTTCCCAGCCCAAGGATTGAACCTAGGTCTCCTGCATTGCAGGCAGATTCTTTACCGTCTGAGCCACTTCCTGACATTCAAACAAATTGTGAAGTAGCCAGGCTTGCTCGGTCACAGCTAAACCAAGGCGTGACAACTGATGGAGATGCAGCGAAGATTTTTCTGTAAACATTTCACACTTTGTTTAGAGATGGTTTAGCTCTCCTTTCATTCAGCGTACATTTGAATGAGATTCTCTTCAGTATCAGAGTTTGTGCTGGACTCTGGAAAAGCAAGAGGACTTAAAACCACAAACCCTGTTCTCCAGGTTGCAAAACTTAGTGGACAAAAGCCCCGTCTGTGGAATCAGACAAATCCAGGATTCCATCCCAATCTTGTGCCAGACTTACTAGCAGTGTGATATTGACAATAACAACAATTGAACTAATGACATTCTCTCTCTAGACCTTGGCGTCTTCATGGGGTACTGATAGGAATGATCCTATAGTCACTGGAAGGACTGAAATAAACACTTTTCAGTATCTATAGCAAAATAAGCAATGAGTAAATGTCAGTGTTTATGCTCTAAACTGAAGCAACACACTTTTAAAATGCAAAACAGCGATATTGTAGAGGTCTCTAGAGGAGGGACACCAAGGATCTCTTGGCATCTCAGGAACAAGAAGAATGAAAGTGAACCATCCTTTCTGAGTGGAAGTGTGGTTTAGTCATTAAGTCTTGTCTGACTCTTATAATTCCATACACTGTAGCCTGCCAAGCTCCTCTGTCCATGTGCTTCTCCGGGCAAGAATACTGGAGTGAGTTGCCATTTCCTTCTCCGGGGGATCTTCCTGACCAAGGGAGTGAAGCCAGGTCTCCTGCATTGCAAGCAGATTCTTTACTACTAAGCCACCAAGGAAGTGGAGGTATTGGTGGAATAATCAAAACCTGCAATTTTAGAAATATGACAATACAAACATTCTTAAGTGAGTTCAAGGAATTATTCTGTTCCTCATCTCTGCTGAGTTAAAGAAAATAGAATTAAACAATAATAAAAGATTCTAGAGCTTGTTAGTAAAATTTGTCACCACCCAAAATGTATTTTTAGAAATATGATGTGTAGCTGTCTTCCCTGGATGAATTGGGTGCGGTGCTGACTGAAGCCAGAGGGGTGGAATCTCTAGGATCTTCCTCTTCTCCTGTGATTGATGCAGGAATGACACGCAGAGTTGACAACGTGTAATAAACCATCCTGGCAGAGATGGAAGGGCTGTGGTAAAAGGTCAGAGAAAGAAGCAGCAGTTATATTTTTAATAACGAATGGAGCAGATTCTGTAATGTGTGGAATTGCATAGTCATTTGAAGCCTTGATGTGGAAATATCAACATATAAATTCTGTTTGCAAATGTTGCTTAACATTGCAGCCTCCGAATCTTATGGTGCTGTTGCATAAAAGCCCAATAGCGTTTCAGTTCGTAAGATGCTGTTTGACAAGATTTTGAGGACGGTGTCATTTGGAATGTGTGTCAAAAGTATTTGTTATTTTAAACCTAAAAATTCCTCTGTGCCTTCATTTTCAAAATGCATGTCACTCATTTCAGCAAAAAAAGAGACTCTAAGCACAACGAACCATGGGAATAAATAAAATTGAAACATACAGATATCTGTTTTGCATGCTCTAAAGTTTGTTCCAGGTGTCAGCAAGCTTTTCTGTAAAATTCCAGAAAATGCATAAAGAAATGAGGATGACTTTGTACCAGTTAAACTTTACTTACAGAAATTGGCAAGGGCTGGATTTGGTTGGTGGGCTGTAGCTTGCCAACTCCTAGTTTAGACTTTAAGCTATTTTTTTCAAAATGATTAATAATATCTTCTTGAGCTGAGTATCAGAGGCCCCCCGCTTCAAATCTGGTTTACAAATCTGTTTTCTTCCAGTCTGCAGAATGCAGTGTCTAGAACTGCACTTAGACTAGGGAGTCTCACAGAAAATTAGACAAATGTACTGCAAGTCTGTATTATAAACGCATTCAGTTTAAAGAGAATTAGTGGACACTTAAAGGATGGCTGAGAAGAATCTAGTTCCGGTGACATGAGAATATCTTTATGGAGTATTAAAACTTTCTGGAAGCAGGGAAAATAAAATGTCATATTTCCCCTTTGCATGTTCAAAATTGCTCCCTTTATGAAAATGTCTCATGAGGCAAGTGCAAAAATTAAAATATTAATGAAAATACATGAAAGAGCATTAAGCTCCCCTTGAAAAAGGCCTGATAAATAAGACTTATGCTGGACCCTGCCTAAAGTTTCAGTGGGGCAGAATGAGGTTTCCCATTTTATTCCTTTTTGCTCTCCTTCCTGGCAGATCCCTGAGTTTTTGCCATTCTAATTCTCACGTGAAAGTGAAAATGTAGTCACTCAGTGGTGTCCAACTCTTTGCATCCCCATAGACTGTAGCCCACCAGGCTCCTTTGTCCGTGTAATTCTCTAGACAAGAATACTGGAGTGGATTGCCACTTCCTTCTCCAGGGGATTTTCCTAACCCAGAGATTGAACCTGGGTCTCCCGCATTGCAAGCAGATTCTGTACTGCTTGAGCCACAAGGGGATCCTCGTTGAAGACAATTTTGCTTTAGATTTTAGATTGGGGTCTAAGCCTGAACACTCTATTTCTGCCTGCAAGTTAAATAGCATCGCATCCTTATATCCACAACAGTTTCATGTGGCTGTTACAGTGCATCTGATAAGCTTCATACTCTCAAAGAGGTCGATAGCCTTACTTTACAAATATTTGGCATCTGGAAGCACATTTTTAATTTTTGAATACTGTTATGAGCTTGGCAACTATTTTTGGTGGCATTTCTTAGAGACATACAAAGTGAGAATAGCAAGCATTGGACTCCTTTGAATTTAAGAGTGAAAACATTGAGTTTAACATTATATCCATGCTATGCCATATATAAAGCATGCTTTATAGCAAATATACGTTGCTCTATGACTGGAGGTGCCAGTCATATTAAAAACTCACATATTAAAAAATATTCACTTATATAACTGTGATATAAGTTATCATTCCAGTGGCTTAAACTAAATGTGAAGAAGTGTACAGAAAGTACAAATGGGCTTGAGGCAGAACTTTGACACTCAGATGAAAAAGTGAGAAAATAAAATCTAGACATTTCCAGTCAGAGTCTTTTGATTTGGGGCAACAGAAAATGTTGCCTCTTAGCATGAAAAGAATAATTAAATACCTTGATAGGGAATGCACCCTATGAGGTGTATGCTTCAGATTGGCTTCTGAACATTTTTAATGTTGTTGTTTAGTCACTAAGTCGTGTCTGACTCTTTGTGACTTTGTGGATTGCAGTACTGTTACAGATACTAAAAAAAGAGCTTGGATCAAGAAATTGCAGTTGTGGAAAAAACACTCTGGGAAGGTTTGGGGTTAACATGGAAATTCATTGAAATGAAAGAAAATTTAAAGATAAATAGTGCTTGTGCCTATTTATCTAATGTCAGTGCCTCCCTGGCAATGAGTTATTTTTAAAATGTGGGTTTGCTTGCACCTCCAGCCCTTTCAAAAATGTACATGTGTCTGGGGACTAATTTGTCTGAATTCTAATATTTGTTCCCTCACATTTTCAACTTAGTCACTAATGCTGTTCCTCTGTTTGGTACACAGTAGAAACTCAACAAATTTGATACATTAGCTAAGGAACAAGACCCAAGACTACTGATATTCATCAGAAATCAGAGTAGGCAGCAATTTGGCAGTCTTTCTTTTTGGCTACTACTCCTTGGGTTAAAATGAAGCAAACGAGAAAATACAGGGAACTCTTTGTGGTGCTGGATTTTGTTGGCAGTTGTTTCTGATTAATCCTTTTATTGATTGATGTAATATTTATTAAGTTTCCACAGCATCAGGTGTCTGCCTAAGTGCTTTGACTAAGGCAAGACCTAGAAACTGCAGAATAGAGCTGCAGAGTAGAAAATTAAAAGGAAGAAATTGAGACATTGCAATGCAGTGGCCTATGGTAGCTGCCTGAAAGTGCTTCCAGCCAATGGTATCCAGAAGAAAACAAGATTGGGTCAGTGACTTGGTTGGAAGGGGCAGCTGTTTTCGCCAGTTTCCATCTCTCTGTCCAGAATACTAAGCTCATATTTCTACCACACTTTTCTGCCTCTGTGAAGAACTTGTTTTATAAGGAACAGGGGCTCTTCTGGCCTGGACATAGGTTGGAGTTTGTATTTCTATTGTACTGGAGTGTATTGCATTAGCATTCTCATTTAAAGATCAAATAACTAAGGTTCCTAGAAGGAAGTGATTTCTCCAAGGTCACAGGGCTAGGAAACAATGAACTCAAATACAGGACTTCTGACTTCAGGCTAAGTGTTTGCCTTTTTGCACATTGCCTGATAGGAAACTATCTGGAACCATTCTTACTCCCATATAGGAAGCCCCTGTTTGTGGACCTATATTCGAGTAAAGAATTGCTCAGTATGGGTGATGAAAGTAAGCAAAAACATTAAAGAGTGACTCCCCCCCTCTTTTCTTGGAGTTAATCAATGAGAAGAAAAGAAAGTGCTTATACCTGACATACCATTGGTTAATATCCACACAGGTTGTAAACTTTAAGAGACTTGTCTATCTGTTTTGTTCCTATAGCTATGACCTTGAGCATCAAGATTCTGATCAATTTGTCAATATGTTTCTGTGCATGTCTTAAACTATACCAATCAAAAGGAATTTTATAGTGTGTTGCCCTTTTTTCCAGTAGTCTAAACATTTTGAAACCTTTTACTAGTTATATAAATATTCACAAATAATTTCAGGTGGCTTTTAAAAAGATGAAAACAGAAGAAAGACAAAAATGAAAATGTTACTACACATTTGCAAGCAATTGTGGCCAAATGGTTACTAAGTTTCAACTTCAAATTTGGATGGTTTTCTAGATGCTGGGAGATACAGCTAAAAATAGTATGACCCTCTCAACAGGAAGACTATAATTCTATCAGTTTTCCCATCACTGAATCTTAAAGAACTGATATCCTGGACATTAATCCCAGTGACATTTTGGCAAGCATAGAGGGAAATTGTATGTAGTTGTTGCCATCAGTAACCTGTGTTAAAAATGGAAAGCATAGCATTAAAACATTTTAATGATGGAACCTCTGCTAGAGCTAGGTGTGCAGAGCTCTCAAATTCTAATTGATACCAAGGAGAGATTTTAGCAAGTTCAGCAGGGCTGGTGGGCAACATGTAGGCAGTCAAGTGTTACTTTACTTATCTAAACATTTGGTAAGAGTTGAATTTCGAAGTGTTCCAAATTGCATGCTTTGATAGGGAACTTCAGAGCTGATGGCCTATATTCCTAAGTATGGAAGGTTGTATGCTTTTAGAAACCAGAGGAAGTGGTATCAGGGTTGATACTTTATTATGAAAATTGAGAATCCAGTGAAATTTTCAACTGGATAAAGAACAACTTTCTCTCCTCTCTATGATATAAATTAGTTTACTCACTAAATTGAACTTGTCATTGCTAAGTTACCTTGCAAACAGTTTTTAAACAAAGCTCATCTCTCTGAAAAAAAAAAAAAAAAAACACTGATAGGTTATATCTAATGAATTTATTTCTGGATTTTAGTTAAAACTTCAGAATCAGAATGAATACCTGCCACAGTCATCACCAGGAGTTTTTATATATATCAGAGATACAATTTCTTAGATGTTTCTGAATAACCTAATGCGCATGGTGAAGTGAAAGTGTTAGTCACTCAGTCGTGTCTGACTCTTTGTGACCCTATAGACTGAGCCTACCAGGCTTCTCTGTCTATGGGATTCTCCAGGCAAGAATACTGGAGTGGGTTGTCATTCCCTTCTCCAGAGTATCTTCCTGACCCAGGGATCGAACCCGGGTCTCCTGAATTGTGGGCAGATTCTTATCATCTAAGCCATCAGGGAAGCCCAATGTGCATGTTGTCTCTTTGCTCCTTTCTAGAAGCTACAGGGAGGCATTATGATGGGCCAAAAAAGTACAGTGCCTTGCAAATTAGGTGATTTTCATTTTTATTCCATCTATCATGAGATGTGCTGCTTTGGATAGGCCACTTGACTTCACCCTATAAAATGTGAAGAATAATAATACTAATTTCATGACTTGTAGAGAGAATTAAAGCATAAGAAAGCACCTACCAATGTATTCCGCATGCAGTACAAACTTGATAGACAGGTTTTACTTTTTTTTTCTTCCTTGCTCTATACCCACTGTTTTCCATGTTGTAAAGTCTCCATGCTATAAAACACTCACCGTTTATAATTTAGAACCATCCTGCATGCATGCTAAGTCGCTTCAGTCGTGTTTGACTCTTTGCAACCCTATGGCGTGTAGCCTGCCAGCCTCCTCGGTCCATGGGGATTTTCCAGACAAGAATACTGTAGTGGGTTGCCATTTCCTTCTCCAGGGGATCTTCCGACCCAGGTATCAAACCCACATCTCTTAAGTCTCTTGCACTGGCAGGCAGATTCTTTACCACTAGTGCCACTTCACTCACAATGATCCTATTGACCCTGAAATTTATAACTAATCATTATAATCACTTATGAAAACTAGAAAGCAAGTCACACTTGATAGTTTTTCCTTTCTTTTTGATCACCCTGAGACCAAACCTGACTTATTCACAATATAGGTGCCCTGAGGGAGAGAGGAAATTGCCTCTGGACCATGGTGGCTAGTCTTTCCACCCCATGGGTTACAGAGAAAAAGTTAGGATGAATACTTACTAGAAAAGACCCTGATTCTGGGAAAGATTGAAGGCAGGAGAAGGGGATGACAGAGATTGGATGGCATCACCGACTCGATGATGATGCCATACTAAAAGTGTGGCTTTTGTGGTCGCTTCTTTCCTTGTTTTCTTTTACAGTTTTTTCATTTAAGTATACATGGAGAAGGCAATGGCACCCCACTCCAGTACTCTTGCCTGGAAAATTCCATGGACGGAGGAGCCTGGTGGGCTGCAGTCCATGGGGATGCACAGTGTCGGACACGACTGAGCGACTTCAGTTTCACTTTTCACTTTCATGCATTGGCGAAGGAAATGGCAACCCACTCCAGTGTTCTAGCCTGGAGAATCCCAGGGATGGGGGAGCCTGGTGGGCTGCCGTCTATGGGGTCGCATAGAGTCTGACACGACTGAAGCGACTTAGCAGCAGCAGCATACATGCTTAAATAATGATTGTGTTTCACCTTTTTTGAGCATTATATAAATGGAATTTTACAGCATGTGTTCCTTGCTAATTTTTATACAGTCATGTCTGACATTTTGCGATCCCATGGGCTGTAGCTCACCAATCTCCCTGTCCATGGGATTTCCCAGGCAAGAATACTGGAGTAGTTTGCCATTTCCTTCTCTAGGGGATGTTCCTGACCCAGGGATCAAACCCACATCTCCTGCATTGGTAGGTGGGTTTTTTACCACTGAGCCACCAGGGAACCCCTTGCTAATTTTATTCAAGCTTGTATTTGTATAAGTTATCCATGTCAATTTGTTTAGCTCTCATTGGTTTATTTTCATTGGGGTTGTAGTATTTCATTGACCACTGATTTCACAAGTTATTCTCATGTTGATGACCATTTGTGTTGTTTGCTCTTTGGAGCTGTTATGGACAATACCAACATGAACACTTGTGTATAGATCTCCTAGTATCTATGTGCAAAGCTGATCGAAGCTACCTAGCTGAGAGAGGAATCCCAGAGTCCTGGAGTCTCTGAATCTCCAGTTTGGCTTGATGATGCCGAGAGTTCTCCAAAGTGGCCCTGTCACTAACATTCACGTTTACATGACAACCAGCAGAGTAAGTGAGAATCCGGTCACTGTCTAAAAGAGATGTTTTCAGATGCTGCCTTGGTAGAGAGGTCCTCTGTAATTCTTCATGTATCTGTCTGTGATTGTTTTTGCTTTAATAACAAAACAAATCAACATTTCATTAACCCTATCTCTTATCTTAAAATTGTTTACCCACTGCTACCTGGAATATTAGGATCCAAATCAACATCTGTCCTTATAGAAGCAGGTGAGAAATGTCTTTCCTTTTTAAACCCGGATTACACTTGCTCGTCCCCAGGCTCCTGATCTCACATCCTTCCCTATGGTTGCCTCAACATCACTGTTTGCAGCTCCTGTTCTCTTGGAACGGTGGGTGGTAATTAACCCAGGTCAGGAGACAGATCCTTTAAAAGCATGTTCAGCAATGTTTTCAGCATCTTCTATCCATTCCTTAGTTTAAATTCCTTTTTCCCCATATTCTTCCCACTCCTCCATTCTCGTAGAAACAGAAGACAAAAACTAAGTAGTAGTTTTAGTCTTCAATTTCTTTTCTTCTTTGTTAACCACCAAGAGATACATTAGCTGTGGGCCTATTTATTCTCTGAACTGATCTGTCCAAAGAAAAAACAAAACAAGTCAAACATTAGCAATGACAAACGAAAAAAAAAAAACTCTTTTCTTACTTTTAGCAGTTTGGTGGCTTATTTTAAATTTAGCCTTCTGAAAATTATTCTTATAGATCCATGATGTTCTTTTAAATTACCTCCTTCTTTTCATTCTTTGGACTTCTCCTTTTAAAAGGTAACATCATTGGAGAACATTCTGTGCCATCTCATTCTCTGTAGGTTTCTTCCCTTTTCCTTCCTCAGCGCATTTTCTTCTATTAATGCAATCTAAGTGGTATTTTAAAGACTTTTCCAATTTCCGAGCTTTCTTTTTCTGTTTTGGAGCTGCATGACACAGATTATGTCAGCTTTTTCTTTAAACCTTTGAAATTCTTTCTGAAATTCACAGTGTATGCCTGATTAAGCGTACTTGATCAGAATGAGGTTTTTTAAAAAGAAGAAGAAAAAAAAAGACACAGATCTGTGTATACTTCCAGTATGATGAAAAGACCTTTGTTTCTAGAGTTTGTATACTCTGTGTTTCTTCAGTATAACACACCATCATTAAGTACTTTCCTACCTCCTCACTTTAGCGTTTTCACTTTTTCTCCTGGTGGCCCATGAGCCTCAATCTGCCTTATTAGCATAAACTTTCTCTTAAAATTTTTTTTTGTCTTGTTCCCTTCTTTAAACCATCTCTCTGCTAATATATACATTCTTAAGTTCTTAAGAGCCCCTCCTCCCAAAAAAACTAAACTTCTCACCATGTTTCTGATATGAAATTTAACTCATCATCACCCATCCTGCTAATGGGAAGGTCCCCTGGAGAAGGGAATGGCTACCCACTCCAATATTCTTGCCTAGAGAATTCCATGGGCAGAGGGACCTGACAGGTTATATTCCATGGTGTTGCAAAAAGGCAGACACAACTGAAGCAACTGAACATCCATGCATGCAAGGGCTTATTAAAGTAAACATGACTCAAAAAAAGACCTAAATGGTAAAAGAACCTTAAAACAAAGTGGATATGTGTATATGTATAACTGATTCACTTTGCTGTACAGCAGGGACTAACAAACCATTGTAAATCAAATATCCTCCAATAAAAATTAAAAAAAAAACCATAAAATTGGACCATACTCATAAGGTTTTGATTCGTGGAAACAGAATTTTATAGAATTTGTATTTCTATCAAGTTCCCAGGTGATGTTGATGCTGCTGGGTCCAGGGAAACACATTTAGAAAATCACTGTAGTCAAGTGAAATACTAGAATCTTCTGAAAGATTGATTTTCCTAATTCACAGAGACCCATCTTCATACTTTCTTATTCTATTATAAAGTCTCAGTTGTTAGTGTGGGTTCATGCATTGCCATCTTCTAAATAAGTGTTTCAGTGGAATATTATAGGTATTAGGAAAAAGCATTTTTAATATCACATATTTCTTTGCAAAATAAAGAGGTCATTATTTAGCACAAAGAGAATGACACACAAAAAAAGATTTAAAGAAGAAAAGTAAGAAAAAAGCAGTTACATTTTGCCTTTGATACACGGTATACAAGGACAGTGGTGCATCGTGATGCAAGGGTCCCATTCTTTGAGAAATCAGTCTTCTTTGGGTAGGGGTGGTAAGTGCAAAATGTGTGCAGCAACTATTCTGGAAGGTACTTCACTGTCCCTGATAAGGTAGCTCACTGCCCAGATAGCTTTAACCAACATTTTATTGTTGCTCAGTTCTTCAGAACATTTTATCTTCTTCTCATTGTTTGGGGAGTGAGAAGATGAACGCGTGAAAAGCAACATTTTCATTGATTGCAAAGGGAGTTTATTCTGATAAGAGATGGTGCCTGCAGTAATCAGGTCTTGAGAGACAGACTTGATGACAGATTTGGAAAGGTGCACAGGATGCCAAGACTTAGACGAGAGAAAGCAGCAAATGAACAGAAAACAGGTCTGAAGTCCCCTTTTCTCCCACCCCAACACTCTGCCTGTTAGACCTTTTGGGTTAGTCTCTCAGTCCTTTCTGACTCTGTGACCCCATGGACTATATCCTGCCAGGCTCCTCTGTTCATGGAATTTTCCAGGCAAGAATACTGGAGTGGGTAGCCATTCTCTTCTCCAGGCGATCTTCCCGACTCAGGGATTGAAACTGGATCACCTGAATTGCAGGTAGATTCTTTACCATTTAAACCACCAGGGAAGCCCAGTATGCTTTAAAATTTCTAACCTTGATTCAAATATGAATAATACTACAATTCTCTGAAGTCATAAATGTTTTTGAATACTGTGCCACCCTCGGCTTTGTTCTATATGATGTAACTCAAAAGGTCATCGGGCAATCTTTACTGTTTTTTGAAAGAAACTTAGAGAATGCAGTACAATTAACTTCTAATCTTTATCTATAGTCCTTAATTCTAGTCCCTTTTAGTGAGACCTTTGCCCAGAAACCTCACCTCTCAGGGTTTACCCTGGCAACCATACCCAGTCACCTAATCACAGCTTCCCTTAGCTCTCCTTATCCAAATGTGCCATCATTCTGGTCTAAACCTATCTGCTTAAAACCGACCAATTTAGGTTGCATGCACCTGTGGGCTTTCTTTGTTTTTGTTTTCATTTTTAGTAAAATAAAAAGGACTATTGCATCCGTCACACACAGAAAAATCCCACAGCGAATTTTAGTTAAAAGGGTACAACATGCTCAAGTTGCCTTTTCTTCTCCAATATCTGGTAGCCCAGGGTTTCCTGTGGTGTCCTTCAGGTCCCACAAGTCCTCAAGAAGTGCTGCCTGTTTGATTCTTTAAAGCCTATTTATTGAATCGGTCCTTCTTTCAGGCCCTTGCTCTGTGCCTTCCGAGGTAACAGATACTCTGGGCTGACCTGAGAAAGCAGCAGTATCCAAGGTAACCATTTCCATCGGGAATTAACATTCTTAAGGTTGATCTTCTGGGGAATGTTGCCTCCACCCCCTTTGTCCTATAACACACACCTATAGTGCCTGGTGGTAAGAATTTGACGCCCAGAGAATAGGTGAAGGCGAGGCTTGGAAATTAATGGGAAAGATATTTAAGAGAAGGCGGAGACTTTCTTGGTACCAGCCCAGCAACAATTCCGACATAAAGAGAAAGCCAAGACCTACCTGGACCCCACCCTTCTCTCTGCGACTGTAACGTCCTATCCTTCTCTTCCGTTGTGATCTAGTGATACAAGTCTCCACACAATTCAAAAAGAAGAGCTTCTAGCTGATAAAGCACGCACCACTCTTGGTTCAGTAACAGATTTTTGAGGAGCTACTCTGTTTTAGGCAATTACACAAAACATAAGATTTGTTCTGCCTCCGGGAAATTTCCAGTTTAAAAAGGGGAAGAACTAACATAATGAAAATACCATATAATGATTGTAAATGCCACAAGAGCAGTCCAGAACATAAGACTTCAGAGGAAAGCACTTTCTTCCAATTCAAATATCTTGAAATGTTTTCTATCAGTTCTAACTTTTTATTTACGACTGATAAAAAAAAAAAAATCTCTTACAGATGTTATCTCACACAGTTCTGAGGTTTCCTAAGAAATATTGTGGCTTTAATGGTCATATCGATTCAACTTGAAAATGTGCCCATTTTATTATTTAGTTATAAGCAGCACATGTAGCAAGTTGCTAAAGTTATTGTAAATATGCTATTGCTTCATAAATAGGAGCTCAAATTTTTGTTATTTCCTTACTATTTAAACTAATGTCTGTCTCTTGAAGGTGTTGCCATGGCAAATTAAAGTAGAATTTTGGGCCCCTCTCCCCTTCGCACACTCACACATTGCTATTTTCTTGCTTAAAATGTACTGCTGACTCATGTGGCCCTGAGTGACCAAAACTCTTTTACAATAATTCTTAGCATATTCAATGACCTAACCTAACTTGAGTCTATTTCTGACCTGTTCAGTCTTCACAGATGCCTGACTGTGAAACCGGAAATTCATGAGGTCACCTCTAAGGATTTTCTTTGTATTGTGCACAGCAGAGGAGAGGGTGGTGTTTTTCATACTTATTTTCTTTTAACTCTGCTCTTTTAAAAATTTCTGAATCTGTCATTGCTATATGCTAAGCATATGGTCCAAAGAAGTTTCTGCTTCTGTGGAGAATAACCAAGTCAAGGACAGAGGGTACATTGTAATAACGAAATGCAAAGTTCTCATTAAAAGGCAGATCCTTCATCTTGAAAGACTGAACAGGATGCAACTCAGTTGACTGGTGGGAATCTCCTATTAAAGCAATAAAATAGTATTCCAACTGAAGACTATTTTTTGGATCTCTACCACTTTCATTTCAATGAATTGAAATATTTGAGTGCACTTTAAGCGCACATCCTATGAAAATTTATTCTGGGATAAATAAATGTCAGCAAACGGGTTGCCAGCCATTATAATTCTTTCTTTGTTTAATACATATTTTCCCATCAGGGATTGGGACATGTTTCATCAATATAGACTCTACAAGAAATGTTGCCAGTTTTCTGTATTTTTGTGCCTCTTAATGAAATTTCCTGACCTTATTTTTCTCATTCCTGTGGAATCTCACCATAACTTCCTTGTCTTCCTGCAGTCCGTTAGCTGCATACTAATTTTTGAAGTGTTCATCTCTAGCCTGTCTTAAACACTCTACCCATAACTTTACTCATTTCTAAATATCTCCACCTTAATGTTTTTCACGTGCCTAATAAAGCTCAAACCCCATTCCCCTCATCCCACCTAAATGTGATCTTCAGCTAGGGTAGGACTACTATTGTCTACAGGGCTGCTAAGCCACCATTGTGGAATCACCACCCTTCTCCCCGCTTCTGTTTCTCACCTTCAGTCAGGCACCAAGTTCTATTCATGTGCTTCTTAAATACCCCTTTATTAACTCTCCTCTCTGTTGCCATTTGCTCCATTTAGGGATTCATCCTTTCTCACCTGGATTTCTACTGGAATTTACTCATCTACTGCTGCCCGGTCAATATTGTTCGAAAATCCTGACATCAGTTTAATTAGGTCCCACTTGTTTATTTTTGTTTTTATTTTCATGACTAACAAGAACCTACTGTGTAGCACAAGGAACTCTATTCAGTGCTCTGTGGTGACCTAAATGGGAAGGGAATCCAAAACAGAGGGAATCTATGTATATGTACCGCTGATTCACTTGGCTGTACAGCGGAAACTAACACAGCATTGTAAAGCAACCATCCTCCAATTTAAAAAAAATTTAAAAAAAAAAAAGAGAAAGAAATGGAATCCAAATTGGAAAAATAAAACCCTGACACACACATACAAACATAAATAAATATGCACAGGCATTTCAGACCATCCCTCAAATTGCTACCAGAGGGAACTTCCAACATATACATCCCACCAGGTCACTTCTAGTTTTAAAGATGGCAACTCTTCCCAGTGACCCAGATGGTAAAGAGTCCTTCCATAGGGAGGGACACCTGGGTTTGATCCCTGGGTTGGGAAGATCCCCTGCAAAAGGGAAAGGCCACCCACTCCAGTATTCAGGCCTGGAGAATTCCATGGATTGTATAGTCCATGGGGTCACAAAGAGTCGGACATGACTGAGCAACTTTCACTTTCACTTTCAAGCCCCTTTTGATATCTGTCTTAGGGTGGGATCATCCTTTTCCATCCTAGGTGAGCAGTAACAAACATCATTGCTCAAGCTGCTATTGGAGGGTTAGTGGCCCTCATCGTCCTTCCAGGCAGGGGTCCTTTATTATTCTAAATGGGGTAGCTTAGCCCTGAGTGCCATTTTATTCCTTTAGAACCTCACTCAAGATTTCCTTGTAAAGAGCTCTAATGTGGTTCAGACAGCTGCCAGCCCCAGTTCTCAGGAGTGCTGTTTTGTGTGTGTGTGTGTTACGACCAGTGTTTTTAACAGTGCATTGACAGCAATGTGTGTTTGAAAAGTCTCCCCTAAATATCTGCTTATATAACTGATTGCAGTGGCTTCAAGTAGCCCTGATCTTTTCAGCCAAGTCAGACACCCACTTACCAAGTTAACTCTGCTTCCACAAAGTACTTCCATGTAAATGAAAGATGTTAGACTTCTTTACATAAGCTCTGTAAAAAAGAGAGCCTCTCACCTTTTTTAATAAGGAGGCCTGCCATATTCATCATGAATTCTCTCACTACCTGAAAAATTACAGGGAATTAATCTCTGTTGCAGTAAAGGAAAATGATGGTGAATAGTCTTAAGGAGAATGAACCAGCCTTTTATATTTTTGTGTCTGTAAAGCAGCTTCATTTGTAGCAGGTACTTAAAAAAAAAAAAGGCTAGTTCTTTGTTGAGTGTGCTCAGTTGAAAGCCATGTCTGTGTCCCCTTTTTGTATTTGCACTTCTCAGTAGGCATTTTTTTCCTTCTCTTTACTTAGATGTAATAGACTCATTTGAATGAAGATATCTGTGATCAATGGGGAAGATGAATTACATGGAATTTTTATTGACACTGCCTTAGACACTGTTCCTGGTGTCCTTTGAACAAACATCAATAATGCCTGTGACATGTGCTAGAATATTAGAGAGAACACTGAATATCTGTAGCAAGCATGAGAACTGGTACTGAAACAAATACATTAAAATCAAAGTTTCATCAAATATTTGGATGAAATTATATCCCTTGGAATGATCCAGTAGGGTTCTCAGATAGCACATCAGAAAACACAAAATGAAACCATGTGAGTGTAGGGTCACTTCATCTGTCTCTTGTCTGCTGCCATTTTATAAGTGAAATTTAAAGACAGGTGGTAAAATAGGGAAGTTATGTGAGGTGCCTGCATGGTTTCACCAGGTGCTTTTAGTTACAGGAACTGGCAGTGGGGGCCGTCTGTATTGTGGAATCCGGAGATTTGATTCTTATTTCCATTGTAGTCTTAGCTGCATAAACTTCACAAGCTCAGTTGACCCGAAAGTTTGCTTTGACAATAGATTGTTTTCTGGATTAGAGAAATCCTATGTCCAGGTGATCATTTGGCATATATTAAAAAAATTTTTAAGCCAACTCCTCTAGATCTCCCCAAAAAATACTAGGTACATTTTGTCTTCTGAACTGGGAGCAAGCTCTCAGTCACATGGCGAGTAGACACCCAGGATTGGAACACCAGACAGGATCTTTCTGTTGCTCCTTTTAGCTAAATATACCCTACTTAGGGAACCCTGGAAACTTCCTGTATTTGTAGCATAGGCTGGGGGTGGATGGAATGTCTTTGGTATAAAGGGTCATGGTCTGTTTTTAATTCATTTTAAAATCACAGAATCCCTCAACCATCATTTTGTAATTAGATAACAACTGTTGATAGAGCCCTTGCAAAAATAACACAGGGTGCCATCCCTCTTTCAATATCATAAAGCATTTCTCATAATAAAGCTTATGAGCTAGGCAGTCCTATTTCATAAAAGAAAAGGGGCTCAAATAACCTATGTAACTTTCTAAGAGTCACAGAGGTTGTAAGTGGCTAAATCAGCACTCAAACCCAAGTTTTTAAACTTTAGAGTCAAGCTGCTCTTTCCAGCCCTGTGGCCCTTGATGCTGAAGTGGTTTTTGCTTCACCATCACCGTCACCAGGCAACCATGACCTGTAGTATGTGCTGTAAGTCTTTCCTCTGAAGAACAGGAGGGAACCTCAGTCCATTTTCTACTAAGAGCTTTGGAAGAAATTCTCTCTGCCAAAGTTTTATAGTTTGAAAAGAAAGGTAGTGATTTGTTAAAGGAAAAAAAATATGTTGATTGTCAGCTTATGAGAAATTGGGCTGCTGAAACTTGGCCCTGTTTTGAAAAATCCAGAAGCAAATTGAAACCAACCTGAAAGAGGACTGCAATTTTGATTAGAAGCCTTGTCTCCAGACTCCATGAAATAGGGCTAGGTGACACAAGAACCGACACAATGAAGAGGGGTATTTATGTCTGGCTAGAAGCGGCCATCATGTTCATGTAGTAAAGGCAATTAAGCTCCCCAAGGCTGGAGTGTGGGTTGGCCCACTTAAAATTGGCCTAATTTTGAATAGTAAATTTACAATGATGATTACTTTCATTATAATGAGATTGTCCTGTCTTCATATTTTTCCCTGTTGCCTAAAAATCTAAGTAAATCAATTGTCATACCTTCTAGCATTACACATTGTTATTTACCCATCATAACTTTCTACCACCTAACTTACTCAGGTTACTATTGATCCAGGCCAAAAGGAATGTGCAATCAAATTAAGGACTCTAGTTTGTGAATATTATTAATTAAAAAGCCTCACATAGGCATAGGCACATAGGCACATAAAAACACACACCTGTAAGTGTTCCATGAATTGATCTTGTTTAAATAATAAATTACTAAGTTTTATCTGCCTTACTAAAACTAAAGTCTGCAGTCATTGGACATAACTTAAGTGCTTCTGACTTATTCCCTTGCTTAACACACTCAACTTTATGAGTCACTTTTTTTCCTACACCAGACAAGCATTTATAAATGAAATGCCAACAAACTTTAATATTAGCCTTAAACAGAAACAACCAGAAAAGCAACAAACCACCAGAAAAATTAAAGCAGAAATTTATTTTATAAACCTTTAAAGATTTTTGGATGATATTTTCCTGGAAGTTAAGTTATCAAGCAAAAAAAGCATGCACTTTACTTTTGGGTTAATTTTTCATTCAAGTGCTTTCAAAGTTTTAATTAATTTTTATTTTTATTTATTTTTATTATTTGCTACTTTTGTCTTGTGGCTATGCCATGCAGCGTGTGGGATCTTATTTCCCGACCAGGGATCAAACCCTCACCTCCTGGATTGGAAGCATGGAGGCTTAACCACTGGACGGTCCAGGGAAATACCAAAAGTTTTAATTAATTTTTAAAAGTTTACCTCCCAAGACAGCCAGAGGCTCCTCTGTTAAACATCCAGGAATATAGAGCTAAATTAACCCATATATTTGACTAAAATATGTCCCATCAACTTGGAAAATATTAACATAGTTGCAAAGCGAGTCATGGCAGCCTCATCTCATGACACCCTCATCTCCTAGAAGTAATATTTAGCTCCCTCATGGAGCTGTGAGCTAGGAGAATACCTACTTTCTTGGGTTTATCAAAAGGCTTTCAATTATTTTAATATCTTTGAGACTGAATAGGTTGGTAGTGGTAAAGAGCAATTGCATGGATCTCATTAGAATGTATATCACACATAATACTTCCAAGGCATGTCTGTCCTTTCAGAGATTAAAAAGAAAAGGTAATTTAGGGAAGATAGAATGGACTTAAGCAAGCGCTGTATTCTTTATCTGGCATTTTACTGACATAGTTCAATAATTACCCCTCGCTGTGGCTTTGTGGTAGTTGTCTTTCAAATAAAGGAAAGACAGAGATGGGAGGGGGAAGAGGAGGAAAAGGAAGGGGAAAGGTCAGAGCAGAAGGAACTAAGAATGAGAAAAATTGAGAGCACCGGAGAAAGAGAAAGACAGGAGGGATAGGGAATGGAAGATGTTGATACAAGACCATGAGATGCTGTATTAAGGTCTGACTCATCTTCAGGATAAGTCAAAAAGAGAAAAATATCGTATATTAACACATATATAGGGAATCTAGAAAAATGGTACTGATGAACCTATTTGCAGGGCAGGAATAGAGATGCAGATGTAGAGAATGGACTTTTGGATGCAGCGCGGGAAAGAGAGGAGAGGAGGAATTGAGAGTAGCAGTGACCTGTATACACTTTGTTGTTGTCTAGTTGCAAAGTCGTGTCCAACTCCTTTTCGACCCCATAGACTTTAGCCTGCCCGTCTCCTCTGTCCTTGGGACTCCCCAGGCAGGAATAGTGGAGTGGGTTGCCATTTACTTCTCCAGTATGTATGCTACCATTCTATAAAATGGATAGCTAGTGGGAAGCTGGTGTACAACACAGTTCTGGGATGACTTACAGTGGTCGGATGGCAGGGAGGGAAGGGAGGCTCAAGAGGAAGGGAATATATGCATACTTACAGCTGATTCATGTTGTTGTATAGCAGAAACTAACACATTGTAAAACAATTATCCTCCTACTAAAACATAATACTTAAAAAAAAAAAAAAGATCTGATTCACCTTCAGTAGAGAAACAAAGGTGCACCTTCATTTTATTAAAGGATTAAGACACAGGTAACCTCACCCACAGTTGCAAATAAAGGCTGCATCACTGGTTTCTTCTTTCTTAGTATGTCAATTTCTCTACATTTCGTTGAGATATGTGCCTCAAATTAATTTCCTTTTGCTGGAAAAAGGTCCTACCTTCATTTCCTAACTTCACTGAATTTGAAAATCTAATTGGAGTGATAAACAATAATGAAAAAATGCATATTAATTATCGGAAGAGGCCTTTTGAAAGAAAATTTTATACAATCTTGGAAAGCAAAGAAAAATAGAAATTAGAAAAATGGGGCACATAACTGGCAACATTGTTTTCAAACTGCTTAAATTAAATGGCCTGTCTCTTGGAAGTTTTAATCAATCTGATAATGAAGACCTCTATCGTCACAATTATCTGGATAATTTAAGAAAAAGAAATCAGCTTTTGCTTAGCTTGATGTTTTATGTATATCAAATCCTCAAAAAAATTTTTAATTTGATTGGTCAAATAATTTGGCTTTGTTTTCAGATTAAAGAAAAATGCATGGGAAGGAAAGGTACAAAGACAAAAAAGAACCTCATAAGGACCATTTCTGAACTCAAGTTCAATACAAGGGAAACTGTATTGAACTACCAAGGTCCTCATGGTCTTTTCTCTGAAAACATCCTTCAGCCAAGGGCAAGGTCAGATCACCTTGAGAGTTAAGTGAATGTTAGTGCTGTGCTCTACCCTTAGAAGCCAGGAATCTGCTGTTACTCTAAGCCGAATACCATCATTCCTTCCATCTCAGTGGACAGAACCACAGTCCTTCATGAGAATGAATGCACCACCATAATTTGTTTCCTTAGAAGCCTGGAACTTGAATTCAAGTTTAGAACTTGAATCTGGGACTAAAGGACTCTTGACTCTTGGCCTTCCTCCTCTCCCACTCCCTGTTAGAGTGAAATTTGAAGTCTTAGTTTATCCCTCTCACTCCCATCTACCCTTTATTCAGTTCCCTTCACACGCTTATTTTTATTCTTTTTGTGGGTGAGTCAATAGGTTTTTTTAAAGGATAATATAAAATAGCATAATGAGCCAAGGAGGTAGACATGACCTATAATTTTATACCAGATAAGAGCTAGTGTTAAAATTTTAATAGTTTCCTTTGAATATTGATATGTGCGTATCTAGTTTTACATGGTAGAGTTCATGCTCTATGTGTATCATTTTGCAGCCCTCAGCAGTTACCTTGATTCTTCAACGGACGTCTCCTAAGTTCTAATGCTGTATGCAGTTTTATTTTGTTACCATCTAATGGGCTTTGTTTTCATAACAACATAAAGAAAGTGAAAGTGAAGTCGCTCAGTGGGGTCCGACTCTTTGCAACCCGTGGACTGTAGCCCACCAAGCTCCTCTGTCCATGGGATTCTCCAGGCAAGAATACTGGAGTGGGTTGCCATTTCCTTCTCCAAGGGATCTTTCTGACCCAGGGATTGAACCCAGGTCTCCCACACTGCAGGCAGACACTTTAACCTCTTTACCACCAGGGAAGCCCTTAACAACAATATAAACTCTTCTAAGGAAGAGACTTTATTTTCCATTTATTTGTCCTTGTTTTGCTTTCTACACATGCCTTCCTAAGCAGTCAAAGCATGTCTTGTTTTAATTCATTAAATTTATGGAAATCATTAAAATAAGTAGATCCCTTTCAGCAAACCCCTTCACCTCTAGAAAGTAAGCTTTCCTCCAAGAATCTCTCAGCACTCCAAAATGAGTTGTTCTTTGGGAAAAGGATCTGGGTGTGGGGAAAATTGATTTTCAGACAATGCGCATGCCATAAAATCCGAAAAATCCTTTTCTGATGCCCATTTGGTCAGTTAGATAAGTCTTGGATTCGATAGAGCTGTGAGGAAGGCAAAAAACAAAAAAATGGTCCCATGGACCCTCTCTAGTGTCCATCTCCTTCCTTAAGGCCATGCATGAAGTTCATATTTCACATTGCACTTAAAGAGAACTTTCGAATAAGCAAATCTCCATACTCACTACCTGTACACATCTCTGCATCACCCTTTCTTGCCCCCCACTGTAAATCCCAGTCATTACCAAAGTGCCAGTAATGCAGTATCTTACGCTTGTCTCTAGGCCTTTGCACTTGCTGGTCCCTCTGCCTAGAAGACCACACCTCCCCATGTCCACCAACCAAATCCCCCGTCTTCACTTAAGGGATTGTTATCCTGTTTCAGGTCTCAGCTAAGAGGCCACCTTCTTTGGAAGTCTTCTTAGTCCTCGAGAGGTTAGTGATTCCATCTAGTGGTACCTTAACACCTTGTGTTAACTAGTATCATAATATATAAAATGCCTGCCTGCTTACTTATCTTCCTCCATCTCCCACGGCACCGCAAAACCACAAGCTGTTTGAGGATAAAAATTGTATCTGTTCACAATTCTGTCCTCAAGAGCTGGCTCTCATAGAGCAGGTCCTCACTGAATATTTCTGGAATGAAAGAATGACTTCCCTTCTTACCTGTTTCCACCTCTGTCATGTCCTTGGTGCCCCATCAGTTTACCGTACTACTTGCCCGCAGTACCTACAGCTTTGATCTTCCCTAACTTTCCCCTTTATGGAACGATGTCCTGGGCTCTACACTGAGGTTTGCCTCAGCAGTTTGTTAGTCTGATCTACTGTTCCATTCACAGGTGCTAACATCACACTCCTTACAAAGCATGCATGCATGTGTGCTAAGTTGCTTTAGTTGTGTTAGACTCTTTGTGACCCTGTGGACTATTATCCACCAGGCTCCTCTGTCCATGGGGATTCGCCAAGCAAGAATACTGGGGTGGGTTGCCATGCCTTCCTCCAGGGAGTCTTCCCAACCCAGGGATTGAACCCATGTCTCCTTCGGCTCCTGCCTTGCAGGCAGATCCTTTACCGCTGAGCCACCTGGGAAGACTTCTTACATAGCACATGATTGTAAACTAGAGTCTTATCCCCAAAGAAAGCCTATCACAGCAGACGTTCAATCCTTCTCCGGAAGGGAGCTTTCTGCATTCCTCAAACGCTGGCATGAGTGACAGCCAGCTTCTTTTGTGTAGACCAGTGTCAGCACTAAATCTCTTGAAATAGTGGATACTTGCCCTGAGTGGTCATTTCACTTTGTGAAAGACTAATTTAAAATGAAATTTAAATGAGTCATTTTAAAGGAAATGTGGGGGATAGGGTCACTAATGACTTACAGAGAAATAAAAAAGTCATTGTTACATGCTTCACACTTAATGTAGATATTAACTCTACTTCCACACATTACTTAACGTTTGTGTAAAGATTTCATTTGAGTTGAGGAGAAATTAAATGCATTTATTTTACTATGTGAATAAGTGGGGAGGATACTCATGAAATAGAGATCTGAAGAAAACGTGAATTTTACTATCTAAGAAATAAATGAATTCATCTGAGCTACTGAGAGATGATTTCCATCTAGGTAAAATGGGGCAAAGCCTTGATTTTTTTACCATTTGAGAAAAATTCTCTCTGGAAATTCCTCAAAGAGGAGAAAAAGCTACTTGGTTCAGATTTAAGAGAAGATAAAAAGTTTCTTGTTTCTATGGAAATGAACATGGGTCATCATGCGTTTCTCCTTTCTTCTTATTTATTTTTTTCCTTAGGGCAGATTTCTCTAGCCTGCTTTGTAGTGTCTGATAACTTTACCATGGATGAATCATTAAATAAAGAGCTAGTGAAATCTTCAGAGATAATATAAGCCAAATCTTTTATTTTGGAGATGATATAGTTGGCATTCAGACAAGGCAAACATTTTGTCCTCTGTCACCCTCCTATAGAGCAGCAAACTTGGAATTCACAACCAGTCTGGACCCTGGGCCCAGTATTCTTTCTATCACGTTGCAGACATTTACTGGGAAATGTGAAATAATGCTAGATAGCTAAGTAAATAAACAGTCCCATTCAAATATTTAATTGATGCCATGTTAACAACTTCCAACATTTTCTGACCACTACTCTAAGTGTTTTTTTGTATATTAACACACCTGATCCTCACAATAGCTTATAAATCTTGATGATGAAAGTCGCTCAGTCATGTCCGACTCTGCGACCGCATGGACTATACAGTCCATGGGATTCTGGGTAGCCTTTCCCTTCTCCAGGGGATCTTCCCCACCCAGGGATGGAACCCAGGTCTCCCACATTGCAGGCGGATTCTTTACCAGCTGAGCCACAAGGGCAGCTGAAGAATACTGGAGTGGGTAGCCTATCCCTTCTCAAGCGGATCTTCCCGACCCAGGAATCGAACCGGGATCTGCTGCATTGCAGGCAGATTCTTTACAAACTGAGCTATGAGAGAAGCCCTTATAAATCTTATTTTAGCCAATAATAAAGCTGACGTGCCCAGAGCTCAAGAGACTTCCACAGCTTGATGGTGATGACATTGGAACTTTAAATGAGACAGTGGCCTCTTGAATCTGTGTATCTAACCTTCTATTTCCTTTCATTCAGGAATATTCACAGATTATTCAAACGTATGTGCAGGTGTGTTAAGAACATGAGCATTGGCGTTAAAAACAAGAATCAGATGACTGGCTATGCCTCTGAGCTGTGTCACCCTGCTTTTCTTCCTCTTGCTAGGTCCCTATGTCCCAGGGGTGACCTGAGGCTACTCCAGAATAGCACTTCCTCTGAGAGAGGCTGGAGAGGTACCTAGGAGAATGCAAATAAAGTGCTTGCATCTAGAAACTGAGTCTGCCACATGTGTTAAAAATTAATAAGCTGGAGTGTTTTGTTAAACTTACTTTACATTCTCATTGGCTAAAGCTCTCATTTTATTTCAACCCTGAAACCTTACTTTTTTTTACCTTCCTCTTTGAAAAAAATTTTAAAATTTATACCTCTTAGTAATGTCAAGCTTAACAAGGTCACATAAGAGGTTTAATTTATTCTTTATTAGGGCATTTTAATATTTTAAAGTCTTCCTTCTGAAAATGGCTTTTTTAATAAAAAAGTCCAAGTACCTTGTGGGAACTTGCTTTCTCATTATTTGCTTGTTTTTACTAAGCATAAGGCTCTAGAGAAAAAATCCAAGATAACTGAAGATTTTGTTTAATCCTACTTTGTGTGTGTAATCAGTATTGAGAATAAAACAGAGATATGTTAAGAAATAAATATAAGAAAAATATCTTATTTAAACAATAAGAACAACAAAATGCACCATTCTTTTAGAAATGTCACTATCTGTACCATACATAGTGGTTTTTCTTCTCAGCAATTAAAGACTATTGACCATCTAAAAATTTCCAGTATCCATGCAGTGTCGACTGTATTGAAAATCAATGAGATCAAAAGTACAATTGTTCTAGACAGGAGCTATGCTGCCAAGTTATCTTGTACAGAAAGTATCTTAATATCAACCTAACACATATACTGAGCAGATATGAACTTTAGTCCCCTATAATTTCAGAGTATCATTGAATAATTTGTTTCTCTGCACAACAGTTTAAAACATTAACATCTCTTTCCTCCTGTATTTCTTTGAGAATTTATGCTTTGATCTTATCTCTAAAGAGTTTGATTTCATTTCCTACTGCAGAGGTGTGGATTGGGTGGGAGTAATTTTAAAAGCTACAAAGTAGCAGCCATAAACAAAATAAGACCCGAAGAATGGAAGATTTTTTTTTTTTTCTGGCATTACTGCTCCTGAAGAGTTAATGTGATAATGTGATGAGCTTCCTGGCTGTGAGATAGCATTGTGACCTGTAATTCTATTGATTCACCTTGGAACCATTCACCTACCAGAGACATTTTTTTTTCATGCTGCATCGAGAAACTGAAATACTGCAGGGAGTTCCTAACTGACCTCCTTCGTTTAGAGTCACCCCAACTCCCTAAATCATTTCCCACAGTACAGTGAGAGAGAACTCCAGAAAGTAAATCATGTCATCCCCTGCTTAGAATTCACCAGTAGTTTCCTATTACAAGACAGTAAGTCCAACTCCTTTATTAAAGCTTTCACGGTCCTTACAGAAGAGGGCCCGCTTTCTTGTCTAGTCTCAAATCCCATCACTTACTTTGGTTCCCTAGACATCATTTGCTGTTCCATGATGTGCATAATCCATGATCCAGCCCCATGATGTACATAAATGCCTTTTCCAGGTACTCCCCAAGTCTCCTGTCTGTTCACTAGCTTATGGCACATGCTTGCTTGTGCAGTGAAAAATAGAAGAGGAAACATATTTTGGACTAAGGTCACACTAGATAAAAGAGATTGAAAAAAGGGTAAAGTTTGTTTTCTTCTCTACCAACTTCTAATCTCTATATATATTATACCTCTCTTCATCTGACTGCCTGCTAATCTCAGACACTTATATTATCTCTTACTTTCCCTGTTCTTAGGGAAGCAGGCTCTAAAAGATAACCCGTGATTAGTTAAATACACTCAGCGTGAATCACTGAGTCAAATATTATGGAGTGTTTATTATATACCAGGCTTTGTTCTAGGCTCAGGGAGATTACCAGCAAACAGGATGGTGCCAGCTCTCAACAAGCACACATTCTAATGAAGGAAACGGAAGAGGAACAACTACATCGTTAAATAAGATGGTTTCAGGTAGAAATAGTAGGGAGAAAACAAAATATTTCTGTTACACCCTATGGAAAAATCTGAATGAACTTTTGGGCCAAGCCAACAGAACTAAGTACTGGGAAGAAGGTGTCTAGTTTAGACTACGTGGTTCAAAGGGTCCCTTTGAAGCTAAGCCCTCTGTGAGGAAGACGCTTCAGCCATAGTACAGAAGCACCGGGCAGAGGGGTGAGTAATGCACAGGCCATGAGGTGGAAATTAACTTGGTGTGTTTCAGAGTAGAAAGAAAGACCAGGACAGCTGGAGTGGGGTTCAGGAGAAGAGGCCTGAGGGCTTGGCCAGCAGCAAGCCATGCAGTGCCTGGCAGACCTAGCAAGGGGTTCTTATTTTATTCCTAGTGCAAGTGAAAGCCAGTAGAAGGCTTTAGGTGCATAAATGATGTGAGCTTATTTAGAACTGTCCAAGCAGGCTCTGGCATCCATGTGAAGTATACATTGAGAGAGAGCAGAAGTGGACCCAAGGATATGGGTTAGAGACCTAAATAAAGAATCTGCCTGCAATTCAGGAGACCCAGGTTCTATTCTTGGGTCAGAAAGATCCCCTGAATGGCAACCCACCCCAGTATTCTTGCCTGGAAATTTCCATGGACAGAGGAGCCTGGCAAGCTACTGTCCATGGGGTCGCAAAGAGTCAGACACGACTGAGTGACTAATGCTCACTACTTTCACTTTCACTTAATGATATTAGTTCAATTCATGATAGAGCTGAAAAAATTCTTCAGTATTATGTAAACATTTTTACTCATATCTTTCTTTTTATAGATGAGAAAACTGAAACTTAGAAGGGGGAATGAACCAGCCAAGGGTTTCTTATCCAGCTATTAAAAGATGCACACTACAGCCCAGGTGACATGATTAAATGTTCCCTCCATGAATCCAACCTGACTCCTTACAAACCCAGGGAATTTCTACCCAGAGAATGATTATTATATTCATTCTTTGATTCTCTTACATAGAAGCACTCATGTGTTGGGAAATGAATTGACTCTTCTACCACAAAAGAGTAGAATTCTCTCTTACAAATAATGTGCAGAAGTCTATTTCTCGACTGTATTGAGCAGATTTGATTGGGCCAATGGTTTGTACAAGATGTTCATTCAATAGAGCTTTTGATTCAAGGATGTGCAAAGACTGTTTATTTTATCCTAGTTGTGTGAAGTAGAGCAGGTTAAGAGAGAGAAAGGCATTCAATTTGTTACATTCATTTACATATAATAAGATGAAAGCATATCTTTTATGAAGTCATTTTTGTAAAAAATGAATATTAGACAATTTTAAAAGAAGCAGTTAACAGCTAGCCAAATCCAGTATAGACCATCTATTTAAAAATCTGTATTTTGCCTTCTTCAAAATTTTGACTTTTGTCCAGACACATTATCAGCACCCTCTTTGATCCGGAATAATCTCCAAATGAGGCCTGAGGGAGACATAAATCTTTGTTCTGCTGCTAACAATCCCTCAGAAATCTTTTTGATGACAGAAATGAGTAAAGACAGAACTGCACTTTCTTAAGTGAATAAATAAAGCCTTTAAAGTACTTTTTTTTTTCAAATAATTTGAAGCACAAGTCAACATCGCAGATGGGATTTCAAAGAAGTGGAAACAAGGGTGGAGCTAAAACATATACCAAGCTTAAAGTGAAAATAAACAAGCGTAAAAGAGGAGCAAATTGACCTGTACTGAAAGAACAAAAGCCATCCTTGAAAACCTCTCAGTACCAGGGCAGGATTTCCCACTTCCTCCCTCAATGCCACCTCACCTTTCCACCTGCAGCTCACTGGGGGACTCCAGAGAGTTTACTAAAGGCAGAGCATTGGGAACATACAGCCAGAATTTCAGTTTGGCTTTTAACACGAAAAAAGATGGGGAAATTACAGAGATGCCATAGACAGTGGGAAATAATGCCAAATGAAGGGGAAATATTCTCACAACTCTATTTAGAAATATATTGTTCATTTAGAGTTAGGTTTAGTTAAATAGAAAAATTGTTTTTTATTAATTTTTATCAGAGTATAGTTGCTTTACAATGTTGTGTTAGTTTCTCAGTTCAGTTCAGTTCAGTTCAGTTCAGTCGCTGAGTCATGTCTGACTCTGCGACCCCATGAATCACAGCACGCCAGGCCTCCCTGTCCATCACCAACTCCTGGAGTTCACTCAAACTCAGGTCCACTGAGTCATTGATGCCATCCAGCCATCTCATCGTCTGTCATCCCCTTCTCCTCCTGCCCCCGATCCCTCCCAGCCACCTCTTGCGAAGAGTTAGTTTCTACTGTACAGCACAATGAATCAGCCATACATATACATATATCCACTTCATTTTGAACTTCCTTCCCATTCAGGCGACTACTGTTCATTAAGTAAAGTTCCTTGTGCAATACGGTATTCTTTCGTTAGCTATCTATTTTATCAATAGATATCAATAGTGTATATATGTCAATCCAAATCTCTCAATTCCTTCTATACCCATCCCCCTTGGTATCCATATATTATAGTGAAGTAAGTCAGACTAAGAAAAACAAATATTGTATATTAGTGTATATATGTGGAATCTAGAAAAATGGTATAGGTGATCTTATTTGCAAAGCAGAAATAGAGACCGACATAGACTGTTTTTATTTAACATGCTGGGAGGAATGGGTATACGGAGTGACTATTAAATTTTTCTTGCAATTCTTGATGGTCTTTACTAATAAAATTTGTTATTGTTGTTCTGTCTCAGTTGTGTCCAACTCTTTGCAGCCCCATGGACTGCAGCACACCAGGCTTCCCCATCCTTCACTGTCTCCTGGAGTTTGCTCAAATTCATATCCATTGAACCCATGATGTCATCCAACCATCTCATCTTCTGTTGCTCTCTTTTCCTCCTGCCCTCAGTCTTTCCCACCATCAGGGTCTTTTCCAATGAATTGGCTCTTCGTATCACATGGCCCAAATATTGGAACTTCAGCTTCAGCATCAGTCCTTCTAATGAATACTCAGGGTTGGTTTCCTTTAGGATTGACTGATTTGATCTCTTTGCAGTCCAAAGGACTCTCAAGAGTCTTCTCCAGGACCACAGTTCAAAAACATCAATTCTCTGGCATTCAGCCTTCTTTATGGTCCAACCCTCACATCCTTATATGACTGACTACTGGAAAAACCATAGCTTTGACTGTTGGCAAAGTGATGTCTCTGCTTTTTAATATGCTGTCTAGGTTTGTCATAGCTTTTCTTCCAAGGAGCAAGTGCCTTTTAATTTTGTGGCTACAGCCACCATCCACAGTAATTTTGGAGCCCACTTAAATAGTCTGTCACTGTTTCCATTGTTTCTCTATCTATTTCCCTTGAGGTGATGGGACCAAATGCCATGATCTTAGTTTTTTGAATGTTGAGTTTTAAGCTAATTTTTTCACTCTCCTCTTTCACCTTCATCAAGAGGCTCTTTAGTTCCTCTTCACTTTCTGCTATTAGGGTAGTATCATCTGCATATCTGAGGTTATTGATATTTCTCTCAGCAATCTTGATTCCATCCAACCCGGCATTTTGCATGATGTACTCTGCATATAAGATAAATAAGCAGGGTGACAATACACAGCGTTGATGTGCTCTTTCCCAGTTTTGAACCAGTCCATTGTTCCATGTCGGGTTCTAACTGTTGCTTCTTGACCTGCATAATAATATTTGTACTCTCTGTACATTTCTCAAGTTTTTTGTGTTTCCACACATTCTCAAGTTCTAGGGCTGCTTTGGTATAAAAACAAATACTTCAGATATAAGTATCTGATCTAATGAGTCCACAATAACGTCCCTTGAGTACACAGCGCCTCACAGCCCTGTGAAGATAGTAGTGGTGACCACAGAGTTGGATTTGGGGCCCTTATCTGCTATCTTTCTGTTTCCCGTTCTGACTCTCCACCCTTATATCTTCACAAGATAAACGTCTTGCCTGATGTAGCAAGTGCACAATCTGTTCATGACATAAATTCACCTTTGTACCTGTGTCTCCTCCAGGACCTGATACACATTTTCAGAATCAGAATCCATCCTGCAACCTGCCACTGGGTTCGATAATCCATCTAACAACCACAGCCATTAAAGTGCATGACAGTTGTGGCAAAATTAATTAAAATTTGATGATGGCTGTCTGGGATTTCTTTCTGAATGTACAGCACACTGGTTGAGAATTAACCGCTGTGAATCTGGTTAAGCAACTCGGTGTCCACCTTTTGAATTCTCTATTCTTTTGGTGGGCTTCCCTTGTGTCTCAGCTAGTAAACAATCTGCCTGTAATGCGGGAGACCTGGGTTTAATCCTTGGGTTGGGAAGATCCCCTGGAGAAAGGAAAGGCTACTCACTCCAGTATTCTGGCCTAGAGAATTCCATGGGCTGTATAGGTCGGACACAACTGAGCGACTTTCACTTCACTCTTTTGATTTTGTCCACTCTACTTCATGTGAAATCCTGAAATTGAAATGACTTTTGACAACCCCACCTGAAGTCTTATCCATCTTATTTGGTGGGTCTGTCCACTGTGTTTTCTGGTCAACCTACAACTGGTGGATTAGGTTGTAATGAGGGAACAAGTGCTCACATTATATTTAGTAAACATTTCAATGCTATTAAATTATTTGTTAAAAAGCAGTATTTTCTTCTACTTGTTCTACAAACACAGGTGAACTCCCAAAGTATAAACAAGGAGGGATGTTTGTAATGCTTGGGTGTGTTAGTGTATGTGTGTGTGTTAATGGAGGTGTGTGTATTAATGTAGGTGTGTATGTTAGCCTTAGAAAGTTTAGTATATATTTTTAAAATGCATTATTATTGTAATTTTTTAAAGATTGTTAACCTCATGCCATGCTTCACTTTTTAATTATTCACAAAAGTGAATAATTAAACTTGATCATGCATAAAGGAGTTATACGATTGATTATTCCAAAAGGAAACAGTAAGAATGAGGTTATGGGTGAGATCAACATAATCTGTATGGACATTTTCCTATGCATGCGGTGAGTCTGGTATAACTCCATGATACTCTGCATTCTTTCTAATCCCAGTCATCTTGCATGGTATCTCATGGAGCTCCAAAAGGTTGAATATAAACTCATCACATGCTACTCCACCCACATCAGTTCCTCAACTGCTAGAGCCTACCTCTGCCTTTTGTGCCCCTTCACTTAGAGTAAGAATCTGTTCTCTGGAATTTGCATCCCCCTGGTAACTTCAGTCTCCCCTTTTTCTGTTTTCAAGGATGGGAGAAACAGTTTTATTGGACACCAGCTGGGCGGGGTAGTGGAAGTGCCAAACAGCAAGGACCAGCGGGTCAAGTCAGCCAGAGCCATTCAAATCACCTACTACCTCCAGACCCATGGCTCTGCCACTCAAGACCTCATCGGGGAGAAGTGGGAGAATGAGTTCTGTAAACTTATGCAGAAGCTCCAGGAGGAGCACCAGGACCTCCAGCTCTACTCGTTAGCATCCTTTAGCCTCTGGAGAGACTTTCATAAGACCAGCATCCTGGCCAGGAGCAAGGTCCTAGTGAGCCTCATGCTGATCCTGACCACAGCCACCCTCTCCAGCTCCATGAAGGACTGTTTGCGTGGCAAGCCCTTCCTGGGCCTCCTGGGGGTGGTCACCGTGTGCATCTCCGTCATTACTGCAGCTGGGATCTTCTTCATCACCGATGGAAAGTACAATTCCACCCTGCTGGGAATCCCGTTCTTCGCCATGGGTAACTATCCATCCTTGTGGTAATCGGCTTCTTACCAGTGTGGGGCAAGGTAGAACATTTCTTGAATTCTCAGGTGGAAATCTATTTTAATTTTGCATCGGTGTGTCTGTGTGATGATGTGAAATTTTACTCAGGGTGGTGTCTGTCTGTTTTCCCTTAGTCCTTAGTCAACTGTAGGCTGACCAAGCCATCTTCCCATTTACACCAGGGACTTTAATGCTGTTCTTTTTTTTTTTTTTTTTTTTTTTAAGTACACACTACTGGAATTCTCTACTCAACTTCTTCAAAGATCATAGGATGAAGATCATGGGGTACAAATTTAAAGAGATCTAAAATCTGCTTCACACAAAACTTTATGGTTCATACTTGTCTTGAATCCTCAGATTAACGGTGGTCAAGAGTGGATATCATGGGATGAAAATTCTGAGAGCCACTGATAAATTCTAATTTCAAAGAACTTCTTCATGAAGTTTTGTCTATTAATTCATTTCAAAAATTTTGCAAAAATATACACCATTTTCCCACCTCTGCTTAAAATTTCCTGCAACCACTTAAAGATGTGTGTGTTGTGCTAAGTCACTTTAGTTGTGTCTGACGCTTTATGAAGCTATGGACTGTAGCCTGCCAGGAGTCTGGGATTGCCCATGGGATTCTCCAGGCCAGAATATTGGAGTGTGTTGACATGCCCTCCTCTAGGGGATCTTCCCAATCCAGGGATCAAACCCATGTCTCTTAAATCTCTTGCTTTGGCAGGCAGATTATTTACAACTAGCACCATTTGGGAAGCCCACTTAAAGATGAGTCTTCTAATTATTTGATATCTTGGTGAAAACAGTTCGTGAGTATCCTCAGTCAAGGTTATTCCTTCTTATGTGTTTTCCCCAGACAAACATAAACAGTGTAGAAAGTGGAATGTGCGTGTGTGTGTGTGTGTGTTTCTTGCAAAGAGAATATCAAGTCTGGGAAGAAAAGTGAGTGACATTTCATCAACAAGATTGATGGAGCTTATCAGAATAGAGATAATAATGGTGATATTGTGGTACTGCTGAAGAGTTCTGTCCCTTGTGATACAATTCCCTACATAAAGTGAAGGATAAGCTGTGAAAATGGTCTCTAGATGGTGAACTGATATTCACAGGAGAGTTTTCAGCTATAAGATAATTGCTTTGCACTCCCTGACTTAATATCAGCCATAAATTATAGTTCCATTATTAAGTAACAAAGATATAGGCATGTGGTTAAAGTCTTCAAGGTGATCTGGACTCTTTTCATATTGACTGAAACAAACATTTTTGAAAACAGCCCTGGAAAATGGATTTATCTAGAAACACATCGTCACTGCAGTCCTGTTAGGTCATCCCCTTCTCAGTTTCCTCTTGTATAAGAAGAGGATAAACAAAAAGTCAGTACCAATTTGACCACCGTGGTACAATAAAATTCCTACTTAAAACTAAATAATAATAACAACAATCATTATAATAATAATAAAGCTTTGATTATCAGTTTAAAAATGAGGGTAATGATTGAATAAAGTAATGAGGATAAAAAATAAGTCAAAGAATTGTTTTCTGAACATAATAGAATATCCTAAAGGTATTAGTACAGAGTAGCAGAGTAGAGACTCAATAAGATTTATTGTGTTACTTTTTAACCAGGGGTGTTAAGTGCAGTGTGTTCAATGATGACTAGGAAACAGTCCCTGGCTTCAAGAAATTGAGTTTTTCTTGCATTCTGTGTATCATCTTTAAATGCATGTTCATCTTGTTAACAAAAAGAGTTTTTCTATTTCCTGAAGGAATATATGAAATTTTTTTCCACCAGTGACAAGCATAGGTCTAGATTTGAACCATTTATACTTGTTATGTTTGGGAGCTCAGTGTTTTAACTAAATACAAGATTCTTATAAATCACGCCGCATGATTCACAAATGAAACATGGATCATTCAAGATGGACAAATTAGACACCTTAGAGCTGAGAAGGCTTTTTCTAAAACTGGTAGCAATATAATTAGGTAGTGGAAATACTTATTAGGAACATTCTATAAAGTATGCAATTACATAGCTTTTACAAATAAGGAGAAAAATTGTCTTTAGTGGTGCTGAGTTGTATCCTACGCTCAGATAAATCAGAGTGATGTTTTCATTCCTTAAAGAAAGAATAAGAACACTGAAAGCCACAGTAAGGAAAATGTTCAAAACCTAAAACCCACACCTTTCACATTTTCTTCTCTCTCAGTCATGTTTATAACCACAAATCAGCCCTGGACTGGATTTGTACAGACTCCAGAAGCCCGGTGAATGGTTACTCTTCAGTATTTCTGCAATTCAAGTTCTTAAATATTCTTAAAGGAAATTTTCTGCTCTCTTCTGAAAACATGGCATCAACAGACCTGTAAACATATACTTATTATTGAAGATTTTACTCCATCAAGGGAGTGTTGGTTTTGTTGTGCTTTGTTTTTCTTGTAAAATGATCCTAATATTAATAGTAAAGATACCAAGATGGAGATCTAGTGAAATGAAAAGGACATGCCACAGAGCTCAGACATCTGGCTTTCCATCTCAGCTTTTCCACTAACTTTGTATGTTTTGTTGAGCAAATTATGTATAGTCCCTTTGTCCCAGTTCTTCATCTATGAGATGAAGTATTTGGACTCTTCAGTCAAAATGTTGAAGATCCTATAATATTATTCGTTTCATTTCTCAATTGAAGTTAGAATTTTGTCATTCTTTTGTAAAAACCTTGAAGGCATGTATTATCCTCAGACTTCTTATTTCCATTCTACTTTGTTGACTTGCATGTGTGTGTGTGTATGTGTGTGTGTGAAAGAGAGAGAGAGAGATGGAAGGGGAACTTGAGAATAGAAAAATCACAGCCTTGCATGCAGAGCCTCAGATCCACAAAGCACATCTCGATGACAGTGGTGAGATGTGTGATGTCAAGCATCCCTAAGCTGAGTCTGGCGGATATATACCTCCTGGTGGTACACACAGCATTGTTTAAAAGTAGTTCTTTGATGAATTAGTTTACATGGTGTCAAGACTGCACAGTCCAATGTCAGTTGAATATAAGGGAAAGAGGCCCAACTCTTTTTATAAGCCTCTATTTCTGTGTTCCTTCATGGATTTCTTTAAGGTAGTGAATATTCGCTCCTTTATGCTCCAAGATTAAAGCCATTCATCCTCATTAGAACTTATCCCTAAAGCTGAGTATGTCACTGAGGTGTTCTACTCGTCAACCATTTTATTTTTGACTGCCTGTATTTCTTTTATATTTCATCTTCACGTTCTTTTTTCTGACTATCCATCCACTTAATGTCCCCAGTGTCATTTCAGAAGCGTGTGTACAATACTTCTGTATCCTGTATATTTTTAAGCCTGTACCAATTTTCATATTTTGCCCTGATGTCCATATTAGTAGGGCTTGCCAGGTGGTGCTAGTGATAAAGAACCTGCCTGCCAATGCAGGAGACATAAGAGATGCCGGTTCTATCCCTGGGTGGGGAAGATCCCCTGGAGGAAGGCATGGCAACCCACTCCAGTATTCTTGCCTGGAGAATCCCATGGGCAGTGGAGCCTGAGGGGCTACAGTCCATTGGAATGAAAAAAGTCAGACTCAACTGAAGCGGCTTATATGTGCCCTGTAAGTAAAGGTATGTTTGTCAAGTTGTACATTCAAGATTTAGGCTTAGAAAGAGGTTAAAAACAGGCATGTCTATTCTTTCTAGAAAAGATTTCAGAGAGAGAAATTTAAACTTAATTTCTTTAAAAATGCCTAAAATGACCCCTTTTAGCTCCAGCCTAATGTCCTTTCTCTGCACAAGCATAAACCAATGAGAATGTCACTAATTTAATTTATAACTCATTGTCAGCTTTTTTTTCACCTCATTTGCTTTATGTGGATGGGTTTCCTCTTTCAGGAAGGAGAAATATGGGCTAATATCACACACAGACGCCAAGCTGGCTCCTGCTGTATCTCTTGCTGATCTCCTGTGGATCACTGCCAGGGACATTAAGAGCCTTGGTTCACTATTATTTTTGCTGTCCATCCTGAGTTTGTTTTATATGCCAGGAGTCTTAACTTTAGTCAGTTTGATTCTACTGGACATGTGCAGATGACTTGTGATTTTTTTTTCAGGTGAACCCAGGGTTTTCAGATAGAAGACTTTCTCATTCATTATTCAAAACAGCTCCATATTCATTTAGCATTAATTTATTCAAATATTTGTTGAGCACCTATCATGTCCTAGAGTAAAAGGTATTGAACAGATCTGATCAAGTTGTCACCCAAATGGATCCTACATTCTAGGCCTACTAAGGCAAGATGTGGGGCAGTAAACAAATAATTATAAACTGTTATATTATTGATAAGTAACATAAAGTAATTATGTTACTTTATGTCGTAAAACAGGGTAAGAGATAAAGAGCATAGGTGGGCAGAGAAAAGCCTTTTTAAACAAGTGAAATTGAAACAGAAAGCTAAATAAAATGAAGTAGGAGCCATATACTGAGAAAAGAATGTCTCTAACAAAGAAAACTATCCATGCAAAGGCTTTGAAATAGAGACCTTCCTTGGTGAAGTTAAGGAAAAGCATGAAAGGGCGTGTGGCTGGAGCAGAGTGGGTACCTGCCTGAGTTTCATGCAAGTTAGCACAGAGCCATGTCATATAGGGCACTGAGAACTTAAAACTTAAGATGCTAAGCTATCTGAAGCATTTTGAGATGAGAGTGTGATCTGACTTACATTGTATGGAAATGAGTCTCAATGGAGCAAGAACGGTTATGGGTTATACCTCATACATAGGAAAGAGGTTATTGCGAAGTCTTCATGGCTATAATGGTGGCTTGAAATAGCACGGGAGCAGTGACAGTGGTAAGAAGGGATTAGACTCAGGATAGAAACTGGTAAATAGAATCGACAGGATTTGCTGAAGGACTGGATATGGTATGTAAGAGAAAGAGGAGTCACAGATGACCCCAAGCTTTGGGGACTGAATAGCTAAGTGAAAGCAGTTGTCATGTACTGTCATAGGGGGATCGTGGGAGGAATACATTGTGGGGGAAAATAGAAGAGTTTAGCTTTCTATCTGCTAAGTTGGATGCCTATTAAGTATCCAGGTAGGAAAATGTGGAGCTGCCTATATAAGACAATATATAGATCAGGTTCAGAAGTAAAATCTATTCAGCTGGAGCTGAAAATATAAATTTTGGATTCATCATGAAATAGCTAGTAACAAAAGCCATTGAATCTGATAAGATCAGTTGGAAGGATAAATATTGATGAAAAATAAAAGAAGTCTAAGAATCAAGCCTGGGAGTCTTCCAGTGCTTGCAGACTGGGCAAATGAAGATGATTCAGAAAAGAACACTAAAAAGAATCAGACTATCAAGTGAGATACAAAGAGAATCAAGAAAGCATAGACTCCTAGCGAGCAAGTCAAGAAGATGTTTCATGAAGGAGCAAGAGATCAACTGTTCCAATAGCTGTTATGAAATTGTGTCTAGTGAGAACCGGTCATTTGATTTAGGAACTTGAAGGTCATTGGTGACTTCGACAAGAGTTGCTTTAGAGGAGAGCTCAGGGTAATTTAAAGAGACTCAGCAGAGCTGGGAAAGAAAGAAAGTGAAGACAGTGAGTAAAGCTAATTCTTCCAAGGGATTTTTCCCTAAAGGGAAGTAATGATTGTGTGCTGTTGACCTGCAGTAGAAACAGCTTTATAGTAAAGCAGAGAGAAGAAGAGATTGCAGAAGCAATATCATTGAGCAGAAGAGATAGGATGAGATTCAGAGTACAACTAGAGCTCATCTACAGTTAAGAAAAGGGAAGGTAAAATACATGGACAGATCCAGACAGATTGGTACATGCAGGGGTGGAAATCCTCTTCTGTGGCTTCAACTTTGTCAGTAAAAGAGGAAGCAAGTCATCAGCTGAGAATAAATTTGGGGAAGGAGGCATTAATGTGAAGAAAGTAAAGGCATTTTGAAGTGTCACTTCAGAAAACTGGAGAATGAATTAAAGAAGAAAATTTAGGGGAACAAACTAAGAAGTACAAGGGCCCCCTTGAAATTACTGTTCATGAATTTTAAAAAAGAAATCAGTCAGAGAGATTGCTGAGTCAGTACCCTCCTCCAGCCATATATAGCTGCTTTTGGGAGGAGTTGAGTAGGCATTGAGTTGAATTTAATTGGATAGAAACTCCCAAGGAAAAAAAAAAAAAACAGGGAGTTTATAGTGTATGCAAAAGAATGACTATAATGACAGATCATGAAAATTGTAATAGTTAGGTCAGCTAGACCATGTTGCGATAACAAAAGATGTCTTGAATCCACTTAGCTTAACAGAACAAGGATCAATTTCTTGCTCATATCACAGTTTGGTGGGGATCTGGAAGCTCTCTTTGGGAACTCTTTTCCAACAGAAATTCAGGGAAGTCAACATCTTCTCAGAGTTTGTGCTCCAGCACAAGAGAGAATACACAAGAGAGAATAATTAGAGAAATCACACCTACTTAGAACTACCATGTCACTGAAGTGATTTAATTACTTCTTATCACATTCTGTTGGTTCAGAACTAGTCATATGGCCATAAGCTGACTGCGAGGGAGAAGAGAAAATGTAGGAGAGCAAATGGATTATTTTATAAGCATCAAATGTCTCTTCTACATAAACCAAGCCAAACAATAAAGGTAATGAGGATTTACTCTGCCTCAGCATCACGGCAAAACACTGGTAGCATCAAAGTAGTATGACTCTTGGCAGGGTCAGAGAACCACCTTAGGTTGGAGTCTGTTCTGGTTATCTAGTGCTATATAGTAAACACCACAAAGGGACTTCCCAGGTGACACTAGAGATAAAGAACCTGCCTGCCAATGAAGGAGACACAGGTAAGAGACACAGGTTTGACCCCTGGGTCGGAAAGATTCCCTGGAAGAGGGCATGGCTACCCACTCCAGTATTCTTGCCTGGAGAATCCCCATGGACAGAGGAGCCTGGCAGGCTACAGCCCATAGGGTCACAAAGAGTCCAGACATGACTGAAGCGACTTAGCATGAACGCATGTAAACACCATAAAACTGGGCAGTAGAAAACAACCACCGTTGTATTATGCTCATGGAGTCCGTGGGTCAGTAATTTGCAAATGGTTCAATGAGATGAGCTCCTCCCACCTCTAAAATGTCTAGAGCCTTAGCTGAAAGTAATTTGAATATCTGAGATCTGGAATAGCTGAGGCTAGAACAACAGTTTTCAATATGGCTTCTTTGCTCACAGGGCTAGTCTGGGAATTCTGAAGGAGAATCTCAGTTGGGATTGTTGAACATAGCATCCAAATGTGACCTCTCCAGCAGGGTGTGCCCAGGGTAGTCAGACTTCTTATATGGTAGTTCAGGGCTCCAAGTAAAAGTATTTCACAAGACTGAGATAAGTCCAAGGGCTGGCCTAGACATAGGAGTCATATAGCATCATATCAGTCCTATTCTACTGCCTGAGTATTAGTCCAGATCCCAGAGGGCACTGTCTCCACTTACTGAGACAGTGGCAGAAAACTGAGAGAGTGGCAGAGTTTCATTGCAGAACAGCGTGTGGCTTGGGAGCTACAGTTGTGGCCGTCTTTGGAAAATGCAGTCGCCGCACAGTCATGATGTGAGTGAGAGATAGAGGTGGATTCTAGAGCTGCTTGCTACAGCGGTTTTGAGATGAGATTATTACTAATGAAAATGGCCATGATTTGATCATTTGGGATTGGAAGACAAATGTTAGATTAAAGACATTAGATGTTCAAAGGTCCAAATTTAACAGACTTGGGTATTCTGGGATCTCCAAGGCTCAACAAATCCAGCATCTGCTACCCCTCTGACCTCAGGTCCAGCCTGTCTCTCTCTCCTCTACCCCTGGAAGGCTCCTCCTTAGATGTTTCCTTACCTCCTGCAGGTCTTTATACAAATGTCACCTTTCTAGTGGGAGCTTTCCTGGCCGTGCTATTGAAAACCACAAGTGCCTCAACAGTACTTCCTATCTCCCCTTCTGTTCCAATTCTCTCCTTAAAGTTCATCATTATCTAACATCCACTATATTTTATATTTTAACTTGTTCTCCCTGCAATAGAATGTAAGCTCCCAAAGGATGTAAATTTCCATTGTTCCCTTTACTCCTGTTTTCCAAATACTTCAAATAGTGCTGGGTAGGCCCTCAGTAAATATATGGGGAATTAATGAATGGATGATCTCTTAGCATTTCTCAAATAGGTTATGATCTATTGAGTGCATGCTCAGTCGCTCAGTCCTGTTGGACTCTTTGTGACTCCACGGACTGTAGCCCGTTAGGCTTTCTGGACATGGAATTTTCCAGGCAAGAATACTTTTGTGGGTTGCCATTTCCTCCTCCAGGGGCTCTTCCCAACCCAGGCATTGAACCCCCATCTTCTGCAGCTCTTGCATTGGCAGGCAGATTCTTTACCGCTGTGCCACCTGAGAAGTCCTATGATCTATTAGAGTCATTAAACTAATTTAACACATCATGATCCACATTTATATTTAACTTATGAGAAAAAAGAGAGTAGAAAGGTATGGGAAAGATCAAAAGATGTTGCACATAACAGTGTATTATTGCATCATATTTCTGCTATAGCTTAATATACATGTGTATACTAGATAGATAAAATGTATTTCCTAATTTGGGTCACAGTCAAAATTTTTGGAAAAAACACTGTCTAAATATTGCTTTGGACTAATGTCTTAAGCCTACATGGTGATAGGTAAGGATTTCTTAATGAGGAGGCAATTGGGAAAACTCATCAAAAGCACAGGTAGCTGCTCTTCTTGATTCTTCTGGAGATAGGACCTGGATGTAGGAAGCAGAAGGTACTGCCAGGGACATAATGTGTTACTTCTTGGGCACTTTTATTTTCCTCAGTTTGAACCAGTACAATGTTTAACACATAATGAGCACTCTAAGCCTTGATGGTTGGCTAAAGCTTTTTTTAACAATTGTATCACGGTTTTTGAAGTGTTTCTCAATAAGCTGGTTTTGCCCCAGGACCTAATTTACTCAGGGTCATTAAACTCATCAAAGGCCTTCCCACAACAACCCCATTGCTAGAAGCTCTCTCATTGGAGCTCTTTTTTAGCCATGTCTGTTGCAGCCATCCCGCTCTTGGTGATGAATAATTATCCCCTTTGGGAAAACGTTGGCCAATGATGTGGAACTGTCTTTATGTTTAGAAGCTTGGAGACCTGGGGTCCAGTCAGGTGCCTCTCAGTTCAGGTGACTTCTGGGGCTGTGTTTTCTCTTTCATGAGATGAGGGAGTTGGACCCATTGGTTCTTGACGTCTTTTCCACCTTTACTCTTTACTCAATGAATCATTCATTTTACATTTAGGCTATATGTATTCTCATCTAGATTTTTGGCTTGTTGGGGGTTGAAAGTGGGTTTCTTTGGCATCTTTTCAAGGGTCTACTCAAAGTGCCCATAGAATGCCTTTTACAAATGCTGACTTATTGGTGGCTTTTGCAAGGGGAAGCTTAACTTTGGTTGTTTATCTTAATGTCCCTATTTTCGTTATTTCCTTACTTTTCATTTCATTATATTGATCTCTGTTCTTTTTGTAGCTGTGAAATGGACCTCTTGGGACAAAAGTTTTTAATAAGTTAAGATGTTATCCAAATACCTGGTATTTGTAGATATTTTGAAGGAGGTGGGAAGGAAACCGATCTTGGCATAACAAGTAGAAAGCTGAATTTTATGCCAAGCATTTGAGATAGCATTGAATATGTACTTTGCATTGTGTAGCACTGTCCAACATTGCTAATAATTACGTCCCAACTCCTTAAGAGTCTCATGTTCTTTGGAATCCGCCTCCATCTATTGCACTTTTTACTGCTAATGAGCTTCTTCCAGTGGTAGCTGGAGTTTAGGAATGAGGAAGAGTACTGTTATGTAACAATTTTACCCATGGTAAAGAGAATATGGTCCCATTTTGGTGATCGTGTTTATCTCAAGGGTAACTGACACGCTAGTTTAAATTTCTTAAATGGAAAAATTTGTAAATAAGCCTCATGCTTGCTAATATGTTGTACCCTTATCTTTTGACTTCTTAAATCAGATAATGAATCAGGCTTCAATATTTAAGCAGACAGGGAAAGGAAAAAGCATCAATTTATCCAGGATATGGTAGAACGGTTCCTCTGTCAACTCATACCACTTCTCTAGTCTGGACATCTAAGCCTTTCTCAAATACACATCTATCACAAGCAACCTTAACTATCCTCATTGATTGGAGTTGACTGTCATATCAGAATGTTCGAAGAAAAAGTATTTTCCTGATGCAGGAGAGTTGCAGTTGCCAATGAGATTGGGATTTTCTGCAGTGCTGCCTCAAGGTAAACACTGCCATTCAAACCCTTGAAACGTGAAGGGTGACAATGCACTAAGCCCATGCCATTGCTTTTCTGAGGAAAAACAAAGTCTCATCCAGATAAAAACCACTTACAAACTGGAGGCTTGCTTCCGAGATTCAGTTCATTTTCACGTCAGCATTTTTCATATTCCAATATTGAACAGAAAGGAAAATTAGCAGAGAAAAATGAGATAAATCTTGCATTAATGTGAAGATCCTAGAGGCCAGCCTTAGGTTTCTGAGAAGTGAGGAATCCTTGTACACTGATTTTCACCTGTCTTTCTGGAACATGGTGATTTATGTATACATCAAATATCTGTGCGTCATTGTGGTTGGTTTCCTCTGTAATGAGAAAGTGATGCCTTCATCCAGATCAAGACAAAAAAACTCTATCATTCAAGCAAGCCTTGGCTTATGGATATCACTATGTGGCCTTCAGTTCAGTTCAGTCGCTCAGTCGTGTCTGACTCTTTGTGACCCCGTGAATTGCAGCATGCCAGGTTTCCCTGTCCATCACCAACTCCCAGAGATTACTCAGACTCATGTCCATCAAGTCGGTGATGCCATCTAGCCATCTCATCCTCTGTCATCCCCTTCTCCTCCTGCCCTCAATCCCTCCCAGCCTCAGAGACTTTTCCAATGAGTCGACTCTTCACATGAGGTGGCCAAAGTATTGGAGTTTCAGCTTTAGCAACAGTCCTTCCAATGAACAGCCAGGACTGAGCTCCTTTAGAAAGGACTGGTTGGATCTCCTTGCAGTCCAAGGGACTCTCAAGAGTCTTCTCCAACACCACGGTTCAAAAGCATTAATTCTTCAGCTCTCAGCTTTCTTCACAGTCTAACTCTCCCATCCATACATGACCACTGGAAAACCATAGCCTTGACTAGACAGACCTTTGTTGGCAAAGTAATGTCTCTGCTTTTGAATATGCTATCTAGGTTGGTCATAACTTTCCTTCCAAGGAGCAAGCGTCTTTTAATTTCATGGCTACAATCACCATCTGCAGTGATTTTGGAGCCCAAAAAAATAAAGTCTGACACTGTTTCCACTGTTTCCCCATCTATTTCCCATGAAGTGATGGGACCAGATGCCATGATCTTTGTTTTCTGAATATTGAGTTTTAAGCCAACTTTTTCACTCTCCTCTTTTACTTTCATCAAGAGGCTTTTTAGTTCCTCTTCACTTTCTGCCATAAGAGTGGTATCATCTGCATATCTGAGGTTATTGATATTTCTCCCAGCAATCTTGATTCCAGCTTGTGCTTCTTCCAGCCCAGCGTTTCTCATGATGTACTCTGCATAGAAGTTAAATAAGCAGGGTGACAATATACAACCTTGACGTACTCCTTTTCCTATTTGGAACGAGTCTGTTGTTCCATGTCCAGTTCTAACTGTTGGTTCCTGACCTGCATATACGTTTCTCAAGAGGCAGGTCAGGTGGTCTGGTATTCCCATCTCTTGAAGAATTTTCCAGTTTATTGTGATCCACACAGTCAAAGGCTTTGGCATAGTCAAAAAAGCAGAAATAGATGTTTTTCTGGAACTCTCTTGCTTTTTGATGATCCTGCAGATGTTGGCAATTTGATCTCTGGGTCCTCTGCCTTTTCTAAAGCCAGCTTGAACATCTGGAAGTTCATGGTTCACGTATTGCTGAAGCTTGGCTTGGAGAATTTTGAGCATTCGTTTACTAGCATGTGAGATGAGTGCAACTGTGCAGTAGTGAGCATTCTTTGGCATTGCATTTCTTTGGGATTGGAATGAAAACTGATCTTTTCCAGTCCTGTGGCCAACTGGTGAGTTTTCCAAATCTGCTGGCATATTGAGTGCAGCACTTTCACAGCATCATACCCTTAGAGAGGTTCAAACCCTGAGTTTCAGTTTAATATAAAGCAGAAACTACTACTTTTTCTACTGCTTCTTCACATTAACTTGGCCTAAATGGAATAAGAATATGTCCCAGCCAGTGATATTCCCAGTGATTATTCCCATTTTAAGTGGAACATCCTAAACTAAATATCATACTTAATAATATAAATCAGCAAACTATTAGCTAATAATATTTACTAATAGTGTTTCAGATGACATAATAAAAAGCATAGAGTAGAACCATGATGGTCAATTTTATAAGCCAAATAATGAAGGAAAAAGATAATTTTATCAGACAGAACTGGACATAAGAGTAGGTTAAACTGTTTTAGCAAAGAAAAGGGGGGGCAGAAAAAGACAATTCATTGAATTAAAACCAATCAAAATCACAAATACACACACACACTCAAAGAGAAACTGGTGAAAGGCACCTAACTTGTGGATTTGGGGGTGAAACTGTGATGCATATAGGAAGGACTGATTGTAATAATTAACAGCAAATTGACAAATTCCCTCTGTAATTCATTCTTCTTCCTTTCCTCTGTCAAAGTCAAGGACCAGGGCAACTTTATATAGTTTACTGAGTTGGTACAATGTTTTGTAACTAAGAAGTGCTCAATAATTATTTATTGAAGAAAAGACTTGTAATTTCACTAGCCCACGACAGAGATGAAGATGATTTTTTAGAAATAGATGAAAAGGTGTTTGAAATTGTACATGTTCTTTGGACCATTTTAGAACCATGGCTTTTAAACAAAGCCTGTGAAATGATTGTGTAACGAGGAGACTGTATTTCCCAACATGAGTATATGTCTAAATGTTTTCTCTTTTGTTTTCTGCATCCCGTATGGAGCAGTGGTAAGAATCTGTAAAGAACCCTCTTTCCAGCCCAACCTCCCATTTCCTGCCTTCTAAAGCACCATTTGGGCTTCCCTGGTAGCTCAGCCATAAAGAATCCGTCTGCTAATGCAGGAGACGCAGGTTCGATCCTTGGCTTGGGAAGATCACCTGGAGAAGGAAATAACAATCCACTGTCGTATTCTTGCCTGGAAAATCTCATGGAATGGACAGAGGATCTTGGCAGGCTACAGTCCATAAGTCATAGGGTCAGACATGACTTAGGGACTGAGTAGGTGTGAACGCACCTTCAAAGTATCCCTCTGACTACGTGATCATGAAAATGGCTTCCTTATTGGCCCAGAGGAAAGTGGGGCAGTTATTTCCATTAAATGAGGAAATAAAATCGTGAGGCCTTTTCTCAAACCTGGTGTGGAGCCAAGATCAGAACTTTTATTATTTGATTTTTCCTTTCTGCTTCCTTGACTCTGTTTGCAGTTCTCAAACTCAGCCCCAGGGGCTCCCCAGGATGTGCTAATGGCACAATAGGTCTGGGAAAGAAGCCGGCAGAACTCCTGGCTACTTCTTCCTTCTTCCAAACATACACTTTACTCTGATATTTTTACAATTCAAGTCTCCATAGAGACTTAGTTTGAGAAAAAATTCTTATGAATTAAAAAATAGTTTGACAACTGCCCATCCTTTACCTTCCTATAGTGCCTCCTTCATAATAAAATGGAAGGTAGAAACTAAACTTGAGATGAATTAAGTATATTTTATAGTCTGCATGGCTGTACTTTGATCATCTGTTGTATCCACAGACAGCCTGTAGTCTTTTTGCTGAAGTGTTTCTAGAGGTGGAAACCTCTAGAGAAACTTAACCTCTAAGTTTTTTTTTTAACCTCTAAGAAACCTCTAAGAAAAACTTAACACCTTACCTTTCTCTCTTGCAGACAAGTCAAGCTATTTTTAAGATGCAGAAAATCCAAAAAGATGGAGGCAGTGAGGTTGTATGGTTGCCAGAACTGAGTAGGACTGCCATGAGACTCCAAAGGGTAGAATTAATTGTAATTTTACTGTATTCTAGGGTTAGAATGGCTGTCTTATGGGTCAAGAAAATGCATTATAAAAACGCAGTGGCAAAACTAGATTCTCAGGGAAAGAATCCCATTAACTAAGCTGACAAGGGTAATATGTTAGCCAGAATCTCTGCTCTGATAACCTTTTCAAAAAGTGATTTACACTGGCAAGGCTTCCCTTTCTCAAAATGTATTAAAAAGACAAACTATTGCTCAGAAGGCTATATGATGAGCATAAATTAAAACTCAGTGATGTCTAATGAATTTTCTTGTTCCCCACAAAGAATACTGCCAAAATACCCACCCTGTGCCTCCAAGATTCAATGTCATTCTCCTCTGGGAAGTTCTGTGTATACAGAACTCACATTGCTAGACCTTACCATTCTATGTTGGCCACCACCATTGATAAGCTTTCTCTCTAAGATGACTCAGTATTGCTGACTATGATAGTAAATGAAGTAAGTAAATAGTGGTTCTGTTTGGAGTAGGAGACATTCTTTCTCCTTTGATTATTGATGACATGAGTTTAATCCTCAGAGAAGGACTGTCTCTCTATGATTTCTAAGTGTTTGAAGTCCCTTCTTTCTGTTCCCGCTGTGAACTTTCTGTTTGGTTTTATTTTTTTAATATTTGTATTTATTTTATTTTATTTTTACTATTTCTTTTCGGTTGTGCTATTTATTTCAGTCTGTTTACCCCTTTGCCCATTCTATTCATTTTCCTTCACCTTCTCCTGAAATATGAGAACCTTAAAGGAGTAGCAGGTTAGGTGAATCCCTGTATTTCCCCAGCCTCTCCAAACATGGTTACCAACACCCCATCTACTCACTCAGCTTAGCACTGCTGTGTTTCTATAGGAGTCTGGCCAAGGGGGACTTGTCTGCCAAAGGAGACCCATGAGCTTCATCTCTTTGCAGCTTCTAATTCCAATTTCCTTCACATTCGTTGCTCAGACCAAGACAAAACTGTTGTATGCCCACATATACAAGGCTGCTTCTTGTCTCTTGATGTTCCTTTTCTAGAGATTCCCTTCTTTCTCTGCTTTGTTCTGATTTTCATAGCTTAAGTATCTCTTGCTCTATGGGAATTTTTAATGATTTCCAAACTCCCAAATAACTGATTTCCTTTCTCGCCTATCCTTGTTTACATGCCTAGCATCACTTTCACGTTAGGTTGCAAAGCTTTCATTAGAAAGAATCCATTTACTGCTTTTTATCCTTAGCAACTAATAGTGGGTCTAGCACAAGACAAAGGACTTCGCAGGTGGCACTGGTAAAGAACCTGTCTGCCTGTGCAAGAGATACAAGAGATGCAGGTTCAATCTCTGGGTCAGGAAGATCCCCTGGAGAAAGAAACGGCAACCCACTCCAGTATTCTTGCCTAGAGAATCCCATGAAAAAAGGAGTCTGGTGGGCTACAGTCCTCGGGGGTCACACAAAGTCAGACATGGCTGAGCACAGCACAGCAGCACAATACAGGAAGTATTTGTAAGTTATTTTTGGACTGATCTGCCATACTGGTCCACTATGCCTAACTGGTCTTCACCTTGGATTCTTCAAAAAGCACTTGTGCCTATAATTTTGTTTGCACTTATCATCATCATCAACAGATTTTCTTCTCTGCCCTTCTCTTCCCTGATCTTTGTTCTGGAAGGCTGATTCCTACGAACTGTGTCACCTAGGCTCTGTTATTCTCTGGCTTTGGTCAATAAGAGGCATCACCAGGAGACAGTAGGACAGAAGGAGAAAGAGGTCAAGGTCTTTCTTCCCTGCTCGCTCCCTCTCCGCATTGGCACTCTTTCTGGCAGCAGCTGCAGCCTCTGACAGACAGCCATTCCTCTGTATCTGTAGCTCTTCCTGGACCCTGGAAATACTATTTCCTTCCTTTATTCCTTTAGATTTAAAAGCGGTAACAGCTTCCTGACCTTGATAGTCTCTTGTTAGCTCAACATACTTTGTTTGTTTGTTTTTTTCCATTGACCTTGCCCGTATCTCTATAAGTAGTCTTTCAATTGAGGCCTTCTTATTTATACCATCAGAGGGATTTCTACATGCCCTGCCAAGCCTTTTAGTCTCTTGCAAGATATACAGCATCCCAGTATCTTGTTGGATCTGATATCCTGCCCTCAAGTCCATCTACCTGCCTTAATTCTCTGCTTAATTCTTGCCAACCAACCTTCTTTAAGGGCACTGACTGCTACTCTCTACCATTCTAACTCCTGGCCATCAGTAGACCTACCTAAGGAGCAGTCTACCTTGCCTACGTGAATTTGATTTCCAATTGACGTCTGGACACCTGCCGTCATGTTCTGCCTGCCATTTTGGACCTCTCAAGTTCCCAATGTCCCTTGGACACTGGGCAGTGTATCTCCTTTTAAAGGTGGGTCTTGTGCGAGGATTCCTTTCTCCTACTTTATAATTCCTATACTTTGCTTTCTCCAGTGAGCTGAAGTCTTGAGGCATGTAAGCTTCCTATGTTTTTCTTTCTTTCATGGCTATTATGATATGTCTCTTTTGAGAGAGATTCTGCAGAAAAAAAATTAAACATACATGTTTTTACCATCACCCTTGATAAGATTTCAGACTGGCATTAACAGAGGTTATGCCCTCTACAAAGCAAGAATGATAAATTATCTTGTTGGAGAATTCCATATCGCCATAGTCATTTTTAGGTCATGGTGGCTATTTTCTTCCTTGTACCTAGTTTAAGCTAAAAGCAGTTTGATATAAAATTGTTTTCTTAGAGTCAGATTTTCCAAAGTATATATAAAAAGAGGCTGCGTGTCCTTGTTTTGTGCCATGGGGCCTGTGCTTTTGCAGCTGAAAATAGCATCGGCGCTCATTCTTGGCACATTTTACTGCAAGCTTCTACCTAATTTGCTGTCCACACTCACTCCGAAGTCCTTTTCAACACTGCTGCTTTCCAAGTATTTCCTTCCCACTGCCTATCTGTGTCTCACATTCCACAAAGCTATTCATTTTCCAGTTTTGAGGTTGATATGCATCCTTATACCAACCTCTCTTCTCGCTAGAAACCCTATTTTCCTATTCCTGGGTAGAAAGGTTTTTTTTAAATTGATTTGTTTCCATTATTACAAAAACAATACATTTTTAGGAAAATACAGAAAGGCAAAGAAAGTCTAAAACTGTCATCCAGAGATAATTGTTGATAAAAATTTCATGTATATCTTTTAACTATATCTGGACATAGATGAATATGTCAGTGTATAAAACGAAATGAGATGACTTTTTATATATACTATTATGCAGCCTATTTATCTTAACTCAGTATCCGAACAATTTCCGTATGTGCAAAAAGGTAAAAAGGAGTGGGTAGCCTTTCCTTTCTCCAGGAAATCTTTAAAACCCAAGTCTCCAGTATTTTAGGTGGATACTTTACCAACTGAGCCACAAGAAAAGCTCAAGAATACTGGAGTGGGTAGCTTAGAAATAGATAAATATGTCAATGTATAAAACAAAATGAGATGACTTTTATACATACTATTATGCAGCCTGCTTATCTTAATTCAATAACTGAACAATTTCCATATGTGCAAAAAGGTATGCAACCTGAATGTATACTATTTTCACTAGTAGTTATATGTTAACACATGTATGAATACTGCTCAGGTTAAAACATGGAACATTAACCATCATTCCTGAAGTCTCCTTCTAATCACGTCATCTGCCTTGCAATTCTGCAATCATTATCCTGACTTTTAAGATAATCAGCTCTTACCTTTTCTTTATAGTTTCACGACCTATGTTATAACATACATACAAATATGTATTATTATCTCTTCTTGGTAAACTAAATACTTTATCAGTGTAAACTAAATGTTTTATCAATGTAAACTAACTTTCTATCTCTAAAAACTTTCGCTTTAAAGTCTGTTTTCTTGTATTAATATAGTTTCATCAGAATATTTTATTTATACTTTGAAAATATGTATTTTTCCATTATTTAAGTATCAGCCTTTTGTTTTCTTATATTTCTTGTATGTGTCTTGTAAGTTGCATATAGTGGTTCTGGAGATTTGTCCTGTCTAATGATTTTTGTCTTTCAGCTGAAAAACTTAGTCCCTTGAGTTATTTTAATATAATTTTATGTATTTGGAAATTTACATTTACCATTTCACTTTGTGCTTCCTTTTCATACTTCCCATATAGATTCCTATCTGTTTGTCCATCTCTCTCATATATGTGTGTTTGTGTGTGCATATGTGTGTGCATGCACATGTGCAAGTGAAGATCCTTGACCTTACAGTTAAAAAAATATCAGTCTTTGACATGCTCTGGGTTCAAGTTTCATTAGACCAGATTGACAGAAATCACAATTCATCTCTACTAGTCAAAACAGATCCAGTGACTTGATGCCAACAAACATATAAAGCATCTCATTTAAAGCCTGTGAAGACAGTTAACAGATACATATCCCTCTTTACCACAAGGTTCTGAACTTAAATCCCTCAGGGGACAACTTGCTAATACTGATGTGTTCACACCATAGTTGTTCAATCACTAAACTGTGTGCAACTCTTTGTGACCCCATAGACTGTAGCCCACCAGGCTGTCCGTGGGGTTTCCCAGGCAAGACTACCAAAGTGGATTGCCATTTCCTTCTCCTATGTTTACACAGATGGGTGCAATAGACTACTATAGGACAATAAAGAATGCTGGGGATTGGTGCATGAGAGAATCTATAGGCAACCAAACTCCTTGAAATTTAGTTTTTAAAAAATCCTCTATGTATATGTCTAGTCAAGGCTATGGTTTTTCCAGTAGTCATGTATGGATGAGAGAGTTGGACTATAAAGAAACTGAGCCCTGAAGAATTGACACTTTCGAACTGTGGTATTGGAGAAGACTCTTGAGAGTCCCTTAGACTGCAAGGAGATCCAACCAGTCCATTCTAAAGGAGATCAGTCCTGGGTGTTCTTTGGAAGGACTGATATTGAAAATTAAGCTCCAATATTTTGGCCACCTGGTGCGAAGAGCTGATTCATTTGAAAAGACCCTGATGTTGGGAAAGATTGAAGGCAGGAGGAAAAGGGGATGACAGAGGATGAGATGGTTGGATGGCATCACCGACTCAATGGACATGAGTTTGGGTAAACTCCAGGAGTTGGTGATGGACAGGGAGGCCTGGCATGCTGCGGTTCATGGGGTCTCAAAAAGTGGGACACAACTAAACAACTCAACTGAACTATGTATATGAGATACTTCTGCACGCAAGATTGTATGTTCAAACAGTCAGGAAAACTAAAAGTAGAGATTTAATAGTAACTAATATGTATCCAACACTTGGTATGTCTCAATAATAACATTTACAAGTATTAATTTACCTAATCCTCACAATAATCCATCATATCAACATACGAATTTTGTTATAGATCAGAACACTGAGACAGAATTTTGCTAATTGGCTGAAGGTCATATCAGATAGTATGTGGTGGAGCCAGGGTACAAACACAGGAGTTCTGGCTCCATCCACACTCTCTGCCACTAAGCATATGGTCTCTCCAAGTCTTGATAAGTATGTAATTATTAGACAAATTAATATTCTAGAAACAAAATTAATACTGTCTACCAGATTCTCTCAAAACTCAGATGTATGTTATATTAATATATTAATTGTATACACATATACATAATTACTCAGATTAAGTATAGTTTGAAATTTTAGCATGATGTAGGTCTGCTTTGGTCTCTACTCAAAAACAATTTGGATATTGAAAAATCAAACAAGCCAAAAAATGCAAACAAAATTTTAAAAGGAAAAAACTCACCTCAATATAAGAGAATATCACCATAAGTTTTTCTCACCATTTAGACTCCTTGCTAAAAATGGATATTTGCTAAAATATTACTAAAAATATCAGTGTGTTTGAATGAAAAATTTTATGTTGAAATGTTAAGCTTCCTATACCTGCAATTAATGGTAAAAATAAGGCAGAGTAATAAAACGTTTTCTAAATATGGATATCCAACATAAATAGTAATTGAATCAGCATTAATTTTATTTACTTAAAACTAGATTTTTCACCTTCCATTAAATGAAAGATTTCTTCTAAGACAAGAATATTAAATGGGAATAGAGAATATACATATATAGAATATATCTGTATATAGAATATATATATTGTCTATATCATTAATTTCTCTTCCTCCACTTTTTATGTATTTCTAACTTCATAATACTAAAAATATTTTGACTAAGTAACTGGCTTTAAAACAACTTCTCACTATATAGGCAAGTCCTTTTTTACTACAAATAATTTCATTGCTGTTCAAAAATATTCGACCATTCTAGCTAGTTACTTCACAGAATTCCATGTGTCTTCACATCTGTCTTTGCACCATGCTATGCTCAGTCGCTAAGTTGTGTCTGACTCTTTGTGACCCCATGGACTGTAGCCTACCAGGCTCCTCTGTCCATGGAATTCTCCAGGCAAGAATACTGGAATGGGTTGCATTTTATCCTCCAGAGGATCTTCCTGACCAAGGTATCAACCTAGTGTCTCCTGCATTGGCAGGAGGATTCTTTACCACTGAGCTACTTGGGAAGCTCCTGTCTTTGTACCACTTGTAAACTTTTAGCATGACCTTCATTTTATGCTGTGTAGCTTTCTCCAATATTTACTTAAGGCACAGAGAACCAATCCCATCACTATGATAATTTTTATTCAACTGTGTCAGCCTAAAGGAGCAGTAAGAATGGCAGCTATGTACAAGGAAGGCAGGAGTCGGTAAGAAGTTAAGGCCTGAGAATAATTCCCAGGAATCACATGAAGATATATGTTATGTTTTATGAATAAAAATCAGTTTTGAAAAGTAAATGGAAATGTGTTTGAATGGTCACAATTTAAATTAGAAATTCCTGTATTATTCATTTCACTGCAGAGAACTGAATTAACTCTATACTCATGTTAAAGTTATAGGGACAATTGTAACACAATTGAAAACAGGAAAATTTGTCTTCAACCACAAACCTAAATAAAATCTTAAATTATAAATTATTTAATTACTTTCCCTATCTTTGAAATTCCTCCAGTCTATCTTATATTTCATATCTATTATGCTGGGTTCAGGGCAGGATTCCCCACACTAGGCCACAGTTGGTATTGATTATTTTGAATTGAAGTTGCTTAGCAACCCACTCCAGTATTCTTGCCTGGAGAATCCCAGGGATGGGGGAGCCTGGTGGGCTGCCATCTATGGGGTCGCAGAGTCTGACACGACTGAAGCAACTTAGCAGCAGCAGCAGCAAGAAGCAGCTGATGAAGGAAACTCTGACCATCCTCTCCCTGAAAGAAGGAAATAAATCTCCCATATGAAAGATGCCCTAGCTATATCTGGAATTAGAAGGACACCCTATTGCCAGAGATTGGGAATTTGGGCTGTGATGCCTGTGGAAACAAACCTCATTACTTCCTTAATTTACTATCCCACCTAAAAGAAATCAGTGCTAAATATTCACTGCAAGGACTGATGCTGAAGCTGAATTTGGCCATGGAATGCAAAGAACTGACTCATTGGAAAAGACCCTGATGCTGAGAAAGTTTGAAGTCAGGAGGAGAAGGGGACAACAGAGGATGAAATGGTTGGATGGCATCACCGACTGGATGGACATGAGTTTGAGCAAGCTCCGGGAGCTGGTGATGGACAGGGAAGCCTGGCATGCCGCAGACCGTGGGGTTGCAGAGTCGGACACAACTGAGCGATTGAACTGAAACTCTGTTTAGATTTTTCAACAATTAAGTACTTAAAACCTAAGTTTCTTTTTCTTGTCAATTTCTCACAAATTTATCTTTTTCTTTGTCTAAAAAGTACAGTAGCTGGCTGCTTTGGCCATTTCTTAAGTCCTTATTTCTATGAGAGCTCCATGAGCACAAATTAAAATTTGTTTCCTTTTCTCCTGTTAATCAGTCTGTGTCAATTTTATTATTAGTCCAGCCACAGACTGAGGTAGAGGGAAAAATTTTCCTTCCCTGATGGGTGCAATTGTGACATACTACATGTGCATTAAATTGTTAATTAAAACATACTCATATAGCACCCCACTCCAGTACTTGCCTGGAAAATCCCATGGACGCAGGAGCCTGGAAGGCTGCAGTCCATGGGGTCGCTGAGGGTCAGACCCGACTAAGCGACTTTACTTTCACCTTTCACTTTCATGCATTGAAGACAGAAATGGCAACCCACTCCAGTGTTCTTGCCTGGAGAATCCCAGGGACGGGGGAGCCTGGTGGGCTGCCGTCTGTGGGGTCGCACAGAGTCAGACACAACTGAAGTGACTTAGCAGCAGCAGCAGCATAAGGTATTAATAGTTATTTTCCTTTCTGATGCATAATCATTCATAAATATCTTCTGAAACTGTACCCATATATGTTGTTCCGTCACCAGGTCATGACCAACTCTTTGTGACCCTATGGACTGCAGCACGACAGGCCTTCCTGTCCACCTCCCAAAGTTTGCCCAAGTTCATGTCCATTAAATCGATAATGCCATCCAACCATCTCAGACTTTATCGCCCTCTTCTCCTCTTGCCCTTGGTCTTTCCCAGATTCAGGGTCTTTTCCAATGAGTCAGCTCTTCTTATCAGATAGCCAAATTATCATTGGAGCTTCAGCTTCAGCATCAGTCATTCTGAAGAGTCTTCAGGGTTGATTTCTTTTAAGATTAACTGGTTTGATCTCCTTGCTTTCCAGGGGACTCTCAAGGGTCTTCTCCAGCACTACAGTAAGAAAGCATTAATTCTTCAGTGCTCTGCTTTCCTTATTGTCCAGCTCTCATATCTGTACATGACTACAGGAAAGACCATAGCCTTGACTATACGGACCCTTGTCAGCAAAGTGATGTCTTGGCTTTTTAACACAGGGTTTATCATAGCTTTCCTTCCGAGAAGCATTTGTCTTCTGATTTCATGGCTACAGTCACCATCCACAGTGATTTTTAGAGCCCAAGAAGAGGAAATCTGCTTCCACCTTCTCCCCTTCTGTTTGCCATGAAGTGATGGGACCAAATGCCATGATCTTAGTTTTCTTTAATACTGAGTTTTGAGCTGGCTTTTTCACTCTCTTCCTTCACCCTTATCAAGAGGCTCTTTAGTTCCTCTCTGCTTTCTGCCATTAGAGTGGTATCATCCACATATCTGAGGCTGTTCATGTTTCTCCCGGCAATTTTGATTCCAGCTTGTAACTCATCAAGCCCGGCATTTCATATGATGTGCTCACCTATATATGTACCTTCAATATTTTTTAAAATATCTATTGATTTTCACTGAAACTCTATATGAAATAGTAACTTTCTATTTAAAAGAATCATTTTTACCCTTTAATCATGGTTCTGAATTTTTAATATAATATATGGCAAAGTAGGGAACCCTTTTTGTAGGTTTTAGTAATTATGAAGTCAATTATAATTGTCAAGTTATATAGTTATGTAGAAATATTACTAGTGAAAAGATATTCATAATAAAAGACTTATTGACTATTAATGTTGCTATTCTTACACAGCCTCTCATTTCTATTTAAATATACCATAATACAAGGTGAAGGAACTATGTCATTCTTTTTGTTTAAAAATTACATATGTGATATGACCATGAAGTTACATAGGTACTGGGTTAAAAGATCATTCTGTTTACTGACATGTATGCTATTTACGATTTATAGAATTTTTATAAATGCAAAACTAGAATTACTTTGTTGTCTAGGTTCTAAGGTTATAATGACAGGTTAGCATAGATTACCTTCATATTTAAAGTGTTAAATTTTGAACTTCATGAGCTTTTGAACCTTTAGCATAGTATTTGCTGAGTTTATTGGTCATTTACTATCTTCTTTATTTTTCCTTAATATGCTAAATTAACTTCAGGCATTTGTCAAAATTTTATTCAATTACACACAAAGACTGATTGTTGCATATGGTTGCACTACAAAAGACTAAACCTGGAAATCTCAGTTATTTGCCCTTCAAATCTTGAAATAGTAAATGTGCTTCCCTAAATAGAAAAAAAAAAAATATATATATATATATATTCAAAACTGTTTTAATGTCATGCTTTTAAATTGCTTTCAGAATGTCTGCCTGAACGGTAAGAGAGCTACATATACCACTGAGAACTAAATCTTCCTGTTCTGAGATTCAAAAACTTATTTTGAATCATGAATAAATCCAACATTGGCATTATACGGCATCATCAAAACTTTCTGTAGTCATATTCTTTTAACATGCTTAAATTCAAACCAAAAAAGCAAGCGAAAATACTTTGCACACCAGCAGCCACACAATTCTCTTTCTGTCCTCCATATTACCTCAAACACAGTTTTCTTGCCTTTGTCATTTATGCAACTTTTGATCTCTACATTTTTACTTTACTCTAACTTTTAGAAATGTGTATTCTAAGTATCTCCCAAAATGTATTTTTATATTTAATTTGATTTATTTTCTTAAATTTATTGCTTCCCTGGTGGCTCAGTGGTAAGGATCTGCCTGTCAAAGAGGGTGACATGCGTTCGATCCCTGGGTCAGGAAGATCACCTGCAGAAGGAAATGGCAACCCTTTCCAACATTCTTGCCTGGGAAATCCCATGGACAGAGGAACCTGGTGGGCTATAGTCCATGGGATCCAAAAAGAGTCAAACACGGCTTAGCAACTAAACAAAAGCAACAAATATTTAATTAATTTTTTAATTCAATTCCATTCTGAAGGCATTAGTGAAGTGAAAGTCACTCAGTCGTGTTTGACTCTTTGCGACCCCATGGACTATAGATACAGTCCATGGAATCCTCCAGGCCAGAATACTGGAGTGAGTATCCTTTCCCTTCTCCAGGGGATCTTTCCGTCCCAGGGATTGAACCCAGGTCTCCTGCATTGCAGGCAGGTTCTTTACCAACTGAGCTATCAGGGAAGCCCCTGAAGGCATTAAGGGCATGCCTATTCTGTGCTTTGCCATATATATCATATATATTATTTTATTAGCCCTTTTAAATTTTTTTCAGAGTTATTTATCTTGATATGCATTGCATGCATGCATGCTAAGTTTCCTTATTTGTATCTAACTCTTTACGACCTATGAAATGTAGCCTGCCAGGCTCCTGACCCAGGGATTGAACCTGGGTCTCCTGTATTACAGGCAGATTCTTTACCACTGAGCCACTGGGGAAGCCCTGATATGCATTCAGTTCAGTTCAGTTCAGTTCAGTCGTTCAGTTGTGTCTGACTCTTTGTGACCCAGGTGCCCTCAAAAAATGAAATTTGGTTTGCAATTTAGTTTATACTACGTTTGTGGGTTATTTGTTATTTCATTCAAAATTCTTATTGAACACCTATTGTCTTCCAGGCACTATGCTAGATAGTGGGGGAAAGAAGGTAAGTCAGTCTGATGTGGTTCCATCATTCATGGAGATTAATTTCTAATTTTTACACATTTTAAAAAATAGGGACTGATTTAGGATATAATCTGAGAGGTAAATAGTATGAAAGGGCTATAAAAAAAAGAGAGATCAGGTTGTGGTTGATTAGTTGAAGAAAATTCAAGGGAAAATACAACTTGATGTCGGCTTCATACATAAGCAATTCTTTTAATTAGAGATATTGCTACAGACATTTTTAACAGCATACATCACCTCCAAACCACTGAAGGCAAACCTACAATCTACACTATAAATTGTGAAGAATATATGCACTTTTGGACCATGATGAGTGGAAACAGTAACAGACTTCATTTTGGGGGGCTCCAAAATCACTGCAGATGGTGACTGCAGCCATGAAATTAAAAGACACTTGCTCCTTGGAAGAAAAGTTATGACCAACCTAGACAGCATATTAAAAAACAAAGACATTACTTTGCCAACAAAGGTCTGTCTAGTCAAGGCTATGGTTTATCCAGTAGACATGTATGGATGTGAGAGTTGGACTATAAAGAAAGCTGAGCGCCAAAGAATTGATGCTTTTGAACTGTGGTGTTGGAGAAGACTCTTGAGAGTCCCTTGGCCTGCAAGGAGATCCAACTAGTCTATCCTAAAGAAAATCAGTCCTGAATATTCATTGGAAGGACTGATGCTGAAGCTGAAACTCTAATACTTTGGCTGCCTGATGAGAAGAACTGACAGAGACACATGTACCCCAATGTTCATCGCAGCACTGTTTATAATAGCCAGGACATGGAAACAACCTAGATGTCCATCAGCAGATGAATGGATAAGAAAGCTTTGGTACATGTACACAATGGAGTATTACTCAGCCGTTAAAAAGAATTCATTTGAATCAGTTCTGATGAGATGGATGAAACTGGAGCCGATTATACAGAGTGAAGTAAGCCAGAAAGAAAAACACCAATACAGTATACTAACACATATATATGGAATTTAGAAAGATGGCAATGACGACCCTGTATGCAAGACAGGAAAAAAGACACAGCTGTGTATAACGGACTTTTGGACTCAGAGAGAGAGGGAGAGGGCGGGATGATTTGGGAGAATGGCATTCTATCATGTATACTATCATGTAAGAATTGAATTGCCAGTCTATGTCTGACGCAGGATACAGCATGCTTGGGGCTGGTGCATGGGGATCACCCACAGAGATGTTATGGGGAGGGAGGTGGGAGGGGGTTTCATGTTTGGGAACACATGTAAGAATTAAAGATTTTAAAATTTAATTAAAAAAAAATAATTAAAAAAAAAAAAAAAAACTTCCTCTAGGGGAAAAAAAAAAAAAAAAAAAAATGAAAAGACCCTGATGCTGGGAAAGACTGAAGGCAGGAGAAGAGGACGACAGAAGATGAGATGGTTGGATGGCATCGTCAACTCAATGGACATGAGTTTGAGTGAACTCCGGGAATTGGCAATGGACAGGAAGGCCTGGTGTGCTGTAGTCCATGGGGTCGCAAAGAGTCGGACACGACTGAGCAACTGAACTGAACTGAACTGAGAGAAGATATAAAGCCAACATGTATCCATCTCCTTGGTCTTGTAGCAGACTGCAGATTTCCTAACAGTCTAATGGCAGAATTCTGAGAAGAGCTCAGACCATCTTTCTAATAGCAGAATGAGACGTTGAGTGTATGCTCAGTCACTCAGCCATGTCCGACTCTTTGTTTCCCCATGGACTGTAACCCACCAGGCTCTTCTTTCCATGGGATTTTACAGATAAGAGTACTGGAGTGGGTTGCCATGCCTTTTGTCAGGGGATCTTTCTGACTCAGGGACTGAACCTGGGTCTCTCGGGTCTCCTGCATTGACAGGTGGATTGTTACCACTAGTGCCACCTCGGAGGCCCCAGTGAGACGTAGAAGCCAAGGCAAACCTTGAAAGAGTTGGAGAAATGTCCGGTAGGAACTCAGCCTGATACTGTAAAGTGTTATGGAAAATGGAGCAGAGGAAAAAGTGGTCTTCACTGATGTAGTTAAGCCTGGGTGAGGGCTAGAGGGGGAGCAGGGTGGATACCTCTTAATCTCAGAGACACTGTCTTTTCAGAAGGGTCTCCACAAGCCATCCAGACTTCCTGAAGAGCAAAAGGTAAAAGAAAATGGGCGAGGTGGATAGAGGACAGAGAGGATTCAGTGAGGGAGGACTCAGACGGCCAAGTCCCAACTGAGGTGTGAAGGGCGAGCCCTCCTCACTTCTGCTACCATCCCCTCAGGATTCAACAATAACGGCTCCAGATAGAATTGCTCCCATTTCATAACCAGGCAGGTGCCAGACGCAACATGAAGGAGAAAAGAATATAAGCAAAATACAGATGATGAAACTCTACCAGAAGAGCAATTTATCCCGGAAAGTAGCATGCTCCATAGAGGATACGAACACCATGACTTCACTAGGAACTACGAACATGTGAAAAATAGACATGGAAGGAAACAGAAAAACTGCAGAGACAGTTAAAAAAAAAAAAAAGGAAAAATAAGTTTGTAAAACTCAGGGAGAAAAGGGAAGAAGAAAAATAAAACCATTGTTAGAGAGAAGAGCTACTTTGAAAGCAACAAAACAAGGGAAAAGACATTTAGAAATGTGAAACACAAAAGTGAGGGAATCACATAAAATTAAATAAGAAAGAACAAAAATAGGAGAACAGAGTGAAGGTGATTGAGAGGGAGACAAAGGCATCAACATAATGAAAAGCTGTGATTCTCAGGGAAAATATAGAAATATGAAACAGAAATAAAATATTCATAATTATCCCAACTGTCTTTCAAAGCTTTAAGATTAAAGGTAAATTATCTCCTTTACATAAAAGCTCAGAAAATACAGCACACATAACCCTTTCTTTAAAAAGAAATTCCTTTATGTCACTAAAAAGGGAATCAGAATAGAAACTCAAAAGGGAGAAACCATGATAAAACTATCGAACCAAAGCTACCAATTCTTATTATTATAGTTGTGGTGTTCAAAGATAATGCTGTAAAATTCTGTAAATATATGTTTTAGTTATCTGTTGCTGCATAACAAATTACCCCAAGACTTACCAGCTTACAGCAATGAGAATTACTATCTACCATTGCTGGGAGTCAGGAATTTGGGTATGGCACCCTTCCAAACTCAATCAGTGATTGTTCATTGGATTTAGTTCCTCAAACACTGTAGGATGGACAGTCTCATTTCATCAGTGGCTGTAGGCTAAGGACTCATTTCATCAGTGGCTGTTGGCTAAGGACTGTCTTCAGTTTCTCGTCACATGAAATTCTCCAAAATGAGAACATGCTTCATGGAAGCACAATAGATCTGTGAGCCAGACGGAAGCCATAATCTTTTGCAAGTTAATCACAGAAAGGGCATTCATCACTTTTGCTCTAGTCTATGTTTTAAAAACAAGTGCTAAGTCTAGCTCAGGCTCAAGGGTGAAAAATTACAGAAGAGTGAGAATAGCAGGAGACGGGGATGACTGAAAGTCACCTTAGAAGTCTGTTTACTACTGTTGCTATGCCCAAATTCTGTTGCATTAACCCATCAATGTATTGTGAATATTTTCCAATGCAATGAATGTTTTAAAAATTATTTAAAAGTCAGTATACCATTCCATCATATGGATGTGTGCTAACACTGTCAGCCCTGTATTCTTAATAATTATGGACAGAAATCTAGAGATGTTTTGCCTGGGTTGGAATCTTGGTTCCCCCATTTAGTATTTGTGAAGCCTTGAAGAATTACTTAACTTCTTTATAGCTTCATTTCTTCATTGGCAAAATGGAGCAAATCTTAATACCTATTTCAAAGAGTTAAGAACAGTGCCTGACACATAGTAAGCACTCATTGAATGTTATCATCATCATTATTGCTATTATTCCATCGGTTAAAATGCTGCTGTGATCATCATTGAACATACAGTTTTCTTCATTTCTCTAATTATTTTCTTATGATAAATTCTTAAAAAATGAAATTGCTAGGCAAAGGATATATACCATTCTTCGCCAAGTTAGTTTTCAACAAGTTTATGGTAATTTATCTTCTTAGCAGAACATGACAATGTCTGTTTCCTCACACTCTCACCAGTTCTGGAATGTTTCATATTCATAACTGATGATGACTTGAAAAGCAAAAAATTCTATTGCATTTTAATTTTAACTTGTAGATCCTTATCATTGATCCTAAACTTTTTTCCATTTTTTCTGGAGGTATAACTGACATAGAACATTATATTAGTTTCAGGTGTACCACATGATGATTTGTATATATTACAAAATGTTCACCACACTAAGTCTAGTTAGCACCCATCACCATAATAGTTACAGAATTTTTTTCTTGTGATGAGAACTTTAAAGATTTAATCTGTTAGCAACTTTCAAATATGCAATACCTAACTATAGTCACCATGATGCGCTGTACATCTCCATGACTTATTTATGTTATAACTGGAAATCTGTACCTTTTTTACTTCCTTCATCCATTTGCCTACCAGTCCACTCCCACCTCTGACAAGCACAGATCTGTTACCTGTATCTATGAACTTGGCTTTATTTTTATTTCATATATAAATGAGATTATGTAGTATTTGTCTTTCTCTGTGTGACTTATTTTACTTAGCATAATGCCCTCAAGGTCCATTCATATTGTCACCTGGCGTTTTCTTTGGATGACTAACCAGAAGTGAAATTGCTAGATCAGAGGCTGAACTTTTTAATCTCCTTATTGGCAGTATAAATTCCTTCTTTTGTGAATTACAATTCATATCCTTTGTCCATTTTCAAGTGGGATATATTATTTGAATTATTAATTTATAACTTCTACTTTCAGAACATAAACGCCTCTGGAATATTGATGAATTGAGATTTTGGCAGGCTTTTGGCTGGTTAGAATTCACTTCCCTTTTGGAAGCAGGTTGTTAAGGCTCTGAGGAACTCATCCTCTGTCTCTGGGAAGGTAAGAATGGTGAGTTTGTGCCAACTCCAAAGACAGTCAGGAGCATGTTCATTCCATCTGTGCTGTATCATATCTAATAAGTGCTTTTTAAGGTTTTAAAGGCCTCAGCAACAAGCTGAATGAGGTATATCAAATGGAATACCCATTTCAGTAAGTGCTTTATCAAAGTTAAAAAAAATAGAAAGTTGGAGAGTGATGTGGGCTGTAAAAGTCCTCAAAGGGTATGACCAACCTAGAAGAAGAGGACAGACAAGGCATCTGAGAGCCAAAACAGGGGAGACATGAGATACAGGGGAAAATAGAAGAATTGAAGGCTTGCTGGGGGACCAGTCTCCAAAAATGACCCATCTCTTCTGGCCCCCGTCTTGTATACAAATGACCAGGGATGTGTGTGTAAAGTAAAAAAAAGTATATGGCACATTATACACTTTCCAAAAGCAAGAGTTTCTGTGTTTATCTTTGTATGTAGAATGCTAAGCACAGTGCCAAACTCATAATAGGTACTTTAAAAGTATTATTGCTCTAACTAAAGAATGACCATTGTAGCACAGTTAGGAAAAGGCATAAGTGGGTATAACAGTAATACATGGATGCTTGGAGGAAGGCCGGTACGGAGAATAATGATTGGAGGTGGGGTGTGGTTATCAAAATCAACCTCACAAAGTAAAGAAACACTAAAGACAAGGCAAGATTACTTTAAGATATTGTGGTGGTTATGAGCCTCCAATTTAAAATAAATTAATTTTAAAAAAAGACACGATTAGTTAGGCAAACTGTCAGGAATTGAGAAATTAATGGAAACTGAGAACTGGTTGGGAATACAGATATTAGGAAACAAGGGCTTCCCTGGTAGCTCATACGGTAGAGAATCTGCCCGCAATGCGGGAGACCTGGGTTCAATCCCTGGATTGGGAAGATCTCCTGGCATGGCAACCTACTCCAGTATTCTTGCCTGGAGAATCTCCACGACAGAGGAGCCTGGTGGGCTACAGTCCATGGGGTTTCAAAGAGTCCGACATGACTGAGCGTCTAAGGGCACACATACAAGGAAACAACAAAGAGATGTCTTGATATTGGAATAAACACCTGCTTCAGCCAGGATAGTTATATATTTAATAGATACTATAACATTAAGCATCTTCCAAGTAAATTAGCGATTTACTTAAGAGCTATACATTGAGCACCCACAATGTGACTGAATATGCTACTTACTAGGTACGTTTTGGTGAACAAGGTACATCCTGTAACTTCAAGAAGCAAACAATTACTGTAGAGAGTCAAAGTTGTGATGGAATAAGAAGAGTTTTATAAAGGAGTCTCATTCAGTTCAGTTCAGTTCAGTTCAGTAGCTCAGTCGTGTCCGATTCTGCGACCCCATGAATCGCAGCACGCCAGGCCTCCCTGTCCATCACCAACTCCCGGAGTTCACTCAGACTCATGTCCATCAAGTCAGTGATGCCATCCAGCCATCTCATCCTCTGTCGTCCCCTTCTCCTCCTGCCCCCAATCCCTCCCAGCATCAAAGTCTTTTCCAATGAGTCAACTCTTCGCATGAGGTAGCCAAAGTACTGGAGTTTCAGCTTTAGCATCATTCCTTCCAAAGAAATCCCAGGGCTGATCTCCTTCAGAATGGACTGGTTGGATCTCCTTGCAGTCTAAGGGACTCTCAAGAGTCTTCTCCAACACTACAGTTCAAAAGCATCAGTTCTTCGGCACTCAGCCTTCTTCAGAGTCCAACTTTCACATCCATACATGACCACAGGAAAAACCATAGCCTTGACTAGATGGACCTTAGTTAGCAAAGTAAATGTCTCTGCTTTTGAATATGCTATCTAGGTTGGTCATAACTTTTCTTCCAAGGAGTAAGCGTCTTTTAATTTCATGGCTACAATCACCATCTGCAGTGATTTTGGAGCCCAGAAAAATAAAGTCTGACACTATTTCCTCTGTTTCCCCATCTATTTCCCATGAAGTGATGGGACCAGATGCCATGATCTTCGTTTTCTGAATGTTGGGCTTTAAGCCAACTTTTTCACTCTCCTTTTTTACTTTCATCAAGAAGCTTTTTAGTTCCTTTTCACTTTCTGCCATAAGGGTGGTGTCATCTGCATATCTGAGGTTATTGATATTTCTCCCAGCAGTCTTGATTCCAGCTTGTGTTTCTTCCATTCCAGCGTTTCTCATGATGTACTCTGCGTAGAAGTTAAATAAGCAGGGTGACAATATACAGCCTTGACGTACTCCCATTGGGGAAGCCTAACTCAGCCTTTGAGGGTGATGAAGGCTTCCCAGAAGAGATGAGACAAATAGAGATGATTGTGATGACTGACAATTCAGAATTCATTAGTTAAGCTAAAGGAGAGTTGGAGAGTCAGCCCTCAGAATCTGCAGGTTCCACGTCCAAGGATTCAAACAAATGCAGACTAAAAATATCTGAAAAAAATTCAGAAAGTTCCAAAAAATAAAACTTCATTTTGTGGCGTGTTGGCAACTATCTACATATCACTTACACTGTTTCACACCTACTGCCATTTTCTATAAGGGACTTAAGCATCCACTGATTTTGGTACCTGTGAGGATCTTGGAACCAATCCCCCATGGATACCAAGGGGTGACTTTAAGTTTAAAAGGGGCAGCAGAATGCACTAAAATATGAAGCTGAGAAGGAGCTTGGACCACTCAGGGAACCTCTTGTATTTTGGCGTGACTACAATCTGGAACCTATAATAGAAACAGGCATACATAATTGCTTGGATTTAATCGCTTAGTTGGTAAAGAATCCGCCTGCAATGCAGGAGACCCCTGTTCGACTCCTGGGTTGAGAAGATCCCCTGGAGAAGGGATAGGTTATCGACTCCAGTATTCTGGCCTGAAGAATTCCATGGACTGTGAGTCGGACATGACTGAGCAAATTTCGCTTTCACTTTCAAAAAATGTTTAACCACTGGTCATATTTTTAGTGGCATGACCTAAAACAACCACATTTCCTGAATGTTGTTTTAGAATTGCTATGGGTTCAAGGAGACGTGAGAGTCCACGATCAGCTAGAACATACTGAGAATTTGCATTTTACTGTAATATGTGTGTGCAGATGCAGACATGTAAGTTCTGTGAGAGACCAGACATAACTATCTCTTTCACCATCGAATCCCCGGTATCTGGAATGGTGCCCAGTAAATAAATATTTGTTAAAGGAAAGTGAAAATGAATGATGCTGCCACAGCTTGATTATAAAAATGTAAGCTTAGTATGAAATGTTTTAAATTCTAGATTGGTTTCTGGCAGCTATTTTTACATTTATTGGCCAGTTTCCCTGTTTGCCGATAATTTGTGGTCAGCGAAGAGTTGACTCATTGGAAAAGACTCTGACGCTGGGAGGGATTGGGGGCAGGAGGAGAAGGAGACGATAGAGGACGAGATGGCTGGATGGCATCACGGACTCGATGGATGTGAGTCTGAGTGAACTCCGGGAATTGGTGATGGACAGGGAGGCCTGGCGTGCTGCGATACATGGGGTCACAAAGAGTCGGACACGACTGTGCAACTGAACTGAACTGAACTGAACTGAGACACAATTAGAAAGGAATGTCTGCAAGAAGTAAAAATACTATGCTTTCCAAAATCAAGTCTTATTTCTTAGAGTATTGCAAAGTTCTCAACCAGAGGCAATTTCCCCATCTCTGCACCCAGCCCCCAGGGGATATTCTGCAATGTCTGGAGATATTTTTCATTATCAAAATGGAAGGGATTCTGCTGGCCTCTGGTGGGTGGAGACAGGATACTGCTAAATATACTTTGGTGCACAGGATGGCCACTACAACAAAGAAATATCCAGTCTAAAAATGACAGCAATGTTAAGGTTGAGAAACCCTGGATTATTTGAATCAAGGTCTGCTTATTTGGTGTAGATTATCAAGAGATGGTTTTATCTCTGAACTCTTTTAGCTCTCAAAATCTGTATTTTTATTACAATGAATATAGTTGGCTCCTTAATAAAATAAAATACATTAGGAAGTAGGTAGGAGAAAATGAATTTTGGCTCTTGAACGAAGCATGCTCTGAAGAGTTAGCCATTTGCCTGCTGCTAAAATGAGATGAAATATTGAAGCCAACTTTTTTCTTGTTTTCTTTCCAGAAGGGAGCCTGGGGAAAATTAACAAGTAGGGAATGTCTTTGGCATCTCTCGTAACTTACTCTTATCGTTACTGGTACTCACCCTCCTCCACGTCTTTATGTCTTCTCTTTGTGCATTGTCACCTCACTCATAAAGGATCCTATTGTTTATATAAGGATCCCCTAATCGTAATTATATATGTCCCTCACTCTCCCAAAATTGCCCTTGTCTTGGTGTCCTGTTCTCAATCACCTGATGGGGCCCTGAATCAGTGTTAGGGTATATCACGCTTTGATGTACATGCTTGATAACTATATTTTCAGGCTTTTAAGAAAGACAGTAAAACTTAATCCAAAGTTATTGATCAATGATGGTGAGGTTTCAAGCAGTGACTTAGTCGAGAGCACTCTTTAAAGCCAAGTTTCAACTTTGTCTTTGTTCTTTAGGATTGAATTTGTATGTAAACTCTTATCTCTGTAAGCATAAGAATCCATAAAGATTGGACATCATCCTTGGCTATAGTACTGACTATAGTTAGCCACCGATAGTGGTTAAACTACTAAAATATTTCCACATTGATAGATATGCAGCTGCTTCTCTAAGCCTCATAAATCTCCATCATCATCCCCAATGACCCAACCCCACTGAGAACCTTCTCCATCTCCCCCCTGTTCAGCAACTTCAGGGTTAATAATCGCCCTAGTAGGTGCCTTCAGCTCTTAACAGCTTCTGCTCTGATTTCAACTCACACACACAGACAGAACACACACACACACACACCAGGTTGTTAAGTTGTTTGAATAGTCTTTTGATTACATCCCCAGCTATAACTGTTGTCAAGGTATTCTATTATTATTGTTGATAGGGGTGGTTCTTATCTTCCTAGATCCCAATAAGTAAAAGTAGATGGAAAGTTTCCTTTTCTTGATATTTGGATACTTGTTTGAATATTTTCAAGAAAAATAGAAAACCTCAGATAGGAACCAAAACTTGATCTGCCACAATATCTTAAAGCTCCCAAAGTATATATTTGTATCTTTCTGCAAGAAAATTAATTATGGTAAAAAATATCCATGGCAAAAAATATTTCCATTCTGTTTGTTACCATTTCAAATGTGACAGTTATAAATAACGGTATATGTTAAGCACAATTTTCTGACTCATAGGGATAAAAAGTACAATGTAATTATTTTTCCTTGGAGAAAAATAGTAAATGAAGGAAATGAGCAACAGGAAACAAGTAATTTAAATTATCAGAGTGCTAAAAGCATATTATGAAAGATTATAATATAGAAGCATGATTAAAAGGGAATGACATCATTCAAATTTCAAGCACTAAAATTTATTAAAAGAAGATCCCTTTAATTTCAAAATTAAAGATGTTTTAATAGTGATATCATCATTATTTTTTAAAAGTCCAATCAAAACAAAAAGTATAAAGACAAGAGTAAAAAATAATTTCAAGTTTCACCACTCAGAATAGTCATCATTAACAACTGGTGAGCCTCAATCTGGATATTACCCAATGCACTATGTAGACATAAGGATGAATAGACAGATGGATGAAGGTTTAGATTGATGACAGATTGGAAAATAAAATTATAACATGCTGTATTTTATCATAAAAGAATACATTTTATTTACTTTAAATTTGTAAGAGCCAAAAGAGTTTTTGGAGCTAAAGTTTACTAAACTTTGCACAATATTCAAAAAACACAAGAAAATTTCATCTCTAGAATTTCTACAAGAGAAAAGGCCTATGCAAAAATATTAGGATTGCATTTTTTAAAATATTTGTTTCCCTTTTTAAGGCCCCCCATCTGTTCCATATTATGAAATATTTTTAACTCAGCACAGTTTATTTCCTTATAGCTCCCTCATAGAAATATATATGTAGATATATATATATATATTTCTAACATAGCCTTTACCTTCCCAATTGTTTAGTTTGAGTTCTACTGTTAAATAGAGTCCAGGCTCATCATTAACCTTTTGTCTAAATCCATACACAATTATTCTGCTGTGATTTATTTAATAATTATCCATTATCTACTGACTTCTAATCATAGAATGTGAGCATTTAGCCTGTTTATACCACCTCAGATGCACACGCTTCACTCCTGACATCTTTTCATTATGGCTATATCATCACATTGATTAAGTCAGTAGTCAATGATTACTTTAATATGACTAAATATTTTTCAGAACTGAGCCATGATTCCATTTCTACCCTGTTCAGACTTTTTCCTCAAATTAGTCATTGCCTCGCTTTTCTAGGTTAATGTTGCTGCTGCTGCTGCTGCTGCTGCTGCTGCTACTAAGTCGCTTCAGTCGTGTCCGACTCAATGTTGCTAATTCTTCCCAAATTCAGGGTTATTTCCCACATGTCAAAATGCTTTAGGTAGTTGGTTAGGTCCAGTTTTCCCTCTTGGAGATGTCGCTTCTGGACAGTATCTCCAGAACCAGTCAACTGATTACTCTTTAAGACTGCTGCACGCTTGTCACCTTTGGCTGAATTTGATCTTGAGGACCCCCTTTTTCTATGTCCTGTGATGGTAACCCCACTTCCCAAATCTTCTGGCTTCTTGTTTACGTCATTAGGCTTCGTTTCAGAAATGGAGAGTCAGTGGACATAGGGATTTATTTGGGATTTATTAGACTGCAACACAGGAGATAAGATTCAAGAAAGCACTTGCTTTGTGTCTAACCAGATTACAGAATGGAGGAATCTTTTAAAGGCAAAACTGCAAAGCTACAGTTAGTTATGTGACTTGTTGGTCAAGAATTATAATTGGAGCTGGCAAGAAGTAGAGTGCTTGTTAAGCAAGGGTTGGTTGGGCTTGGAAATGGTTAGTAGTTACAAGGGGGAACAACCTTAAGACAGAAGGTTGCAGCTGGCAGATGTTTTAAAAGCAACTGGTGTACTTGGGTTTGGTATAGTTCATAGAAAGTTCAAATTCTCAGTGGTGCAATAGGGTAGGATGTAGGGACCAGATCCTTAGTGGCCTCCAGCTCCATTTGTATGACTAGATTATGATTACTTCATTATTACTTCAATCTGTCATCACATGGAATACATTCCAAGAAAGGCAGCTTAGCAAGTAAATTTTTGAGATCTTTTTCTATCCTTACATCTTAAAAATAGTTTGGCTGGGTATTAGTTAGAAACTTCTTTCTGAAATTTGGAGGCATTTTCCCATTATGTCCTAGGTTCCATTATGTGGTTGCTACAGTTACCAGATGCCAGTTTAATTCCCCAGGCCTTATAAGTAACTTGCTTTCACCTCTCTTAAACTCTATTGTTCTGAAATGTGGGGTTCTGAATTGGTGCGAGTATTTTTTTCATTCTTACACGGGATACACAGAAGGTAATTTTAGTTTGAATGACCTTCACTTATAAGTCTCCCAGAGGGTTTTTTCTTTTTTAATTTCAGCAATCATGCTTTCAATTTCCAAAGAGCTCTATTTTTGTTTTCCTACTGTGCCTTTTTTAAAAACATCCTATCAGGTTTTGTGAATTCAGCCTCTTAACTTTTGAAGTTAGCATTTATAATTTGTGAAGCTTCTTCTGCTCTCTTCAGTATCACATTTCTCCCAATGTTCTTTTTCCTGTTTGAGTTTCTGTATTGCCTATGCAATTGTCTCCTCAAACTGTCTTGTGATCTCTTCCATGTCAGTTTTTTAAAAACATATTAGGATCTCTGTGTGCACGCTTGGGTAGAGCCAACTGGCACGCTTCATGGCCAAGTACTCCAGTTGGCATCAGAGTACTCTGGAGCAGTGGTACTCAAATCTGAGTTTGAGATTCAAAGCTTAATATCTCAGACAAACCTTGAAGGCTTGCTGAAACACAAAGTGCTAATGCTAGGCACTATCCTCAGATTTTTGTTCAGTAGGTGTGGTGATGGAAAGAAAAACACAATGTGAGAGTTGTGAGTCAATTCACAACTTTGGGGTAAAATGAGAACTATAGCTCAGGAGACCACATTTCAGACTGCTCCAAAGAGGTGGAGGAAAGGTCAGTATTACATATGATTTTAGTGGAGGAGAGTATGTGCAACCAAGCACATATTTTGCCAGAGGTTTGCTGCTAGTCATGAGGAGCAGACTTTACTATTAGTGCTTACTTTTAGATTTTAGTGCTTTTTTAGATATGAGAAGATGTAAGAATTTGTGCTCATAAAAACCTCCTGAAAATATCTAACTATCTGAAGGCATGTTCTGCCAGTTTTTCCCTGAAGTGCCTCGTTCCCCATCTTCACTCTGAACCCCTTCCAGGGTGTGTTGAAGGCCAGCTGTCACAATGGCTGGTCAATTCATCCTTGTAGAGGCAGATGGCAAGTGTCAATCTTTAGGTGGCAGATAGAACCTGAGAATTTGCGTTTGAAAAAGTTTGCCGGTGATGGTGGTGTTGCTGATCCTGATCGTGGAGCCACAGTTTAAAAAGCACTGGTCTAGAGAAAGCTCAATTTGATTTCCTGCCTACTGGGATTACCTCTGCTGCTGGAAGCAAAGCAAAGGAATCAGACTGGGAATGTCATTCTTCAGTACTGAGCTTTCTCTTAAACCTTCAGTTTTAGAAAGTTCTCATTCCAGAGTTTTTTTCGTACCTAGTATCTTATAAATTACAGTCCCTCCGATAATTTAATCAGAAAATAAACCTCACCCTATTTGACAGTCTAGCTGTTCCTTTAAAGAGTTCAACTAGACTTTGTCTTTTCAGTACAACCTCCCATTTCCTGCCTCCCAACGTACCACTTAGAGTTCCCTGATGGCTCAGTGGTAAGGAATCTACCTGCCAATGCAGGTGACCCCAGTTTGATCCCTGGATCAGGAAGATCGCTTGGAGGAGGAAATGGCAACCACTTCAGTATTCTTGCCTGGAAAATCCCATGGACAGAGGAACCTGGTAGGCTATAGTCCATAGCTTCACACAGAGTCAGACATGACTGAAGTGTCTTAGCACAATGGCTGGTTCATTTTGTAGAAACCAGTATTCTTGCCTGAGAAATCCCATGGATAGAGGAAACTGGCAGGCTACAGTCCATGGGATCACAAAAGAATTGGACACAACTGAGCAACTAAACAACGACAGAGTACCACTTGCCTCCAATTCCTGAATCCTTCTAAGCTCTCTGCATCTTAAGTCTGCCTGGCATCCTTCTGTTTAGGCACACACATTTCATTTCCCCCATGATGAGTTAATTATTCTTCTTTCACCTGCTTTCTGTTTTCTTCCCACTTGTTAACATTTCATTATTGTCTCTATTCCTAATTTCTTTTTTTTTAATGAGGTATATACCTTCTTTAAAGGGAAATTATAGCCATTACCTTGTAATAACTGTTGATGGAGTATAATCTGTAAAAATACTGAATCACAATGCTCGACACCTGAAACTAATACAATAAAAAATGAATATGAAAATAATTATTTCATTTAATAGGGCTCCAGAAGGAAACGTGTGTTCAATCTACTGTTTTATTAAAAATCTCTCTTTCCTTCTTTGCCTTCACCCTACCTCATTTCATAGTTTCTTTTTTCTAGAACAAAACAAAGTTATAAACAATGGACACAGTCATAGATATATGGTTTCTCCTTTATGATAACAGTTCTGTCTTATCCTATGATATACTCATGAGCTCAGACTGTGTTCTAACTTGTAGGGCCAGTGTGAACTACCCAAGGTTTTGGACGGAGTTATGTGTCAACTTTCTCAGCTCCTTCATTATTTTGGTCTGTACTTGACGGTATTGTGATCACAGCTTATTATTTGAGTTGTGAATATGCCCTTGTTCCATTAAGGACAACTTTTTCTATATTTTTTATTTTCTGTTTATATTGGTAAATTTCAAGGAAGAAGACTGGATTAGAAAATTGCATTCTCCCATTTTCAGTTAAGTTATGCTTTATAAAAAATTTAAATCCCCTGAATTTTTATGTAACCTAGCTTAAGGTAAAATGAAAATTACCCACTTGGAAATTCTTTAAGCTCCCTGAAAAAATCCTCTTTCTAATAGCTGCACAGTTTTATTTCATTTCTTTCCTTTATTAAAAAAATTATTTTAGAAAAATTAAATCTATTTCATGTGCAACTTTAATATTTAAGTTTACTAATCTTTGAGTTTAAATAGAATTTTCCAATCTTACATAGAATACATATCTGTGAATGTAAATTTTTAAGAAAAAATCTTTTAAGGATGAGCCAAAAATTATATAACAAATATATTTTTCAGATTTTCTGGTGTGATTCCTCAGATTATTAGATATTCAAATATATTATCTGAACCAATGAGTGCAAAAAAAACAGAGAGCAAAAAATATACTCCCATCAAATATAGGCATACTTGTCAGATTTCATGCCCTGTTTTTGGTTCCATCAATGTAAGCATGTCACTGATAGGGGTATTCAAGAGAAATACACAGCCATGTGAAAACAATAGCTCCCTCTGTACTTCTGAGATCCTAAAGTTAAAGGCTTTACATGTTCAATAGCCCTACTTTCTTTTATCCTAATTTAATGTGCAGTCCTGTCTTTGTTTTATTTTGTTTACCTCAAGAGCCAATGAAGTTTTATGAAGCAAGAAGTTTTACCAATATCATAGGGAATTCAAACCATAAGAGATTATAAGCATTTATTGATTATTATAAAATGTATGCAATATATCAGAAACTGTATATATCTTTTTACTATAGGAACTGTGCAGGTTAATCAGTAAAATGAACATGACTCTAACATGATTCAAAATAAATCGAATCACTAGGGATTTAGCTCAATAACTAGAGAGATTGATGAAGTCCATAAACACATTATTAGGAATAAATTTGTTGGGCATGTAATATAAAATGTGCCATATTATATCATTTTCTTTTCTTTCTCTCTCTTTCTCATATATATTCTTCATAATATTTTCCTTAACTAGGTCTTAGAGTCTAGTGTGTATTTATAGAGGAATTCAGGTTTCCAAGACATCTTTTCCTGTCACCTTCCTGCCTTCTCAAACATATCAATAAGATACTGTTTGAGGTGTTTTCCATATGGCACTAAAGCTGCTGTATGAAAAAAGTAAAAGATTCAGAGAAATACCCTTTTCATTAGGCTACAGGCTCACAGAGAGTATATTTCCAAATATGACCAGTTGAATCTTTTCTGTTTCTTTGTGTACACAGAGCCATAAGTTTGTCATTACTCAATTCTAGATGCTAAACTGTCTTTAAGCAAGAAGCAATATTGTCATTTATTCTGAATTATGTCATATAAACTTATGTTTCCTCCACTTTTATTCCCCAAAATGCATTAATTTAAGGATTAGAACTTAGCACAGTATTGAGTTCCTTCAGACCAACAGTTTTTATTTTCCTAAGAAATAATAGATTTCACTTTTTTAACCATTATTACACTAACACTGGGGGCTTCCCAGGTGACCCTAGTGGTAAAGAACCTGTCTGCCAATGCAGGAGACATAAGAGACATGGGTTCTATCCCTGGGTTGGGAATATCCCCTAGAGGAGGGCATGGTAACTCGCTCCAGTATTCTTGCCTGGAGAACTCAATGGACAGAGGAGCTGGTGGACTACAGTCCATAGGTCACAAGAGTTGGACGTGACTTCGTGACTGAGCACGCACACGCACACTAACATCTACACCATGATTTATAGTTGGCAGGCCCCGAGTAAAGGTTGCTTCTTTTCCCTTTAAATTTCTTACATCATTAATTAAAATTATTAAGCTTCTTTTAAAATAAGTGACTCACACTGTTGTAGTATTTTGGGTTATTCCGAGACCTATTTAAAGGAGAGTAATATTGAAATGCTTATTTCACCAGATCGTTTAAAAGATACGAAGCTGCTTTTAATACTTCAAGAACAACAGTGCTATAAAGTACACTTTTAAGCCTGCATACCTACAAGTGATATCTTGCTTTGTAACTGTTTTTTCTTGAAAAATTATCTATCTTCGAATATATTCTAATAGATTTAAGTTAAAAGTCAACCTAATTTAACACATGTTCATAGCATTCGAATTCATTTATTAAAGCACTCAGAGTGAGGCGAAATTATATAGATTTTTTTAAATTTAAAAACATTATTTCATTAGTATCCCATCATAAAGGCACAAAATAATAAGAATAATGATGAGTAAATGCAGCTCATGAGAAACATGAACAACAATGAAGTCCCAACTAAGTCTGGCAGGAACTCTGTTAGAAAGAGAAATGTGCAGGCAACCTAAATGTCCATCCACAGAAAATGGGTAAAGAAGACATGATACATATATCAGTCAGTATCAGCTCAGTCGCTCAATCGTCTCTGACTCTTTGCGACCCTGTGGACTACACCATGCCAGGCTTCCCTGTCCATCACCACCTCCTGGAGTTTACTCAAACTCATGTCAATTGAGTCGGTGATGCCATCCAACCATCTCATCCTCTGTCATCCCTTTCTCCTCCTGCCTTCAATCTTTCCCAGCATCAGGGTCTTTTCCAATGAGTCAGCTCTTTGCATCAGGTGGCCAAAGTGTTGGAGTTTCAGTTTCAGCATCAGTCCTTCCAATGAATATTGAGGACTGATTTCCTTTAGGATTGACTGGTTGGATCTCCCTGCAGTCCAAGGGACTCTCAAGAGTCTTCTCCAACACCACAGTTCAAAAGCATCAACTCTTTGGTGCTCAACTTTCTTTATAGTCCAACTCTCACATCCATACATGACTACTGGAAAAACCATAGCCTTGACTAGATGGACCTTTGTGGTAAAGTAATATCTCTGCTTTTTAATATGCTATCTAGGTTGGTCATAACTTTTCTTCCAAGGAGCAGGCATCTTTTAATTTCATGGCTGCAGTCACCATCTGCAGCGATTCTGGAGCCCAAGAAAATAAAGTCTGTCACTGTTTCCCCACATATTTACCATGAAGTGATGGGACCAGATGCCATGATCTTAATTTTCTAAATGTTGAGTTTTAAGCCAACTTTTTCACTCTCCTCTTTCACTTTCATCAAGAGGCTCTTTAGTTCTCAGCCATTAAAAGGAACAAAAGTGTGCAATTTGCAGAGACAGAGATAGACAGAGATACTGTCATACAGAGTGAAGTAAGTCAGAAAGAGAAAAACAAACATCATATAATATCACTTAAATGTGTTACTATATTGCTTACATGTCTTCCGAGTAGTAACATTAGCTATATTACTGTCAGTCTATGGCAGAGATGTTTATGCTCATCATCCAATTTCCAGGCCCCAAGTAGTTAAGCTAAGTAAATAGTTCTGGCCAATTAAATCCCACAAAGGATGTGTGTGTCACTTCCGGGAGTCTTAGTAAGGGTCATATCGTTTGTTTCCCGTGTCTCAGAGATGACTATTGTTAATTGTCTGATCTAGAAAAGTGATACAGATGAATTTATCTTCAAAGCAGAAATAGAGACAAAGATGTAGAGAACCAACATATGGATACCAGGTGGGAAGCAGGGTGTGATGTGTTGGAAGATTAGGATCGACATATATATATACTGCTATGTGTAAAACAGATAACTAATGGGAACCTAATATAGTACAGGGAACCTTACTCCATGCTCTGCGGTTACCTAAATGGGAAGGAAACCTCCAAAAAAAGGATATATACACATACATATATATAGCTGATTCACTTTGCTGCGCAGCAGAAACTAGCACAACATTGCAAAGAACTATGCTCCAAGAAGTTTGTTTTAAAAAAAGAAAGTAAAATGTGCAGTACAGTTATCAATATTGTACTGTCATACTCCAGAAGGTAGTTCAGTTGCAAAAAAGAGCCACTTTTCTGTGCTATTTTCAAATCTTCACAGTATATGGAATATGGCATAAGAAAAGAAATATTATTTCAAACTAAACGTTAGTGTTAGACTAAAGTTTATGCTGCTAACCGCTGAGAGTTATCACAGCCCTTGAATAATCAAATAGCTATGAAACAGACAGAAACAGGCCTATTGTGATAGGATTGAGCCATTCATTCCCAAGATAAAACTACTTTATGTAAAAGGTTTGTTGTAGATACCAATAATTAAATAATCTGTGCATAAATCTACAAATGCATTCAAGGTAGTTAGAATTGTCAATTTACATTTTTTTCCCAAGAGGAAAATAGTCTTCCAAGTAGTAACATTAGATGCATTATTGTCAGTCTATGGCAGAGACGTTTATGTTCATCATGCAGTTTCCAGGCCCTGAAGAGTTAAGCTAAGTAAATAGTTCTGGCCAACTAAATCCCATAAAGGATGTGTGTGTCACTTCTGGGAGTAATAGTAAGGGTCATGTCATTTGTTTCCCATTTCTCAGGGATTTCTATTGTCAATTGTTTAAAGCCTATATACTTCCTTAAATACCATTGTTTCATATCATCCATCCAGTCGGGTTTTTTTAAAGCAGTTATAATAACTGTTTTAATGTTCTTGTCCGCTAAGCCTACTATTTGTTGTTTCAGGTAAGTGGGGATGGTTGATCTGGCCCCTGTGATTCTATCTTGGCCAGAAGTGCAAGTCCAAGAAAAAGGGCATTTGAGATTAATATGCTACTACTACAAAATCTAGTCTATCCTGACTAATACACATTAATATTATCCTTAAATCATTAAGATTGTAAGCATAGCAGCTGTTTTGAATATTTGAAATAAAAACAAAATCCACAGTGGTTTAAGACAACTTTGATTTTCTATTCCTTTTTATTATTAATTTTGAAGATTTTCTTGTTAAAGTTATGAGACTTTCTATTAGTAGTAAAAGGGTTGTCTCAAATACTGAGGATTCTACACAATATATTTTTGAACACCAAAGTGGATTTGATTGCCTTCAGCTTCCAGTATAACAGTCCTGCTTATTAGCATTGAATTATGTCCATCCCCCATGGACGGAGGAGCCTGGTAGACTGCAGTCCATGGGGTCGAGAAGAGTCAGACACAACTGAGCAACTTCACTTTCACTTTTCACTTTCCTGCATTGGAGAAGGAAGTGGCAACCCACTCCAGTGTTCTTGCCTGGAGAATCCCAGGGACAGGGGAGCCTGGTGGGCTGCCATCTCTGGGTTCGCACAGAGTTGGACACAACTGAAGCGACTTAGCAGCAGCAGTGGCAGCAGTCAAGGCTATGGTTTTTCCAGTGGTCATGTATGGATGGGAGAGTTGGACTGTGAAGAAAGCTGAGCACCGAAGAATTGATGCTTTTGAACTGTGGTGTTGGAGAAGACTCTTGCGAGTCCCTTGGACTACAAGGAGATCCAACCAGTCCTTCCTAAAGGAGATCAGTCCTGGGTGTTCATTGGAAGGACTGATGCTGAATCTGAAACTCCAATGCTTTGGCCACCTCATGTGAAGAGTTGACTCATTGGAAAAGACCCTGATGCTGGGAGGGATTGGGGGCAGGAGGAGAAGGGGACGACAGAGGATGAGATGGCTGGATGGCATCACCAACTCGATGGACATGAGGATTCTAGGTAAACTCTGGGAGCTGGTGATGGACTGGGAGGCCTGGCGTGCTGCAATTCATGGGGTCGCAAAGAGTCGGACACGACTGAGCGACTGAACTGAACTGAACTGATGTGGACCTACTCTTCAATTTGAATGGTAGAAATACATTTACAGTATTCCTTTGGTTGGAGGGGGTGGGGTAGGAACATAGAATAACTAATTCAGATTAAACTTTACAAGAGATGCACCATATGTTACTTGGTCTGAAAATTCATAACAGGAATAGAATGCACAGCTTTAGCAATAGTATTTTTGTGTAGTCTTAACAAATCATGGAAATACGACCTGCAATAACAGATGTATCTTAGGTAATAAGTCTCAAAATGGGATTTGAAAATTCATATGCTACACAGTCCACTTCAGTCTTTATTGAATGAAACTAGGCTGGGTTTTTTTCTCTTAACTATCAAATTCTTTACATTATTTCCTTTTTTCTGTTTAAAAGTTATTTAATACATTATAGGCAATTTAAAAAATGATGAAAAACATGCATGTTCCCACTACCTTAAGATAATCGTTTGTAAATGTTTCTGTTATCTTCCAGTCCTCATCTGTGTGTGTGTGTGTGTGTGTGTGTGAACAGTTTAAGCCATAGCATAGTGTTTAAGAACTTGGATTCTGTACTGTACACTCTGGTCTGAAATCCTTACCTTGTCATTGCCTAGCTCTTTGATCCTGGACAAGTTATTTATCCCAGTATATCTGTATAACATGGAGAACATATTATCTACTGCATGAGGACAGCTTGACAAGCTAATGGAATAATATTTGTAAAGTACTTAAAACAGAGGCAAGCATGTAATACACAGTTAGTGCTGCAATTGTTACATATATGTGTTTCTATAGAATTTTCATAATTATTTATATTTTGACTACATTCTAACATGTTAAGGGTCTGTAATTTACTGAATTAACTTCTAATATTTATTCAAATTATCTTTAAATGTCATGATACAAGGAAATCTTCATAAATGTATCCCTGATTCTGTTGAGTTATGTTTCAGAGCGGGCTTATTATGTAAAACGTTTTGTAAGTGATGTTTTCCAAAAGGGCTGTACCAAAATAATTGGTTTCTTGATTAATTATTTTAAAAAGTGAATTGATATTTCTTTCATAGTCAACCTAAAGCAGAAGTAGATTGAAAATCACTTCAAAATTTTAAATCCTTAAATACTTGTAGCTTGATAAGCTTTCTCTCCACCCATATATAATATCTCTCAATGAAAATAATATATCCCAGTGCAATACTTATTTATGCAGAAATAACATGAATGGGAATAGAAGTAAAATAAAAAATAAAGATAGATATGCATTCTCAGATATCAAAAATTAATATATAATGAAACTAGTATGTAACAAAAACTTCATTACATAGTCATTAAAAGTCTCTCCTCAAGCAGAAGAGTGCTTCATAAACTATTTAAGTAAAAGTCCAATTTAGGTAAAATGTGTGAAAGAGGGGGAGATGGATCTAAAACTGTTCTAGAAGGTTCTGGAAGAGCAGAAGTACTGCAGCACTACTAGTGCCACAAAATGCTGATAATTCCAGGTATTAAAACCACAGTGTTAGTACAAAGTTAATTGATACTAATGAAATTAAAAGATGCTTGCTCCTTGGAAGGAAGGCTGTGACAAACCTAGACACTGTATTAAAAAGCAGAGACATCATTTTGCCAACAAACGTCCATCTAGTCCAAGCTATGGTTTTTCTAGTAGTCAGGTACACACGTTAGAGTTGGTCTATAAAGAAGGCTGATCACCAAAGCCTTGATGTTTTCAAACTGTGATGCTGGAGAAGACTCTAGAGAGTTCCTTGGACTGCAGGGGGATCAAACCAGTCCATCCAAAGGGAAATCAACCCTGATTATTCATTGGAAGGACTGATGCTGAAGCTGAAGCTCCAATACTTTGGCCACCTGATGCGAAGAGCCTACTGAGAAAGACCTTGATTCTGGGAAAGACTGAAGGCAAAAGGAGAAGGTGGTGACAGAGGATGAGGTGGTTAGATAGCATCAGTGACTCAATGGACATGGATTTGAGCAAACTCTGGGAGATAGTGGAGGACAGAGGAGTGTGGTGTGCTATAATCTGTGGGGTCACAAACAGTCAAACATGACTTAGCCACTGAAGAAAAATAAGTTAATACTAATACTGCAGCTGGCAATGCCATATATTAAAACATATTATAATACTAGTACTGCAATCCTTACCACATACCTCTGTGGTAACTGCCCCACCTTAGTGAACTTTCTGGTTTTTATGGCCGTCTCTTTCACTGGACACAGGTTCCCTGAGAACAGGGTTTACAACCTGGTTATATTGTATTTCAAAACCTCACAGAAGGCTTAGTGCAGAATATGCACTTAATACGTGTTTGTTGTATGGGTCAAAAGTATGAATCATCACAAGTAATAAAGCCGATGCAAAGAGCTGACTCATTTGGAAAGACCCCGATGCCGGGAAAGATTGAGGGCAGGAGGGGAAAACAGAGGATGAGATAGTTGGATGGCATCCCCGACTCAATGGACATGAGTTTGGGTAAACTCCGGGAGTTGTGATGGACAGGGCGGCCTGGCATGCTGTGGTTCATGGGGTCACAAAGAGTTGGAACGACTGAGCGATTGAACTGAACTGAACTGAGCTGAATATACAGTCATCCCCCGATGTCCATAGGGTATTGGTTCCAGGGTCCCCCGATTCCAAACTCTGTAAATACCCAAATCCTTCTACAGTTGGTGTCAGTGAGTTCCACATGCATGGAGGTTCAACCAACCTTGGATCGAAAATATTTAATGGCAAAGTGGAAAAAGAAGATGTAAAAAGAAGAAACATGGAAGGAGTTAAAAAGGTAAACTATTGAGTTAGGATGTGACGTCTTTCCTACAGGAAATGTTAGGGGAAAATTATGCATTTGGAAGATATTATGATGTTTAGCTTCTGCTCCTGCAATCCATTTTGGCAGACAGCATTCAAAATTGAAGGAAGTTTCCAATTTACTCCAGATAGTGTTTTATGTGATGTTATTATTTAAGCAGTCAGTGTTTTCTTGGGAAATTACTTCATAGTTCTTACTTACATCAATACATCACCCAAATACTTTTTCTTAATGGAATATTTTTGTATGTGCAAAGTGCTTTGAACAAGATATACTTGGCCTCATTCTACTTGCCATTAATGCAGTTTATATGCTTTATGTTTTACAGACTGATTCCAATTTTTAAAACACTCCTGTGATTTTAATCTAAACCAATGTAATATTTTGTGTTCACATCAGAATCTTTTCTGTAAGGATACCTCAGATCATTTAACCTAATGCGATTCTTTCCAAGATATATAGTGTAGGACTGATTTTACTTATATTCTAAATAAGATATGAAAAAGCACAAAGATTACTTCTTTTTTTGTCTCCGCAAAGATTACTTCTTGGTTAAAGATCTCAACCAAACTCAGAAATAAAACTCCCACTAGTTTGCAGGTAGTGCATTTTCTCAAAACGGTTTTCCCTTCAAAGTAGAATTCTTAACTTTGTTTTTTATAATCCAGAACATTGGAAATGCTGGTGAAAGATAAGGACCTCACCTTCAGGAGTAAAAACAAACACACACATGCCCAGAGTCAAACATTTTTGTTGTTGTTTTGCATACGATTGCCAAAGCTATCCAAGCTCCCCAAAAAACATTTAGTATCCAAAAGTTAAGGGTGAACTCCTTGTTCTGGAGGGTGTATTTTAACCCTAACCCTCATCACCATCATTATCATCCTCATCATTATCACCACAATCATAGATGTTTCTATAGTAGTTTAGAATTTTCGTTGTTCCTGAATGTATATTGCTTAATTTCAAAGACAAATTGTGTGTGTGTGTGTGTTTGTGTGTGTGTGTGCGTGTGTTCATGTGTATAGGGCTTCCCAGGTGGCTCAGCGGTAAAGAACTTGCCTGCCAATACAGGAGATCCAGGAGGCATGGGTTTGATCCCTGGGTCAGGAAGATCCCCTTGAGGAGGAAATGGCAACCCACTCCAGTATTCTTGCCTGGGAAATCTGCTGGACAGAGGAGCCTGTCGGGCTACAGTCCATGGGGTCACAGAGTCAGACATGACTGAGCGTGAACCTGCATATGTGTATACATACTTATTTTGCTGTTACTTTAGTAAACATTTGGTGAGTATTTTCTTTGTGACAGACACTCTTTTAGAAGCTAAGAATAAAAATGTCTGTCCTGAAGGAGTTCATATCTCTTAGTGTTGATAGACTGACAACAAATAATTACAGAATAATTGGAGTACAAAGACAAGCGAGCTGTAGCAGAGATAGATAAGTAAATGTTGCAGCGGGATAGCCCAGAAGACAACTAATTCCTTCCCAGAGGAGCTCCAGCACCAAAGCTTACATTCCAACAGATGTGGAATATCAATATTTTATCAATAAAATAAACTCAAATGACTTCTACCACCATTATCATTTATTTCATTGTCTGCTACTCTAGAAGATGTATTTATGGCCTTTTTTTTTTCAATTTTTTTCTAGTATATGCACATACCCAGCCTCCCTGACACAGCCCCTCCAATACTTGTCAAAAAAATTAAAAATTTTTTGTAATAGCATAATCAGGGACTAAATGTTGCTTTGTCGCTATTCCAAATGGTTTCCTTGGACATGCAGTATATCTTTTCCTCTGAAATTTTCTCATACCCTGAATCATTGGTGTATTATAATTGTATGTTATACAACATCTCTATCTTGGTTGTTTTTTTTTTTCCTTCTCCTCCTCTAACTTGAGCAGCTTTTTGCGACCCTATGGACTGTAGCCCGCCAGGCTCCTCTGTCCATGGGATTCTCCAGGCAAGAATACTGGAGTGGGTTGCCATTTCCTTCTCTAGGGGATCTTCCTGAACCAGGGAACAAACCCAGTCTCATGCATTGCAGACAATAGGTCAGTCGTGTGACTCTTTTGCAACCCCATGGACTATACAGTCCATGGATTTCTTCAGACCAGAATACTGGAGTGGGTAGCTGTTCCCTTCTCCAGGGGATCTTCCCAATCCAGGGATCAAACCCAGTCTCCTGCATTGCAGGCTGATTCTTTACCAGCTGAGCCACCACCAGGGAAGCCCAAGAATACTGGAGTGGGTAGCCTATCCCTCCTCCAGGGGATCTTCCTGACCCAGGAATCGAACCAGGGTCTCCTGCACTGAAGGTGGATTCTTTACCAGCTGAGGTACCAGGGAAGCCCATCATAGTCATATATTCATATACAAATTAATCCATTTTTATTTTGTGCTGTTGACATTTATCTCCTTAATAGTCTTCTAATCTGTTTTCTGGTAGGCTGATACCTGACCAGCTGTTTTTTCCTAGGATGTAAAGAAGGATCTTCTTAGGTGGAAAGGTCGTTAAGCATCTAAATATGAAAAAATGCCCAGCCTTCCTTGTTCTGAGTTCAAACTATCCTCTGTTATTCAAGCAATAGTTACTGAGTGAAGGATGGCTATATGCATTGCAGGACTTAAGTGTCAAAGATGTGGGACTCTTGTCCAAAAATTAAGAATTTCAAGATGCAACAGCAGAACACCACACCAAGTGTGGGGCTCTTCTCTGCATGGAGCTTGTCGTGATTGTACAGGCCACATTCTCGTGAAGAGAGCCCTCTCTTAATGTATACTATGTGCCTGGCACAGTAAGTGTCCAGACAACCGAGAAAACTAGGAAAAGACCACTGTTTCCCAGGGAAACCAGACGGTAAACAGACAATTGCTATACTAATTTAGAACCAATGAATCAACACAGCATCAAAATCTATAGAACCACAATTTCATCACCTAGAAAGCAATTTAGATATGTACTGAAGACTTTCACTAAAGCGCCAGAGGGAAATTAATCAATACATAGATAAAGTTAGGAGATGTATTTCTTTTCTTTTCCTTTCTATGTTCCAAACTGGATGATCCCTGCCTGTTGTAAACTGAATATTTTTGTCTCCCCAAAATTCACAGGCCCAAACCCTACAATCCAATATGATGATGTTAGGAGATGGGGCCTTTGGGAGGTAATCCGTTCTAGAGGAGGTTGTGAGAGTGGGGTCTTCGTTAATGGGATTAGTGTCCTTGTAAGAGTCAAAAGAGAGCTAGATTAAAGAACAACCCCCGTTGCTCAGTCGCTCAGTGGTATCCAACTCTTTGTGACTCCATGGACTATAGCCAGCCAGGTTCCTCTGTCCATGGAATTTTCCAGGAAGAATACTGGAGTGGGTTGCCATTTCCTCCTCCAGGGAATCTTCTTGAGTCAGGGATCAAAGCCACATCTCCTGCAGCTCCAGCACTGGCCAGTGCTTTTTTTTTTTTTTTTTTTACCACTGAGCCACCTGGGAAGCCCCAAAGCACTAATTAGGAGAATATTATAGAAATCTCAACAAAAGACAAAGGAATAAGAAAATAGAACAGGTTCCAACTCCTTCTCTCATGTTGATCCTTTCTATTTCTCTTTAAAGATAAAATTTATAATTGTAAATCAGTTATCAGTTCAGTTCAGTTCAGTTGTTCAGTTGTATCCAACTCTTTGCGACTCCATGGATTGCAGCATGCCAGGCCTTCCTGTCCATCACCAACTTCCGGAGTCTACTCAAACTCATGTCCATTGAGTTGGTAATGCCATCCAACTATCTCATCCTCTGTCACCCCCTTCTCCTCCTGCCTTCAATCTTTCCTAGCATCAGGGTCTTTTCAAATGAGTCAGCTCTTCGTATCAGATGGCCAAAGTATTGGAGTTTCAGCTTCTACATCAGCCCTTCCAATGGACACCCAGGACTGATCTCCCTTAGTATAGACTGGTTAGATCTCCTTGCAGTCCAAGGGGACTCTCAAGAGTCTTCTCCAACACCACAGTTCAAAAGCATCAGTTCTTTGGTGCTCAGCTTTCTTTATAGTCCAGCTCTCACATCCATATATGACTATGGAAATCAACTATACTTCATTTAAAAATCTAAAATTTATAAAAAGACCAAATTTACAAAATGAGACAGATAGCAGTAAAAAAAAAAAATAAAGCTGGAAGACTGTGTGTTTGTGGCAAAACTCTACAGTAAGTCCTGTGATTCCCAGCTCTTGATATTCATACCCTGTGTGAGTCCCCTCTTGTTTAGGCCGAGTCTCAGACCTGTGGCTTGCTTTAAATCAGTAGAATTAGGCAAGGGTAATGGTTGTTTTGGCCATCATTATGTTTCATAGCATTGTGCCCTCTGCCATGCACAGAGTCTAGCTACCTTGCCAGTCAAGGCCCCATTTCTACAACCACAAGGAACTGAATCTGGCCAACAACCACATGAGCTTGAAGGTGGATCCTTTCCTGGTTCAACCTTGAGATGAGACCTCAGCCTTGCCCAGCATTTTCTTGTAGCTTTGGGAGACTCTGAAGCAGAGGACCCAGTCATTCCATATCCAGACTTGTGCCCCACAGAAGCCATGATATAACAATCATGCCTTGTTTTAAGCCTCTACTTTTGTTGTTATGTATCTACGCAGCAATAGATAATTAGTATGACATAGGAAAAGGTAAGAAGGAAAAGACCATAGAGACTAAACATGAAAACTACAGCTTCTCAGAGCTGGGCAGTACCCTGTGAATTATAACAGTAAACTGCCAGCAAAGGTCTGGTGTCTGTACCCTTGGGTTTGGAGTTTGCTTTCTTTTATAGTATTTATAAGTAGTCATAATTATAATCATGTAAATTTCCTTTTAAAAAAAAATGTTATATATTTATTTGTTTGGCCGCTCTGGGTCTTAGTTGCGGCATGTGGGATCTTTAGCTGCAGCATAAGAACTCTCAGGACAGGCAGATTTGTAACCCCTGGACCACCAGAGAAGTCCTTGGATTATTTTCTTTTTTTAATATTTATTTTTATTTCTTTGGCTGCACTGAGTCTTAATTGTAGCTTGTGAACTCTTACCTGTGGCTTGCAGGATCTAGTTCCCTGACCAGTGATCCAGCCTGTGTCCCCTGCATTAGGAACATGGAGTCTTAGCCACTGGACCACCAGGGAAGTTCTGTAAAGTAAGTTTTCAAGTATTTGCTTGACTCCTATCTCTCCTAAATAGACTTTAAACTCACTAATACCAGGGAATAGTGGGGATGTGTCTTTCTTTTTTTTTCTCCATTGTATCTCTAGGTTTAGCACAGGAGGAGTAGTCACTCAAAAATACATCTATTTAAAATATCTGATGGGTGAATAAAAGAATAAACTTCAGCAAGTTCCTGGGATCTAGTGTCTGAGGTCCAAAGTTGTATTGCAGGGACACCTGGCAGAGAACCCTGAGAATCAGGCTGTATGTACACACATGAGGAGTTACAGTATTTCCTAGAGAAGAGCCATTTTTATCAGGTCCAGGAAGATCTTGTTGAACTCTGCTGCTGCTGCTGCTGCTGCTGCTAAGTCACTTCAGTCGTGTCGGACTCTGTGCAACCCCATAGACGGCAGCCCACCAGGCTCCCCCATCCCTGGGATTCTCCAGGCAAGAACTCTAGTCCATTGCAATTGAAAGACAACATCGCTATGATTTTCTTTGTTCACCCCATCTCACCTAACTTTCAACATGAGATGCATTTCTCCACTAAGTATTGTCTTCTGTCTTCTCAATGTTGAAAAGCAAAATATTAAACTATAGAACACTACTTTATGAATCATTCTTCATACTCTTTGCTCTGGTGGCATGTATGTGACCTGCCCTGTCACTGTTTAGATTCCCCAGACAGATTGTTCCATCAGGGTTTTAGGAAAATTGGCATCAAATCTGCAAAGACAGGCTTTTACTCATTTCCAAATTCCCACATGCCAACTTTTCACATCATTTTCTCTCCCAAAGTGTATTCCGAGAATTCTCACTGTTCTGTCCTCTAATTTCTACCTCTTTGATATTGTATTATCTGTTGTCTATTCAATTTGTTCCTTCTATTTCACTTTATCTATCTACAGATCTTAGCACCTTTATTTTTTCTCTTTGATTACCAATGATGCCATCTCTAGTAGTTACACTGGTGTTTAATTTATACAACACTATCAGAAAACTCAGAGTAAATCTGGTGCTCATTCAGAATAATCTTTTTATTTTCAATGCGACCAAAGTAATATGCACTCAAGACATGCAGAGAAGAAACATCGGTTAGAAAAAGGAAACAGTCCAACCATCAAAGAATAACCGATGGAAACATCATAGTAATTTCCTTCCAATATTGCCTTGTGGTAAATAAGAAAGAAAAGTGAACTAATCCATTTTTCTTTTCAGAAATATGGCAGTGTGAAAAAGTGAGTGTTAGTCAGTCATGTCGGACTTTTTGTAACCCCGTGGACTGTAGCCCATCAGGCTCCTCTGTCCATGGAATTCTCTAGTCAAGAATACTGGAATGGGTAGCCATGCCCTTCTCCGGGGATCTTACCTACCCAAGGTTGGAACGATTCTTTACCCACTGAGCTACCAGAGAACCCCCAAAGAGTAACCTGTACCCTGACCAGGAATTGAACCCAGGCCACAGTGATGAGATATCCAAGAAAGTTTCAACCAGGACCAACACCCAAAAATGCTACATAGAACATTTTGTGAATATCTTTTTTTATATAGCAAAGCTAATCTGGCAGTGAAGGAAGAGAAAGATCAGAGGTTACAGATGAGACGGGAGCATGAATCTGGACCTGTAACTGTGCCTTGAAGTCAGCATTTGCCCTACGGGAACCGCTGACTCCACGGCCGAAGGCTTGGGTTTCCATGATGCCTGAGCAAGATGGGAGAAAAGGCCTGTCCCATGAAGAGAGAAGGGGCAGGATTGGGCTTGCACACCTGACCAGGAGCTTCAGAGCACGGTACCTTTTTTGGTTGAATTTGGAAAAATTGATTCTGCAGAGGAAACAGTGGGCAATGCATGTCTCTTTAGCCCCTAGTGCTGGGTGAAATGAAAACAGACGAAAAAATTGAGAATTCCTATCTATAAATTCTACATTCAGAAGCAAACATAAGTACTTTTTTGAAAAATATACTTAAAGTGCCATCTTCAAATAATTTCAGAAAATAAAGTATCAAAAGAGCACATGCTCAGATACAACAATGGACAAGGGTCAACAGAAAAAACAAACTGCAGAATCAGAGCTTAGAGATTCCAGGTCTTTGACTTGTCCAGTATAATAAACAAATTAAGAGTGTTACATATGTTTAAAAATTTTAAAGAGGGCATTTAAGATTGATAAGGGGATTTCAAGATTTTCAAAACTGATGAAGCATATTTCTAGAAGAACAAAATCGAATTCTAGAAATTAAACAATAAATATAATAATTCAAAACTCAGTGGATGAGACAAAGAAAAAGTAAACTGGAAAATAAGAGCTGAAGAATTGATAAAATGCTGGGCCTAGACCTAAATTATGGAAGAAAGGCTAAGGAACATGCAGGATAGAATGAGAAGGTTTAATGAACATTAGTTCATAGTCCCAGAAAGAAAGAATAGCATAAAATTTGTATCTGAAGAAATAATGAGTAAGAATATTTCAGAATTTATAAAATGACCCCATTTCTTAGAATCAGAAATTTCAAAAGAACTTAAGCAGTCTAAATAAAAACATACCCATGCCCAACCAACTACATTATACTAAAATTACAGAGATGTTATGGGGAGGGAGGTGGGAGGGGGGTTCATGTTTGGGAACACATGTAAGAATTAAAGATTTTAAAATTTAAAAAAAAAAGGAAAAAAAATAAAATAAAATTGCAGAATACTAAGGACAAAAGGAAGATTTTAAAAGCAAAAAAATTAACTGGAATGAAAAGGAAGACATCATGGAACAAAAATTAAACTGACATTTTGACAACTATGAAAAGTAGAACATAATTATCTTTAATGTACTGAGAAAAAATGACTGTCAACATGGAATTCTATGTCTAGCAAAAAATATCTCCTATGAGTAAGGGTAAAATAATGACATTTTCAGACAAAAAAGAAACAGTTAAAAATGAACTAACACTGAAGGAACAGCTACTGAATGTTATTCAAGAAAAAAATGACCTGAGAAAGGAGATGTGAGCTCCAAGAAGAAATGTGAAAAAGAAAATGTAAACTTTTGGTAAATATTATATACACCAATAATAATATCTGATAACAAACATGTTATATAACCAGTAACATTTTTAAAGAAAATTATTATTTTTTTCTTCTGGGGGAAGACAGAGGGAGGGTGGGTAAACGTACCAAGATGGAAACAAATGTCCGGGAGGGAAGAGACATGGGTGTACCTATTGCTGATTCTTGTTGATGTATGACAGAAAACCACAAAATTGTGTAAAGCAATTATCCTTCAATTAAAAAAAAATTTTTTTTTAAAGAAAGAAATGACTGGGCAAAAAATGAGTATATGTGTGAGGAGTACTATTATAAAATGTTCTTGCTGCCTTGGTGAAAAGTAAAGATATCAATAAACCTCAGATTTTCTTGACTTAAATAGACAACTGAACATTTCTAGAGTACCCATTAAAAATAAAGAAATAGAATAGTTGTGCACATGATTTCAAAATTAAGAGGGAAAAGCAAATTATTTGGGGAAAGCTCAATACAAAGCAAGGGAAGAAAGAGTAACGAAAAGGAAGCATAAAAATCAATATAAATAAGAGGATAGAAATAATCCAAATGTGTTAGGAGTCATGGTGAAGGCAAATTAACTAAACTGTCCTGTTTAAATTTTTCAGATTACATTTAAAAAATATATACCCTAATGTAGAGAAAAGATGAATGTAAAATAATAGGAAAATACATATTGGCCAATGGAAACCAAACAGAAAGAGTTCAACTATATTAATATCCTGGTGGCTTAGCTGGTAAAGAATTTGCCTGCAATGTGGGAGATCTGCGTTCGATCCCTGGGCTGGGAAGATCCCCTGCAGAAGGGAGCGGCTACCCACTGCAGTATTCTGGCCTGGAGAATTCCATGGACTGTATAGTCCGTGGGGTCACAAAGAGTCGGACACAACTGAGGGACTTTCCCTTGTATTAATATCAAGTGAAAAAGGCATAAAGGCCAAAAAGGCTTCACTAGAGATGGAGATCACTGTATATTGACAGAAAGGCTCTAGCTATCAGAAAGATGAGAATTCTAACTTTATATATTCCTAATAACATAACTTCAAACTATATAAAGCAAAACAGCAGAAATACAGAAATCAATTGAAAATATAATAGTATAGTGAATAATTTTAACATTCTTCTCTCAATAATTAATAAATCTAGCAGAAAGCATTGGTAATAATAGAGAATATTCGAACAATACAAAGAACAAATTTATTTTAATAGCCATAATGCACCAAGAATGGGAGGATGCGCACATTTTTAAGTATAAATGAAGCAATAATAGAAATTGACCAGGATCTTAATGGTATAGCAAGATTCAACAAGTTGCAAAAAATCAGTATATTTACTACATCCTGACATCAACGCTATTGATTAGAAATCAGTAAGGAAAAAAATATCCAAATCTAATTTGTTTGTAAATTAAACGCATACTGCAAAATAAGTACATATTATAGAAAATTAATAACTAAAATTTTAAAGTTCACATAGTTGAATAATGGATTACAACTTAAGAGAATATGTACAATGAATCTAATGTGGTAATATTTAGAATAGCAGCTAAAATATGTTAGGAATATTGTAACAAAAGATGTTTAAGGCTTTTATTGAAGAAAACTCTAAAGATTTATATTTAAAGATAGTAAAGGGGACCAAATTAAATGAAGAAACTTGTGATTTTCGTGGGTAGGAAAGCACAATGTCATCTAGGCATCTGTTTTTCCAAATTGATCCATATACAAGCAGTAAAATAAATGAAGGCAAATGAACTTCAGTTCCATAACTCAATGTGGGTTAATTTCAAATGTATGCTACGTGAAAAAAAAGAAGAAGAAAAGAAAGAAAAGCTAATCTTAGAAAGAGATATACAGGATGATTAGATTTATTTTATAAGTGGGCAAAATAAACAAAATATTGTTTAGGCATATATACATATGAGGTAATGTTTTAAAGAACAAAATGATTAATATAAAAGTTAAGAGAAAAGCTACCTCAGGGAGGAGAGAGAAGAGGGAACGTTTGAGAAAGAGTCTTTGTAGTACTGAGATTTTTCAGGTGGCGCAGTGGTAAAGAGCATGCTTGCGAAGGTAGGAGACTCAGGAGAGGCAGGTTCAATACCTGGGTCAGGAAGAGCCCCTGGAGACGGAAATGGCAACCCCTCTCCAGTATATTTGCCTGGAGAATCCCATGGACAGAGGACCCTGGCAGGCTACAGTACATAGAGTCACAAAGAGCTGGACATGGCTGAGCACGCGTGCATGTACACACGCATTTTGTAATGTTATATTTCTTAGGCTGGGTGGGATGTATACAGATGTTAGGTTTTCTTTTCTTAAAATGCCAGAAACATGTTAAAAGAAAATTATACATCTCATTTTGGGAAGTATAAACCTTCATCCTAAAAACAGAATTCTTAGAATATCAACTGTACATAAAATGTTTAAAACAGGTTACCATAATCCAGCTAGTGAGTCCTGTACCTCATGACTGTAATAAAATGTTGCTGCTCAGTTTCCATGGAAGACAGTCTTCTTTTCCTTTTGCCTTTTTTGTATCATCGCCTTGCAGAAGTGATCAGATCCTGTCAGCTTTAGATCTCTCATTTTTTCTCATCTGCTTAGCATCTACCTGTGTCTCTCTGATGATTTCTGCTGAACACATGACTTATTTACCCACGTTTTCAAATGGCTCTTGGGTCAATTTCCCTTTTCAGATTTTAAGCAACTGGAAATAAGAAAAGATGGAAAGAGGAGCTATACAAAGAAGGGAAGAGTAGGAACAAAGGAAAGCCCGTGGATTCCCACTTCTCTTCCTTCATGTCCGAGGTGACAGTCAGGGAAGGCTCTGACCCCACAGCTTAGACCAAGTCAGATTTTCCTGGCGTGTCCTTGTAGGATTCCACATTCCCCTAGCCACACTGGCACATCATATTGTATTATCATCGCTCAGTGCCTCTCCTCACCCGCTAAACCACCTGCACGATGAAGTGAGGAGCAAGTTTGCCTTATTCTGTCTGCATTGTATTTCCAGTGCCTCACTCGGTGTTTGGCAAAGAGCAGGTCTTCAATACATGTTTGTTGAATGAATGAATGGACAAGAGAGATGCTCCCAAGCTTCGTCAGCAAGTATATATGTCATTACAGCAGCCTCAGAAGAACACAACGGCCCCTGTCCTTTGCTTCCCCTCCTTCTTCTCTGCTCTTAGACTATACTTGTTAGTTAAATGGACGTCTTCCAAAAGGGTTTGTTTTTAATTGAAGTGCAGTTGATTTATAATATCCTGTTAGTTTCAGGTGTACAGCATTATAATTCGATGTTTTTGCAGATTTTATTCCATTCTGGGTTACTACAAGATAATGGCTAAAATTCCCAGTGCAGTACAGTCTATCCTTGTTGCTTACAGCAGCAGCAGTTTGTATCTGTTAATCCCGTAACCCTAATTTGTCCCTTCCCCCTTCCCTCTCCCCACTGGCAACCACAGATTTGTTTTATATATCTCTGAGTCTGTTTCTATTGTGTATATACACTCATTTATATTGTATTTTCAATTCCACAGGAAGTGATAGCATATACTTGCTTTCTCTATCCAACTTATTTCACCAAGCATAGTATTCTCTAGACCTATCCACAATGCTGCAAATGGAAATATTTCGTTCTTTGTGTGGCTAATATTCTTCTGCATGCACGTGTGTGTGTGTATTGTGTTGTTCATTGTTCAGTTGCCCAGTCATGTCTGTCTTTTTGCGACCCCATGGACTGCAGCACACCAGGCCTCCCTGGACCTCACCATCTCCTGGAATTTGCCCAAGTTCATGTCCATTGCATCAGTGATGCCATCCAGCCATCTCATCCTCTTGCCCTCTTCTCCTTCTGCCCTCAGTCTTTCCCAGCATCAGGGACTTTTCCAATGAATTGGTTGTTGGCATCAGGTGACCAAATTACGGGAGCGTCATCTTCAGCCTCAGGCCTTCCACTGAGTACTCAGCATTGAATTCCTTTAAGATTGACTGGTTTACGTGTAGTGCAACTTCTTAAGTCAATCGTGTGTTAAGGGGCACTTAGGTTGTTTTCATATCTTGGAATATTGTAAAAAGTGCTGCTGTGAACATTGGGGTACATGTATCTTTCATATTAGCATCTTTATTTTTTCCACATATATACTCAGAAATAAAATTGCTGAATCATATGGTAGCTCCATTTTTAATTTTTCAAGGAACCTCCAAGCTGTTTTCAGTGGCTGCCCTAACTTACATTCCAACCAACAGTGTACTAGGTCCGCTTTTCTCCCAACAGTGTACTGGGTGCTCTTTTCTCCACACCCTCTCCAACATTTGTTATTTGTATACTTTTTTGTGGTAGCCATTCTAATAGGTATGAGGTGATGCTTCCTTGTCATTTTGATTTTCATTTCTCTAATAATTAGTGATGGTGAGCATCTTTTCATGTGCCTATTGCTCATGTGTATGTCTTCTTTGGAAAAATGTCTATTCAAGTTTTCTGCCCATTTTTTAATTGAATTGTTTAGGTTTTTAGATTGTTTTGGGTTGTAAGGGCTGCTGTGTATTTTGGATATTAACCCCTTGTCAGTTGCATCATTTGCAAATATTTTATCCCATACGTTGTCTTCTAATTTTATTTATGGTTTCCTTCCTAGAGACTTCCCTGGTGGCTCAGATGGTAAAGTGTCTGTCTACAATGTGAGAGACCTGGGTTTGATCCCTGGGTTGGGAGGATTCCCTGGAGAAGGAAATGGCAACCCACTCCAGTACTCTTGTCTTGAAACTCCCATGGACAGAGGAGTTTGGTGCAGGCTACTATCCATGGGGTCACAAAGAGTCAGGCACGACAAGGTGACTTCACTTTTGCTGTGCAAAGATCTTTAAATTTAATTAGGTCCCATTTATTTATTTTTGCTTTTCCTTGACATTGGATCAGGAGACTGTTCTAATAAAATATTACTACAGTTTATGTCCAAAAGCATTCTGCCTATGTTCTCTTTGCAGAGTTGTATGGCTTCAAGTCTTACACATAGGTCTAAATCATGTTGAGTTTACTTTTGTATCAGTTCAGTTGCTCAGCCGTGTCCAACTCTTTGCAACCCCATGAACCACAGCACGCCAGGCCTCCCTGTCCATCACCAACTCCCAAATTCCACCCAAACCCATGTCCATTGAGTCAGTGATGCCATCCAACCATCTTATCCTCTGGCATCCCCTTCTCCTGCCCTCAATCTTTCCCAGCATCAGGGTCTTTTCAAATGCGTCAGCACTTCGCATGAGGTGGCCAAAGTACTGGAGTTTCAGCTTCAACATCAGTCCTTCCAATGAACACCCAAGACTGATCTCCTTTAGCATGGATCTCCTTGTAGTCCAAGGCACTCTTAAGAGTCTTCTCCAAACCACAGTTAAAAAGCATCAATTCTTCAGCACTCAGCTTTCTTTATAGTCCAACTTTCACATCCATAGATGACTACTGGAAAAACCATAGCCTTGACTAGACAGACCTTTGTTGGCAAAGTAATGTCTCTGCTTTTTAATATGCTATGTAGGTTGGTCATAACTTTCCTTCCAAGGAGTAAGCATCTTTGAATTTCATGGCTGCAGTCACCATCTGCAATGATTTTGGAGCCCAAAAAAATAAAGTCTGACACTGTTTTCACTGTTTCCCCATCCATTTGCCATAAAGTGGCAGATGGGACCAGATGCCATGATCTTCGTTTTCTGAATGTTGAGCTTTAAGCCAACTTTTTCACTCTCCTCTTTCACTTTCAGCAAGAGGCTCTTTAGTTCTTCTTCACTTTCTGCCATAAGGGTGGTGTCATCTGCATATCTGAGGTTATAGATATTTCTCCCAGCATTCTTGATTTCAGCTTGTGCTTCCTCTAGCCCAGCATTTCTCATGATGTACTCTGCATAGAAGTTAAATAAGCAGGGTGACAATATACAGCCCTGACGTACTCCTTTTCCTATTTGGAACCAGTCTGTTGTTCCACGTCCAGTTCTAACTGTTGCTTCCTGACCTGCATACAGGTTTCTCAAGAGGCAGGTCAGGGGGTCTGGTATTCCCATCTCTTTCAGAATTTTCCACAGTTTATTGTGATCCACATAGTCAAAGGCTTTGGCATAGTCAATAAAGCAGAAGTAGATGTTTTTCTGGAACTCTCTTGCTTTTTTGATGATCCAGCGGATGTTGGTGATTTGATCTCTGGTTCCTCTGCCTTTTTTAAAACCAGCTTGAACATCTGGAAGTTCATGGTTCATGTATTGCTGAAGCTTGGCTTGGAGAATTTTGAGCATTACTTTACTAGCGTGTGAAATGAGTGCAATTGTACAGTAGTTTGAGCATTCTCTGGCATTGCCTCTCTGGGATTGGAATGAAAACTTTTATATGTGATGTGACAAATATTCTAATCTCATTGTTTTATTTGTAGCTGTCCAGTTTTTCCAGCACCACTTGTTGAAGAGGCTGCCTTTTCTCCATCGTATATTCTTACCTCCTTTTTCATAGATAATTGACCATAGGTGTGACTGGGTTTATTTTCAGGCTCTGTATTCTATTCCATTGATCAATTTGTCTGTTTTTGTGCCAATACCACCCTGTTTTGATTACTGTAGCTTTGTAGTGTTTTCTAATGTCTGAGAGGGTTATTCTTCCAGCTTTGTTCTTTTGTTTCAGTATTGCTTTGGCAATTTGGGTCTTTTGTAGTTGCATATAAATTTTTGGATTATTTCTTCTAGATTTATGAAAAACGTCCTGAGTATTTTGATAGAGGTTGCATTAAGTCTTTAGATTGCTTTGGTTAGTATGGCCATTTAAACAATATTAACTCTTCCAAATCCAAGAACATGGGGTATCTTTCCATTTCTTTGCATCTTCAATCTCTTTCATCAATATTTTACAGTACTCAGAGTTGAATTAATTTGTGTCCAGCCCATTCTCAGGTCAAAAGTTCACATTAAAGTTTTTATCATTTGTCTTTATGGTTCATCAAGACTAGGTAATTTAGGAGAAATAATTATTGCCATCAGGTCTTCTGTTAATTTCTTTTTTTGTCTTTTATTATTCAAGGGCATTTTTTTCATGTCACATTCACCTGCTAGAATTAATATGTGTCACAGATGGATTGTGAATTCTGCCATGTTTTTTCATAGCTGTTTTTTGAAAGTTCTTTAAATAATGTGTTATTGACTAGGATTTAATCCTTATTTTTACAAAATAAAATTGGAGAGACTTGGATGGTGCAATTATAGTCAGGTTTGTCTCAGTCCTTAATTGATTTTCATAAAACTGTGGTGTGTTCTTGCTCCAGCTGCAGGCCTACCTTTTCATTTTAGCCTTTGCAGTTATTAGTGTAGAAATATAGAGGTATGGGATATTGATAAAGAATACACCTGCCAATGCAAGAGATGTGGGGATACAGTTTCAATCCTTGGGTTGGGAAGATCCCCTGGAGAAGGAAATGGCAACCCACTCCAGTATTCTTGCCTGGAAAATCTCATGAACAGAAGAGCCTGGATACAGCCTGTGGGGTCCCAAAATAGTCAGATACAACTGGGTGATTAAACAGCAACAGATAATTAATATATTTAAAGCCCCAGATTTTGAGTCCCTCCAGATTAGATTTACAAATCTGCAGGTCCTAGCACATAGTACCAAAACATAGTAGTTCAGTTCAGTCGCTCAGTCGTGTCTGACTCTTTGCAAACCCATGGATTGCAGCATGCTAGGGTTCCCTGTCCATCACCAACTCGCGGAGCTTGCTCAAACTCATGTCCATCGAGTCCATGATGCCATCCAACCCTCTCATCCTCTGTCATTCCCCTTCTCCTCCTGCCTTCAGTCTTCCCAGCATATAGGTCTTTTCAAATGAGTCAGTTCTTCACATCAGGTGGTCAAAGTATTGGAGTTTTGGCTTCAGCATTAGTCCTTCCAGTGACTATTCAGGACTGATTTCCTTTAGGATTTACTGGTTGGATCTCCTTGCAGTCCAAAGGACTCTCAAGAGTCTTCTCCAACACCACAGTTCAAAAGCATCAATTCTTCAGCACACAGTTTTCTTTATAGTCCAACTCTCACATCCATACCTGACTACTGGAAAAACCGTACCTTTGACTATATGGACCTTTGTTGGCAAAGTAATGTCTCTGCTTTTTAATATGCTGTCTAGGTTGGTGATAGCTTTTCTTCCAAGGAAAAAGCAGCTTTTAATTTCATGGCTGCAATCACCATCTGCAGTGATTTGGGAGCCCAAGAAAACATAGTCCGTCACTGTTTCCATTGTTTCCCCATCTATTTGCCTTGAAATGGTGGGACTGGATGCCATGATTTTAGGTTTTTGAGTGTTGAGTTTTAAGCTAACTTATTCACTCTCCTCTTTCACCTTCATCACGAGGCCCTTTAGTTCCTCTTTGCTTTCTGCCATAAGGGTGATGTCATCTGATATCTGAGGTTATTGATATTTCTCCCTGCAAGTTTCCATTCCAGCTTGTGCTTCATCCAGCCTGACATTTTGCATAATGTATTCTGCATATAAGTTAAATAAGCAAGATGACAATGTACATTGACTATATACTGACTGACATACTCCTTTCCCAATTTGGAACCAGTGTGTTGCTCTATGTCTTGTTCTAACTGTTGCTTCTTGACTTGTATACAGATTTCTCAGGAAGCATGTGAGGTGGTCTGGTATTCCCAACTCTTTTAAGAATCTTCCAGTTTATTGTGATCCACACACTCAAAGGCTTTAGCATAGTGTAGTCATTGAAGCAGAAATAGATGTTTTTCTGGAATTCTGTTGCTTTTTCTATGATCCAGTATATGTTGGCAATTTGATCTCTGATTCCTCTGCCTTTTTTAGTCATTTATTAAATGTTAGTCAAATGAATGAATGAATGTATGCTTTGGAAAACTCCAGAAAAATCATGAAAATAAATAAGTTTTGTGCACAATCATCAAAGAATAAAAATATCTACAGGCCTTTCTTTACAATCTTTATATTAAGCATGCACAACAGTGTACATATTTAAATATGCAAATCTCTGATTTGCATATTTAAATATTTTAAATTTACAAAACAAAATGAGACTTTTGCAATCCTCAATCAGAGATTTTCCTCAAATGGATAGTATTAGCAAATTAAGCATATCCTAAAGACTATTCTTAATAAATTACTGATATCTGCATTCAGCTGGATTGAAACAGCACTAATAACCAAATCATTTCTCTTGCGAAACTCTGCATAAAAAAATTAATCCACAACCAAGTTGCCAACTGTTGTTACAAGCTTCAAGACATCTAGAGAATGTTTCATTTTATGTTAATATAAACACGTAAAAAATATTTTTCAGGTTATCTGACATATGCTGAATTTCTAAACTGATGACAGAGACAGGAAGAAACCAGAGGTAATTTTTTTTTACACCTGAGAGAAAAAAGACAGAGTTTGTTTGTTCCTCTTTCTCCCCTGAGTGACATCTGCCAAGTAACAAAAAGTGTGTCTCACTTTGCAAAACTGAGCAGTGTCTACAAGGAAAAGCACAGAAGGGAAAACGTTGGTTTGCTAGGAAACTAGGAAGCCTGCATTCTTCCAAACTAGAACTTGCAGATATGTCTGTACCTAGAGGTGAGGGCCACCTTGCCAACTTCGCCAGCTATGACAGAAGTGACAGAGAAAAATCATCATGACCCCGCAGCTTATATTTTCTGTCCTGGAATCTGTTTTGTGTTATTGCTTTGAGGTGTTTTTTTGTTTTGTTTTTTTTAATGGTGTTGTGTTTTGCTATTTTCTACTCTCACTACAATCCTTGAAAATTTATGAAGGACAACCACTGCATACTCATAAATTATTATAAGGTAGAAAAATTATTTTTCTTTAAATATATCAGCCAAAGAGTTCTGTCTTTTTCAAGTTATTCTGAGAGGCTATGAGCTTATGCTGGTGATGGTGCCATTGTCCAGGGTGCATTTGCAGCTGCCCAGTGGGAATCTTTTTGGATTCTCTGCAACACTGTTTTGAACCTTTTTGAGGGTAGCAATGCTTTATCCTCTGAGAGTGTGTTTGATTTGGCATAAACAGTCCCAAGTCATTCAGAACTAAAGGACATGAACCAGGTGAGTGATCAAGTTGCATAACAGTTTTTCATCCAAAGCTGAGATGGACTGCTGGGGAGAGATATGCCCTGGGGCTTGGGAGCTTTCTACACCAGAAAGGGAAGCAGAATAGAAGTGGGTCTGAAATGTGATTTTCTTTCTTTTATTTTCCAAGATGCATGGCTTGTGGAATCCTTAGTTCCCCAGTGTTAATCGCTCAATCATGCCTGATTCTTTGCAATATTATGGACTGTATAGCCCACCAGGATCCTCTGTCAATGAAATTCTCCAGGCAAGAATACTGGAGTGGGTTGCCAATTCCTTCTCCAGGGGACCTTCTTAAGCTAGAGACTGAACCCGGGTTTCCTGCATTGCAATCAGATTCTTTACCACTGAGCCACCAGGGAAGCCCTCTTAGTTCCCCAACCAGGGATGAAACCTGGAATCTTAGCAGTGAAAGCATCCTAACCACAGGGGTGCCAGGAAAGTCCCAGAAATTGCAGTTTTCTAATGTGACTGCTAGACGGGGTGTCAACACAATTTCAAAAATATCCACATTCCAGGAATGTTTGCAGCATTGAAATCAGTGTCTAACTTACCATGAAGAATGCTTTTAAGGGAATGTTCATGTATGCCTTTTTAATTAATCTTTTTTAAGCAAAAATCCTATAGTGCTAACCATTCCTTATCTTACCAATTTCACCAATATTAGTTCATTAAGCTACATAACTCTAGGAGGTCTATACTGTCATTAACTCCATTTTACAGATGAGAAAACTGAAGTCAAATAACTTATTCAAGGTCAAACAACAAGCACTGTGCTTCAGTGATCTCCCACTCAAGTTCAGCTCCAGAGCATTCAGTATGCTTCTGTGTGGCACTGATTTTACTGTTTTATGGCTATGTCTCCTATGTAGCATAAATTCCTAGGGTGAACCTCTGCCTCCCAATTCGTGCTCTTTCCCCAATCTGGGTATATCAGACAAGTTCCATCAAGAACATGGGTACTTCAAGCCAGGAGATTTAATATAGAGAATCAGGAGCTTCCAAACCATTAGAAGAGCCCATACATGCAGAACAGGAAGGGCTCTGGAAGTCTTCAGGAAACTGGGAACCTGCAGACACGCCAGCAGTCTGTGGCTGCCTGCACACGGCACATCGCACATCTGCCAAAGCACATCTGACTTTTGCATCGACTGGAAGAACACAAAGATATACACAAGTATATTCTCCAAGGTCTGATTGGAGGACTTCTAACCAGCAGTCCTACTAGTGAACATTCTGGAAAATGTAGCTCCCGTGTATATAGCTCCTGCCTGACAAGGGAGAACATAGAAGGGGGCAGTGATCTCATTGCTGACAGGCCTGCTGGAAGTCAGGGAAAGTTTGTTTTAAAACAATCGATATTATGGCTCACTAAGCAAGCCAGATAATGAAAGGTCTATACGTTAGCCTCAGTGTCAGAGAATCAATATTTATTAGTTATTTGTCCTGGACCAGCAATGGAACAGGTGCCATGGGAGATGTTAGATTTACAACCACCTTCCATATTTTAATATTGATTTGACTATAAGTCTGGGATGGCCAATTCATCCCTCTTTAAATTCAATAGAAAATCTTGTGAGGCCTGATCTTAAGCAGGAGTGAATAAATAGAATGGAAAGAAAAATGGAAACATGTAAATTGGTTTTTCTCTTCCCTTATTCTCTGTGTGACTGCTTTCAAGCCACATTTTTCAAAGTGCTATTTCTCATATTTAAAAGAACAGGAAAGTGGCAAAGGGAAATGCCTGTTTTTACCAGCTTTTAAAGAGTACGGAAGTTATAGCTTTAAGTATTTATGGTTTTAATTTTAGGCTCAGATGCAATACAGTGACCTAATGCTTCATGGTATAAAGTTTTAAAAATATTCAGCTGAATGAATATTCAGCTGGGGAACTCCCTTTGGAGATGGAAAAATTCATTTGTTAAATTACACACTCTCTCTCTGATTTTATTTGGAAAGTCATTCACTAGGGTAAATATATATATCAGCAACCTAGACTCCAAGTTTTGCTAAGCACCCACCTAATCCTTCTTCCAAATTACATTGCATGGGTTGTAATGCAGGAAACATGACATGGTAATAATGTAAATCCAACATACAAACTAGTTTCAATTTGTTACAATGTCCAGTGAGATTATATAATCATATTAGTGAGGCAATTGAAATGTTTCTATGTATTTCTCTATATTTTCATTAGTGACTTACTTTGTGGTCACTCATGAGATTCAGGACAGAAAGATCTTGAAAGAGCTGTGGTCAAATCCATCTCTACACTGGATGAGAGACCTTTGCAGAAATAAAACCATTATGGTTATTATCATAGTTTACATCTGTGTAATGACAGTGCTTTCATGTTATGTCACTGTTCCTTATAACATGTCTAGTTCAAAGGAATGGTATCTAAATCACATAAAGTTCCATTGGTTGTAGAATTCCAAATGAAGTTAAGAAAAGTATAGAGTTTCTCATCAAATCAGAGACAAAAGATCAGTTTCAGAGGAAGACAGACTTCAGGAGAGCTCCTTTAAACAGAACAGGAAGAAAGAAATAAATAACAGGTACAACTGTGTTGAGTCTATTGAACACCATGTACTTCCCTGAGAACTTGAGCCTTTATGAACTCATTTATCCTCCCATCAGCCTCTGCAGGTACATTTATTTATAGCTCTGCTTTAGAGATGGGGAAGCAGAGAAACAAAAGAGGTAAACAACTGGTCCAAGATCACAGAGCTGATAAAGGGCCAGCCTTACTCCATATGCCTCACGTTGAGTCTCTTGATACAACCAGAATCAGAGGAATGAAACAGAAGTTTGCCTTGCAGTAGAATCAGACTATACTCCCCACTACAGCTCATAGAGGCTGTTCACCCAACTGGGTCAATCCTTTTCCTTTTGTTTTGGCAACTGTTTTAGCTCCAGATTCAGTGTCACTCTCTCCCCTGCTATTCTTATTTAACTCTTGATTTTGATGTACCTGTAGGACAAGGTTCCCAAACGTAGTTCTCCAACCAGTGACATCAATGCCACCTAATTCTCAGGCCCCACTCCAGACTGAAAGTGAAAGTGAAAGTCACTCTGTCACGTCCGACTCTTTGCAACCCCATGAACTATGCAGTCCATGGAATTCTCCAGGCCAGAATACTGGAGTGTGTGGCTGTTCCTTTCTCCAGGGGATCTTCCCAACCCAGGGATCGAAAACAGACCTCCCACATTGAAGGCATACTCTTTACCAGCTGAGCCACCAGGGATGCCCAAGAATACTGGAGGGGGTAACCTATCCCTTCTCCAGAGGATCTTCCTGACCCAGGATTCGAACTGGGGTCTTCTGCATTGAAGGTAGATTCTTTACCAGCTGAGCTACCAGGGAATTAACTGAATTAAAATTTCTGGGAGTGGGGCCCAGTCATACAAGCTGTAATAACCTCTCAATGGCATCTTAATACAGGTGAAACTTTGCAACCACTGTGGGTGATCCACCTTCATGGCCTCTGAGTTCCCTGAATTCCTCTTACCGGGTGAGCTTTCCCCACTTAGCCTCAGGCACTCCCTCCTATGGCCATCACCAAGTCCTTCCCCAGCGCACTTCTAAATCTCAGTGTCATGCATTTGCTCTCTGAACACCACCTGTATCTTTGCATCTCTCTCTTTCTTATACCCTGAACTCTCCTTCTACCCTTCTGTAACCTCCAGCACACTGCTTCTACCAGCTTGCACTGTCCCTCATCCCCTCATAGCCCCTCTTTCTTCCTTGAAGAGTTAAAGTATTAGTTGCTCAGTCGTGTCTGACTCTTTGCAACCCATGAACTGTAGTGCACCAGGCTCTTCTGTCCATGGAATCTCCAGGCAAAAATACTGAAGTGAGTAGCCATTCCTTTCTCCAGGGGACCATCCTGACCCAGGATTCTAACCAGGTCTCCTGCATTGCAGGCAGATTTTTCCTGTCTGAGTCACCAGGGAAGCCCCCTTCCTCACCTAGCTTAAATTCCATGATTAATTATTATAAGCACTCTCTCAGGAAGACCCTCAACTCCCTGGTCCTTTCTCATGCAGCTGACCTCACCTGGTGAAATTATAATCATGGTTAAATCTAATTCTGCCTACTCTGCACCTGTGTTGCAGAACATGCTTGAACAAAAATACAAAAGCAAACTGGCTCTTCTCTCTAAATTTGTGGCCATGCATACCTGAAGTTGGTCCTGATGCTGCCTGGCCATCATCCCCAGTCCACTTTCTGCCCTACTCACCTAGATGACAATCACACCCTCTCATATCTCCTCAAAGATCTAACACCTTCACCCCGCTTTCACTTTCAACTCATGACCTCACTTTATGTTTCACTGAGAAATTAGGAACATTCAGCAGGGACTTCCTTGGATTTATCATCTGACTTTTCGCATCTGTAGCCAATGCTTTCCCTCCCTCCCTACTTGTTTCTAGAGTCAGTCCCTCTGCTTCTTCACTAGATTATTGATACTCAAAGAGCGGTCCCTGGTCCAGCAGCTGTGATATCATCCCTGAGAGCTTCTAAGTCATACAGAATCCCAAGCACCATCATTCCACCAGATAACTCTTATATAGTCTCCGATGACACCCATACTGCCAAACTCAGTGGTTAATTCTCAGTCCTCATCTTTCTCCACCAATAAGCAATTATTTACAGTTGAGTTCCTCCTTTTTGAAGTATTTTGTCCACTGGCCTATCAATTCTCTTCTTTTTTTTATTCCAGTGCCATTGCTGGCTTTTCAATCTCCTTTATAAGTTTCTTTTCTTTTTCCTATCTTCTCACACTGAGTTGTCTTGGGCTCAGTTCTTTGTCATCATCTCCATATACATTCTTTTTTTTCTCAGTGATTTAATACAGTCCTTGGATTTAAATACAAGCCATGTGCTGACAACTCCCAGATATATACATCTGGGATGTCTATCCTGAACTCAAGCATGTCCTGATGCTCATGTACCTAATAGCCATTTGGTACCTGACAGACATCATAAACCCAACAGGTGCAGCACAAAATTCTGACCATCCCCCAGAGACCTGCTCTACCTCCTGCCTTCTCTATCTAGCAACAAATTCTCCATCTGTGGAAAGTCCCCTGACAACTCTCTTTCCCTCACATAATCCATTAGGAAATGATATTAATTTTATCTCCAAAATATGTCTAGACTCTCACTGCTTCTCACTCTCTCCACTGTTACCATGCTGGTCCAGGCCATCTTCATTTCTCATTGTGCTACTTTAGTAGGTTCTGAATGAGTCTGCCTGTTTCTATCTTGCCCCTTTACAGCCCATTATCAAAAAGCAGCCAGCATTTTCTATCCTCCTTATCTCTTCACTAGTTTTATTTTCTCCATAACATCACTACCTAACATTAAATGCTTTATATATACTTACTTAGTGTCTGTCTTCCACATTGCAATGTAACATCAAAGAGTGAGAATTCTTCTCTTTCTGTTGTTGCTATAGTCCAGCACCTATAGCATTCTTTTAAAACAACAGCCATAGCATGCTTTTCCTTGGCTCAAAACCCTGCAGTAGATTCTACTCAGAGGAAAATCGCAAGTTCTCCCAGTGGCCGCAAAGTGTTGCATGACCTGGCTCCATTACTACTCTGAGACTTCCCATGATTCCTATTGCTCACACCGCCCCAGTCATATGGGCTTTCTCGCTATGTTGCTTTTTAACCACACTTTACTTGCCTTTGTCTAGAGCCTTCCCTAGTTCCAGCTGTTCCCTCTGCCTGAAACGCTTTTCTACTTGATTCACTCACCTCCTTAGACTTACCTTGACTACTTCCAGGTTGAGACTGGAGTCCCTTTGAACAAATCCTCTCTATCTTCTACTTGTTTCCATCATATGCGTATATTCTAAGATACTAAGTACTTTACTTATTTCTTATATTTCTGTTTAGTATCTCTTCTGTCTGGCTAGAACACAATCTGCAGAAGGACCTTTGGTTGACTATTGTGTCCTAACTGCTTCGAACAGTGTTTGGTACATGCTAATAGCTGTTTAAAGAATAAATGGGTGGCTGACCGAGAGGATGAATAGCGTGCTTGTGCCTTGTAGATGCAACTTGAAAAAAACGCCAAAGAGGAGGAAAAAGAGTGTTACCTGAAAGCCAAGCCAGTTTTGGATTTACCATTACTACCTGTGAACATGGAAAAGTCACCAAAACTTTATCAGCTTCAGATTCCACGTCTATCAACGGAGAATTGTGGTATCTATTTTATCAGCTTTTTTTTTTTTTTTTGAGATAATGTTTGAGAAAATGCTTGAAAAACAAAGTCTTTTATAAATAGGGGTCCATATAAACTAATCTAAACTAGCACACTTTTGAGAGTAGAAGAGGATACTCTTGATAATTATAACCAGAATGACCAGTGAAAACCAGTAGATGGTCATCTTATATATATCAAATTCATTTGAATTCACCTTCAGAATATACACCTAGAATCTCATAATTTCCATCACCACTACCGCTACTACCTTAGTCCAAGCCATCATCTTTTTTTCACCTGGTCACTGCAATAGCCTTCTATCTTATCCTTTCTAGTTCCCTATAAAGTGTCCTCACCTGCTCACTCTGAGTCATGCCATTAAATATAAATCAGAACAAGTTGCCTCTCCTCATGAGCTCAACTACTCAGCATAACCAAAGGATCCATTTTATCATTGACCTTCCCTCCAGTGACTACTTCTCCTTCTTGCCCACCAGAGCTCCTGGCTATTTCTCCAACATGGCAAGCATGCTCCTACCTCAGGGCCTTTGCACTTAGTATTTTCTCTGCCTGAAAGTCCTTTCTCTGCCTATTCACATGTCTCCATCCCCCTCACCTCCCTGCTTAAACACCACTTTATCACCCGTATAATAAAATGACAAGTCCTCTCTCTGAACCACAATGCCACCGGCACTTTCTACTCCTTATATCTTCACTAGTTTTGTTTTCCTCCATAGCATCTATCATTACCTAACATTATATGCTTTTTATATACTGAAACATATTATCTGTCTTCCACATTGGAATGTAATAGCAAAGAGTGAGAACTCTGCTTTTTCTGTTGCTACAGCCCAGCACCTAAAACCATGCCTAGCACCTAATCAGAAATCTGTAGATTTGCTGAATAAATGAATAGATGAAAGAAATTGAAAGCATAATTAAATGCAAGTCAGATATGGGTCAACTTATATAAAGAAATCACAGCCAAGCTAGGGTATGCTGGTGCATTGGTCTTGATGAATGCCTCTCTAAATGTTTTCACAGTGTAAGGCCTCCGTTGATGTGATTTGGTATGTGGGGAAGAGACTATTAAGACAGCCGTGGTGGTGAGGTAGACGAGAGGTGGCAGAAAGCACAGGGTGTGCCAGCTGGTGTTACTCCGCTTGAGTTCACGCAGACATTTGAACAATGCAAAGTGCCCCATGGCATATTCTCGTTTTAAAAGAATCCAACATATGAATTCCTTCTCTAATTTGGACTACCGTGAGAACGAATCTCTTAATACAAGGCAAAGTCACAAATGATAGGGATGATATACTTCTTGGTTGATTTCATAATTTAGGTATTTAAACTAAGAACAGCCTTACACAGGAAGATTATATGCAATACATGAGAACAACACAAAGGGGAATGGCTTTAATTCTATGACAAGAGACTTCTTTAAAAGATCTGGTTTCTAAATTTGTGACTCTATTACACAAAACAGCTTACTGGAAGTGAAATAGTCACTTTAAATAACACTGAAAAAGCGGTTAAATGATATCTTTTTCACTGGAGTTACTTTGCATATGGACCTTGTTTAATTTTAGATTTAGGAAGAATGAAATACTTAAAGACTTAGTTAAATAATACTGTGCATATCCAGTCATTTCAATTGTTTTATAAGATTTAGAAGTATGAGAATTTATTTAAAATCTCCCATTTCAAAACTGACATAGATTTTACAGTCAAATACAAGCAATACCCTTCACCAAAAGATGAAGATAACTGAATCAAAGTGAGTGAAAGAGAAAGTGAGTGAATATATAAATTTGGGGGTTGGGATCGTGGTAGATGGAGTAAAGAGATGTCACTTCAATATAATCCCAAATTTCTGAAGAAGATATGGTTTCAGAAGTTTGAAGAGGCTATTTTAAAAGAAAGAATATTGAGAAGTAAACTAAAAATCATAGGGGTCAAGTTAAACTGTTTATATGTGCTTTAGCAAGTAAAGTCTGGAGAAGGCAATGGCAACCCACTCCAGTACTCTTGCCTGGAAAATCTCATGGGTGGAGGATCCTGGTAGGCTGCAGTCCATGGGGTCACTAAGAGTTGGACACGACTGAGTGACTTCACTTTCACTTTTCACTTTCATGCATTGGAGAAGGAAATGGCAACCCACTCCAGTATTCTTGCCTGGAGAATCCCAGGGATGGGGGAGCCTGGTGCCATCTATGGGGTCGCACAGAGTCAGACACGACTGAAGCGACTTAGCAGCAGCAGCAGCAAGTTAAGTCATACATGTGTAGTTTTATGTGACTAGATTATGTTACTAGATTTAGACCTATAAAATGTGCTAGAAACCAAGCATGTTAATTTTTCTTTTTTCTTGGGTTTATATTCAGAACGCTTTCATCTGTAGTACCTTTCAATGTAATAGTTTTGTAAGGATTTGGTGACATGGATATACATGTACATAGGTATACGTGAGTATTTTAAGTTGTTAGCAAATGACCAAGCTATTCTACAAAGCATTTATAAGGACAACACCTCAAGTTGTCCTAAGTTTAGTGTAATAATCGAATCAAACATAGCAACTTAAAATTTCCAAATTTTATAATGCATGATAATCAACTGTTCAGGAAATTAATATAATTAATATAATCATCAGGTAAATTTTTCTTGTTCAAAATGGAGAAGAAATAAGTCATCATTATCATTGTATTTGTGGCAAGGCATTTTCCCCTCAATAATGAAAACTAGCCTCAATGTATAACTGATACTGAGGACTTTTAAAAGAATGGGCTTGAGTTAACTCAGTTCAGTTCAGTTCAGTCACTCAGTCATGTCCAACTCTTTGCGACCCCATGAACTGCAGCACGCCAGGCCTCCCTGTCCATCACCAACTCCCGGAGTGTGCCCAAACCCATGTCCGTCGAGTCGGTGAAGCCATCCAACCATCTCATCCTCTGTCGTCCCCTTCTCCTCCTGCAATTAATAAAACTATGATTTTCCAACACTTGATTGACCTATGTATTATAACAAAGCTAAAACTCAGTTATCCAGAGCTATATCTGAATCCAGTTCATCTTGCTGGATCCATTAGGAATTTGCTTAACTTTAAATGTTTTCTAGTTTCTTAAGAAGTCATATGGTCAGGATGGATAAATGTTGATACTTGCTTTGAAAACTCTCCAAACTAAAATTATATTAGCCAACCTCTCTCTGTTGCACAGAAGTATGGCCCTTGAAGATCGCTATGCATCTTAATGGATCCAGAACTCCTTCTTGAGGAGCATTTGGACTCCTCCTCAGATCGTGCTGCTGTACTCATAGTGGCGGGATGGTCTTCCACTCACCATGTGTTCTCTCGGCTTCTGACCTTCTCTATGGCCTTCCACTTGGTTGACGATGAGCATATAGTTTCTTCTTTTGTCAGCCATACAGAATTTCTGCAGGCTAGGGTCTTGTCAGAAAGCATAATCTCAAACTTGCCTCTCCTAACTCTGATCAAGAGTGCAGCAACAAGAAATGGTATTTATTGTGTGTGGCTTAAACAGTGTGAAGTTTTTCTTCTAGACGCTTAATACTGTTTCCCTCTGATGAGTGATAGCTTAAGCTTTGTGTCAAGGTGCCATTCTAAACCCTTCCCATGTATCAACTAATTTCATCTGAAGAATAAATCTGTGAGGTGGATAATATCATTACTCCTACTGTATAGATGACTCCACTGAGCCAGAGGGATAAAGCACTTTGTTCAATCATACATATTCAGAAAGTGGCAATGTTGGGGTCCAGACACAGGCAATTTGTCTGCAAAGCGCATGCTCTTAATCTTTGCACTATACCATACACCTGGGCTTCCCTGGTGGCTCAGAGGTTAAAGCATCTGCCTGGAATGCGGGAGACCCGGGTTTGATCCCAGGAAGAAAGCAGAAACCTGAGTGTCTGTGAACTCCGTGGTGGAAGTATGTGGTGGTGGTAGTTTAGTTTAGTGGTTTAGTCGGGAAGAAAGGAAATGGCAACACACTGCAGTACTCTTGCCTGGAGAATCCAGTGGAGGGAGGAGCCTGGTAGGCTACAGTCCACGGGGTCGCAATGAGTCGGACATGACTGAGCGACTTCACATCTTCACACCTTCGTACACAACTAGCCATGCACTTATACCAAAATATCCAAGTCCCTCGGAACCGTGTCTTTGTTTAGCTTTGCTTTGGCATCAAAACGCCTATTGTATTGATGGTCATCTTCAGAAGTAGTTTTATAAAACTTAGCATTGGGCATGTTGAAAGATGCTGCTCTGAATATAGAGCACTACAGCATACCAACTACCCTTTAGGAAAAGGAATTTCTCAGGTGTCGAAAACAAACATCAAAAAAGCTGTGCTTTCATCATGTGAACGTTAATCCAGTCTCATGATTTACTGTATTTGTCCCTATATTCCAGCCCCTGGAAATCTCCAAACCTAATTCTTACTCCACCGCTATCTCCCATCTTTGCCCTCTCTGTATTTTGTGCTCTGACCCTGCCTACTATTCCACCTCATTTCCCTGCACTTATCTTCCTTGTGCTGTTATTTGTGCCTCTTTGAATCACTTCAAATGCAGTTTTAAGAGCAAGCCTGAAAATGAGTTATCATTATTACTAAACAGATCCAGTAAGGATGGAATATGCATGTTGACAGAGAGGTACACTATTCCAGTGTGTGTGAAATGTCACCAGTACCTACATTTGCCTAGCAAGCATTTTAGGGTCAAGAGCTAGAGATAACTGCTCACTATACTTCCACCTCATAGCTCAGTTGGTAAATCATCTGCCTGCAATGCAGGAGACCCAGGTTCAATTCCTGGGTCGGGAAGATGCCCTAGAGAAGGAAATGGCAACCCACTCCAGTATTCTTGCCTGGAGAATCCCATAGACAGAGGAGCCTGACAGGCTACAGTCTACGGGATCGCAAGAGTCGGACACGACTTAGGAACTAAACCACCACCACCACATACTTCCATCTCTGAGTTCAGACACTCAGGTTTCCGCTTATTCAGTATAGGTGTTCAGACTTTAGGCTTACATCCACAAACTGAAGGGAGACGAAGAAATTTGAGAGTCAACCCTTAGATCTGGCTTAGAAACAAATGGAAAAAGAACAGAGCCCACTTTAAGACCATAGAGGTAAGGAGGAGCTCTGGAAACATAGAGACAAAAGAAAAAGGTGATATTCTGGTTTCCAATTTATAATTAATGATAAACCAAGGACTCCTGGAATAAGCCATCCAGTCTGGGCTTCCGAGAGTCAACTGAATTATATACATTAAGAGAAATACCTTCAGAGGGCCTCTCCCAGCACCTAGAATCCAATATTGGAGATTCTTTTGAACTAACATGAAAACAGTCTTAGTGGGAAGGGCCTCTATTATGTGACCCTGTTGACTAATATAGTTAGTTAGCTTTCCTAAGACCTTGCTGACATTAGCTGAATGGATTAGAGTTTTGATGAAAGTGAGAAAACAAGAGAAACAAGAGGTAGTCTTAAGCATGGGGCCCTTCAGAGAAATACTAGAGTGAGTGACATCTTTATGGGGAGGAGTTGATAAAGGAGAGAAATATTGAGGGCAGTTGTGATCCACTGAGTTTTTGGTGCCTTTGGAACATGTGAGTAAAGAGACTGGAAACCATTTGGTTATATGCAGCAGACACACCAAAGAGTGCTCTGGAAATAAGTTTAGAAATGGTCAGTTTAAGGATTTGCTTTCAAGGGAATGAAACAGAGCATCTAGGGGTGGGCAGACATTTAGGTAGAGGAAAAAGAGATCCAGAACAGAGACCTGAGGGGTAGATGAACTGGTCAGAAAGAGAGACAGAAACCAGTGGGGATATACAGGAAGTCAAGGCCCAGCATGTGTCATCTGTGACCTGGCTCCGTCCTCCCTGGGAGGACCCTGCAGCATATATGAGGCTCTCAGAGGACCACTCGGAGGACACAGTGGACTCCTTAGCTCTGGGAGCCATGGAAGGAAGAGGTCTTATCTGAGACAGAAAGGCCTTCAGAAAGGAAAAAACATTAGGAGCAAAGGCTTGCAGGTAAACTCTCTGCGAGGCAAGTTTATAAAAGTACAGACACTTTGCCTTTGTTGGAGAATAAAATGTGAGAGGAAAGCAGAAGTGAGGAGAGACTCTTACTCACTTAGCAAACAAGGCTCAGCCTGGGCTCCACACCATCCTAAGGATCCTCCTCACAATCCCAGAAGCGGCGACGGCGAGAATCCTCTTTACAGGGGACCGAGTGGGGTTGAAGGAGGGGAGGTAGGTTGTGTGAAGTCTCCGCCAGCAGTGGACAGAATGGGCCTCCTCACCCAGACAGTCTGGGTCCAGAGGTGATGTTCTTAACCACCTTACCGTGCAGCTTCCGCAACACAGAGCTGGAAGGAAAGAGGGAAATCGTAGGCACCCAAGAGCATGTTTCTCGAAGGAGGGAGATTCTGTGCGGAGAATAACGCCAAAGGGCTAGGTGGGAGTGGTTTCCATGCTGCATGGGGTTTGAGGCCCCTCTCGGGTTTTGTGGCACTGCGTGGACTTCTGCAGTCAGTGTCCCCGCATCACGTCACCTTCGGATCTCAAATTCCCCCTCAATAAAAGTCACCATGGAAACTTCCCTGATAACCAGCGTCCAGTAGTTAACACTCCACGCTTCCATTGCAGGTGGCCAGGGTTCGATACCTGGTCAGATCTTACATGCTACAACTAAGACCCAGTGAAGCCAAAATAAGTAAGTAAGCAGATAAAGGTTAAGCACACATCCTTAAAAATATCATCCTGGTACTGGGAGGATTTATGACCCACTACCTAGGAAAATTCCCTGGCCCCTTCCAGAGGAGCGTTATTAATATTCCTGCCATTGTTATGTCATGATTATGCTAATGATGCCTTTTATCAGCTTCAGGCCAAAAAAGGAATCTGTGCATTGATGCAAAGTGTACACAACCTAAATGAAAATGAGAACTTATTTTTTCTTCACATCCTACTTGGAGAATGTGTTTAAAAAGCAAATAGCATTTTAACAGCAAGTAAAAGAAGCATTTCATTGCTCTTCAAACAGTCATGCTTATACAATTACCTGCTTACCTCCATCTGAAATTACCACTAGGAGTGTACTCCTTTACTCATGCATTTAATTTGTGGCTTTTCAGCTGCTGTTTGGCAAAACACTTGGCTTTCAATGTGCACCTTCAATCCCGAGTTTGGCCACCTGAAAAGACTTTTTTTTCCAAAGATGGAAAAACTCTATCAAAGAGAAAAGTCCCAAGTGTGTATCTATAACTTTCACTGGACCCTGGTGATATTTGCATGCAACAAGCTGCCGAGTGACTGGGAACAAGGAGGCTAACTCCAGGGAGACCTGGGTTCAGCTTCTGCTCAGTGGGGACACAGTGTGCTCAGCAGGACATGGCCAGACCTCACACTCTGGGACCTCAGGAGTTGATTAGTATAGAAAGTCAGTGTCAAATATAAACTGAAGTGCTCTGCATAAATCATGTGAGGTAAGGAAGCTGCCATTTCCAGTAGCCTGACAAAAATCCCCTTAATGCACGTCAGCTGTCTGTCCTGCCCTATGGAAGGAAAACAAGGGCTCTCTAGGGCAAAATCATCAGATATTCAAAGCTCTCTCTCTCCTCCTCCCTGCCCCTCTCCAGCCTCTCTGTTTCTGGGTCTTTTAGCATTCCTCCTTGACAGAAATCACTAGGCCTAACCAGCTTCCCTGAATCCACACTATGAAGAACTGGTGACCCGGCATTTACAGACTGACAGACCCAATTAAGTTCGGGCTAAAATCAATTCACACCAGTGTTATTTCGGCTTCAGGTTAAACCCCGTTATGAACTGTCTCCCTGGAACACACATACACCTTCTTAAAGATATTTTTTCCTAGGTATCAGCAAAGAAATAAGAGGTCTTAGGGAGTTGTAGTGCGGAAGTTCCTGAGATCAGAGGAGACTGCTTGAAGGCCTCCCACCAAGGGAAACCTTACTGACAGTTTATGGACGACAGAGGTGGGTGGCTTCAAGGCAACAGTGTGGAATCTCCCCACGGGTAGAGAAGGACAGGGTGACCTCAGGAATTGCCGTCCAACCTCCTCCAGCTGATGAACAACTGTTTCAAGAAGTAATTGCTAAGGACAAAAAAGCCTGTCCTGTTCATTTACCATCCCCTCTTAGAACCACATCCTGTTTTATCCATGGTCCTGTGGGCACACAGCTTCCCAGGGGCCCTGCTTTAATGCAGAAGAAAAGCTTAACCCCTCCCTCATTGCACCATTGAAACTAATCTGTGTTCCTCTAAGCTGTGATGTGTCAGCTTTTCCCATCACAGATATGAATGCCTTTAACCTTGCATATCTAACATATTGATCTTTGTGTTTCTGGAATTGAGCTTTCCTTCTCTGATAATAAAAATACGCTCTGCTGCTACTGTTCAGACGCTAAGTCATGTCCGACTCTTTGTGACCCCATGGACGTAGCACACCAGGCTCCTCTGTCCATAGGATTTCCCAGGCAAGAATACTGGAGTGGCTTGTCATTTCCTTCTCCAGGGGATCTTCCCGGACCAAGGATTGAACCTGAGTCCCCTGCATTGGCAGGCAGATTCTTTACCACTGAGCCACCAGGGAAGCCCTGGTATCCATATTTCATACCTATTTTAAGGATGTTTATGATAAGAAGGAGTGTTCCTAAAAGAGTATTGCCTTGCTGAATAGGAGTATTATAAGAATACTTATTTTTATATTGAGCAAGCAGTAGTGTCTAGCACTTTGGGAGTTCCCAGATAGATAAAAGGCATGTTTCCTTTCCTTAAGGAAGTTTTATGAGCTTACCTTACCACACATGCATGGGTACATGCTAAGTTGCTTCAGTCGTGTCCAACTCTTTGTGACCCCATGGACTGTGGCCCACCAGGCTCCTCTGTCCATGGAATTCTCCAAGCAAGAATATTGGAGTGAGTTGCCATGCCCTTCTCCAGGGGATCTTCCCTACCCAGGGACTGAACCCATGTCTCTTACATCTTCTGCTTTGGCAGGTGGGTTCTTTACCACTAGCGCCACCGAGGAAGCCTTACCACACATGGCACAAGGTTAATAAGTATTAGCTAGTTATTGTCAGCAACGTGTCCCATTAAACAGAAAGAGAAAGCCTGATGTTATTACACTTAAGAGGAAAAAAAGGGTCAAATTACTCCTACTTTTGCCTGAATTCTCTGAAAAATGCAACACAGACAGTGTGTCCTGAGGAATCCAAGTAAGTGCTTCCCTACATCCCTGAATGTTTAACCATTTTTAAACAACCAGAGTAAAAAACAATATAGAAATTCATATTCAGATGTAGTTCCATGGGATGTTTTTATGGCACACAAGGTATTAGAGCAGGCATACTCCACACTCCTTCATAGGTAACAGAAAGGAAATTTGGAGTATAACATTACTCTTCATAAGTACACTAACTTCTCGATAATACTAATAGTTATAATATGAAAGCACAAATATTTCCAAGACCTTGCCTATGTATGTGAAGTTGCTAGCTTACTCTGAGCTGATGCAGCACTATCACTTAAAGTGTAAGTTTTGACAGCATCCCCACATACTTTCTAAGCATGCGTAGCTCTCATGAATGTTTCAGTTTGGGTTTTCTGCAAAGAAAATCTCCTAAAATGTTTTCTTTAGTGTATGCGGTAGACCCCTGGGAACACATAGAAATATGATGATCTAGTGACACTGATAGCTAAAATTTTGTAAGACTTGATGTTGTGGAGACTAAAAAGAAACCTCGTGGATAAATTCTACTTTAGGAATCAATGTCCTTATTACTGACTTTCTATCAGATCCCAAACATCTATGTGCAAAGCGAAATTACTCAGATATGCTGAAAATGTATCCTTGGAATTATTTAGTGTAGCTGAATGTTGAGGTGTAAAATATTGTCCTATCTGCAGAACATCCAGCTTTGGTGCCCTTTCAAAGAGTGTGCCTCTGTGCTGACCCCAATGCGCTACTTCTCCTCCCACTCACTTCTTTCTCCTTTTTCCTTCTTTTCCATACATTTTAGAAAAATCATGCTATTTTCTGACAGTTGATGTAAGGACGCTGACCCAGCTTCAACCACAGGACGTGGAGGTGGATAGAATGCGTCAAAGCAAGTTTCTTACCTAAGATTACATTTTGTCACAGAAAAAATGAGTCTAAGTGGCTGCAGAAAAGCTATAGAAGAAAGAAAAAAAAGAGCAGGAGGCATTGCCCATTGGCCTGACCTCTGACTCACCGATCTGTGAAGAGGGCGGGCTGCTCCCATTAGTGTGAAATAAAAAATACATGAAGGATGGAACCACTAACAGATACTTAGATGTGAACTAGGATCAAGGTGGCCAGTGCTGGCATCCAGTTGTCCATAAATGTCCACACTGAACGTCCGTAAATCATCTACAAAATAGCACCAAACCCAGCAGGACCCACTCCCCAGGCAATGATTCAAATCCCTTCTAGCAGCCTAGAGTTCCTGTCTGGAAATTCACAATTCCACATCTATGAACGTTTATGGCATCAGGGTGTCATAAACTAAAATGCAATGGTGATTTGTCATTGTTTACAACATTTTACTGACTGCAGGAAGGGAAGGGATAAAGTTATTTATGTTTTCTTCAAGACAGGTAGATACTCAAAGTACTTGCAAGATTCAGGGAGTAAGGGTTACAGTGAACTGCTACAGAAGCATCCCATTGGGCTTACCAGGTTCTCTTCCTTATTATGGGTTTATTAATTATAAACATAAAGAGTAAAGAAGGGTAACTGCAGGTAGGTTCTTAATATTCAGTGACCTATTTGAATTTTGTTTACTTTTATATCTTCCTTTCAGGAGTTAAAATCCTTAGCTCAAATAAGCTTTTAATTTTATTTTTTAATTTAAATGTATTTATTTTAATTGGAGGCTAATCACTTTACAATACTGTATTGGTTCTGCCACACATCAACATGAATCCTCCATGGACGTACACGTGTTCCCCATCCTGAATCCCCCTCCCAGCTCCCTCCCCATACCATCCCTCCAGGTCATCCCAGTGCACTAGCCCCAAGCATCCTGTATCGAACCTGGACTGGCGATTCGTTTCTTATATGATATTATACATGTTTCCATGACATTCCCCCAATAAGCTTTTAATTTTAATATGTAAATAGTCTTTTTTTACATGGATTGCTTTACTTGCTTCACCGTTTTTTTCATTTTGTATTGATCATAAAGATGTTGCATGTCAAGCTGCTTACATAGCATTTGATAGGAATTCACATTTTAAATTGTCTAGTTATTAGAATTGTGTAAGGTACCAACTCATAATTTTAAAAACAGCTTTGTTCTAAATGTAGCTAAATTTAGAGCACTACTATCCAAGAACATTCTCTATATCCCAGATGTGGCTAGATTCAGCTCAAATCTTGTTTTCATTTATGAATTTCCACTCTAAAGTGGGAAGGCCATGATTACTTATAATACTTTTTCTCTCAACTACCATTATGATAAGTTCCTTATATTAGTACATTGCACATTGATTCACTCATTCAACAGTAAAAACACATTTATTGGGTATCAACTGTACCAAGAACTGTCTTAGCTCCTGGGAGAAAAAAGATTATTAAAATTTGGTCCCTGTCCTCAAGGAACACAGCATCAGGTAGAGTGGGCAGAAACGTATCAAGTCTAGGAATTTCTATGCACTAAGATAGATGCTCTAATGTGACACAGTGTAACATTATGTAATACAATAGCTTAGGGCTATACACAACTGCATAGTGGTGTAACAAAGATAGAAGACATCAGCTTTTCCAGGACTGGGAATGCTCAGGGAGATACCATTGTTTGGGGTAAATGCTAAAAAGGGGAGGTTAAATGGTAGACCTGTTACCCACTGGTATAATATAATCCAGATCAATGAAGACTATAGAAAAGGCTAAAAGTAACTTTAGATTTTTCTTCTCTATTAGTTTAAAAAGGCCTTTTGTGAATTTCATCCCCAGCAGTAAGTCCCTTCCTTAAATAAGATCCACTTTAATTAAGAATTTCCTTACATTTATTTTTTTCTCTTTCCTATTTATGGAAATAATTGTCAGTGCCAATTTTAGAAGCTATTCCTTGCTAAACTTGAGATGAAAATTTTTCACTCATCTTAGATAAGTAATGCTCTTTTCAAAATTATTTGGATAAGCTTTTTTTCTTTTTTAACTGCCAAAGGAGCAGTTTCTTAAAACTCAGTCACTAGGAAATCTTCCAGTGCATCTGTGCTTCAGTTCAGTTCAGTCACTCAGGTGTGTCTGACTCTTTGCAACCCCATGGATGGACGCCAGGCTTCGCTATCCATGTGTGCTTACGTAAGCCAATATCCTGGAAAAACAGAGCTACTGAATGAGGAAATCCCCCTTCACCTCACATGGACCACAGATTGTTTATATGAATAATGACAGACAAAAAAAAAAAAACAAAGATTAAAAGCCTTTTATTTTGAAAAACTAATACAATGTATTCAGTTCAGTTCCGTCACTCAGTCGTGTCTGACTCTTTGTGACCCCATGGACTGCAGCACGCCTGTCCATCACCAACTCCCAGAGCTTGTTCAAACTCATGTCCATCGAGTCGGTGATGCCATTCAACCATTTCATCCTTAGTCATCCCCTTCTCCTGCCTTCAGTCTTTCCCAGCATCAGGGTCTTTTCCAATGAGTCAGTTCTTCACATCAGGTGGCCAAAGTATTGGAGCTTCAGCATCAGCCCTTCCAATAAATATTCAGGATTAATTTCCTTTAGGATTGACTGGTTTGATCTCCTTGCAGTATATTACCAAGCAAGAATAAGAATTAAGAATTAAAATAAGAAGGAGGAGAGGAGGAGCAGGGAGAGAAGAGGCAATTGTTTTTTATTTTTTTAATGCACAAACCTAGTAGCAAGATGGAAGTTACCAATTTATAAATTCCAGTTCAAGTTATTTCCTCTTTAACCATAATATTACAGGAAAATTTACATAGAAATAGAAACTATATTTTAAAGTCCATGCTCACATTTTTCACTTTAGCAAACAGCATTGCTTACATACTTTTATTTGCATATGGGAATAAAATATTTCTCCCCAAAACCAAGCCTGAGACAAGTTAAACCTTTAAATTGTGTTCCTGGCGAGACCTCATCTATGTGCAGAAAGGTCCCAGAACTACCTGATTAGACCTGGGTACTGGGTTAGGTGGGCTTCCCAGGTGGCCCAGTTGGTAAAGAATTCACCTGCAATGCAGGCGACACGGGAGATGCAGGTTCTATCCCAGGTGGGGAAGATCCCCTGGAGGAGGGCATGGCAACCCACTCCAGTAGTCTTGCCTGGAGAATCCCATAGACAGAGGAGCCTGGCAGGCTACAGTCCTTGGGGTCGCAAAGAGTCAGACATGACTGAAGCGACTGAACATACATGCATGCGCGTGCATACACACACGCACACACACACACACACACACACACAGTTAGTGATTCAGAGGAAGGCCCTTCTGGGAAAGTAAACTTCAGATTGAAAGGGAATCTGGCCTCACAATAGCCACACTTAGGAAAAGAGACAAATAAGTAGGTTTGCAATCTCATGGTCAGGTCAGTAGTTTTTCTACACATGAACATTGTTCATATATTTGATAAAAATCCCAGTCCCGGGGAACCCCCCAACTCTTTGGGATTTGAGTTCATAATGACGTTACAGACAAAGGCATGGGGATGGAGTGGAGCACGGCTGAGGGAAAGCATAACCCTTCTGGCAGCAGTCTAGAAACTCAAGATTGCCAGGTCATAACTGTAAGTCATTCTGTTCCCTCTCCAAAAATGACCTGATGAGGAGGTGATTGGCGAAGTGATTAGCCATGTTTCTGTCCATCCATACCCCTGCCCCCGTCACTCACCTCTGCTCTCATCCTAGAGTTCTGAACTTCTGTGTCCACCAGGAAAAAGGGAAGATCGAAGATGGTAATACCTGGTCTTGGTGGAATGTAGGGGCAAATGGATGCTCACCAATATTGTTGGTGCCTACTGGGCACATCCGTTTTTTTGAGACTTGTATTGTTGCTCTTTAATCATTTGAATGGCGCTTGATACAGAAGCTCTATTTCTGCTAGCAAAGGAGTTTCCAGGGAGGGTCCAGAAAGGGATCCCAAAGTTGATTCCGACTTTCGTTCAGCTTAAGGGCCCTTAGCCGAGGGGACAGTTCAAGAAGCTGCGTGAATTCCCTGCTTCGCGACGAAAGACAGCTCTTGCTGACGGGCCCAGCTCCACGTTCTTGACTTAATGGCTGGGTTTAGTCCTCGCAACAACCTCACGCTCCTTTCTGCGTGGATTCGCGTCAGTACAAAGCACATGCTCCTGAGCGCAGAGAAGGATGGCAGAGAGGTCGCTCCGCACGCCCACTGCCCAGCGCCACAGATGCTACCCGGCAGCCTGAGTGTCCTTAGCTACTGGTGGTAGAACTTCCGCAAAGGAATCCAGACATACTGCCGAGGCAGCCAATCTCAGGTCCCCTTGTGTTACGGTCCCTGTCGGGGGAGCCAGAGCTTCCCAGGTGGCTCAGTGCTGAAGAATCTGCCTGCCAATGCAGGAGACGTAGGAGAAGCGGCTTCCATCCCTGGGAGGGAAAGAGCCCCTGGAGAAGGAAATGGCAACCCACCACATTATTCCTGCCCAGATGATCCCATGGACAGAGGAGTCTGGTGGGCTACAGCCCATGGGATCACAGAGAGTGGGACAGGACTGAGCAGGCAACACTCACTCACTCAGGGGGAGCCAGGCTTGTGCCTCCCCCTGCTGCAAGAGAGGTCCATGTCAGAGACTGAAGCAGAAGTTATCTGAAGCCGGTGCTTCCATGCTTTATGAAAACTTAACATTACAGGAAGAACTGAACCACTTGTACTTGGTGGGGGGAGAGGGGTGGCTCAGAGGACACAGATAAGGAGAGAAAAAAATCTTAAAAATGTTTTAGTCTACGTTATTTAGGGTGATATTAAATAATATGAAAGATAATGAAATTTATAATTTTTCCCCCAAAATCCATGGATTTTTCATCTCAATGCATATGAGATAAAAAAAAAAAAGGAAAAAAAAGAATGGGAGGAAGGAAGAAATCATCCACTTTTAAAGTGCAAAGATATTTAATCCAGTAGTCTCTCCTTTGAAAAATGAAAACTCCAAAGCTTAGATTTATGAAATGTACTAGAAAAGATGAGTCAGATATTTGTCTACATGGAATTAGACCCCAACTCTCAGCCCTGGCAGAATGTTCTTCTGCTCTTTTTTTTTTTTTTTTTTTTTTTTTTATGAGATCCAGTTCTGGCTTCTGTACCATAGCATCTTCTACCACGTAGATTAAAAGGTGGCTGTTTTATCTGTCACTCTTTATTCCTGACACAGATAATATTGGGCATAAAGCTCAGATAAATGTGAGTAGCATCACTGATTGTGAGCCGGAACCCATGGACAAAAGGACTAACAGTGAATGAGAACCCTGCTAGTCCAGCATCCTGCCGAAAGAGACTAACGCAAGGATGCTCGTCCCCACAGAGAGCCCCTGCCTTCTCATAGTCCTTCCTTTTTATCTTTAATTTTTATTGAGGGGTTGTTGCTTTATAATATTTGCAGATGTACATTGTGATTCACATTTTTTGAAGGTTTTGCTGCCATTTCTAGTTATTATATCATATTGGTTATATTCCTTATGCTGTATAATATATCCTTGTGACTTACTCATTTTCTGCATAGCACTCTGTACCTCTTAATCCCATATCCCTATCTTCTCCTGCCCTCTTTCTATCTCCCCGCTGGTAACTACTAGCTTGTACCCTATATCAGTGAGTCTATTCCTTTTTTGTTATAGTCACTAGTTGGTTTTATTTTTTAGATTCCATGTATAAGTGATATCATACAGTATATGTCTTTCTCCCTCTGACTTATTTCACTTAGCATAATACCCTTCAAGTCCATCCATGTTGTTGCAGATGGCATGATTTCATTCTTTTTTTGTGGCTGAGTATGCACACACCGTACCTCCATTCATCTGTTGATGGAGACTCAGGTTGTTTCCACATCTTGGCTATAATGCTGTTATGAATATCAGGTACATGTATTTTTTCAAACTTGTGTTTTCATTTTCTTTGGATATATACCCAAGACTAGAATTGCTGGATCATGTGGTAGTTCTATTTTTAGTTTTTTAAGGAGCCTCTATAATTTTTTTCCAGAGTGACTGCACCAGTTTACAGTCCCACCAACAGTGTACAAGGATTCCCTTTACTCCACACCCTTGCCAATGCTTCAGTTGTCATTGGACAATGATACTGGTTTTCTGGGCTTCCCTGGTGGCTCAGACAATAAAGAATCCCTCTGTAATATAGGAGATGCCGATTTGATCCCTAGGTCCAGAAGATCCCCTGAGAAGGGAATGGCTACCCACCCTAGTGTTCTTGCCTGGAGAATCCCATGGACAGAGGAGCCTGGTGGGCTACAGTCCATGGGGTTGCAAAGAGTCGGACATGACTGAGTGACTAAGCACACACACACTGGCTTTCTACCAAATGAACTTGAGTCTCAAGAATCCTATAACTGTATAGATTTTAATGAACTAATTATACTAGTTATCAGATTTGGGTGCCAGACATTGCATGTGCTAATGCTTTCCGTGTATCACTTTTAACCCCACATCTACCCTGAAGCCAATATTATTTTCTCCACATTATAAATTAGAAAACTGAAGGTAGATTATTTTCCCAAAAATTATTAGTGATGGAGCTGACATTCAAATTGAGATCTATGTTCTTTCCACTGCATGCTATTACTTGCATTTAGATAATAACATTATTTAACCTAGGAAATATAATCTTAGAATCTCAAAATATTAGAGCTGATGACCAGTGCTTCACCATGTGTAATTTGCATGTGAATCATTTGGGAGCAGGCTAAAATGCAAGCTCTGACCCAACAGATCGTGCATGGGGCCTGAGTCTCTGCCTTTCTAGAGATCCCAAGTCAAGCTGATGCTATCTGTCCAAAGTTCATACCCTGAACAGAAATGCATAAGTTATCTTATAGATAGCATAGTCTTTATGTGGGATTTAAGCTACAGAAAATCAGAGATTTGTCACATAGAAATAAAGGATAGTTATATTTCACTTTTTATCAAAGAAGTAGCTGTTTTCAAAAATAGTCATATCTCTTTAGCATAATATATTGTATGCCACATATACACATACACATGTTTAACTGATAGATTTCATTTTAAAAACTGAAGTTTCCCACCCTCAGGCGAGATATCTGCCCATTGGCCACTGTCAACCCAGAACTCACCTTTCTTCCTCACCTCCGGTGCTGACTTTCTGACCAGTGCCCTGTCAAGGATTCTACACCATCACAGTCACAATATTGAAAGGAGGACGTCCTTCAGATGTCCTTCCCTAATGCGAATGAGTTAAGCCCCAGGCCTCTTGAATGCAGCGTGGTGTTTTGTGTCTGCTGGCCTTGACAGAAGGAGGAAGATGAGCCGGCGTCCAAGGCAGGGGTCCGGGAAGCCCCTCCCGCCGGCACCCAGATAGAAAAGCCGCCTGTGAGCAACAAACTGCTCATTAGTGGAGGACGCTGCGATAATCAACCCCTAGTACCTGTTCTTTGCTCAACAGAAGAACCGACATTAAAGAGGCCTGTTCAACCGGGAGCGAGTTGGGAAACAAGCCATGATGAATTGTCCCTGAGACTGAAAGCACCCTAAGCAGCAGTCCTGCATCTGACAGGAAGGAAAAGGGAAAGAAAACTGGACAGATTTCATGAGAAGGAAAGAGCAACTAAAAGCAACAGAGAAGGTCACAAAAGCTTTTGAATTCCGAATCTTGTGGAGGTTGACACAGGTCCTGGGCTCTGAGAGATAGGATCAGGAACAATTTTAAGGAGCCATGATGCTTCTGGCTTTCTTTTAGGGCTACAGTAAATCCAAAAAGGACTTGTCAGGTCCTTGGGGAACAGAATCTATTTCCACCACATGAGTTGTTGCCGTAAATTAAAGGACTTTCCCTGGTGGCTCAGATGGTAAAGGATCTGCCTGCAATGCAGGAGAACTGAGTTTGATCCTTGAGTCAGAAAGATCTCTTGGAAAACGAAATGGCAAGCCACTCCAGTATTGTTGCCTGGAAAATCCCATGACAGAGGAGCCTGGTGGGTTCAGTCCATGGGGTCGCAAAGAGTAGGACACGACTGAGCAATTAACACTTTCATGACCAAGAAAACAGAGAATACTAGGAAAATACCCTGCCAGTCATACCTAAACTTCTGTCTATATGTAGCTGCAGATATTCACCATAAAAACAATATATTAATAAATAGGAAGTAGGAAAAATGATTCACATAACTCACTCAACAAATATTCATTTAATGCCTTCTTTGTTCCAGATATTCTTCTTGGCAGTAGGGATATAGCAATAAACCAAAGTCTCTTGCCTTATGAAGCTTAGATGCTGTGGAAGGAAACCACACTCTCAGTAACAAAAACCATATATAATATGATGTCTGGTTACAAGTACTGTACAGAAAAACAAATCAAGATAAAGAAAAGAAGCTGAACTGATGGATGGTGCTGTTTTACATGGAATGGTTGGAGGAATTTTCTCTTAGGAGGCAACATTTGAGTAGAGATTTGAATTGAGTAAAAGGAAAGAAAGAAAAACTTAGAGGTAAAGGCTTGTATTTGTGTTCTTTGCTTGAAAACATTACAATCTGCTCTCAGCTGTCTTTTGTTGTTGTTAGGGTTTTTTTGGTTTGTTTGTTTTGTTGAGCAATGCACAGCATGCAGGATCTTAGTTCCCTAACCAGAGATAGAACACATGCCCCCTGCAATGGAAGCACAAAGTCTTAACCACTGAACCCCTAGGGAAGTCCTGAGCTCTCAGCTGTTTTTGAACAAGCCTCAGTAAAAAAATTCTTACAGGGTTCTGAGACCTGGTCTCTCAAAATACCAGTTACAGAATGCATGCTCTGGGCCAGGTATTGTGCTAAGCAGGTCACATACTTTATTTATCTCCTATAATCTTTGTATGACTTTAAGGGAGATGCCATAATCTTTTCTTTACAAATGGGGTAACTGAGACTCATGGCATTAAGAAACCTGCCCAGCATACTCAAAAGCAAGTGGCATGCTGAGATTTACTCCTGGGTCCATTCACTTGATGATGTCACCTCCAAACATCTTCCCTCATTTTGAATGCCTCTGTACCACTGAGTTTCAAAGGCATCTTAATCTTCACGTTGGTAAAAATTTGAAGAAGCTTGTTAGACATCCTCCTCTTTCTCCTTCTTTTCCTCTCATGCTTATTCTGAAGTGGGTCTCCCCTCTCTGGGCTTTTCCTCATAGTCAGGGTTCCACCAAGCTGGGCATCAGAGGGACAGTATTGACCAGGAGTGACCTGAACCAACCATCTGGCTGAGCAGATGAGACAGTGGCTTAAGAGAGGGCAAGGCTCAGACGAGGACACTGTTGATATTGACCATGAAATTGAATTTCTTGTAGAAATCAGTCAGAGAATAAAGGATTCAGCGGGCAAGCTACAGAGCCTACACAGGTGGAAATATTGAAGGCAGTGTTAATAAGACCCAGAAATGTCAAAGGGAGCTCTATCTGAGACAGTCTTTTGACCTCCATTCACACTTTGTCAGTGATAGCTTTCAGCCCAGCACTGCCAAGTACCACTCAGAAATCAGAGGATTTCAAGGGATCCATCCCCTTGGCTGGGACAGGAAGCTTGTCCCAAGAGGACTGAGGTGACACTGATCCCCTGAGCTGATTCCATGGACGCTCTTTACCTTTGCAATCAAATTTTCTTACATGTCCAAACTCATTTTTCCATCCAACAAATAATATTTAAGACCACGAAAACCTAACAAGGAGCCTTTTACAGCAGATTTACAGGCACCATCATCTTGAACATGACACATAAATCTCACATTTGAACTCATCTTTTCTCTTGGCATTGGGGCGAAAAAAAAAAAAAAAAAGAATCAAATGAAAGGCACAGGAACCACACTGTATGGTTATGGCAAGTGGGGAAAATAATAGTAGTAGGACTTCCATTCTTAACCCCAAGGGCATCTGGTTGAAAGTGACAGAGAGATGGAGCTAGTTAGTCCTGGTCGTTTTACACTGTGCTTCATGCAAGTTGAATTTATGTGTGAGGACTCTGGAAAAACAGGAAAAAAAATGTTTTTAATGATATAACTTGTGTAAGGACAGAGATCTTTGGTTATATTGATGGAAAGAGTAGCAAGACAACTAGAATTTCTGAAAAAAAAGGAAAAAATACAGTACATATTACTGAGTCCCAGAAATTAAGAGGAAAGAGAATAAAGAATATCAGACTATTTCTGAAAGCACATAGAGGAATCTCTCTATGGAATATTTTTATTTTCTCCCTTACACTTTAATTTGGAGAGTATTTTAAAATACCATTTCTATGATGAAAATATTTAATTCACGACTCAGGGACTACTCAGTAAGTTTGATTCATTTCTGTTAATTAATTTCTGTATCCATTCCCATCCCCCCAGCCTGCATCAGTCTTAAAGACATCAGCACAAGAGGAATAGAGACAATAAGAATCAAATATATACTGAGAGCTTAAAAAAAAGCAAAATAAACATCCAAATAGGCAAACACAGGTAGAAGCTACCAGAAGATGGTATCAATCATGTAGATATATGAAGACAATAAGTGAATCTCAGTAGGATTCTTGGCTATAATCAGGAATAAGATAAGCAAAGAGAGTCATTAAGCTGGAAAACCAATAAAAAGAGTAGCGCTTGATGCTAAGTCCAGATGACTGTTTTTGAAACTAGGAGGTCCATATATATTTTGTTTTTATAGGAGTTACATTGCAGATGAGCTGAACCTGCAGATAAAGGACTGGCTGATTGTAAACATGGACATATGTTTCATTGTGCAAGGGCACTTGGCCAAGGGAATAAGTAGAGATTGAAAACCAGCCCAGGTTCTGCCAGCCACACTATATGCTCTGGATGGGGTTGGATCTATCTGGAGAAAGGGGTACCTTCTTCCGAGTCTCATGATTAATCCTTTTGCCAAGTCATGAACCAATGGCACTGCAACCATCTTGAACACGGCCCCTCTCTCTCTAATGCCTGAAAGGGGCCAACTGAGGCAGGGGAAGCCCTGGTGGAGGAAAGCAGACACACACATCTAGAGCAGGAATGCGATGGCGAAGAGAGGACCAGGGACAGGGAGAAGGGAAAAGAAAAGGAAAAGAAACAGTCAGGGGGAGGGATCAAATCAAGATATGAAACCTGGGGACTTTATAGAATAAGCGTAGTTCATGATCCCTTCCAACAACTGTCTGGGATTCAGGAAGTCTCTCAAAGCTACCATTTACTTGAAAATGAGAAGCTGAATTCAATATCTATATTAGTTAAGATTAGGCTTAACTATGAGCAACAGAAATCTATAAAACAGGAACTGCAGCAAAATAGAAAGCTGCTGCTCTCTCACGTAGAAGTTTGGACAGTCCAGGGCCGGTGTGGTGACTGTCCCATGATCTGGAACCCAGTGTACTTCCAGGCAGCCATCTATAGAGGCTGCCCTTGTTCTCAGCTTCCAAGACAGAGATTCGGCCATCATACCCATGTCCTCAGCATTCAGTTCAGTTCAGTTTAGTCGCTCAGTCGTGTCCGACTCCTTGCGACCCCATGAATCGCAGCACGCCAGGCCTCCCTCTCCATCACCAACTCCCAGAGCTCACTCAGACTCATGGCCATCAAGTCCGTGATGCCATCCAGCCATCTCATCCTCAGTCGTCCCCTTCTCCTCCTGCCCTCAATCCCTCCCAGCATCAGAGTCTTTTCCAGTGAGTCAGCTCTTCGCATGAGGTGGCCAAAGTACTGGAGCTTCAGCTTTAGCATCATTCCTTCCAAAGAAATCCCAGGGTTGATCTCCTTCAGAATGGACTGGTTGGATCTCCTTGCAGTCCAAGGAAGAAGTACGTGCATATGGGATTCATGCCATTGCCTTTTAAGGAAATTTCCTGTAAGCTGATATACTGCATTTTCACTAACATTTCATAGGCTAGAATTTGGTCACATAGCTTCACCTTTCTATGAAGGAGGCTGGGAAATGTTTTATATCAAGTTTCCTTGCATGCCAAGTCACTTCAGTTGTGTCTAATTCTTTGCGACCCAATGGACTGTAGCCAGGCTCCTCTGAACATGGGATTCTCCAGGCAAGAATACCAGATTGGGTTGCCATGCCTTTCTCCAGGGGACCTTCCCAAGTGGTCTTAAGCACAGTTAAAAGCTAAGGCTTCAAAGATGGGAGGATGGATACTTGGGTAGGAAAAGTCTAAGGATAGTTTATTGACAAAGGATAAATGTTACCAGGTGGCAAATAGAGAGGTAAATATGTTAATGTGCTAATATTTAAAGGAATGTAAATTGAAGGGTGGCACTTTTTCTTATCCAATTAACTCCCCATAAAGGAAAAATAAACAAATTTGGGGAGTAGTTTATGGAACAATGTAATAGTTGACAGCGGTTATCTTAGAGCAATGGAACTACAAACACTTTTTTTCAAAAGAGCTAGTCTTAAATTTAGAGTAGTGACAGTAGTGATAATCTTTTCTTTAAATGTGAGCACTTTTTCAAAACTATGCCTCTTTAACTTTTGCTGTAGACAGTTTGAGACCTCATGTCAGTGACCAGAACCAATAGTGTGGTAAATGGTATTACACTGCGGGGGGTCACCTTTTCTTCTTTCTGTAATCTCAGCGATAATCAGCAGAATCTGTTTAGCTGTACTTAAGAGATTCCCAGTCTTCCTGTCTGTTCTTTTCTTTGACACGTGGGTGGTAGCTTTCATTCTTCTGGGAAGAGAAGTTTAACTAAAAACCAATGTGTCTATTCATGGTCTAATTCTTCACACTTTGTTTTCCTTGCCTGTCCCGGCTCACATCTCTGTAATGTTCCTCTCTGATAACATGCGCGTGTGTGTACCTTTATAACCCAAACAAAAAGCAGTGTAAGAACCCAAACTTCAGGAGAAACAGCCTAGTCAGTGGACAAGTACTGTGAATACAGGCATTGATTTAGTCCATGTTGGATGGTTCCAAAATTGATCTTCAGCCCTTCCCTGTCCTCTGGGATACAGATGCACACAGCCAGCATTTCCCTTTCAATGTAGAAGTAAGTGTCTAAAATGTATCCTAACCAGAGCAGAATGCTTGACCCCCTCACTCTACATACAAGTGCCTCTTCCCATGTCTCCCCCACCCAACACCCGCAGTTAATGAAATTACAAGCTACACAATTAATTGCTCTGGTAAAAGTCCTAGCGTTTTTGTTCTTTCATCTTTCTTATCTCCATCTCATTCACCAGTTAAGTTCTGTTTGCTCCACTTTGCAATTATATCCCAAACCTAATCCCCGCACAATCTCTCCAGTGCTACCTTTGGTCCAAGCCAGTATCATTTCTGGCTTAGACTACCACGCTAGCTGTCTGTGCAATCAGGTTCAGCTACTGCTTCAGCAAGTAATATCCAAACTTCAGTGGCTTAGCACAATAAAGGATGATTTCTAGCAAGGAGACTCCGCTCCATGCAGTCAGGACCAGGTTCCTTCAAGTAGACTTTGTCATCACTTACGTCCTCAAAGTGCAGCATCCAGTCAGAAGGTGGGAGAAGAAAGAACTCACAGGCATTCTCAGGAGAAGTTTCAGGACTGAGGCCTTAAATTGACCTACACCATTTCCACCCGAATCCCACTGGACAGAAGCCAGTCATAGGGCCCCACCTACCTGCAAGGGAGACTGGGTAATGTAGTCTTCCTGTCAGGCCAGGAGGAAAATAAAACATGTTTTGGTGAGCCCCCAGCATTGTTTTTGTTACACCCATTTCCTGCTTCTGTAACAGTGAAAGCATCTTTTCAAATAGATTAAAAATCAGAGAATGCCACTGCCCTTTTAAAAGCCATGCAAAAGCTGCCCACTGCAATTCTATCAGAATGCAAGCTTCTCACCCCTGTTGTGGAATCCTACATGATCAGACACCTGTGAGTCTCTCTGACCTTGGCTGCTTCTACACTTGCTTTTTGATTACTGTTTTCTGACATCGCTCAGCAATTCTAAGCTCATGGTCTACTTGAGGCTATGGCACCTGCTTGTCCCCTCTCCTGGAATACTCTTCCTCCTGCTGCTGCTGCTGCTAACACTCTTCCCAGTCTTATTTTATTGCACTTTGCAGATATTATGGGGTTTTTTATTTGTTTTACAAATTGAATGTTTGTGGCAACCCTGCATTGTCAGGTGATAGCACTTTTTGGTAGTAAAGTGTTTTTTAATTAAGGTACGTAATTGTTTCTCTTTTTTTAGACATAATGCAGTTTCACACTTAATATTGAGAACACCTTAGTATAATATAAACATAGAGAAACCAAAAAGTTTGTGTTATTTGCTTTGTTGTGATATTCTTTCTATCATGGTAGTTCTGAACTGGTAATAAGAACTGGTATGGTAATATCTTTGCCATATGCCTATAGCTGCTTCTTATCATTCTGATCTCATCTTAATTGTCACCTTCTCACAGAGGCTGTCCATAATTAACTCATTAAGAGCAGCCACCATACACACCTACTATCTCACTCTCTGTTAGATTACTATGTGGTATTCTGTTTACAACATTTATAATTATATATTATTTTATTTTATTTATTGTCTGAAACCCCTTTACTCTATTAAGAGCAAGAAAGTGAAAGTGAAAGTCGCTCAGTCATGTCCGATTCTTTGCGACCCCATGGACTATACATTCCATGGAATTCTCCAGGCCAGAATACTGGAGTGGGTAGCTTATCCCTTCTCCAGGGGATCTTCCCGACCCAGGAATCAACCCGGGGTCTCTTGCATTGCTGGTGGATTCCTTACCAACTGAGCTATGAGAGAAGCCCAAGAGCAAGAAGCTGGTATCATTACAATAATGACTAGTAGAAAATATGCATAAAATATCAATTTGATGAATGAATGAGCAAATAACCATTTCAGTTAGATGTGAGTTTGAGTTCAGCTTAAACATGAATAAAACTTATTTCACTTACCAGTTAATAATTCCAGTATAAGTGTGTGCATGCTAAGTCACTTCAGTCGTGTCCCCCTCTCTGCGACCCTATGGACTGTAGCCTGCCAGGCTCCTCTGTCCATGGGATTCTCTAGGCAAGAACAATGGGGTGGGTTGCTTTGCCCTCCTCCAGGAGATCTTCCCATCCCAGGGATCAAACCTACAGCTCTTAAGTCTCTTGCATTGGCAGGCAGATTCTTTACCACTAGTGCTACCTGGGAAGCCCCAGTTCTGGTATAAAAAGCCATGTTTCAACATACTAAACTTCATAGAATCAAAATACAAGAGCCCTTCTTCCTTGTTTCTCTTCTGGGCTTTCCTAACCTGACTGGTCCACCATGGCTCATACCTCAGAGACCGCCCAGTGAGCAGGTGGGGTTAAGCTTTTATATCCAGACTCAGAAGTTGAACACACCATTTCCTCTTGTATTCCATTGCCCAGAACTTAGTCATGTAGTCATACTTAGTTGCAGCAGTAGATGAAAACTTCAGTATACACAGCTATGTGTCAAGATAAAAACTGCAGGTGAATGGGGTTCTGTTATTACAGAGGGGAAATATACTAGAAGGAAACTAAAAATCTCTGCCATAATATTTGCAATGATTTTTTTTTTCCATTTAGAATTTTACAAGGAAAAGTGAAAGTGTTAGTCGCTTTACAAGGGAAAAAAACACCATTAATAACTGAACCTACAATATGGAATGACCTCTGTAGTATTTATGATTGTTAAATAGCTAGTCAAGTAGAAACACTGTATAAATATTCTAACATTAGCTACCAATCCCTTTTCATTTAAGTATCTGTGATGACACCCAACTCCAGTACTCTTGCCTGGAAAATCCCATGGACGGCGGAGCCTGGTAGACTGCAGTCTGTGGGGTCGTGAACAGTCAAACACGACTGAGAGACTTCACTTTCACTTTTCACTCTCATGCATTGGAGAAGGAAATGGTAATCCACTCCAGTGTTCTTGCCTGGAGAATCCCAGGGTCGGGGGAGCCTGGTGGGCTGCTGTCTATGGGGTCGCACAGAGTCGGACACCACTGAAGCAACTTAGCAGCAGCAGCAGCAGTATCTTCACAAAATTCCTACTATAGAACAATCTCTGTATTAGCTCTGATGCAACTTATCTGGCATTCAGTGGCCCTGGCTCTCGTCTCTTACTCACTCCTACATCCCACACAGTGTTATTTCCCCAGGCTGATCTGGATTCTTCCTGGTTCGGAGCCCAGTGGACTAATTGCAAAGAACTCGATTTCAGGTTTAACGGAAAGGCATTGCATCTTTATTACTTTGACTCTGTCAACGACCTTCCTATTCCTTTAGTTAGTTTTTTTTCTCCTTAGAAATACCCTAATCTATGCAAATTTTAAAGTGAAGTGAAAGATGCTCAGTCATGTCCAGTTCTTTGTGACCCCAAGGACTATACAGTCCATGGAATTCTCCAGGCCAGAATACTGGAGTGGGTAGCCTTTCCCTTCTCCAGGCGATCTTCCCAAACCAGGGATAGAGCCCAGGTCTTCCACATTGCAAGTGGATTTTTTACCAGCTGAAACACAAGGGAAGTCCAAATTTTAAAAGGTGGCTATGAAAAATTTGAACGGGTGGCTTTCTAATACAAACATGATCAATCCCACCTCCAAAAGCCTGTGAATGTCCTCTGCAACTGTTCTTGGAGGTGGATTTAAGAGGACTTTCTGGTTTTGCATAGAGAAGAGTAATTCTAGTTTGAGTTTAGGCTAGGAAAAAAAAAAAAAAAAAAACCGTGAAGCTCTTCTCCCCAGTGAAAGCTTCCCATCTCCTTTTGAGAGATCATATCCATAGCTCCACTCACACACCCATCCCCAATCACTACTAGACCTTACCATTCCAACTAGTTAAATAAAAAGTTCTGCTTGGGTTTACTTTTTCTATTTCATATGCATTTTCAGTGATTGCAACTGTTTTTACCATCTTACTACTTGGATTTACTTTTTTCTTTCCCTTATGAGTGCCTTTAGCACTGTAAGGATAGAAATAAATTTTCAGGCATATTTATCTCCAAGAAAGTAAGATGAGATCCCTGAAGATAAATCTTTCAAGCTTCCAGTAACTCTACATTCAAAACATATATATAGTGGATTCATTTGGCACCTGCAAGCCTTCAAACCTCTTTCCTCCAGCATCTCAATTTATTTAAGTTTGGAAAAATGTATTAAAGAATATATGTATAAAAATCAAGTGTTTTCCTCAGTATTGGCAGATGATCTAAATGGGTTATGGCATCCTTAAAAAAGGAAGGCTAAAAAGAAAACCTTTCAAGCCCAGGACACCACAATTTATGGAGTTCCTGTATTCTGACCCATCAGCCTACATGATAATATGCACCATCAGTATGTCAGAGTCTTTGTCCATTTCACTGATGCATTTTCCTTAGCCTGACTTATTTGAATGGTGTAGGCTGAGTGGCGATGCATACAGGTCTAGACTAGGCTTAAGACATGACCTTGAGCAATTTACCTTCTTTGTGGCTTTGGAATTTTAGAAAGAATGACCAATTCTTTTCTTCGGATTCTTTGAAAACATAGTACTTGTTTTATCCAAAATGGTAGTGTTGAAACTATTACTATAAATTGAACTGTGAAAGATATAATGGTGTTTTAAGTTCAGAGCTGCTCACTGTATATTATATTGTAATTTAGCTCAGAGAAGGAGTCTTTAGAAGACCAAAAACTGCATTTTATTTAAATTCAGATATTTTAAAATCAAAGGATTTCTTTAAATGATAGACTGAGGCATGCCAACCAGAAGGATTTAAGTACAAAGTGGTTTTATTTTTCTCCAATTATTGCCTTCGACATAAGCCTTCAGATTTTGGACAGATTCTGTAATTTCAGATCAGTTTTAGGTATTCCAACTCAGTCTGTTTCACTCTAAATCTTTAACTTTCTGTCCCATTAGCCAGCATTCACTAGTTGTAAGATCGAGCATGGTATACTTCTCCCCATCTAACCCCTTGGAGGGAACGTGTATGTATGTGGTTATGGTGGATGGTGAATGGGAAGCTTTGGTTTAGAGACACCTGCTTCTGTCCTCTCTTCTAGATCTAGTTCTTCCGTACTTTGGAAGGAGAAGAGGAAATTAGGGAAAGCAGATCCTAAGCAACTGTTTACATGTAGGTGATGGGGAGAAGACTTCCTGCTGTGGCTCACAATGGTCCCACGTGCTCCTGACAACATCCACAGGCGCAGTAGTCTCTGCATGGGTGATGGAGGTGGAACAGGGTCTCCCTTCAGTCCTACAGAATGTAGGTTCCTACGTGGAGTATAACCTCACTTGGCCAGCTTATGCTTTGGTTACCTATACCTAGGCCCCCATATTAACCTTCCTGGAACTAAAGGAACTGCTAAGGTCTTCTTCCACCCTCTCGGAGAACCACGAGAACCCAGAGGAGAATACCACTACCCCTTTCCCCCAAGTCACACTACACTTCAGTCCCCTGTCATTCTGCTGATGCCAGCAACTCCAGCCGCTTTTCTGCACTTTGTGGAGTTGGCAGCCCAGAAGCAACCAACAGTCTCTGTTCACACTCACAACTTCCAGCCTTGCACACACATCACACTCTCCCAAGAAACTTCTCACCATTCAGTAGATGACAACACTAAAATGGACCTCGGAGTTTGCAGCTCAGAAACTGGACAGCTGGTACGTGAAAAAGATAAGCCTAGAGCACCGCCAGCTACCGCCAACCATCCTCTCTCTGCCCCAGATTCCTCACTTTCTTTCTCATGCTCAACTCCAGGGTTTCTTTCAGACTGTTACTGATTTTGTGGGAGTTACGCACTTTCTCAGGATACTTTCTGCTCCTCTGTCCCAGGACAGGGCAGTTCTGAGGCAATGGGAAAAGTCCCAGCCTTTGTTTCTAATAAACATAGTAAATATAAATGCCAAGCACTATAATGTATTATCAAATTTATCACAAATAGAATGGCGTTATCAGTATCCCAACTTTTAGTTTGTACATTTTAGATTTCACTCTTCTTTTGACTTCAGTTTTCTTCTATGTGAAAAAAATCTCTCCTATACCACCCATGAGTCTATTCTACCAACTCAGAAATTTCTGGAAACTTTCCGCAACTTACTGTTCAGGTAAGATGCAGAGTCCAATTACTCATCTCCATCTCCACTGTTAACCTCTTGGCCCGATCAGTCAATTGTTAGTGCTTGTTTATTCATCTGTAAAAAGGGGGAATAATATTACTAACTCGCTTCAACGAGTCCTAGAGATGAAATAATAAAGAGAGAAAATGGCATAGGGATTGAACTTGAACTATGAGCTCATAAATCATCATTAGACAGCTGAGGATAACAAAAACATTTGTCACTTGGCTTACAGTAACTATTAGTTTTAAAATCCAGCCCTCCAAACCAAATACTTTATTTTTAACCCTGGAAAATATTAAAATCTTTAAAGTCTTATTTGATATTAATAATATGTTGAGTATATGACCGTTGTTCTTAATGTAAATATGTCAAGGGATGGTGCACTGAATTCATAATGGTTTAAAATAGTATCATATGAGCAATTTCTCCTTTAGGTAAGCATTCAACGCTTATTACCAATAGATTGCTCTTCTCCATAGCCAGGCATTGTCATTATCTGTAAAGAGATTTTTTTCTACTTTAACTTGTACTTAAATTCTGACTGTGCCTCAGGAATGGGAAATACTACAATATGAAGCTAATACAGAAATCCCCACACCTAGGAATGTAAAGAAGCACTGGCAGACTAAATACATTGTTGTTGTTGTTGTTTTTAATAAATAAGAACTTAAAGATTTTAATTCAGGTTTTACAATTCATATTGACAAGTATTTGGGGGAGCCTGAGGCAACCCTCCTCCTGGCTCTGCTTTTTTAAGCAGAGAGGTAGTAAAAAGTCCATGACATTTAATTAGGTTTCTTTTTCATGAAATTACCTTGTAGACCTTTCAATATGGATGGTTAATCACTACCTTAGGCAGACATATTTTATTGCCCCAAATTTGAAATGAATTCTAATAAAGGTTCAAGAAGTAGCTTTGGGGAGTTTTGACAAAGCTGATGAAAGTGGAGAGAAAAAAGAACCTCATAATAAATAATGTGTTGTTTTCATGCTCTCTTTAGACTGACTTATGCAGGATTCATTCCTTTCTTTTTCCTTTCCTTTATTGATTGGTATAACTGTATTAGTCAGGGTTCGCAGAGAAACAGAACCAATGTATTTATAAGGAAATGATAAGGAACTATTTCATGTGATTACGGAGGCTGAGAAGTTCCGTTATATATATGCAAACTGGAAACCCGGGAGAGGTTGTAGCCCATAGTTCTGCTGCAGGAAGGGGACCCCCTTCCAGGGCCAAGAGTGGGTTTTTGTTTAATACTCAAAATGAATTGGCCCAGGAGACACACGTGCTGACAAAGGAAAATACTTTATTGGAAAAGGGCCCCTGGGTGGAGAGCAGTGGGGTAAACAACAGAAAAGAAAAAAAAATCAGTGTCCTGTTAACACTTGTGAGTAAGGCATATTCTGAATTAATCACAGACCAGCCTTCTAGATCTGGAGTATATTATGATTTTCTAACCTGCTTCTTTTTTTTCAAACTTTGAACTTTTAATTTTGTAGTGGGTTATAGCTGATTACGGAGAAGACAATGGCACCCCACTCCAGTACTCTTTCCTGGAAAATCCCATGGATGGAAGAGCTTGGTAGGCTGCAGTCCATGGGGTCGCCAAGAGTCGGACACGACTGAGTGACTTCACTTTCACTTTTCACTTTCATGCATTGGAGAAGGAAATGGCACCCCACTCCAGTGTTCTTGCCTGGAGAATCCCAGGGACGGGGGAGCCTGGTGGGCTGCCATCTATGGGGTCGCACAGAGTCAGACACGACTGAAACGACTTAGCAGCAGCAGCGGCATAGCTGATTAATAATGTTGTGGTAGATTCAGGTGAACAGCGAAGGGACTCAGCCATACATATACGTGTATCCGTTCTCCCCCAAATCCTCCCATCCAGGCTGGCACGTAACATTGAGCAGAGTGCTGTACAGTAAGTCCTTGTTGGTTATCCATTTTAAATATAGCAGTATATACATGTCCATCCCAAACATCCCCTCTTGGCAACCATAAGTTTGTTTTCTAAGTGACTGGGAGAATTTTAAAATCTAATCCAGAGATGGCCTGAATCAGAAGAAGCAAGTTTCTGAAGTCCAACTCAATCTACAGAAAAATGTCTGGGGAAGGGGTTTTAGAATCTACATTTTAACACCTCCGCAGCATAAATCTCAAACATGCTGAAGTTTGAATCTCTGCTTACAGACTCTTTCTTTGCAATAAAATGAAGTAAGTGAAAGTGATAGATGCTCAGTTGTGTTCACCTCTGTGACCCCATGGATATGGGATTTCCCAGGCAAGAAAACTGAAGTGGGTTGCCATTCCTTTCTCTAGGGGATCTTCCTTACCCAGGGATTGAACCTGAGTCTCCTGCATTGCAGGCCAAATCTTTACCATCTGAGGCAAACAAGAAGAAACTGATGCTTAAAAACAGGAACTGGTGTGGAGAGAAAGAGTCGGGACTCTTGTTTTTGAACATTTTGTTTTTGAACTCTAGCCCCACCCCTGATGGAAAAATGGCTTTCCAAAGGAATTTCTTCTTCAGAGTTTACATTTTCCCCTTAAGGAATCATGATTTCATCCATTCAAGCACCAGTTCACCATGAAAATATAAAATATTTTATTCCAGTTCTTCTCTTTCCCTGATTTTTCACTAGACTGAAAAAAAAAAAAAAGTTGTAACAAAGAAAGAGCAGAACATTGCCTTAGTTTTTTGATAATAGAATTGGAATTGCAGGTCACCCAGATTGAAGAAAAGCTAAACAGTGTGAAATGCTTGTCCTCGTTAGGGGAATGAGTTAAGATTTTTCTTGGTGGGGACAGTCATAAAAAACAGTGTCCCAGTGGAGACCACCATAAAGTGAAGTCCACAGAATACATAGCATCAGAATCCTCCACCGCTAATAAAGTCGACTTGTATCAAGCAGAACGAAGGAAACTCCTTGAAACAGACAGGAGCTGAGTTCACTCTTGCTTATTGGAGAAGCCACTGTTTTGCAGAGCTGTGCTTTCTGAGTCTGAGGTTTAGCTCCCTGCTAGACAAGACTATTTGCCTTTCTTTTGAAAATCTGCAGGATAGAACCATCCCAAATTATAGCAACTGATGAAAAAAGTGAGAGTCTAATTATAACCAAAGGCCACGACCAGAAATTTCAGGTAAGTCACATTGTATGTGTAACAATTTCTAAATAGAAACGAAATTGCACTTGAGCTATTTCTGATTTGTATCACCTCTAATATAATCTCTATAAATATGTAAATGGAGATTTTGCTGCAGGGGACTAGTTACAAAGATGCTGGAAGAACCAGAAAATCAAAAGCAGAAGGGAGGACTGTTGTTGTTGCTGTTGTTCAGTTGTTAAGTCATGTCTGTTTCTTTGCGACCCCATGGACTGTAGCCCGCCAGGCTCCTCTGTCCATGGGATTCTCCAGGCAAGAATACTGGAGTGGGGTGCCATTTCCTCATCCAGGGGATCTTCCCAACCTAGGGATTGCACTGGCATCTCCTGCATCATCTTGCATTGGCAGGCGGATTCTTTTACCACTGAGCCACCTGGGAAGCCCCATTGTCACTTGTACTGCTGGCAGAAAGTGCTCCAGAGAAAACAAGGAAGAAGAAAACCACTTCTCCCCTTCCTGCTGTCTGCTCTTGTACCAGTGCCCATCTATGGAAGCCAGCTGGCAAGAGACCCTGGAAAATACATTTTCAGACAACCACCACCCCACCACACACACACACAACACACAGCAGAATGCAAAGGAGTGGGGGTTGAGAGCAAGGAGCAGATGACTGTCACTCTGTTTTACAATGCGGGGAAGAAATCAAGTTATAAAAACAAGCAATAGACAGAGACAAAGCAAAAAGACAAGAAATTTTTTCTTCATCCTTAATGTAATGAGAGGTTAAATGAGGGCGATTTATGCAAGAACTTCTGCTTCTAGAATAACTGGTCAATTTGGAGTTGAGATTTATTGAAAAACTCCTTGCAGTTGCTAATTTAGTAACTCACTGTTGAGTATATATTATGCTCTACAACCATGCCAGGAAAGGGTAGCTGCTTTTGCAACTGCAAGGAGTGTGGTTTTCCAGTGCTGGGGATAAGATACAGTCTTATCTGTGCCTTTAGGATTTTTACAAACTGTATAACCTGGGCAAAGGATTCACAGATGTCTAGTAAACAAGTGCCTGCATCTAAACGAATGATTTTTCCATATGGACTGTTCTAAAATGCAATTCTTTGGAGGGAGCGCGAGGGGTGGATTCACAAAGCAACCTGTATGGAGGGGACCTCGCTTTTCAACAATGCCCTGCCTGAGAAAAGAGAAAGGAGGAGGAATGCCCTGGGTTTTCCCTCCCCCTTGCCCTCCAGTCTCCTGTTAGTGTCTCCCTTTGGCCAAACCTAGCTGGAAGTCAGAGAGCAAGGAACCCTCAGAAGTGCAATTTCCAGGAGAAGGACTAGGAATGGATCCAAGAGCAGTGAGCAAGTGATCGTCACAAGTTCTGACCACCCCTTGACCCAACTGGTATATTCAATTACGTGTCCTTGCTGCTATTGCTTTGTTCAATGTCTGTCTTCCCCATTAGAACATAAGCTTCGTAAAAAGGTGTACTTTATCAACTTTTTTCTCTCCTACACCTCTGGTGCCTAAAACAGTACCTGACGTGCTGCACTGTTAATAGATTCTTGTACACGATGAGGGGGTCTTGGTTTTTCAGTTAGTTTTTACTGGAGTACGGTTGCCTTACAGCAAAGTGAATCGGCTATACGTGTACATATATCCCCCCTTTTTAAGATTCTTTCCCATTTGGATCACCACAGAGCCCTGAGTAGAGTTTCCTGTGTTATACAGTAGGCTCCCATTAGTTATCTATTTTATGTACAGTAGGAGAAGGCAATGGCACCCCTCTCCAGTACTCTTGCCTGGCAAATCCCATGGACAGAGGAGCCTGGTGGGCTGCAGTCCATGGGGTCGCTAAGAGTCGGACACGACTGAGCAACTTCACTTTCACTTTTCACTTTCACGCACTGGAGAAGGAAATGGCAACCCACTCCAGTGTTCTTGCCTGGAGAATCCCAGGGACGGGGGAGCCTGGTGGGCCACCGTCTGTGGGGTTGCACAGAGTCGGACACGACTGAAGCAGCTTAGCAGTAGCAGCAGCAGTGTATAGAGGTCCATCCCAGCCTCCCAATTCATCCCACCTCCCTTCCCCCCTTGGTGTCCATAAGTTTGTCCTCTATATCTATGTCTCTATTTCTGCTTTGCAAATAAGTTCATCTGTAGCATTTTTCTAGATTCCACATATAAGCTTTAATATATGATATTATATTTTCTCCTTCTGACTTACTTCACTCTGTATGACAGCCTCTTATAGATTCTTATACATAAAATCTGAATACATACATACAATCTGAATAAATTCTTATACCAAATGAGGCAATTGTTATTTTTAAATCAAAATATTTAGGATGTGCCCTTCTACTCAAACTCTTAATAAATGTCTTATTTTTCTTCAAAACCTCTTAACATCTTGAAGTCCATGATTATCTCTGACCAAGAGAGAAGACTACAAATCTCTTAGAATAAGGAATATTTAGGGAAGGGCTGCTAAGGGTTGGGAGAGAGTGCTGTGAATAAAGTCATAGCAGGAGGTAGAAAAGGCTTAGATTCAGGATAAGTTTGCTGCTCACAAGGGCTATCTTGATTTAGAGGATCAGAGTTTCTGGCACAGCTAAAAGAATATATTTTTCAAACACATTCTGTTTATTATTTACATAGAAATCATGTAGGAAGAGAAAATTAGACTGGACAGCTTTTTCTGAAGAGTTTTATTAAGGAAAAATGTGATTTTTGCTTATTTAAGCAAAAAATAAGAAGATAGTAAACATTCCCCAAAAATGAGCATAAGGCTATGCTTTTAGGAGCATATATATTCACAAGCAGTATGTCCTGCCTCTGTGCGGTAAATGTCCACACTACAGAGGGCTGGCAAATGTGGGTTTGAACTGATTAATTCACGATCCTGGAGCAAGTGCTTTGAGTAGCTCTAACAGCAGCAAGCATCTTAGGTAGGTGAAACAGCAAGTAAACATCTCCTCTGCTGGCTCATTTAATGTCATAAAGTGAATAGACGGCCAAAGCAAAACACCAAAATATTAGCTAACTAACCAGTCCATTCTAAAGCAGATCAGTCCTGGGTGTTCTTTGGAAGGAACGATGCTAAAGCTGAAACTCCAGTACTTTGGCCACCTCATGCGAAGAGCTGACTCATTGGAAAAGACTCTGATGCTGGGAGGGATTGAGGGCAGGAGGAGAAGGGGACGACAGAGGATCAGATGGCTGGATGGCATCACCGACTTGACGGACATGAGTTTGGGTGAACTCTGGGAGTTGGTGGTGGACAGGGAGGCCTGGCGTGCTGCGATTCCTGGGGTCGCAAAGAGTCGGACACGACTGAGCGACTGAACTCTGAACTCTCTGAAGCAATATCCATAGGCTAATGTCTGCAACCAGGAAAGTCCTAGAGAGAATTGAAGTGCTTTAGATGGTAAAGCGTCTGCCCGCAATGCGGGAGACCTGGGTTCAATCCCTGGGTTGGGAAGATCCTCTGGTGAAGGAAATGGCAATCCACTCCAGTACTATTGCCTGGAAAATCCCATGGGCAGAGGAGCCTGGTAGGCTACAGTCCATGGGGTCGCAAGAGTCGGGCATGACTGAGCGACTTCACTTTCACTTTCATACATTCAATAAAGAAGCATGTTGTTCTAGTCGCTAAGTCGTGTCCAACTCTGCGATCCCATGACTGTAGTCTGCCAGGTTCCTCTGCCCATGGGATTTCTCAGGCAAGATTACTGAAATGGGTTGCCATTTCCTTCTCCAGGGGATCTTCTCTACCCAGGTAATGAACGCATTTTCCTGCATTAGCCTGCAGATCCCTTACTGCTGAGCCACCAGGGAAACCCAATACAATCACGCCAAGATCTTAATTATCCCCCACTCAGGGCTACCACTACTGGTCAGATGTCATGAATATTGATTAGTTATTAATGAGCTCCTAAAAGCAGCTAAATACAAAAGTGTTACTTAAACGTCAATAGCAGTTTCTTTCAGACTGCCCCTTAAAATATTAGAGACATAAACTTGAGATACCGATCCTGACATTTCTTGGCCCAGACCAGAGCCAGGGCCTGTGATGTGTGGATTAGTCAGGATTCTCCAGCAGTGCAGATCAGTAGGAAACACTAATGTGTGTGTGTGTCTGTCTGTACATATATATGCATATACATATATGTATATATGTCTGTGTGTATATATATATATATATAAAGATTTGCTATATAGGAATTGCTTCATGTGATTATGGAGACTGTGGTCTACATTTTGCTCTCTGCAAGCCGGAAAATCAGGAAAGCCCCCTCCCCAACTGTGGCCTAATTCAGTCCAAGTCCCAAGGCCCCAACTAAGGGGCCTATGGTGTAAATCTCAGTCTGAGTCTGAAGGCCTGAGAACCAGGAGCACCCATGTCCAAAGGCTGGAGCAAGTGGATATCTTGGCTCAAACAGAGAAAGCTCTTGGAAGTGGTCACTGAGAAGCTGTGACTACCGGTTGACCCTTGAGCTAAATCTAAACAACTGGAAACTCCTGAGCCCCTCCCTGTGCTTGGCATGTGCATTCCACACTAGCAGCCTTTTCAAGGATGCAACCTTGAGAAAGTAAGGTGTTGGTGAGACCTTCTGGACTGAATATGTGACTGAGCCCAGTGAAGACTTCGCTATACACTTTTAAGGTTCTGATGGGCGAATGGGGAGATTATTCATCTTGCAGCCACCTAAGACAAACCTCGTATGTAAGTTCCCTTGCTTATTAAATCTGCCAACTTATTCTGGAGTACCTGCCCTTCTTTGGATCCATCCCTGCCTTCCATGTACAGGGGCCAGTTTGCAGACCAACAGAGTGACTATGTCTTTCCTCCCCGTTTTAGTTCTAGTCTGGTCAGCAGTGGACTGGCTGCCTGCATTGGTGAGGGGCATCGTCTTCACTCAGCCCACTGTCTCAAATACTAATCTCCTCTGGAGATGTCCTCATGGACACACCCAGAAATGATGTTTTTCCAGCTATCTGGGCACCCCTTAGCCCAGCCAAGTTAATGAGTAATTATTAATATGTAATGTCTTGTTGGAAGGAATGATGCTAAAGCTGAAACTCCAGTACTTTGGCCACCTCATGCGAAGAGTTGACTCATTGGAAAAGACTTTGATGCTGGGAGGGATTGGGGGCAGGAGGAGAAGGGGACGACCGAGGATGAGATGGCTGGAAGACATCACTGACTCGATGGACGCAAGTCTGAGTGAACTCCAGGAGTTGGTGATGGACAGGGAGGCCTGGCGTGCTGCGATTCATGGGGTCACAAAGAGTCGGACACGACTGAGCGACTGAACTGAACTGAACGGAATGTCCTAATGTCATGAAATAGAAGACAAGAAAGGAAGGGAGGGATGAGGGGAGGAAGAGAGGAAGGACAAACTTTACCAAGGAAATCTTAAAAAAGAAGTTAAAAGTAAGAAAAAATAAAATTGGGGAGAGAGGGAAGTATGAAATGGATTGCAAAAGGAAATTCGATGAATAGAGAAAGGAAAAATGGGGTTGAGATGCCTGGGCGCCATCAGCAGTAGGTTGATGGTGTGGGAGGTGGAGTGGCTGTGGTCACTCCTCTTCTGCCTATTTTTTTTGTTGTTTTGAAAGTTTTTTTGGCTCCACCTCAAGACCCCAACCAGGGATCCCCATGTCCCAGCAGTGGAAGCACAGTCTTACCCCCTGGACCACCACGGAAGTCCTAAGCGTTTTTTTTTTTTTTTTTTAATTTTTATGTTGGGGCAACATATGTTGGAGTTGATTCACAACACTGTGTTAGTTTCACGTGTACAACAAAGTGATTCAGTGACACATCCTGAACATATATCCATCATATATCTATACTGACATGTGTCTATTCTTGTTTATGCTGATGTCTTTAAACACAGCCATTGTAGTGGTGAGAGATTAGGCCTGTTACTGACAATTTCAGTTGTTTCTGATTCAAGGATGCCAGGAGCCAGCCCCATGCCTGTTTTTACTTGTTTGCTATTGCTACTTTCTGAGGCAATCATGGATCAGCCCATCTTAAAGAGAAAGATGTCACAAATATTTGAGATCAGAAAACCGGGTGCTGTTTAGTTTCTGTTATTCTACCTTCCAAGACCTAGTTTCGAACTAAAGACATGCATTGATGGAAGGATGAAGAAGTAGTTGATGAATAAATAACAACCTGATGATCATAAAAGGCGAAATAGTTCCTTTACACAAAACAGAGATTATACCTTGACCTCTCAACTAAATTCCAAGTGCCTAAAAAAAATATATGGAATGTGTGTGTGTGTGTGTGTGTGTGTGTGTGTGTGTATCTTTGCCTGTGCAGTGTACCAGATGTCACCCTGACCTTTCAACTCCGCTTTAGCTTCACAGTCAAGTCTCAACAGGTCCCTCCATTAAAAAGAAGAGACCCTAAAAACAAAGGAAGCTGTTGTCTTCTGATGTTATTTCAGAGAATTGAAAAACAGATAAGATCTTATGAACCTCTTAGTGCAAATTCTAGATGTGAAAATTGAAGGTCAGAAAAGTTAAGTGACCAGTTCAGATCCACCTAGCCACAAAGAAGCAGAGTTATTTTCCCTAGTCAAGGGGGAATGCTGAAGGAGACACCCCCCCTCAACTGCCATGTCCCCCATGAGGACAGATGGCTCACTCCTTATATTCTGAGGAACAGTTTCTGCTTTTTTGTTCTCATGTGATGCCTATGCAAGGTCTCCAGTATTGCAAGGCAACAGACACCAGATCCCAGGAAGGGTAAGATTTAGAGTCCAATTACTCATCTCCATCTCCATTGTTAACCTCTTGGCCCAATCAGTTAGTTGTTAGTGCTCGTTTATTCATCTGTAAAAAGGGAAGATAATATTATTGACTCGCTTCAAAGAGTCACAGAGATGAAATAATAAAGAGAGAAAATGCATAGGGACTGAGTTTGAACTATAAGCTAATAAATCATCATTAGACAGTTGAGGATAATGAAAATATTTGTCACTTGACTTACAGTAACTATTTTCTTAGTTTTAAAATCCAGACCTCCAAATCAAATGCTTCATTTTACCATTAGAGAATACTAAAATACTTAAAGTTTTATTTAATATTAATCATATGTTGAGTATATGATTGTTGTCTTTATTGTAAATATGTTAAGCAATTGTGCACACCATTCATAATGGTTTACAATAGTATCATGTGAGCAACTTTCCCTTTAGGTAAGCATTCAGTGCTTGTTACCAATGTGCTTCAAATGGTGTGAAAAAATATTCAAGCAAATGTTACCCTGAGATGAGAGAACTGGGCTGGTTTTGCAAATCTGTGGTCTCAAGTATCTGATACGTATTCTCTATGGTATTTAATCTGCTTTCCTTGCAAGGTCACTGTCTCAAACTATAATGATAATTTCTTTCTCAAGATGAGAGTTCACTTCTAGACTCCGTTTGACCATCACAATTAAAGTGGCATTTGGAATATCCATTAGTGTGAACAGACCATTCAAAACATAACCTATGGTTTTAATTTCAGTAAATACATGTTAGCACCCACTGTATAGCAGGCTTCCTGCTAGGTAGCCTGACGTTCAATTCATGCGGTATTCCTAAGCAAGAGAGGTTTTTTAGAATAAGGGAACCATTATGTCTTTTCTGTTTATATCACTATTATTATTTCATTATTCACATATTGTAATCTCCTCAAACAGCTCATTAGCCACCCACAGTTTCACTGTTAGAAAAGAAGTTATTAAAACGGATATTTCATGAAATGAAGTTAGTAGGAAAGATATGGCTCCTTAGTGGTGGAATTTATATAACTGTGGCATAATTAGATATGAAAAAAGAGATTTGGTTGGCTAAATTTTCTTTTCTGGTAGAAACCAGGACATTTTGTTACAAGAGTATTAACAGAAAACATGGTTGTATCTCAACAGCCTGGGTTATTGGAGAGGAGAAGTAATTCTAGCTCAGACTGGGTTGGCAAAGAGTGCTGTCAGGGAAACTGACTCAGTCCTAAGGCAACCTTGGGCATTATGTACACAAAGAACCCCCACAAAATGGTACAGAATCATATTTCTGTTCACTTGACCCATGCACAAGAGTCTATGCACTGCTGGGGACCACACAGAACAGTTACCTCTGTTGGAAACATTAATCAGTATCAGGAGTTGGGGGGTGTATTTAGAATCAGGGGGATCAGGATCAGTAGCAGTGTTGGGGAGGTAGTTAGAATCAGGGCTCCAAGCTTTAAGCAGGAAAAGAAAGACAAACCCCCAACTTCTAGGTCATGTCAAATGAGCAAGATCTGAAGTGTGGGGACAGTGCTGAACACGCTGGCCATCACAGAGTCTGAAGTTCATGCCAGTAACAGTATCTGGACATTTAGGGTATCCGGCTTTAAGACTCCAGATCCTAATCTTCTTTTAGTCAAGCTGATACAGGTCTTGTCCTGGGTTTATGAGACGTGGTTCTAAATGACAACTTAGTTTTAACAGTCTATGCAGTGGTAATCTAGTCTGCGTTGTGTGCAGTCTGCTTAGAGGCCAACATGAACTCTTGGGCAGTGTTCTACAGTGTATTTCTGTCTTAAATTCTGACCAGTTTCACATGTGAATTACAAGGGATCTGCCCACATAAAGCATTAAAGAAATTTTTTTCTCCAGCTCCTTCTTCTCCAAAGTCCTGCCCCCCTCTCTAAATTGATAAAGCAGCATAGTTTGGCAGGCGGTTGGGGGTAGAGGAGTCATGGAATCCAGGTTTCTGCAGATCTTTACCGACATCTACAGGGAACTCAGAGCCACCTGCCCCCTTGACACGCTATATCCAGATAGAATGGGAAGTCCAAGCTCCCACTCTGTCTCTGCCGATGTCATAGGAGAGTAAGGGGAGAGGGCAAGGTTTCTTCATGATGTTTGTCCAGAGTAAGTTGGATATTGTCATAAATATTGCCATCCTGCTGGATCACTCACTTTGTGGTCCTTTGCATGGAGAAGGCAGATTATGGGGGATTTTGTTTTTGTCTGTGTCTTTTGGCACTTCTAAGTTAAGGGCTTCTCCAAAAATCCTGCACCAAGCCCAGCTCCAAACCCGGGATGTATGGAAGGCAAAAAGAAAGAACAGGAAACTCACCTCAAGTTGTTAATGTCCCAGGGTCCCTGGTCTGTATACCCTCTTCATTCCACATTTCAAAGTCTTCTTATGCTAATTTGCCATTTTAAGTCCAGAGCTTTTATGATTATACTTAGCAAGGGTTGGAGCAAGAAATGAGTCTTCTCCATGTTGTCTGAAACCAAAAGTCTCACTTCAAGAACAGCATTAATTGTTATAATCATTAACAAAGCACGTTCTTCCCTGTGTTCTTCTGGGAATCGGAACTAATGTAAAGTTAAGACCAAGATCATTTGGCTGGCATGTTCTTGGGAAACATTATCATTGCCTTCATGGGGAGATAAACAATCTTCTACTGAGAAAAGTTTTCCCAGTTCCAAACAGTCATTTCCAAAATCCCTTCCCATCAGTTCCACTTGGCCAATAAAAACCTGTATCTGCATCCAAGATTTGAAGGCATGTTTGTTTCAAAGGGTGTTTTGGAAGATGGAATAAAATACAAACATATTGATGTATGCTATTCAGCGAAGTCCTCCTTTGGAAAACAAAGAGGGGGAGAACCAGTCAGACTTGAAATTTTTTGTCTTTTTCTACATGAGTGGCAATTTTTTAACTCAATAAATGATAATAACCCATCACAGTAAAAATCCACCAAAATCTATAAGTGGGTCCAAAATCATCCAGTTCACACTATTATAAAGTCAGTGAAATGATGAGGGTGAGCCATCCGAAGGGAAAGTGAAGTCTCTCAGTCGTGTCCGACTCTGTGACCCCATGAACTGTAGCCCATCAGGCTCCTCCATCCATGGAATTCTCCAGGCAGGAATACTGGAGTGGGTTACCATTTCCTTCTCCAGGAGATCTTCCTGACCCAGGGATTGAATCCAGGTCTCGTGCATTGCAGGCAGATGCTTTAACCTCTGAGCCACCAGGGAGCCATCCAAAGAGAACTGCTAATCTCCTTCTAACCAAACATTTGTCCATGAGCCACATCATTACAGGGTTTCACCATAGCTACCACCCATCTCTTGCTGATCTGATGTCAAGATTTACATTAAAGGCATAATCTGGTGCAGATTTCATTATTCTCCTTCTACAAATGAAGAACTTAGGATTCAGGGAAGTTAAAAAATTTGCCCCATTTCACACAGCCTGAATATGGCAGCATAAAGAAAGAAAATGAAAGAATTTGGGCTCCAAAGGCTCACATTTAACCCCTGCTCTATTCATTCCCTCAAGGACAAAGTCTATGCCCCAGGCTAATTCAGGCTCCGGCTCCGTGTTATTAAGGTTTATATTATACTCTCTTCCTGAACCGGCTCATGCTAGCTGAAACTCATCCCACAAGTGGAAGTGATGTCAGCCTGGAGGACAAGACAGAGAGTGGGGCTTGGCACACGCTCACTAGCGTCAGGAAAGCAGCCTAGAATATCCTTTGTGCAATGTCTGCTTTGAACTGGTTGAACTGAAATGTCTCATGTTTCACTGTTTGGGTTTTATTATTATTATTCAATTAATGTTCATTAAACACCCAGTGTGTGAAAGTGCTCATGAAGGGGCGGGACCCTCCTATAGATCCAAACTGAATTGAGTAACTCTTGGCCACAAGACAGGATACACTTGTCAGCTCCCAGGCCTCTGTCAACTCCTTGTGTTTGGCATACTCCCATCTCATTCTCAGCTCCTTTCCGTGCTGTGAGGATGGACAGAATGAACACCTGGCGATGCTGTCCAGCTGAGTATAAACGACTGTCATCATTTCTCGCCTGAGCCGCTGCACACCAACTCCTAACTGGTTGCTGGACTTTGATCCTTAACCCCCTTCAATCCTTTATCCTCATGGAACCAGAATTCTGTGTAAGAAAACAAACCTAATCATGACTTTTTGCCTTGCATCCTTCAGTGGCTCCCCATTGGACTGAAAATAAAAGCAAAACTCTTTCACATCATCTACAAAAGCCCAGTATTTTTCAGTCCTTACTGTATCTCCAGCCTCATTCTACAGTTGTTTCCTAATGACTCAGCCATTCACATATGTATGTGTCCATGAGGGGTGTGTTTGTGTGTGTGTGTGTGTGTTTTCTTCTGAGTTCTTCTAATTCTCTCTCCAGTTCACCACCTTTGTACACCCTGTTCCTTGTGCATGAAATGATTCTTCTGTCTTTCCCCAGCACTCATCCTTCAGGTCTTCTCACCTCAAACGGCATTTCCTTTGCCCTCCCCGGATACAAAGTATGTCCTTTGTTGTTCTCTCCACCAAACCCAATCCTTTCCATCATGACTTAAGTGCTTTGGTAATTTCATATTCACTTCTATGTTTATTTATTTGATATATCTCTAGCTCATTAGATGGTAAATGGCATTTTCAAAGAACATTTCTAGAGTGAATGAATGATTTTTCAATGATCTCTTATTGAAAGTCTACCCTTATTTTCATTTTGTCCCATTTACTAAAGGGAAAGGGAAGTCCCTCAGTCGTGTCCGACTCTTTGAGACCCCATGGACTGTAGCCCACCAGGCTCCCCAGTCCCTGGGATTCTCCAGGCAAGAACACTGGAGTGGGTTGCCATTTCCTTCTCCAATGCATGAAAGTGAAAAGTGAAAGGGAAGTCCTTCAGTCATGTCTGACTCTTTGCAACCCCGTGGACTGCAGCCCACCAGGCTCCTCCGTCCATGGGATTTTCCAGGCAAGAGTACTGGAGTGGGGTGACATCGCCTTCTCCGCCCATTTACTAAAACCCAAATATAATTCTCTTCACCTTCTACAAAGTGCATAAAAGGCACAGAATTGAAACAAAATGATAATTTTTTTTCACAGGCTCTTTTGCACATCCAGAAGGCAAGCTTCACTGCTGGAATCCTCCTCCCAGGAGATTATAAGTCACAGTGTGTACATTTTTTCTGTAAAAGGCCAAATGCTAAATATTTTCAGTTGTATTGGCCATGAGATCTCTGTTGAGACCCTTCAACTCTGCTATTGTAGGGGGTGAGAAGCTGTAGGCAAAAGGTAAATGAATGAGCATAACTAAGTTCCAATAAAATTTATTTTCAAGAGTCTGGAAGCAAATTTGGGCAGCAGGCTAGTTTGCCAATCCCTGTACATATGTAATCAGCTCTAGATGACACATGTGTATTACCTAGATTTGTGCAAAGACCTCCTGTCTGATCCTTTTTCACCTGCGTCCTTGCCTTCTATTCTTATCTCAGCAACCAAGGTGATCTCGTCCAGCGGTCTCCCATCTCACTCCTCATAAAAGACAAAGTCTTCACTTTGATCTGCACAGCTGAGTCTGCCCTCATCTTGATCCCTCTGATAAGTGGTAACTGTGGGCTTCCCTGGTAGCTCAGCTGGTAAAGAATCCACCTACCATGCAGGAGACCCCAGTTCGATTCCTGGGCCGGGAAGATTCCCTGGAGGAGGGCATGGCAACGCACTTGGGTATTCTTGGATGGAGAATCCCATGGATGGAGGAGCCTGGCGGGCTACAGTCCATGGGGTCGCAAAGAGTCTGACATGACTGAGCGACTAAGCACAGCACAGCAGTCCGCTCAGTCGACTCTTTACTACACTATGGACTATATAGCCCACTAGGCTTCTCTGTCCATGAAATTTTCCAGGCAAAAATAATGGAATGGTTTGCCATTACCTTCTCAAAGGGATCTTCCCAATTCAGGGTTCAAACCCACATCTCTTGCGTCTCCTGTATTGGCAAGTAAATTCTTTACCACTGAGCTACCTGAGAAACCACTCCAGCCCACGCTAGCCTTGGACTGCTCCTTGACCATGTCAGGCAGGTGCCTGCCTCGGTGCCTTTGAACTTAATGTTTCTTCTGCCTGAAATACTCTTCTCCTGAAGACATCAGAGCTGTTTCTTCACTTCTTTCTGGACATCGTCTAATATTGTTCTTATGGTAAAGTCTTTCCTATCCAGTCTAAAATTGCCTGTCTCTACTCCAGACACATATGACTCCCCTTTTTTGTTTGTTTTCCTGATTCACCAATACATAATGCATTCTATTTTGTGCTTATTTATCTTATTGTTTGTCTTCTTCGTTAGAATTTACCCTCGTGAAAACAGGGGCCGCCTCTGTCATCATCACTTCTGTATCCCTAATGCTATAGTAGTGCTTAGTGCATAGTATATTATATACTCAATAAATATATATTGAATGGAAGAATGGATGAGGCAAGTCATCTTCCCTTATAGGATTCATGTCCCTGAACCAAAACACCATCACAAGTAATTTTTTTCCTTTTAATATTCAAGAAAACAAGTCATTTCTAGTTGAAAAAATATATGCACACATTGTGTTCATCTTTGTCCTCAGATTCAGTTCAGTTCAGTCGCTCAGTCGTGTCTGACTCTTTGTGATCCCATGAATCGCAGCACACCAGGCCTCCCTGTCCATCATTAACTCCCAGAGTCTACTCAAACTCATGTCCATAGAGTCGGTGGTGCCATCCAGCCATCTCATCCTCTGTCGTCCCCTTCTCCTCCTGCCCCCAATCCCTGCCAGCATCAGGGTCTTTTCCAATGAGTCAACTCTTTGCATGAGGTGGCCAAAGTATTGGAGTACTCAGATTAAGAATGCTTAATAGTTACATTTTGGCAAATTTCATTTCATTTGAATTGACTCTCTCCACTGACAGGATGAAACTAGAGGGAGGGAAATTAACTTTCAAAACTCAAAAAGCTTTATCTTGTTCCTAAATTAAATGCATGTGCAAAAATTGGTCGTTGAGAAGTTTGACTTTGTGAATGTGTTGACCAGACCCTTAGCTCATGGGTCAAAATAATGTCAGAAAAACTCTTTAGATCCAATAACAAGTGATTTTCCTAGCTTTCAGAAAGCACTATGTGAATCTATGTTTCCTTTGTACTTTAGAACAAAGGAAAACCAAGTTTTTCAGGATTTGTAAGTGTGCATGGATTACTTATAAGCATATGAAATCAACTCAAGGTAAGGCATATTTGACAAGTACACCAACAGAAGAGAGAAAGATTAGAATTTGGACTTATTTATATGTGATTAAAAGGAAATCAAAGTAAAGAAAACTAGTTGACAGTTTTTAAATTAGATGCTTTGTTTGAAATGGAAGGGAAAACCATTGCTAATTAATCTTCAAACTGAAATCATAGGTAACGCCTCCGTTTCTTTATCAGTCCATATCCTCATCGTCTTTCTGTGTTTTGGAAGCATTTTCTTCATTTCAGCTTTCCCATGTATTCATTTTCCTGAACTCTTATAGTTTCACCTCTGAGTGACACACAGTGTCTTGAACATAGAAGGTAAATGAGTGCCTGTGCCCTGGATTAAAGTATCTTGAATTCCTATTTAATTACTACTTAAAGATATGTCCTTTTTCAATAAGACTGTAAACCCTTCAAAATTAAAGGTATCTGGACCTTTTTTCTCTAATCCTTAATACCCAGAACACACTAATTATTAAAATACCTATTGGATTTGATTATTTAAAAATAGAACCATTTCTATGCAGGATATATTTTAGAAATTAAAGAATTATCATTTTTCAGCATTTATTTTATTTTTTTAGGCTTTTATGATTTATTTTTTTCAAATGCTTTTTTTTTTTTTACTTAATTTTCCTTGACAATACTGTATTGGTTTTGCCATACATCAACATGAATCCACCACGGGTGTACACGTGTTCCCAATCCTGAAACCCCCTCCCACCTCCCTCCCCATATCATCTCTCTGGGTCATCCCAGTGCACCAGATCCAAGCATCCTGTATCCTGCATCGAACCTAGACTGGCGATTCGTTTCTTATATGATATTATACATTTTCAATGCCTTTCTCCCAAATCATCCCAGCCTCTCTCCCTCTTCCACAGAGTCCAAACGACTGTTCTGTACATGTGTCTCTTTTGCTGTCTCGCATACAGGGTTATCGTTACCATCTTTCTAAATTCCATATATATGCATTAGTATACTGTATTGGTGTTTTCTTTCTGGCTTACTTCACTCTGTATGATCAGCTCCAGTTTCATCCACCTCATTAGAACTGATTCAAATGTATTCTTTTTAACGGCTGAGTAATACTCCATTGTGTATATGTACCACAGCTTTCTTATCCATTCGTCTGCTGATGGACATCTAGGTTGCTTCCATGTCCTGACTATTATAAACAGTGCTGCGATGAACATTGGGGTACACGTGTCTCTTTCAATTCTGGTTTCCTCCGTGTGTATGTCCACCAGTGGGATTGCTGGGTCATAAAGCAGTTCTATTTCCAGTTTTTTAAGGAATCTCCACACTGTTCTCTATAGTGGCTGTACTAGTTTGCACTCCCACCAACAGTGTAAGAAGGTTCCCTTTTCTCCATACCCTCTCCAGCATTTATTGCTTGTAGACTTTTGGATCGCAGCCATTCTGACTGGCGTCAGATGGTACCTCATTGTGGTTTTGATTTACATTTCTCTGATAATGAGTGATGTTGAGCATCTTTTCATGTGTTTGTTAGCCATCTGTATGTCTTCTTTGGAGAAATGTCTATTTAGTTCTTTGGCCCATTTTTTGATTGGGTCATTTATTTTTCTGGAATTGAGCTGCATAAGTTGCTTGTAAATTTTTGAGATTTTGATTCTTTGTCAGTTGCTTCATTTGCTATTATTTTCTCCCATTCCGAAGGCTGTCTTTTCACCTTTTTATAGTTTCCTTTGTTGTGTGGAAGCTTTTAATTTTAATTAGATCCCATTTGTTCATTTTTGCTTTTATTTCCAGTATTCTGGGAGGTGGGTCATAGAGGATCCTGCTGTGATTTATGTCGGAGAGTGTTTTGCCTATATTCTCCTCCAGGAGTTTTATAGTTTCTGGTCTTACGTTTAGATCTTTAACTCATTTTAAGTTTATTTTTGTGTGCGGTGTTAGAAAGTGATCTAGTTTCATTCTTTTACAAGTGGTTGACTAGTTTTCCCAGCACCACTTGTTAAAGAGATTGTCTTTAATCCATTGTATTTTGCCTCCTTTGTCAAAGATAAGGTGTCCATAGGTGTGTGGATTTATCTCTGGGCTTTCTATTTTGTTCCATTGATCTATATTTCTGTCTTTGTGGTACCACAAAGTATCGGAGTACCAAAAATATCAGAGAAGGCAATGGCACCCCACTCCAGTACTCTTGCCTGGAAAATCCCATGGACGGAGGAGCCTGGTGGGCTGCAGTCCATGGGGTCGCTAAGTTGGACATGACTGAGCAACTTCACTTTCACTTTTCACTTTCATGCATTGGAGAAAGAAATGGCAACCCACTCCAGTGTTCTTGCCTGGAGAATCCCAGGGATGGGGGAGCCTGGTGGGCTGCCGTCCATGGGGTCGCACAGAGTCAGACATGACTGAAGCAGCTTAGCAGCAACAGCAGCCAGTACCATACTGTCTTGATGATTGTATTTTTCAGCATTTAATTTTTTGTGTGTGTGTAATAAAGTTTTATTAAAGTATAAAGGAGATAGAGAAAGTTTCTGACATAGACATCAGAAGGGGGTAGAAAGAGTACCCGCTTGTTAGTGTTAGCAATGAGTTTATATACTCTCCAATGAATCCGAAGAATGTCTGGAGGTTGTAAAGACCTCACCAGACCTACTCCCATAATTTACATTTTAAAATAACAGAATAAGCCAGAAGGTTTAATCCAGAGACTGTCCTCAGGCAGAATACATTGTTGTTATATAATCCTTGTAAAGAGCAGGTCTCAGTTCAGTTCAGTTCAGTCACAGTCACGTCCGACTCTTTGCCACCCCATGAATCACAGCACGCCAGGCCTCCCTGTCCATCACCAACTCCCAGAGTTCACTCAGACTCACGTCCAGCACGTCAGTGATGCCATCCAGCCATCTCATCCTCTGTTGTCCCTACTCCCATAATTTAGCCAGAAGGTTTAGTCCAGATACTGTCCTCAGGCAGAATACATTGTTATTATATAATCCTAAGGACCATAGAGAAGGAAAAAAGTTTGTCCTTTCTTCCTCCTTGAGAATTCCAGAAGCATCTTACAACAATGCTTGAACCTCCAGAAGTTTCAAGAGGGAGGGGACATATGTATACCTATGATGATTCATGTTGATGTATGGCAGCAGAAACCAACACAATATTGTAAAGCAATTATCCTTCAATTAAAATATATATATATTTTTTATAAATGAAGCATTTTAGTAAAGCCTCATCTTGTAAGAAGGGCCAGACAATGTTAATTTATCCAAAGTCAGACAAGGTCAGACAAGATATTTGTTGTTATTGTTGTTTGTAAAATCTTTAATTCCCCAGAGGTTTCACAATAGTAAGTGGGAAATAAGAGTTCAGCTAAGGAAATAAGACTCTAACATTAGGTATTAACTTGCTTATTTTATTTTTAAGGCATCAGTGGGTTATCTCCACTTCGTCTATCTCAGGCCAGTAGAAGATTTAGTTTCTAAAAAAGAAAGACAGGAGGAAGGGAGGGGAAAAAAAGCCTCTGGTAGGAAGAAGAAAAAAAGAAGCAAGATTTAGAATATTAAACACAGAGATTCCCTTCTTAGGGTCTAAAGGTAGGATATAAAATAATGATAATAGCCATAATAATAATAAGCAAGTGATTTGTGAAATACTGGGATTTTATTCTGATCTAAGAAGCAAGCTCTCTGCCCCGTTGAGGGTCAGTATTCTTCACTCATTCCTTCCCTCTTGTGCTTAACCACTGAACATCTGTAATACACACCATCTCTCACCATCTCCCACCTGACTTCTCTCACGGGAATACTAAATTGGTTCAAATCATGTGGGAGCATTATAAATACTGTTTGGTGATGAGAATAAATTGGTTCAAATCACATAGGTACTTTCCTAAGTGCTGACTGATGAGGAAGTTTAGATATGCCATAATTTATAAACAAAATGAAGAAAGTTACCTGGCAAGATATGAGAGGTAGGAACAATTTTTGTATTTAAGAAATGTAAAGGGAAGAGAAATAAGTACATCCTAAATCATTCTGTGAGGCCAATATTACCCTGATTCCAAATCCAAAGATATCACAAGGAAAGAAAGCTATGAACCCATATTACTTTTGAATATAAATGCAAAGAAAGTCTTTACAAAATATTAGCAAACAAAATTCAACAACATATAAATAAGATTATACCCCATGACTAAGGAGAATCTATCCCATAAATTCAAGGTTATTTTAATATCTGCAAATCAGTTAATATAACACATTATCTCAACAGAAAGATCAGAAACGACATTATCATCTCAACAGACGTATTAGAAGAGGTATCTGACAAACCTCAACACCCTTTTGTGATAAAAGACACTCAACCAACTAGGTCTAGAAGGTAACTGTCAACTGGATAAAAAATGTGAAAGCCCAAAAGCTAACATCATATTTTTAAATGAACATTTTTCCTTTAAGATTAGAAACAACACAAGGACGTCTACCCTCATCATTTCTATTTAACACTGTACTGGAATTTCTGGCTAGGACAGTAAGGCAAGCAGATGAAGTAAGTCATTCATATTGAAAGGAGGAAGCAAAATTATATCTATTCAAAGATGACATGATCTCATTGTAGAAAATCCTAAGGAATCTACCCCAAAATAGTTGGAACTCATAAAAGCATTTGGCAAGATTGCAGGATCAGTATACAAAAGGCAATTGTACTTCTGAAAAATGAAGTGAAAGTGTTAGTTGCTCAGTTATGTGTGACTTCTTGCAACCCCATGGATTACAGCCCACCAGGCTCCTCATTCCATGGAATTCTCCAGGCAAGAATACTGGGGAGGGTAGCCATTCCCTTCTCCAGGGGATCTTCTTGGCCCAGAGATTGAACCTACCAGTTTCCTGCATTGCAGTGGCATTCTTTACTGTCTGAGCCACCAGGGACTAACAATGAATAATCCAAAAGTGAATGGCAAAACCAATATAATACTGTAAAGTAAAAAAATAAATTAATTTAAAAAAATAAACAGGAGGCAAATGAAATTGCCTCCATGCCTGCAAAAAAAAAAAAAAAAAGTAAACAGTTCCATTTAAAATAGCATTATAAAGAATAAATTTCTAAGCAATAAAATTTACCAAAAGCAACACAAAATTGCACTCTGAAAATCGTTAAACACTATTTTTTAAAAAACCTTTAGAAGACCTAAGTAGATGGAAAGACATTCCATGTTCATAGACTAGAAGACTTACCATTAATCCACAGTAATGAGGACCAGTGGCACTGGCACAAGCGTAGACATACAGATCAGTGGAACAGAACTGAGAATCCAGAAATACATCCTTCCATTTATAGTCAATTTTTTGACACAGATGCCTAGATAATCCAATGGGGGAAAAGTGATATTTTCAGCCAATGATACTGGGACTGTTAGATATCCATATGAGAAAGAATAAAGTTGGACTTCTTCACACTATAAGTAAAATTCAACTCGAAATGGATCATAGACCTAGATGAAAGATCTAAAACAATAAATCTCTTAGAAGAAAATGTCAGAATATCTCTTCATGACCTTGGTTAAGGAAAGTCTTCTTAGATATGACACTATGAGCAAAAGCAGCAAAAAATGGATAATTTGGGCTTTCTCAACATTAAAAACTTCTGTACTTCAAAAGATAGCATCAAGAAAGTGAAAAGACAACTCATAGAGTGGCAACTGTGAGAAGCCCAGATTTGTGGTATATGCAATACTTTGTAGCCATGTTCTAAAGGAGAGAGCCTCTTCTTGACCCAGATCTATTAACACTTGGACGTTCTGCTTTAGTCTTTTGCTTCTTGTCTCTTATAGGACCAAATACTCTTCCCCAAATAGATACCTTCACACTTAAGCCCTTCACTGGATTCTTCTCCAGGGAGACATTGACCTGTCTTCCTATTTCTAGAGAAATAGGGATATTCTGACATCCAGTGGCCTTACCACCAGTAGCGACCTAAAAAGCAAACTTATTTCTCTTCTTCCTCTTTCTTCCCTTCTGTCCTTCCTTCCTATTCTATTCTCATTCCTGCTTATTTCTGCACAGTGACATAGAGGTCTTCCTCTTGCAAGAGATGCATGTCTTTCTGGAGTGACTTTGCCTTTACTAGGAGGATGTCTACATCAGGTTGGGAGGTGCTGTGCTATGCTCAGTTGTGTCCAAAATCTTTACAGCCCCCCTGGACTATAGCCCACCAGGCTCCTCTGTCCAAGGGATTTTCCAGACAAGCATACTGGAGTGGGTTACCATTGCTTTCTCTAGATTGGGAGGTAGAGGGCTCCATTATCCTCCCACTGAGTTTTACCATCAGCAAACTGCTCCACTGCTGTTTAGCTCAGGTCTTTGTATTTACTTTGTTTCCAAAACCCCTTGAAAAGATCTGCGGGTGGTAGCATGCACTCACTAATCCTGAATCTCCAGCACTATTGATGAGACCTTCTTTCACTGACCCTATGTTTCTATTCTTCTTCATGAGGCAGATTCCTTAGACACTATATATGTTTTACAGTTTTGTCTAATTACTGCAAGAGGAGAAAATTGAGAAGAACAGAGTCAGGTCAAATAGTGGGAATGGTACTCCTTAAGCAGACATTTAAATATTAACATTAGCTTAAAAGATTCTAGAAGTGCCCTAGAATTTTAGCTATAGAGTTGTGATAGTTAAAATGCAGTTTCAAAATATAAAATGTGGGACTTTCCGGGTGGTCTGGTGGTTAAGATTCCTCTTTCCCATGCGGGGGGGTGTGGGTTTGATCCCTGGTTGGCAAGCTAAGGTACCACATGCCTCACAGCCAAAAAACCAAAGCATAAAACAGAAGCAATATTGTAACAAATTCAATAAAGACTTATTACATGGTATGCATTAAAAAATGTTTTAAAAAATCAAAATGCTGTTTTGGAAGAATTTGATGATAATGAGTAGCAAACTGCAGCTTTGATATGATGTGTCTATGATATGCCTTCTGTATATGTAGCACCAGGCTCTGTGCTCTTTCACTGGTCATCTCACAGACAGAGTGTGGAAATCAGTCATCTCACCCAATCAACTGTCCTTCTCTCTGGGTTCTATGCAGTGGAGACTATACACCCAGGGAGCTAAAGGACAACTTTTCATCCTTATAGATGGAGACGCACTGTTTTCTAAAGTCCCTGGTAAAGCTGGAATGGTGACCTTATATGGGGCCAGAGTCAATGCAGTGATCCCTACTTAATACATCTTGAATCTAGATATTTTCCCCACCTACCTGTAGGAGAATTAGGTCTTCAAGGCATCCCTCCCTAAGATTTCCTTAACAGTCAGCTGCATGGGAGACTGTGGTTTGCCTCACAAATCCAGTTGCTGTCAGAAAAGAGACGAATAACCTGCCTTAAGAGATGAATAACCTGCCTTCCTTTAGAAGGGCAGTGCCAGGAGCTGTGCCTTATCTGGATGAGAAAGCTGAGGGCAAGCTCTGACCCTTCTTCATCTGTTTTACAAGTAGTGCAGGAAAAAGAAATGGGGTTCAGCTTATTTATTGTTTTAGAGGAATAGGGGCCAATCCAGTGATAAATTGTTACAAGTGTTATCAGGCTCTCACCATCAGATCAGCTATTGCTAGTGCTTAGAAGAAAGAGTGTGGTCAAAGAGAAAAAGGAAAGAATGGGAGTGTCCTCTCTGCTGCTGCTGCTAAGTTGCTTCAGTCATGTCTGACTCTGTGCGACCCCATAGACAGCAGCCCATCAGGCTCCCCGACCCTGGGATTCTCCAGGCCAAGAATACTGGAGTGGGTTGCCATTTCCTTCTCCAGTGTATGAAAATGAAAGGTGAAAATGAAGTCGCTCAGTCGTGCCTGACTCTTAGCGACCCCTTGGACTGCAGCGCACCAGACTCCTCCGTCCATGGGATTTTCCAGGCAAGAGTACTTCTCCAGTGTCCTCTCTAGCACTATCTGAATGAGAGTAGAACTGAAGTCTCCTCTTCACAGAAAAGAGAAATAGGCCTAAGTATTCCCTTTCCAATGTACTAGAACACCAGAAATCTTAGAAGCTCAGGGGCACACATTCATTAATCAATTTTACAATAAATATTTACTAAGTACCAAGTACTGCTTTAGGAAAGGGACATATAAAAATCAAAGTAAGATACAGATACTGCCCTCAAGATCATGGTCTACTCTCTTTAGGGCGAGATGGTCTTCCGTGGTGGCTCAGACAGTGAGGAATCTACCTGCAATGCAGGAGATATGGGTTTGACCCTTGGGTTGGAGAAGATTCCCTGGAGAAGGGGATGGCAACCCACTCCAGTATTCTTGCGTAGAGAATCCCATGAATGGAGGAGCCTAGTGGGCTACAGTCCTTGGGGTCACAAAAATTCAGCGCATACACACTGAAAATTTGAGTTCTAAGTACCAAAATGACTCTATAAATTCTATATGCCTCTGCTTCTTCTGAATCTCCATTTCCTACTCATTTAATGAAAGGGGAAAATGATCTGTTCATGAGACTCACATGCAATGATGTGTCTCAGGACTCCTTTGTGTACGTCTCCTCCTTTATGGGTACCTCCTTTGCAGGAACACACACGTTATCAATACAGGTCCATTTTAGGAAAGGATATGAATGAGTTATTCATCAAAAGGAATGAAGAACCATGCTTACATAGTGGATCTTCTCAGGCATATTTCCATTTTCATGGAAGACTAACCCCTTAAGTTCAACCATGATTTGCATGCTGTAGGAGCTTAATTAATATCTGCTGATTAGTTGACGGGTTTCCTTGAGAGACCTCTATTTTATTAAAGATTCCCATACCAGTTAATGTAGTCTACCCCTTGAGAAATCTCAGAAAGTGTCAAAGAGATAATACATTTTAAAAGTTACTGACATTATTTCATCAGCTCTTTACTTAACATTTCTGGGTCCTAAATTGTTCTCAGTTAATTAGAGGTGAAAAATGCTCTGAAAAGAGTAATGTGAACCTGCTTTGGGTTTTTGTTGTTGTTGTAATTGCAGAAATACTCCTGGGTTTTCTTATGTCTCTAAGATTAGAACTTTCAGATGGCCAAATGGGCAAACTCATCCTTCCAAGGTCCAGTTAGTTGTTTCAGAGTCATAGCTATCTGAAAAGGTTTTTCATTTGACTCTTTCTTTTCATTGTTTCTTGATTACTCTTTGCCTAATAGAAATGATCAGGATAAAGTCCCTGAGGATTCTCAAGACAGAAAGGAATAAGATTTATCCCATGACAGCAATAAGAGTTTCATACAGCTTTCACTCCTTGAAGCCATGTTTGGTGGCCTGGTGTGTTATCCTGATTCACTGTCATCTCTCTTGATGACTTCAAGAATGAAATGCAGCAGTGGGCTGTACTACACTGTGAGCGTTTAGCTAAGACCTCAAATGAATGTTCAACCATAAATAAAAGGTGATGGCTACTGTTTATTGAGTTTTTAATATGTGCCAAGGACTCAAGTAAACACTTGATGTGCATGATCTTGTTCATTATTCTGAGCAACACACTGTCAGGCTATTGTTGTTCAATCACTAAGTCATGTCCAGCTCTTTGCAACCCCATAGACTGCAGCATGCCCCTGGGAGTTTGCTGATTCTTGTCCCTTGAGTCTGTGATGCTATCTAACCATCTCATCTTCTGCTGCCCTCTTCTTTTGCCTTCAGTCTTTCCCAGCATCAGGGTCTTTTCCAATCTGCACATGAGGAAATTGACATGGAGAGGTTGCTGCTGAAGGTGTGGAGGAAGGAAGCGATGCAGCTGGGGTGTGAACTGGGGCGTGAACACAAGAGTTGCACTCAGCGCCCCTCTTCTAGCTTGCTATCTGCCCAACCATTGTCCTCTAGCCTTGCCTTCGGGAATTAACATCTAATTTTTTCTGCAGTGACTCCTATTGGTTAATTTATGCTGTGATAGAGCTAAATTCAGCTGTAGATCACTGAAAGAGGACAGATTATAGGGAAATACAGGCCTTTTCAACTGCAAAGAAAGCCTGTACTCATCAGGGAAAAATTCAAATGACACCAGTTCTCGCTTAGAGAGGACCCCCTAGGAAATGGTCTCCTTGCTCGGCACCCCACTGGGGCTGCTACAGTTGAGCTGGCTGCCCTGAATCCCTGTGGTGCACTTTCTGGAAGTGAGTCTGGTTTGTTCTGTGAGCTGCAGAATGAATCAAATTCATGGCTGGAAATCTCCCTTTCAGCTTCTTGCCTACAGGATGAGAGTGATTCTATCAGCTTAACCTGAATAAGGGCATTCATGTAAGGAGTGCCACAATTAGTTAAATCCAGTTAACAAAAAACCTCTATTAATCAGCACTTTTCCGTAAAGAACTTCTAATGACAGGAAAGGCAAATTTCAAAACAGTCATCACAGAAGAGAACTTTGAAGCGTTTCTCTAGGCCTGGTATACAGTCAGTGCAAACTCCCACATTTCTGCAACTTTGTAATATTATTCAATACTGACTGTCATTCATGGGCACACTAATTGTGTACCAGGTATTTGTATAAAAGGATTCATTGGTCTGGGTCTCCTTTAACACAGCAATTCTTTGATGCAAGTATTGCTTGTTTTTTCCATTTTACAGATTAGCAATCTAGCCAAATGATGGAGTTCAATATTTGCCGAGGTCACACATCTAATAGACGGTAGTGAGGAAGCTTGGGATTTCCAGGTGGCTCAGGGATTTAGTCTATCTGCCAATGCGGGAGGCGTGGGAGATGTGGATTTGATCCCTGGGTTAGGAAGATCCCCTGGAGGAGGGCATGGGAACCCACTCCAGTACTCTTGCCAAGAAAATCCCATGGACAGAGGAGCCTGGTGGCCTACAGTCCGTGGAGTTGCAAAGAGTTGGACACAGTTGAGCAACTGAATACATATGCACAGTGAGCAAGCTTAAACCCACAAAACTCCTTTTTTCAACCAATATGCCAATTTACCTCCTTTTATTGATGATGAGCCTCAAGTATCTTATTCAGTAAATTTTAAAAACTAGCATTTCTTGAGTGTTTCCTGGGTTCCAAGCCTGCTCTACGTGTATTACAACTCTTCATTTAATCTTCATGTTAATCCATTGAAATAGGTACCTTTTTAATCCCTATTTTCCAAAGTAGGAAAGTGAAATACACAGAAGTTAAACTAATTCGCCCCAAACCACACATCACAAAGTGATGGAGCCAGACTAGAAGCAAAATATCTTGCTCCAGAGTATGTCCTTTTAATTGCTGCATATAATGCTTTTCCCCTTGTTTTAAGAACTGGTTACAGAAGAGGAATATAAGTCTAATGCATTTTAGAAAGATTTCCAGTAAAGTTAATCAACCAATAAAAATGGAATCAAAAAGGAAGTTCTGGTTGATTAATTTAATGATGGTTCAAATAATCAGATGATCCAATTCCTGAGCTTCTCGTTTAATTGAGTTCCCACTGATTTCAGGCCATTCTGTTCAGAGAGAATTCTCATTCATGGGATGTTAAATTTATCTTCACTCATAAAAAAGGCAGCAAAAGCTTGAAGGATGCTCCCAGAAAACTTTCCCTTTGAAGCATTATGCTTTTATCAAGGATTTGTGCTACAACTTTGAAGATTTTCTTTTGAGTGATATTCATAAGAAACCACAACTGTGCGTAATTTAAATTTGCTAAGTAAGAGTCCTTCCATTTCAAATGTGTTCCTTAATGATTGAAGCAGACATTTTAAAAGCATTCTCCAGCTCTTGGTGTTATAGAAATCCTAACTTATCATCACTTCTCCTCTTTGTAGGATAGAAGATCCTCCAAGCTTGTAATTAATGAACCATTAAATTCAGGCATACGGATATGATATGGTTTTCAAATGGGACAAATGGGAATGATTAAACTTCAAAGTGATGACATTTTACCATATCTTCCTAATGGGAGGCACTCAGGCAATGTCCTTCAAATGAATGAACTAATTTTTCTAACTAATTTTTGTTCTTTGAATGTCTTTAGCTCAGTAAATACTTAGCGTAGCTTTATTTTCTTTCCTTCAAGTTCCTACCATTTTTTTCTTTTATGTAATCCCCTACTCTAGGTCTTTATTTTTTAAGTACATGCTTATGTTTAGTTTGCGTGTGTTTGCTCTGTCGTTTCGGTCGTGTCCAACTCTTTGTGACCCTATGGATGGTAGCCCTGCAGGCGCTTCTGACCATGGGGTTCTCCAGGCAAGAATACTAGAGTGGGTTGCCATGCCTTCCTCCAGGGGATCTTCCCAACCCAGGGATCACTCTTGACAATTGTCAGGTTTTTAGTCCCACCAGTCATTCCCCCGTTCATTGCTCTTCTCTGCTTAAAGCAATGATTTTTTGTTCCTCATGACTCCTCCTTCCTTCTCCTGTTTGAACATCCATGTTATCTTCCTTTCCGAGCATCTTTCCACTACCCACATGTCCAACTGGCTTTCTCTTTTTAGTGAGAACACAACTGAAATATTACTGCCACCAGAAAACCATCCCTTTTACTAGTGACATGGTTTGAAAACTCAGATCCTCCAGGGATTAACTCTCACCCAGTGCTCCTGTTCCAACTCTTACACTTCTAACTCCTACACTCAAAAAATTCAATTTATAAAGTCAACAGTAATAAAAATTTTAATTAACTCATTTTCCAAAACTACTTATTTAGTATAAAATATCAATGTCTTCTAGCCAAAGACCATCTGGAATACTAAGATAATTGAACAAATTTGGGTTTATTGCCTCTCTGCAATCAGGAAGCACACACACCACTGGGGACTATGAAGCATTCTGGGAAGACGATTTTAGAATGGACGTCTATGATTTTTGAAAGTGTTAGGTGATTTGGAAGAGGGTTGAAGGCAGCATGGTTAGTTACTGTCAGGAAGAGAGGGTAAATCTCTCATCAGTTGTCTTTAACAATTCTTATACCTAGAAGGCAAGAAGACCAGACTAAGATAAAAGTGTGATTGATAAGGAGGCAGAAGTCAGGACTTTCCTGGTGGTCCAGTGGTTAAGAATCCACCTGCCAATGCAGGGGACACAGGTCCCCTCCCTGATCTGGAAGAATTCCAGATGCTGAGAGGCAGCTGAGCCCTCACACTGCAACTGCTGTGTCCATGCACCCAGAGCCCGTGCTAGGCAACAAGAGAAGCCACTGCACACCGCAGCTGGAGAGTAGCCCCTGCTGGCCGCAACTAGAGAAAGCCCACGTGCAGCAGCAAAGACCCTTGCAGCCAAAAATAGATAAATACAAATTTTAAAGAAAGAGGAAGCAGCAATCAATCCTACCAGTCTCGATGAAAGGATGTTTGGTCTGTTTTGTTTTGGACACTGTTTGCATTTTGTCTGTGCTCAGTCATGATGATGGAGTGGTCCTATTTTGTTTCAATCCATCCCCAGTCACAAAGTGGTCCTGTCTGATGTGGCTTTTTTGCCAGACCATCTGTGGGCAACTGGGCAACACTAAACCTAGCTGTGAGGGCCAGACCAGTTCCAGGCAACAAGACCTACTTGACAGCATCCGGCTACCAGGGCTGTTTGCCCCTTTCTCAAAAATATACTCCATTCGTAAAACTGGAAGACATAGAACGCATTGGGAAGACAATGAAAAGCTTCCTGGGAGTTTCTTTCTCCCAGAATGGGAACACCAGCGTGAGGGAGAGACTAAGAAAGCAAGCCACCGTGTGCGTGCTGGCTCTGCAGTGGAGTTCAGCTCTTGGCAGCGCTGAATTCCTGCAGCAAGGAAATTTGGAAAGATAAACTCAGAGTTGCCCTCAAAAGCCAACTCAGCTCTGATGGGAAAGAGAGTAGGAACCAGGTTGCATTCAGAAGCTGGCGTGCGTGTGTGCTAAGTTGATTCAGTTGCGTCTGACTCTTTGCAACCCTATGAACTGTAGCCCCCCAGGCTCCTCTGTCAGTGCGATTCTCCAGACCAGAATACTGGGGTGGGTTGCCATTTTCTCCTCCATTGGAAGCTGGCATTCCAGGTCAAATGGCATATAGCTTAGAAGGCTCACATAACTTAGAAGCCCAATAAAAAATCAAAATGAAGCAGGGATCTCAAAGACGGTGCTCTGGGACAAACCAGATGAATGGGGTGGAACGGGAGTTGGGAGGGGGGTGTTCAGCATGGGGAAACACATGTGCACCAGTGGCTAATTCATTTCGATGTATGGCAAAACCCACAACGTTGTAAAGTAATTACCCTCCAATTAAAATAAATAATTTTTTTTAAATCAAAATACTTTTCCCACCAGAGCTCAGTGGTGATTTCCACAAACACAACTGCTGAACACACAGTTAACCAAAGCAGAAATAACTGCTCAGGGAGAGTAGAAAGCTTTCTCTGGAGTGAGTTGTGAGGAGTATTATTTTCACCTCTTTTTTTTTTATGTTGTTGCAATAGGAGATGTCAAACTCTCATGACCTGCTGAGGGCTTACCATGTTCAAGTGAAAGGGTTAGACCCACCAGTTCATCTTCAGAACAGAATTAGGAAGAATCAGAAGTCCACCAAGAAGTGTATTAGAGCCATATATATATCAAGGAAAACCCCAGTAATTGGGCCAATTACAATTAGTTCTGATTGGCTTTTATCCTTGTTAAAACTGTTTTCTTTGGAATTCTTGATTTTTGACAGATTGGGTTTGGGATTAAAATGGCAACTGTAAAATTTGTATTAGATGTAAAGGAGAAAATCATTACTTTAAAAGAAGTCACTTGCAATCTAGCCATGAACCAAAGAGAATCTCCTGTAGCTGTCAGATTGTAGTGTAAAAGTTTGCACTGGAAGTGCCAGAGTTTGAAGAAATATTATAAAATCTGAGTTGGAATCAGTTTTCAGAGAAGATCCAGCTCACTTTAGAAGTCATATTTATTTATTATAGAGGGATTGCTTGGGGTTCAGATAAGATTAAAAACAGTTCTGAATATTGTTCAACTCACCTAGGACTGAAATGAGTCGTGTTTGGTGGCAAAAATCTATTTTTTTAATATTTTAATCTGTTAAAATATTTACTCTGGCTGACCTGCACTGCCATGACTAAGGATGAGAATCTATATACTCTTCTTTTTCTCATTTCTCAATTATGAGTAGCAGAATTTATTAAATTACTATTAAATATGATATGTTAGCAAACATCCAGCTAAGTTTTCTTGGTTATTGCACAATCCTTCCATTTGCCTTCCTTTAGAAAGAGGACTCCCCAACAACATCCCTGAAGAATGTTGGAATTTTCAACACACACAGTTCAGTTCAGTTCAGTTGCTCAGTTGTGTCGGACTCTTTGCGACCCCATGAATCACAGCACACCAGGCCTCCCTGTCCATCACCAACTCCTGGAGTTCACTCAGAGTCGCGTCCATCGAGTCAGTGATGCCATCCAGCCATCTCATCCTCTGTCGTCCCCTTCTCCTCCTGCCCCCAATCTCTCCCAGCATCAGATTTTCAGCTTTAGCATCATTCCTGCTAAAGAAATCCCAGGGCTGATCTCCTTCAGAATGGACTGGTTGGCTTTCCCTGCAGTCCAAGAGACTCTCAAGAGTCTTCTCCAAAACCACAGTTCAAAAGCATCAATTCTTCAGCACTCAGCCTTCTTCACAGTCCAAATCTCACATCCATACATGACCACAGGTAAAACCATAGCCTTGACTAAACGGACCTTAGTCGGCAAAGTAACATCTCTGCTTTTGAATTTGCTATCTAGGTTGGTCATAACTTTTCTTCCAAGGAGTAAGCGTCTTTTAATCTCATGGCTGCAGTCACCATCTGCAGTGATTTTGGAGACCCCAAAATAAAGTCTGACACTGTTTGCACTGTTTCCCCATCTATTTCCCATAAAGTGATGGGACCAGATGCCATGATCTTCGTTTTCTGAATGTTGAGCTTTAAGCCAAATTTTTCACTCTCCTCTTTCACTTTCATCAAGAGGCTTTTTAGTTCCTCTTCACTTTCTGCCATAAGGGTGGTGTCATCTGCGTATCTGAGGTTATTGATATTTCTCCCAGCAATCTTGATTTCAGCTTGTGTTTCTTCCAGTCCAGCGTTTCTCATGATGTACTCTGCATATAAGTTAAATAAGCAGGGTAACAATATACAGCCTTGATGTACTCCTTTTCCTATTTGGAACCAGTCTGTTGTTCCATGTCCAGTTCTAACTGTTGCTTCCTGACCTACATACAGATTTCTCAAGAGGCAAGTCAGGTGGTCTGGGATTCCCATCTCTTGAAGAATCTTCCACAGTTTATTGTGATCCACACAGTCAAAGGCTTTGGCATAGTCAGTAAAGCAGAAATAGATGTTTTTCTGGAACTCTCTTGCTTTTTTCATGATCCAGCAGATGTTGGCAATTTGATCTCTGATAGAATGTGGTCCACTGGAGAAGGGAATGGCAAACCACTTCAGTATTCTTGCCTTGAGAACCCCATGAACAGTAGGAAAAGGCAAAATGATAGGATACCAAAAGAGGAACTCCCCAGGTGCCCTATATGCTACTGGAGATCAGTGGAGAAATAACTCCAGAAAGAATGAGGGGATGGAGCCAAAGCAAAAACAATACCCAGCTGTGGATGTGACTGGTGATAGAAGCAAGGTCTGATGCTGTAAAGAGCAATATTGCATAGGAACCTGGAATGTCAGGTCCATGAATCAAGGCAAATTGGAAGTGGTTAAATAAGAGATCACAAGGGTGAAGGTCAACATTCTAGGAATCAGCGAACTAAAATGGACTGGAATGGGTGAATTTAACTCAGATGACCATTACATCTACTACTGTGGGCAGGAATCCCTCAGAAGAAATGGAGTAGCCATCATGGTCAATAAAAGAGTCTGAAATGCAGTACTTGGATGCAATCTCAAAAACGACAGAGTGATCTCTGTTCGTCTCCAAGGCAAACCATTCAATATCACAGTTATCCAAGTCTATGCCCCAACCAGTAACGCTGAAGAAGCTGAAGTTGAATGGTTCTATGAAGACCTACAAGACCTTTTAGAATTAACACCCAAAAAAGATGTCCTTTCCATTATAGGGGACTGGAATGCAAAAATAGGAAGTCAAGAAACACCTGGAGTAACAGGCAAATTTGGCCTTGGAATGTGGAATGAAGCAGGGCAAAGACTAATAGAGTTTTGCCAAGAAAATGCACCGGTCATAGCAAACACCCTCTTCCAAGAACACAAGAGAAGACTCTACACATGGACATCACCAGATGGTCAACACCAAAATCAGACTGATTATATTCTTTGCAGCCAAAGATGGAGAAGCTCTATACAGTCAACAAAAACAAGACTAGGAGCTGACTGTGGCTCAGATCATGAATTCTTTATTACCAAATTCAGACTTAAATTTAAGAAAGTAGGGAAAACCACTAGACCATTCAGGTATGACCTAAATCAAATCCCTTATGATTATACAGTGGAAGTGAGAAATAGATTTAAGGGCCTAGATCTGATAGATAGAGTGCCTGATGAACTATGGAATGAGGTTCTTGACATTGTACAGGAGACAGGGATCAAGACCATCCCCATGGAAAAGAAATGCAAAAAAGCAAAATGGCTGTCTGGGGAGGCCTTACAAATAGCTGTGAAAAGAAGAGAGGTGAAAAGCAAAGGAGAAAAGGAAAGATATAAGCATCTGAATGCAGAGTTCCAAAGAATAGCAAGGAGAGATAAGAGACCCTTCTTCATCGATCAATGCAAAGAAATAGAGGAAAAGAACAGAATGGGAAAGACTAGAGATCTCTTCAAGAAAATTAGAGATACCAAGGGAACGTTTCATGCAAAGATGGGCTTGATAAAGGACAGAAATTGTATGGACCTAACAGAAGCAGAAGATATTAAGAAGAGGTGGCAAGAATACACAGAAAAACTGTACAAAAAAGATCTTCATGGCCCAGATAATCATGATGATGTGATCACTCATCTAGAGCCAGAGACATCCTGGAATGTGAAGTCAAGTGGGCCTTAGAAAGCATCACTACGAACAAAGCTAGTGGAGGTGATGGAATTCCAGTTGAGCTGTTTCAAATCCTGAAAGATGATGCTGTGAAAGTACTGCGCTCAATATGCCAGCAAATTTGGAAAACTCAGCAGTGGCCACAGGACTGGAAAAGGTCACTTTTCATTCCAATCCCAAAGAAAGGCAATGCCAATGAATGCTCAAACTACCACACAATTGCACTCAACACACACATACAGATGCAAATATTTTATTCGTATTCATTTCCATCCTTGCATTGTTCTCTCAGTTCTAATTCTGTCCAAATCATTTCTACTCCTAAGAGTTATCTTTCTTTTCTTTCATGAAACTATATCAAAATAAGTGTCAGCTATCTAATAATGACCCAGGTGAGACAGATACTTATTATTTTATTCTAATATAGTTTGCAAATGTATATTATTATAATAGAGTGGGAGGAAATTATAGTCAAAATTTGGCAGTCTTCTTTTGAAACTTTAAATAAAGTGTGCAATTTGGGCAATAGATTCTCTCTGCCAAGAGAAAAAAAAATCAATTATAAATGTTAAAAACACAACTACCTTCCTTTAATTTACAAGTGTTATGCCTTTATTCATGTTATTCCATCAGTCTAGACCACCATTGGCATAATCCTCTGCTTACTAACACCTTTAGGAGCTTTCCCTGATCTCTCAGAGAGAATCAGCTGTATTTTCACAGTACATGGCCTACATCTCTACTTAACAAGAGTGCAAGCCTTCTTTTCATATTATGCAAGTTAGCCACGTGCATATTAGATGCTTTCACCACTCAAGAACGCGAACACTGTTGTTCATAAAACAAACTGAGGCCTTAGCTGAGGAGTAAGGATTTTGGTGGAAATGAGACAAAAGCAAAGAACTGTTAGGACTGGGGTACCAGGGAACAGTGTAATGGAATTTGTTCACATCATTGTTCAGTGGGGCAAGTCACACTTGTGTATATTTCATGCATTGTCACCTCAGATGGTCTTTTGAGTAGATACCAGTATTTTAGTTTCAGGTAAGTTGTTTGAACTCAAATAGGACTCTCAGAATACGGGTGAAAATATAGTGAATATGACCCTTTCTAAAAGCTACAGTGACAGTTAAGGATTCTTTCAGGTGAGCAGATGTTCAAAAAATGACTCTAGCCTCAGAATGAAAACCAGTTTAAGAAACTAAGTTAGACAACAGGATCCTTGTAGTTAACAGGCCATCTGGACAGAGCAACAACATAATTCCAAACCCTACTTTCTCCTTGTAGGAGCCACGATCTGTGAATTATTAAAGAGTTTTTTGTCTGGATAGATGGATGGGTGAGTAGGTGGATGGATGGATAGGTTAGACAGACAGATAAGGTTAATACATATATACATATGTAGCTAAAATAAATGTACAAAATTTTTAGCAGCAGTTATCTGTGTTTGGGGACTTTGAGGGTTTTTTTCACCATTTTCTTTCCATTTTCCCCAATTTTTTATGGAAATGTGTCTTATTTTTATAATCAGAGAAAAGGTGATTAAAACATATGTGTCTATGGTAATATTGTTTTTTCACTTGACTAAACCAATCATTCTCAGTCAGGGGCAATTTTGTCCCCCAAATAGCCTTTGGTAATGTCTGGAGACATGTTTGCTTGTCATAGCTGAAGAGTGTGCTACTGGCATCTAGTGGGTAGAGGTCAGGGATGCTTCTCGACATCCTATAACATATACAATGGTTTCTAAAATTCTTATGTTTTAGAAAATATAATCACTGTCTCAGAATTACCCAAATAAAAATGATTTCTGGACTGATGGATATTGGAAAAGATTGTGTTTCTTGTTTACCTTTAAGTTTTATATAATTGACTAGCAAGATCCTCGTGTCTTAACAAATTCTAATAAATATATATTGGGTTGAGTTGAATTTAAAGTGTATAGTTCATTTGAACACAATTAATATAGGTACAAAGATGCATTGCAAATTTTTGAATTAATAATTAAGAAGTATATTTCTCTAGACCCACCTAGAATCAAGAATTAAGGTTGATTTAATTCAGTAGGAGGTTAGTAAGCATCTATCACTTTGTCAGATGTTCTGCGGAGTATAAAAGTAACATAAAAAGCATTCCCTGACCTTGAGGAACTGGCAATCTAACCAAAAAGATAGAACATGTCCTGAGAAAATCATTTTGTTCCAGAGCAAAACAACACACGGTTGCATGCCAAAATGAGTAGCAAATTAGTGCAATAGGAGTTTAAGAAACAGAAAAAAAGTCAGTATGTCTGGAATTGTCAGAAATGGCTGTAAGACAAAGAAGAGAATTGGATTAACAGACTGATGGGTAGAATTTCAACATAAGCAGCAATCAGGGGAGGGTATTGAAAGGCAGAGAAAATAGCATGAACAAAACTTGGAAAGACTGATCATAGGCAGGTTGATAAGGAGTCAGAGAACTACCCGGCTGAGCAGGTAGTAGATTTGAACTGCAGTTCAAATTTAATTATGGTGAAACCTATTTAATTATGGTGTAAATCAAATGAGTATTATTAGGAATACTCTACAGAGTAAAGTAATAAAGAAAAAAACAACTATATTAATGTACGTATGTGGGATCTAGAAAAATGGTATCGATGATCCTATTTGCAAAACAGAAATAGGGACACAAACATAGAACAAATATATGGTTAACAAGGGGGAAAGCAGGTGGTGGGAGGAACTGGGAGATGGGGATTGACATATATACTCTATCAATACTATGTATAAAATAGACAACTAATGAGAACATACTGGATAGCACAGGGAACTTTACTTAATGCACTGTGGTGACTTGAATGGGAAGAAAGTCCAAAAGTGAGGAAATATATGTATATGTATGGCTGATTCATTTTGCTTATAGTAGAAACTAATGACTCAAATGGCAAAGAGTCCGCCTGCCGTGCAAGAGACCTGGGTTCAGTCCCTGGGTTGGGAAGATCCCCTGGAGAAGGAAATAGCAACCCACTCCAGTATTCTTGCCTGGGAAATCCCATGGACAGAGCAGTCTGGCAGATTGGGGTCACAAAAGAGTCAGACATGACTTAGTGACTAAACAGCAACAATACAACATCGTGAAGCAACTGGACTCCAATAAAAATTAAGAAAAAATGAAAACCTTGTAAGATATCTAAAGCTGTGAATGGGATGAACATGCCATCCCCAAAGTTGTGTCTTCAGCCTTCATCACAGAGTGATTATTTGACCTGAAAGGAGTTAGCTTCATCTTCCCACACGTACAGACCTTTCTACTATATAAAGCAACAACCTGGCCTATATAATGTACCTGATATTCCACAAAAGTGGCCGAAAGCAGAGACAAGCCAGATTTAGCCATGGCCTCAGGTAGCATTTTCCCCACTGTGACTACAAAGATAGCAAGAGTCCTCATTTCAGAAGAGAAGTCCTCTAATTAAAGAATGATTTTAATTACTTTAACTAATATCCTTGCATTATGTTTTTGTCAAGAGAATCAGAGAACAAGTATTCCATTTGGTCAAGGAGTCTTACAGAAGATGAAATGAATAATTAATGTTGTTCAGAATTGTTAAACTTAATTCAGTACACATAAATGTAGAGCCAGTAATTAGTTTCAAGAAAAAATAGATCATTGACTCAAAAAAAAAAATTTTTGCCTTATACTTAAATGTACTCTTCAAAACCCTTTCTGATCATTAAGATAAACTTATCTTTCCTGACTGGAGACCCAGAAGAAATAACAATGGAGAATGAATAGGTTTTATACTGTGGACAAAAAGAACTCCAATGCAACAACAATTGATAATTAATAAAAAATAATTCCCAAGAAGAATGAACAAATGTGTGTTTAAAATAAAAAATTAGCATTTATACTTTTAAACCTATATATACTGTAGTCAAATTAACTATAAAATTAGAATTCTTAGATACCTATGAAAGAGGTTTTGGTAAATGTGAACTTACCTATAAAGCTTTGTTGGCTGGGAAAATATTTAGCTGCATATAATAGCCTCAATCACAGTGGCTTAACCAAACAGAGATTTTGTTTTCTTTAATGAGAATCCAAGAGGAAAGTAGGCCTTGGTTCTTACTGATGGCTTCATGATGCCATTTAGAACAAAGTCCCTTCTGATTTTCTAATAAGCATCCTTAGATGACTTCCAATTGCATTGCATTGCCCAGAAGTGCATCATGTGAACCACCCCTAGCTGAAAGGCAGGCTGAGAAATATAGTTTTTAACTGTGTGCATTGCAGCTCCAAATAAAACTAATAAAGAAGTAGAAGCATTATAGAGACCAATTAGCAACTCTTTTCAACAACACAAAATCAGTGATTATGCTAAGACCCTAACCATTATGATCAGTTTGTTAAAACACTGCTAAGTGAATTGGGTAACACATAGCTCCAATATCCAGGTGCCACACAAGTCTATTTTCTAGGATTGCTTAAACTAGGTCATTTTGTGCCTTTAAACTACATTTCTCTCTAATGAATTTCCTGGAGAACAGCCCAAGCACAGCTTGTATCCATTCATAGAGAATGTTTGTGTGTAGTGTTGATAATCCTACAAGAGCAAGAGTGATCCATGAAGATTTCCAGTCAGTCAGAAAGTTTCCAGTTGTTATTCCTGGGTGGTAACTGACAGAGCTAATCCAGAGAAGTGAAAAAAAAGGGTTAATTGAAGATATGGTATCATACGTTTATTTTCCCAGCTGCTTTCTCTCTGTTATTTTAGTAAAGAAGCAAGTGATAGTATCTTAAGAACTGTCAAGCTCCTAAAAAAAAAAAAAAAGCTCAATATCTAACTGTATCTGGCACATAATAGGTGCTCAAGGAATAGTTCTTGAATAAACCTTTTATCTGTTTACCCTTACCAAAATATGTACAAAAACCAGTTAAAAAGAACCCTTCTCCATCCACTTTATGGAGCAGTCAAACATTTAGTCATCACCCACTCTTTGTGAATAAAAGCTCTCTGAGGAACTGCTTGCTATGATCTCTCCGCAAGAAGGTCTTATTCTGTATTTTGTGTGACCTGGCAGATTTTTTTCTCACTCACATCCAGTGTTAATTAATCAAATCCATAGGAATCGGTTTCTAAGCTATTTGGCTATAAAGCAGATTATTAACATTGTAAAATCAATTTAAAGCCATTTTCAAGTGTTTAAAATCCCCTTAAAATTTCCCAAATCAGCATATAAGTCAGTTTGAGATGGAGCCTGGGGACTATCAGTCAATACATCAGTTGATCAAGCTCTGAATTTATGCTGAGCAGCATTTGAAGATTGGTGAATAACAGCCCCTGCCCTTGATGACTTATGATCCATTGAGAGAGACAGTATGTGTGCGGGGGGGAAATCATGAAATAGTGTCACATTGCATTTATAATTTGTCAAATTAATAGAAGAGACAATAAATGATTCTTTTTCCCCAGAATACCGATTAGTTTGGACTTGACTAAAATAGAAACATGAATCAAATACATCCTGGTATGTACCTGAAATTTGAGACCTTGATAGGAGAATCACGGCACCTTGAAGATTGCAGTGTGACATACTGGTTAGCATAGATAAGCTATAAAGAATCCACCTGAACCATAGGAAGCAATGAAAACAATTGTTCTTTTCCTTCTGTCTTTAAATTAGGTCATGGAACGAAAGGAGTGTTTGAGCTTCTATCTGGATGGCGGAGAACCAAAGAGAATTTGCCCTTCAAAGACAGGGTGGCGGATGCTTATTCGGATGTGATGGTGACCTATACCATGACCAGCTCCCTGTACTTTATCACCTTTGGCATGGGTGCCAGCCCGTTCACCAACATAGAGGCTGTGAAGGTCTTCTGTCAGAACATGTGCGTCTCCATCCTGCTGAACTACCTCTACATTGTCTCCTTCTTTGGCTCCTGTCTCGTCTTTGCTGGCCAACTAGAGCAAAACCGCTACCACAGCATCTTTTGCTGTAAGATCCCTTCTGCAGAATACCTGGGCCGCAAGCCTGTGTGGTTCCAGACAGTGATGAGCGACGGACATCAACAGACATCCCATCACGAGACGAACCCCTACCAGCACCACTTTATTCAGCACTTCCTCCGTGAACATTACAATGAATGGATTACCAACATCTACGTGAAGCCATTTGTGGTCATCCTCTATCTCATCTACGCCTCCTTCTCCTTCATGGGGTGCTTGCAGATCAGTGATGGAGCCAACATCATCAATCTACTAGCCAGCGATTCCCCAAGCGTATCTTATGCCATGGTTCAGCAGAAATATTTCAGCAACTACAGCCCTGTGATAGGATTCTACGTCTACGAGCCCCTCGAGTACTGGAACAACAGTGTCCAGGAGGACCTTCGGAGACTCTGTAGTGGGTTCACTGCAGTGTCCTGGGTGGAGCAGTATTACCAGTTCCTGAAAGTGAGCAACATCAGTGCCAATAACAAGAGTGACTTTATTAGTGTCCTACAAAGTTCATTTTTAAAAAAGCCAGAATTCCAGCATTTTCGAAACGATATCATCTTCTCCAAGGCAGGAGATGAAAACAACATTATTGCTTCTCGCTTGTATCTGGTGGCCCGGACAAGCAGAGACAAGCAGAAGGAAGTCATAGAAGTGCTGGAAAAGTTGAGGCCTCTGTCCTTGTCAAAGAGCATCCGGTTCATCGTGTTCAACCCCTCCTTCGTGTTCATGGACCATTACAGCTTATCTGTCACCGTGCCTGTTCTGATTGCAGGCGTTGGTGTCCTCCTGGTGTTAATCCTGACTTTTTTCCTAGTGATCCACCCTCTGGGAAACTTCTGGCTAATTCTTAGCGTCACCTCAATTGAGCTGGGCGTTCTGGGCTTAATGACACTGTGGAACGTCGACATGGATTGCATTTCTATCTTGTGCCTTATCTACACTTTCAATTTTGCCATTGACCACTGTGCACCACTGCTTTACACGTTTGTACTAGCAACTGAGCACACCCGAACACAGTGTATAAAAAGCTCCCTTCAAGAGCATGGGACAGCCATTTTGCAAAATGTTACTTCTTTTCTTATTGGGTTGGTCCCCCTCCTATTTGTGCCTTCGAACCTGACCTTCACACTGTTCAAATGCTTGCTGCTCACCGGGAGTTGCACACTTCTGCACTGTTTTGTTATCTTGCCTGTGTTCCTAACCTTTTTCCCCCCTTCTAAAAAGCACCACAAGAAAAAGAAACGTGCCAAACGAAAGGAGAGAGAGGAAATCGAATGCATAGAAATTCAAGAGAACCCTGATCACGTCACTACCGTCTGAAGGGTGTAGACTAATGGATTATTTTTCTTTTCCAGTATTGCACAATGATGCAGGGCCGATAAAGCTCAGACCTCAGCTGCTTGGGCTGGCCAGGGGTAACAAGGCAAGTCAGATGAAGAGTGAATTATTTATAACACGGTGTCCACTTCCAGGGGGGCAAGAGGGACTCAAAGAAGGGTAAAAAGCTCTTTGAAACCTTGTTCTCCACTAAAGATAAGTTTCTGGATGTGATCTGAAGAGCTCTTCCAAGGAACAGACAAATTGACAGAATGTTAGAAGGCAAAAGGAACAGCTACTTTGAAAAATAAAATGCTTACGAGAGATTGAGTAGAGAAGATGAGGGCCTCCAAATAGCAGAGAAGACTTCAGAAATGTCAAAATTGCCGTGGCACTTTTCATATTTGTTTTTTGAATAGGTTGGTCAAAGGAAACCTATGCACTTGGGAAGTACACATCTAATCCTGTCTAAACCAAAGGACTTCCCAACTCATTTTACGTGTACATATATATGTATATATGCCATATATACATATACATAGATTTGTCTTTAGTGTACATCGATGTCTGTGTGGAGGGAGGTGCCCATTTGCAGGTGGGCTAGCCTTTCTTTAGAGAGTCCAATCAGCCTTAGCCAAATCTAGATATGTTAATGGCCACTCTACATCAACTCAAGTGGTGCAGCAGCAAGAGCATTGTTCAACTGTGCACTAGGCAAAATAAACAGATTCGGGCCCATTAGATTCATACTCCATGTTGTCAATCTTTGAGATTCTTGCTTTGGATGACTTGGCAAAAAAACACAAAAGGCATTTGAATTAATTGCCATGGGGGCAAGGTTTCAAATCTCATGTTAATGCTAAATAGTTACTATGGCTTTTTATTGGCTTAAAATGGTTCTCTGTATTTTGGAAGGCTGATTTAGCTGCTTTTAGGGAGCTCACCCACTGCAAATGAGCATGTATTGTCCATACAAATGTGTATAAGGGTGCACAAGTGTGTGTGTGTGAGAGAGAGAGAAAGTCGAGGTATTCCATAGTTACAGTATTCTCATTTTAGATGGTGAAAATATACTGCCTTGGAATGTAGGTAATGAACACAGGAGAAAGTGGACATAACGCGGAAACTTGTTGCAGAATGAAGTAGAGTAAATGAACCATCACCACTCGTCATGTGCCCTCAACTGGTTCTTAGTGTAAAAAAAAAATTCTAATCCTATAAAGTCTAGTGTGTTCCTTGCATTAATATTTGGAACATTAACCCAGGCCATGATCACCACAGTAATAGTCTCTATAACTACTGCAGTATTGTTTTGTAGCTTCTTGCGATATCATTTTTTTTTGTTACCTGAAAAGTGCTTGTCGGTTGGCCTGCCTCTTAGGGTGATTGTTGCTCTCCATGAGTGACATAGTAACTGTAACTGCTGCTGAATTCTCTCTCAAAAAAAGTACTGAGGTAAATGTTTTCATTGCGTTAAAATTTACAACTCCTCCCCAGCAGATAGACTCAATCTGTTGGGTGCTTCCTTGGATGAATGCTGTGCTTCCTGTCACAGAAAATTACTAGAAAATGCCTTTTCCCATGCCAAGCAGTAAAATCAGTTAATTTTCAGGTAGGACTTCACAAATGTCCAATGATCATAAAATCTGCTAGTCAACTCTTTTAACTGGAAGAGCACTACTCTCTGCCACCAAATTTGGTTGCATAATTTAAATGAATTTAGAATATTAAAATCTCTAACAAAAACAACAAGCTTCTGGACTCAGGTTCAGAAAAGAGATGCAAACTATTCCATTCTGATTTCAGTGCTTTTTAAAAAAATAAAATTGATAGGTGAATGAAGTAATGAAACAACCAAATGAGCACACTTTTACGAATGAAGGATTTACCTGAATACTAAGGGAAAGGAGAACTGTTTCTTTAAGTTTCTTTTTAGTTAAATGAAAAACATTTAACTAAATTTCACTTTATTAAATGGGGAGTTTGTTTTGTCCTACCTCGAGGTTATTGAGTTTCTGTTGGAAATGATCCATGTCTTCTCAATTGTATTCATGTGGGGAAAATAGCAATAGATGGAGTATGGAAAATACTTGCCATGACTTAAGATTATTGTTCATACATTGTGTGTAATGTCGTGTCATAGATAAGCCTAGCCTTTTGCCTCCTGAGCTGCTCTGCTAGGATGAGCTGGTACTTGACACTAGCAGACCTATAGACCTTGCTGTTACATCTGAAAGGGAAGTTTCTGAGGCATTGGGTGGATGGAGGAGATGGGACTCTCCTTTCACAGTTGACTCATCATTTGTGAAGATTGGTTTTACATCCTTTTCAAAAGATGGGAGGTCATCAGCTGAGAAATCCCATTAGCTATCAGTCCATTTCTCTGTAAAATGTGCCATACACCATTACTTTACCAACTTTTAAAAAAGCTTGCCTATTTGAGTCATTTTTTTTCTTGATTACCTTAGACAATTCCACATGCAAAGAAGATTGGCAGGTTGGTTTATAAAGAAAGGATCAAGCATGCCAGTTGCCAAATGCATGTGGGAATAGTGGTATAGCTACCCCACCACTGGGGCAGTTCTAATATCATGCCCCCATCATTGAGACAGTCTCTATTTGGACAGGGAAAACAGGTTTTTTTTTAGGTTAGATCTTCAAGGATCAAAGTGACTAAGAAAAACATGAATTTCTCATTGTTCAGGTGACTAGAGGTGTGGAATTTTGGAAGGGACATTATCTTTTCCAGGACACCATGGTACTCTTTCATGAACTGCAGCAATAATTTATTGAAATGGAATTTCTTGTTCTGGAAGAGTTAATATACCACACAAAATGCCCTAACTTAGTCCTTGGAAGCAATTTAAGTCTAGGAAGAATATAGACTGTAACTGAGCATCGTCTGACCTCCCAACCTCACTGTGAAACAGACATTTCCAAGAATTCCATTTACTGAATGCCAAGATGAATCTTAAAATAGAAGATCATGATTTGCAAGTGACACCAAACCTCTGCCTTTATCAGTAGCTGGTGTGCAACTCTTCAAGTTTTTCGAGTTTACTCCCACTGTCTTCAGTCCATTTGTGAAATATTGATGGTGTTCAAATTAGGAACTTTTCTACTTCTAGAAGATGACCTATTGAGTCCTAGAAAAGAAGAAAGCTATGAGAAATATCTCAGATGTGTAGAATATTTTATTTTGCTGAAACATGGTTTTTCCCTTAAAGTGAGAGGATTTTAAAGTCTCAAAAACCAAAGTCCAAACCCTTTCTGAATTTAAACTGGAATGTGGATTTGTTTCCTCCCACTGGAATTTAAATATGAATTAGAGAGAACTGTAAGAGCTGCAGTCTTCATGATGGTTACTAAAGCTTCAAAGAGGTACTCACCTAAATGATAGAAAAGAGATTTGGCTAACAGATTCTTTCCCTCTTATTCATTAAAGATAATCATATGTCAACTTAGACCTTGCACAAGTTTTTTAAATGAAAAATATACTTAAATGTCATCCCATGAATTCTTTCAGGGACCAGTGAACCTCTTTGAAGGTTGTGCACGAATATTCTATGAAAGAATTATCCTCCACTGTGGCTGTATCATGTGAGTGTTCCTTTCCAATTTTATTCCTATTTATTTCCACGGACTTTTTGGTTTTACCTTGTGAGATTAGAAGAAGAATTAAGATAAATGAAGCTCCTGTGATGCCCTAATAGCCATTCTTGATTGTTGAATTCAAGAGGATGAGAGCTTTGTCCATTTTGTAATTACCCATTGCACTTTCCCATAACAAGCTGATCCTCCTAGGCTTGTGGTTAGAGCTAGGGATTAACTATTGCCATTCAGAATTACATGTATTTTTTTATAAGTTGACTGTAAATATTATAATTACAGTCATATATTTTTATGACCAAATAGTTATGAATGCCTAGCACTATGCATGCTTGTTACTAATAGTACACAGACTTTTAAAGACACTATTTTCATGGTTATTGCAACTTTTAGTAAAATTGCATCACCTATTCATAAATGCCTTGTAGGTTTTGGTCCCAAGGGCCTAAAATTCACAGAAATTTCCATCCAAGAAGGAACAATTTAAAAGCTGCCCTCCCTGGGTGTCAATGGCAGCAACCTCTTCTAGAATGTCCTATGGAAAATCCTGGGGAGTAAGTCTGGCTTCCAGGTAAAGGACATAGCAGATTTTATGTTAGTCAGTGATTAAGCACACTTTAGTGTCCTGTGTTTGCTAATCTCAAAGTGAACCATATCATGCCTTGAGACTGGAATTGAGGTGTCGTCTCCTGTGAACTGGGGAACTCAGTCATTCCCTTGACCTCTTTCTAGAGGAATCCTTCTGTTCAGTCTGTTTTGTTGATGTTTGCAAATGGACTGATAATCCTTTCAAATGTGAGCCTGAAAACTGTCATTTATACCAAACTAGACTTAGGAGCACTTTCCTTCCCTTTAAAAACAAACAAAGCAAAGACACTTCTTGCTTTTTCTGTGTTACAAAAAAAAAAGTGACAAATTTTATGACACTGACTCAAAACCTATCCAGCCCTGAATTGGCATGCCCTTGAAATCTCCCCATCTTCAATCTAAATATAAAACTCAGCATCATCACTGTGGTGCAGGCATTTATCCCAATCTTTTAAGCAGTGATTTGCCAAAAGGTTGTAGAGAGGGGAAATGGGCTAAATAGTTTTCTACTGGTTTGTCTTCAGAATTATGACAGCAAATATATTTACCAAATGAGAGCAGTGAAATCATGAATGAGAGCCAAAAGCCTGTTTGCATCAGGTTCCGCACAGGAGGGACTATATATAGATATCACAACAACAAATTGCTTTGATTTCTAAACTAAGTGGCCAAGGTTTGATCCACCATCATGTTTTAGTTGGAAGGGCAAGGATGCTGTTCTGTGAAGTGTTGTGGAACTAGATCAGGCAGCAATTGATAAGATTGAAAGGATATTGAGAAATAATCTCTCATGCTTAAAAATTCAGATGTCTATACATTGGGCAGAGAACAGGTGGGAAAATTCCATATATTTTACAGTTTAAGATATAGCACAGAGAACTGCATGGTGCCTCAAAACTATAGATTCTTAACTGCTAGCAAAATTGAACAAATGCCAACAAACTCCATTTGAAGATTGCCATCTCATTTGTCAGATTCATAACCTGACCTTTGTGGGTAAAGTACTCCTGAATTTCCAAGCATGAATCAGAACCATAGATCATTTTGTGAATGAAAGTAGGATACTAGCCTGTCTCCTTGAAAACAAGCTTCCAGTTAGTACCCAGATCAGCATTATCTGGGCAGGCTGTTGGCATTGCTCTGACTTTGTGCATCTTTGACATATAATGAATATTTTGTTGATGTTTTCCTCTGTACTTAATTAGGGCCTCTCTGCTGCTGCTAGAGAAGTTCCTTGCTTTTCTCATGATATGGAAAATGATTCAAAGAGAAAGCACATGCATGTGTGTTTAGTTGGGTCTGACTCTTTGGGACACTTTGGATTGTAGCCCACCAGGCTCTTCTGTCCGTGGGATTTCCCAGGCAAAAATACTGCGGTAGGTTGCCATTTCCTTCTCCAGGGGGTCTTTCTGACCTAGGAAGATCCGCATTGCGGGTGGATGTTTTACTCACTGAGCCATCAGGGAAGTCCAAAAGAGAGATGTATATAGGGTTAAAAAATCAGATACAGGAATAGTATAGCTGACTAGTCTACAGATAATATCAAATATCTTCTGCAGCTCTAAAGATGTTATCAAGATCAAATGGGCGCACCTTCAATTGTGAAGCTCTAAAAGCTAGAGATTTTTTTAATATAACAAAGTATTTATTAAAATTATTGCTAATTTTGCACTTTTATAGATTATGTAAAGTCAATCTCTGCTTTTTTTCCTAGCTGAAGTTTTCCCTAAGAAAGTTCTTATGGGTCATACTATTTATGAAGTCTTAAAAATCAGAAGTAAACTTTAGAAACAAAAAGATAAGAACACCTACTGGTTACATGTGGTTCCTGCTCCATGTGGCATGTTTGTACTTATCTGAACTGGGGTCTTTAGAAGTCACATGTCACTGTGTTCTGACTTCCCATATTGCTAATGGCATGGCCAGATAGTATAGCACGGCTTCACTTCCCTCTGTTTCCATAGTCATTAGAGCAACTGCATTACACGAAGGGCTCTGTCAAACCAGTGGAGAAATAAGAACTTTTACTGCTTTGGATGATTTCATTGAAGAATATCCTAGGAGGAGCTAGAAAGACTGCCATCAGTAAGGGACAAGGGAAGGTTAGTATAAATGCGTTACCTTTCAGTCTTGTATAAATTTATTACCTTGTATTTTTGTACAGCCAACCTGCAGTATGTTGTGGGGAACATTTAATTTATTTCATGTAAAACAGTCAACAAAATCTCTCCCTGGAAACTGAGATAGTAATACCTTCCATCATTCTATTTGGTTGATTCACTGGCTATTGGTAGACCCAAGAAAGTTGGAAGAAAACCAAACTGCCATATTCCTATATGCTCTGCTGTGGTATGCAGTGTCTCTTTTGAGGGAGAGCCTGGAAATTCTGGCACTTTTTTTTCTCAAACATAAAATGTGCTAGATGCTGATAAATTAGACTTTAAACTCACCAGTGCAAGTTATCTCAAAATTTTAGCAGAGTTTAAGCAACAATTTTATTATGCTTTCCCATTAATTATGCATATTTTTCAGCAATAGATTTTCTTGCTCTTAAATAGGAAATCTGTCTCAGTTGAAAAGGGCAGCGATCTCTCCAAGCTACCTCAAAAGGGTACTAAAAGACAAAATGGCAGGCAAGCTTTGATTAAATGGCAATATGTTAAAAGCCACAAAGCAATATTATTTGTCAGCTCTTCTTGATGCTCTTTTACTTTGTAAATTTAGACAGACTAAATGTGAAAGGAATACCCTATGTGCAGTTCTACTTGTGCACTCTGATTAATAATATTCATTTATATGAAATCTCTCAGGACTGTTGTCTGGTATCTCTCTGCAGACATCTCAAAACGTGATTCAGAATGAGAACAACGTGACATTGCCTATGAGGCAGTGGCCCACATAGTGAGGTGCACAATCAAATAATCTGTGGAATCTTCAGTAAAAAATCCAAGTGCACTTCTTATCGATGGAGGGAAAACTCTGTTTGTTTGCCCTAAGCAAACAGAAAGAGATGAACTTGCCAGCATTTGGTACTGTAATTAGGTTTTCTTTTTCACTAGATGCCATTACTATTATTTTTAGCTAAACTGGAGTTCTGAAACAGAAGTCACTTCTGGAAACATTAGAATCAGTGAAGAGAAAACTGTTAGTAAGAAACACTCTCCACTCATGCATAGACAATTTGTAGGAATGAGAGTTAACATTGAGCACTTTTATTTCCTTTCTTTCCCTAAAAGAAAAACCCACTTGCTCTTAATCCTAGCTAGTCAAATGCTAATTTCTATAACAAAATAAGGGATAATGATAGAAAGTGCGAAATTGTGAGACTCTAATGTCTTATCTAGATACTTATCTAATGGCAAACCAGCATTTTCAGACATATTTCTCTGTAAGAACATTCTTTTGTTTAATATTCTGTGACATATAGATTCTTACCACCTGTTGTTCATGAAAACAACCTCACTTATCACTTCTAAAATAGTGCAAAAAACTAATAAGCCATTTAAGCTCTCTTCTCTGTAATTCTGTATCTTGGGCTCTAAAACTAAAGCTCCTTATTGAGGAAAGTTTAAAAAAGAATTCTGAACAAAAATGTCAATGTCAAAAAAAATATGTGTATTTCCTAAGTTGTATTCTCACTCCAACATATCTTCAAAATCGGAAACTGCCTGAATGCCCAGTTTTTAAATCTCACTAAGAAGCGAGAATTTCCATGTGAGTCCTTCAAAAGTCTCCAAATTCCCTGAATTTGGTCTGTCATCAAAATTTATCTCAGTTCTATCTAAGCAAAAAAATAATTTATAAACCAGATTTTTCTGACTATAATAAAAATAAAGAAATAACAAATTATTCCCCATAGGTTTATGTGTACAAACATATATTTAATAATTAATCTCCTAACTCAATCAAAGGAAATTATGTTGCAAATGTTCCCTTATTTCATTATTTTCATACTTTGTGCACAGAGATATAATAATTTTAATTTTCTCAAGATTATTTTGTTTAGGAACTGTGTGATCTAAAGTCTAAAGGTAAAAATCTTAAGAAAAATAACACAGTCTTAGCTATTTGCAAAAATGTCATCTCAGTTATATTTATTATAATACCACTAGACAAAATTATTCACATTATTTCTGGCTATGTTGACCTTTTATTTTAAAAATAACAAAAGTCTGGCTCCATTAGTCATAATAAGGAACAGTTAGCGTATTAAAATAGTGAAAAATGAGACAGGTGCTTACTCTTTCGTTATGAGGGTCCATTAACTTTACCAGTTCTTTCTAGGTCACAGTCTCATATGCTTCTAACTAGGATATTCGTAGATTCACTTTCCTTACTTTCATTTCTTATTGCTAATATTAAATGCCCCACAGAATGTCATGTTCCATGACCTCTTCCTCTAACCTCAGTGAGATCCTTGGGCTTCCTGTTCTTTAGAGAAATATTCTTCTGGGCTAGGAATTAAACTTCTTAAATATAACATCCCATGACATCATAGTGTAACATAACAATCTATATTTTTTCAATCTTTTATTGAATTACAGGTTAAAAATTATAAAATTTACCCTTTAAAAATACAATACATGCATTTAAAATAATACCATGATAGTATATATCTAGGATTCCTACTTGGTTAGGCTAAGGTTTGAAGCAAACACAAGATACCTTGGCATTCTTGAAACATACATTTTGTAAGTCTCTACGTTTACAAATATTTTTATAATGTATAAATCACTGAAGTGTTACTGAAATAGATGACCTTTGTGTGCATGCCTGCATGCATGCTAAGCTGCTTCAATCATGTCCAACTCTTTGCAACCCTATGTACTGTAGGCCCCCTGGCTGCTCTGTCCATGGGATTCTCCAGGCAAAATTACTGGAGTGGGTTGCCATGCCCTTCTGCAGTAGATTTTCCCCACCCAGGGATTGAACCCACACCTCATGTCTCCTGCAATGGCAGGCACTTTCTTTACCACTAGCACCACTGGGAAAGCCAAATGGCCTTCCAGGCAATAGTACTGGAGTGGATTGCCATTTCCTTCTCCAGGAGATCTTCCCAACCCAGGGCTAAAACCCAGGTCTCCCGCATTGTAGACAGACGCTTTACCATCTGAGCCACCAGGGAAGTCCTAAAGATCCTTAATAATTTTATTAACTTGAAATCTAAAGTAATTTATCATCAGTTCAAAAAAATTCTCTCTAAAACATCTCACTTCATTCAGTTTAGTCCCTCAGTTGTGTCCGATTCTCTGTGATCCTATGGAATGCAGCACGCCAGGCCTCCCTGTCCATCACCAAGTCCCGGAGTTTACTTAAACGCATGTCCATTTAGTCGGAGATGCCATCCAACCATCTCATCTTCTGTCGTCCCCTTCTACTCCTGCCTTCAATCTTTCCCAGCATCAGGGTCTTTTCAAATGAATCAGCCCTTCGCATCAAGTGGCCAAAGTATTGGAGTATCAGCTTCAATATCAGTCCTTCCAATGAACACCCAGGGCTGATCTCCTTTAGGATGGACTGGTTTGATCTCCTTGCTGTGCAAGGGACTCTCAAGAGTCTTCTCCAATGCCACAGTTCAAAAGCATCAATTCTTCGGCACTCAGCTTTGCTTATGGTCCAACTCTCACATCCATACATGACTACTGGAAAGTCATAGTTTCTTAACATTTTATTAGAGTAGGAACATTAACTACAAAAGTTTTCTTACCATGTGAGAACTCAGAGCTGGGGCTCAGAGAGTGGTACCCAAGCTTACAGAAAAAGCACATCCCTCAAGCTGCACATGATACATTTTCAGATCTGGATAAAATTATTCATGAACTTTCAGCACCATTTTCAAGTCGTTAAAGTCAAGAACATTCTATTTTTGAATACCAAGTCCACTGTATATAATGAATAATGCAATGTCATTACAGGGAATACATGGATAACGGATATTTCACCGCTTTAACCTGATGTGAAAATTATACTGAATTAATAATCCATAATCCACTTCCTCATAGCTCAGTTGGTAAAGAATCCACCTGCAATGCAGGAGACTTGGGTTCGATCCCTGGGTTGGGAAGATCCCCTGGAGAAGGGAAAGGCTACCCACTCCAGTATTCTGGCCTGGAGAATCCCATGGACTGTATAGTCCGTGGGGTCACAAAGGGTCGGACATGACTGAGTGACTTTCACTTTCACTTCAATCCACTTTAGAAGTTTTGTTATTGCAGATTTCATTAGTGACATCGTTTGCATGAATAACCAGAGAACTCTAATAACATTTCATGTTATCTAGCATTCCATATTTTTTCAAACAAGAGGCCCAGAATTTTGTCTGGAAATATTTGATATACTCAGTAGCCATTTCCTATCAAGATTTAATATTTCAATCAGTAATTTATTTTGCATTTATCCTATTCAATTTTTTTCTAAAATAATTTTCCTTAGAGGAATTAAAACATGTTTCCTTTGGTAAGAATGAGCATGTCTAGAAAGGAGTGAAATAAGAACTTGGCAAAATTAAGCTGGACAGGTGAGTGTATCTGCAGGAGGTAAAGTTTAGGAAAAGAATCACTTGTTATCATTTATATGTGCAACAAGTTGAAATCGCCTGCTGCTTTTTCCCCAGCTTTATTGAGATGCAGTTGACAGACAGCATTATGTGAGCTTAAGGTGACACACTTGCATGTTGCCAAATGATGACCACCCTCGCATAAGTCAGCACCATCACATCGCATGATTACCATTTGTTTTTGTGGTGAAAACGTTGACAATCCCTTTTCTAACAATAGTCTGTCATATCACAATTTAAATTTTACCATAACACGTGTTCCTGTCTGTTATAGTTTATGCTCACTTATTTTTTTTTTTCCTACTGCTTTTAATAATGGCAGCTGACGTGGCAAAGAGTAGATCAGACAGGTCTTTCCGCTTCGTGGATACTCATTAATTATTTATTCAGTGAAAAAAATAAATTAAAAATCACTTGCCTCTGACTTGTCTGCCTGTGACCAAATGAGAAGTGAGTTATTGAACAATCTCAATCTGTGAGAGCTGATTTATGAATGTCTCTGGAATTCTCTTGTATAGCTGGTTACATGGGACTAAGGCCCCATTTAAGGGAAGAATTTCAGGTATGTCAAAACTCACTAGCCTTTCTAGTAAGTCAAAATGCTAGAACCTAGAGCTTTAGACATCTTAATAGTGAAGTAAAAGGGAATGTGATTTGACATGAAGTAAAATAACAAAGGACAGGGATAGGGGATGATTTTAAAAAAAAGCTTAAAAAAATGCAGAATTTCTTACGAGGGAATGCAATAGCTAAACTAAATTTTATAAGTATAATAAATGTTGAAAATGAATCAGATCTTTGGTCTCAATATTGTAGCTATTGAACTTGATATATGCCAGACTGAGGATATATTTTCAACCATTGTCTAGTGAAAGCAATGGTTGACAAACCCATACGTTATTAGGAAAATCCACCACCACGAAACACCCCAAAGGGCCCCTCTCAGTCATACAAATATGATAAAGATTCGCTGAAACTTACATTAGTCACATCCAAAATGCCTCTAGAAGTGAAAGAGCCTTTAACTTATGTCCCAATAGTTTTTCTTTACATATTATATCTAAATACTTAGAGAACTCAGGTTTTTTTAGAAAGAGGAAGCCATAACTAAAAGTTCACAGGGACAGAAAATAATTATTGATTGGAAGAAAGTTTTCAACAACTGAAACGTTGAGCATTTACCTTGGAGCTTGGAAAGTAAAATGGCATAATGAACCAGCCATATCTTTCACTAATTCATCTAACAAACATTTAGTAAGCACTTTTAATATGCCAATTAATGGGCCAAGTCCTATCCTAGGGTCAAAAAAATGTTCAAATAATACAGAGGAACATTTTAATGTCTTTTATAAAAAGAGGAAAGTGACTATTTGCTTTAACCCAAACAGTTGTATTATGAAACATTGGCAAGACCAGAATTATCAATTACTCACTGTTATCCTAATCTAAAAATTGTCCAATATTTTTAGACAGTTTGTTTGCCATAATAAATAGCAGTTACTTTATTAATTGTTTTGTTTGCTGGAAGTGAGTGCTAGATGAGTTTGGAACAAAATGATAAGGTAAAAAGCCAGGACAGGTTAATCAATAGATTTGTGTTATTTACAATGCAGAAGATAAAACCTTTGAGGGTGTAAATCCTTTTAATCACTATTAATATACTAAAACAAGCTAGTGACTAAAAGTATAAACAAGTTCTAAAATCATAATTTGATCCAAAGGGGAAAAAAGCTGATAAATAGACCAGTTAGACCAAAACTGAGGCAGATAAGGAAAAAACCAAACAAATAAAAAAGGAAAAATTGTTTTATGAAAGAGCATTACCAAAGAATGTTAATGAGGAATCATTCCTGCCCTGTTGCCACCTCCGCTCACTTTATCCAGTGTGACAATGACTAAGACATATTCAGAAGGATGGCTCACAGAAAGGAGAAATCTTGACTAATTTCTGAAAGAAGAGTCCATCTATACATGGAGGGACAGCTTTTCTCTCTTCATTTGAAGCTCCGAAACACTGGTCCAGTTGAAAATTTAGCACTGGGAGTATTGTGAGATCTCAAGCTTTGGATTGAGATTAATCTGAGATGTATATTTTCCACTAACATACCTCATGCAAAGAGTTGACTCATTGGAAAAGACTTTGATGCTGGGAGGGATTGGGGGCAGGAGAAGAAGGTGATGACCGAGGATGAGATGGCTGGATGGCATCACTGACTCGATGGACGAGAGTCTGAGTGAACTCCGGGAGTTAGTGATGGACAGGGAGGCCTGGCGTGCTGCGATTCATGGGGTCGCAAAGAGTCGGACACGACTGAGCAACTGAACTGAACTGAACTGAACTGAATGTTTTGAGAGGCATCAAACAGCATCTGCTTTTCTTCTTTGTTCAACTGGGCCTGGATATGTCAACATTTATTTCTTAGTTGAACTGTACTCTCTTCAGTAGAGAACTGGTGAAAAATGTGTATAAAATTATTGTAAGTCTAAAAAATCATAAAGACCTTACCACAAGAGAGAGAATTCATTTTTATGAAAGGGTTTCATCACCACTGTTCATCCGTAACCTAAGGAAGTAATCTCAAGCAAGTGGCAAGTGATTCAAATAACTTAGTGGTCTGATGGACTTTTACTCAGTAGCTTAAATATCCAGTATATTTGTAATCCTCTGCTCCATTGACAAACCTCATCCTGCTTGGTAACAGTATCTTGGGGAACTGGAGATATAAATTCAGAGGAAAAAATTATAGCTGATGGCAGACTTAAGAAGAATGGATAGCAGGACTATTATAAAGAAAGAAAGAAGGCTACATAGATGGGGACCCCATTTTCTACAAGGCACAAGAGAAGAGTCTACAAATTCATAATCCCTAGATTAGGATGGACAATAACATAAATCATCAGACAAATTGGAAATTGATCAACTATGTTTCAACCTACTAGTGCTTTTTTTGTTGTTGTTCATTTCCATGGCAACATCCTCAAAATTTCATGAATTTTTTTTTTGACATGTGGATTTCTTCTTGTTCTCTTAATTAACAGATCATTTTATGTATTCCTTTCTTTTAATTACCTTGAGTGCAGTGTTAGGCAGTGTATGGAAATGTATTACATGGTTTCTTCCCTAAATTGCTTGGGATCTATTTGAAGATGCTAACAGAGGAAACAGTCCTGAGTGATAAACCACAGAAAATGGTTGACAATGACTCACATGGTCCATAAGTTGAAGTTAAGAGCATCTGGGCATCAAGGCCTGTTGGCTTTAAAGGGGAATAAGTGCATGCAGGAAAGGCAACTTTATTTGAAGAACGCAGTAGACCTGCTTAAGCCGAGGATCCCATTCCCTACAGCCATTCTTGCTGGTGGAAGATGCATGATAGAGGGAACCAGACCCAACCTGTCCCCAGTCTCCTCCTCCCTGGCCTCCTCTCTGGCCACAATCCCCTTTGTCCTCTTGTGTTCGCTGTTCATACTAATTTGAATGCTTTTTATCCACTCTCTAGCCATAAGTGTTTTCTTCTCCTGTTTTCATGGTATTTATTCATAAATACTATGCCATTAGAAAGGCCTTCCATGACCATCTTATAAAAGCACAGAAACACTGCTTCCCTCCTTAGCACAGAGTTTGTTTATCATTGATCTGTCCCCAGTAGGTTAAAAGCTCTATGAGGCCAGAGGTTTTTTTTCTGCTCTACAAATTGCTATGACCTCAGTACCCTAGAACAGTGCCAGGTTATGTTAGGCATTCAATGAATATTTGGGGAAAGAAGGAAGAAAGGCAGGATGGAAGAAAGGGAAAGAGGCAGGAATGAAGGGAGGGAGGGAATTAGATCAAAGTGTGGACCAGTTTCAGGAGGCCCTGGAAAGGTTCTGGTGTTTCAATTATAAAGTTGAAGCCATTGGATGTATCTCATTGTCTAGGAAGTAATTCAATGTTGTTATTATTGTTTAGTTGCTAAGTCTTGCTGACTCTTTTGCAACCCCTGGACTGTAGCCCACCATGTTCCCCTGTCCATGGGATTTACCAGACAAAATACTGGAATGGGTTGCCATTTCTTTCTCCAGGGGATCTTCCTGACCCAGGGATCGAACCTGCATCTCCTGCATTGGCAGACAGATTCTTTACGGCTGAGACACCTGGGAAGCCCAAGTCAGGGTAGACTTACTGAAAAATTAGAAAGTTCCTAGCCTATGAATTTCTTGCCAGGTAATATTAATGTCAGCTTTCCCTTTCCTTAAATATTTATCAGTAGCTTAAATTTTAACAAAAGCCATGATTTCCTTTGACACGGCAGGAAGTGTGTTCATATCTTATCTTATAACTGAAAACGTGAAAGATTATCATCCAACCACAAATTTAAATAAGAGAAATCACTATGCTACTTCTTCCTGGCCAAGGAGCTCAAAGCTTCTGCCTGAAACCTTTTCAGCTGGAATTTTAGTGTTATGCCCACAAGCACCCAAACCTAGCCTGACATAAATATAAGTTAAATATATCATCTGATGCCCAGGAACATTTTCTTCTTCCCGCAAAATGAATAATTTATTAGTATTTTACCTGCTGTTCCCAAACTCATATTAATGATTTATTTATTACTCCTCAAAACAGATGCTCATAATTAAATTACAGGTTCTGTGAGATCATTAGTCCTCTAATGGCTGCAAGAATTAAGAAGAAATGTTGTAGTTTAAATTCATCAATTTAAGAAGAAATGTAGGAAGCATTTTTCTGTACAGTTGATATTTGCTGTATCATTCTTTCTGGAAGAAATCTCTTCTAAATTTTTGTTATTCTAGAACTCTTTTTATTTCTTTAATATCAAAATATTTATTATTCAATTCTAACCACAGAAATTCCAACTCAGATGCCTAGTGAAGTGTAGCCTTGTTGCTTATTCTAATTTTTTATTGCTTTTTGTTTCATGCCTTGGTTTCTCCTTATTAGAATTTCTCCAAAATAATGTAATTTATGGTGGTGAAACAGTATAACATTATTTGTGGCAGAGAATCCTTTATTAATTGTACCACACAGGTTTCAGCATACATGAAGTTTTCTTAGGTTCTGTAGATATTTGGGAGATGTGATAGCTATTTTATTTTCATTAATATTTTCCTCTCTACCCTGTGCTTGCTGAAATTGTTGTTTATATTTTTACCTACCTGAATCTTGAAATTAAGGTAAGCTGAATACATTCAATATTTTTTCATATGCATCATGTTGTCCTACACAAGGAATTTATTTATGGAGAAAGGTGATGAATATTATAAACTAAAATCACATTTTCTTCTTGTGTCTGCCTCTGACTCTGAACCTGGTGGGGGGTGCCTGCTACAAAATCAAGTATATTTCTGAGGACCTTCCCTCTCCTATAATTGCCGGGATATTCACTCAGGCTACTCACGTGGTTTTATAATTTCTATTGGAACACTTCCTGGGGAAGGTACAACAGAGACTGCATAAACAACACTCAAGTTTAAATGTCCATAGATGGTCTGGTTCTGCCACTCTTAGCTCACAAGATAAATCAACTGAAGTGTTTCAGAAACATTTAGGTTTGGATTTGCATTTGAGGCGTGAAAAAAGTAGCATCCTTAAATGTATTATCCTCAGTTCTCAAGGTACGGATATCTAATTATCTCTAGCTACAGTTTGCTCAAAAACTATTCTAATCAAATTTTCTTTGGGATGTCAAGTGTTAAAGTACCAGCAAGTAAAAAAATATTTAATGGCAACCATTTATATATGTGTTTAATTTCTAGTGTTCAACATAATGCCACTTTTACTAGACAATTTACTTCACCATTTTTCATTGCCATTCTCCAAAGGAAAATAAGCAATCTGTTAACAGTTCATAGTATTCAGATATGATGAAAGAGACACAGCCACTTTTTAACAGAAACACTGTAGCTTAAAATGGTTTGGTAAAGGTATGAGATTGGGTCAGCAATGCAAAACTGAAAAAAATTGAATGCAATAAAAAAAATGTAGATATTACATGTGACTACTCCACTCTACCCAGACTCTTCATTTCTTTTTTTGACACAGAACTACTCTTTTATCTCGTCGAAAAGCGACTGTCAGGATTATCAGTGTGATGCTGCTTTGCTCCAGGACAGGAACTGTAAGGAGTGAGATATTTTGAAATGATGTAGTTTTGCAGGACAGAGGTTAACTCCTGCAGGAAACTGTGAATTCACATGAAACTTTGTATTGTCACTATGTGTCTGTTCTTAGGAGTCTGGGTAGGAAAAGTTTTCCACTTTACTGTAGATCAAACACCATTTCCTGCAGGCAGCACAATTCACCAGCACATGGTTACCCCTCTCTGGTACAAAACTGTTGAAAGAAGAGAAAAAGTCATTGTTTTGAAAATATGTAAAATGACACTAATCATATGCATTTTTTTTCAACTGAGGCAATATTACGATAATACAAATTATTGTGTCTAGGTTTTCTCCAAAAGATCATTTTGTTGGATTCAGAAAACTCAAATATTCCCTAAGCACCTTTGATCATAAATTTTGTCATGCTTCAGCTTTTGGCAGTTTTGATAATTCATTACTGATTATTAATTTCATTCTTTAAATACAAATACTGTTCCCTTCCCATTATGAAAAGCTATTACAAACATATATGGATTTCTATAAAGGTTGATGACTATATGCTTTTTATATTAGAAAATCATATGAAAACAAAATTAATCTGATGAATGCTGTTAATTATTTTAACTTTTTTATTAGGTATAAAATGTTCGTAAAATTATTCTCTCTATAACTTACCAAGATTTATCAGCTTGTGTAATTTTTTATAATCAGAGGAGTCTGGTTTTCTAATTAAAGTTTTGTCAAAGAAAATAAGTTGTGTGGCTTTTTTTCTTCCTTGGAAGCATATTATTAAAAAATGCCAAAAATACGTCCAGATTTTCTTTCCTCCGCTATGTGGTATGCAAATAAAATCGTATCCAGCCAACACACCTGGATTTGGGGATATTTTAATTTCCCATTATGGGGAAAAATAAACAAACAAAAAGCCCTTGCGCATATCTGAATACCATTAGAACAAGTATACAATTCATAGAGGCCCAATCACACCTACTTAGAAATTCATTCCATCCACTCCCAAGTTTAGGGAGTGGGCGAACACGATATGGTAAATACTATCAAAGTGAAAGTCACTGAGTCGTGTCCGACTCTTTGTGACCCCATGCACTGCATAGTCCATGGAATTCTCCAGGCCAGAATACTGGAGTGGGTAGCCTTTCCCTTCATCTTCCCAACCCAGGGATCAAATCCAGGTCTCCTGCATTGTGGGCGGATTCTTTACCAGCTGAGCCACCAGGGACCTCCCCTCAAACAATACAGCCAAATCTTTACATCTCGTAGGCCCTAATTATTCCACTCCAAACCCCAAATTAAAATATCCACTATTACTGAGATTATTATAATCACTAAACCTCAAAGCCCTGATAGTCTAGGAATGGGGACCAGAGCAACCGTAAGAAGTGAAAGTGAAAATGGCTCAATCGTGTCAGACTGTTTGAGACCCCGTGGATTATACAGTCCTTGGAATTCTCCAGGACAGAATACTGGAGTGGGTAGCCTTTCCCATCTCCAGGGTATATCTTCCCAACCCAGGGATCGAACCCAGGTCTCCTGCATTGCAGGCAGGTTCTTTACCAGCTGAGTCACAAGTGAAGCCCAAATCCGCACTCTCATTGCCAAACTGCCTATGAAACAGATAAGTACAAAGGAAATGTTACCAGATACAGTGCTTAATTGAAACTTTTCTTCTCCAAGGAACCAATTTGCTGAGAGCAGACTGTATGAGATAAATGATAGAGTGACAAGCAAGAACAACATGACCGCCATCATCAACTTCGGGACCAGGTATCATTGTGCTTTCCCTTCTGTGATCTAGAAAGCTTACTACTTTTAAGAGTTCCCCATCCAGATGCAAAAGTCTCTGGAAAAGGTGATACTATAGATCAATAGTGATAAAGCTTAACAGCTTAGCATTCCATTATTCATTAACAATTTAGCAGGTATTAGCCAAAATGAGAGTTCCTCTTTTTTTTTCCTCTGAGGGATAGTGTGTTAGTTTTCTAACTGGAAGAAAGGGAAAGCTTACAGGGTGAGTTAAATTTCACCTCCTCTTTAATTTACCAAGGCCCAGAATGATTTTTTAAAAAATCAATTAAGTTTAAGTATTTTCAACGCAAGCTCACTTGTCTCAAAATATCCAGTTCTGCTGGAGTAGGTGCTGCAGTGGGCTGCGAGGTAGATATTTTAATACAGAAAAGACAATATAAACTGTTACCCACTATGACCCGCCATAACCAAGAGCTGAGCTGTTCATCTGGGCATCTCTCCTCAGTTTAGAAGGATAAAACATCATCCTTTATTCATTAAGCACTCTGCACAGCACCAACCATAAGTCCTTAGCTTTGCTAAACTGGGCCCATTGCCTTCTAATCTTCAGGATGAACAGAATTTTTTTCCTTGGAGAGTTGATGGTGCTGTGTGTGTTCAGTTGTGTCCGACTCTTTGTGACCCCATGGACTGTAGTCCACCAGGTTCCTCTGTCTGTGAGGTTTTCTAGACATGAATACTGGAGTGGGTTGCCATTTCCTTCTCCAAGGGATTTTCCTGACCCAGGGATTGAACCCACGTCTCTTGAGTCTCCAGCGTTGGCAGGTGGGTTCTTTACCACAAGCGCCACCTGGGAAGCCCAGAGAGTTGATAGTACTGAAGAAAAAAAAAAGAAAAGGTGGTGGGGGGGGGGGGGTGCCTATTGGGAGAAAAAGATTTTGATAATTGGTAAAGTAATAAGTAAAAAGTTTGGTGACCCATCAATCCAGTGGTAGAGAGAAAATCAATACACATTTAAGCCATCTCAAAAAGACCATGAGGGCCACATACTGATAAAAATTCAAATCAGGATGGGAGAGAAAATGAATATATAAGCAAGGTGCCCATAGAGTCTGACTTGCAGAAAGCATTTTAGATAAAAATGCCAAAATCTTACTTGCAAATGGCTGGGGCTTTACACATTCTTGTGGTTGGAAGGCTGACAGCATCAATAAATGAGTAGAAATGATTCTTGCTGAAGGGAGGTGTCATCCACAGCCCTTAGAGTCAAACGTTGTTTTACATCTTCATTATCGATTCAGAACAACCGATAAACCAAATCTGCATCTGATAATAAAGCAGTCAGTGTTCCTAAACCTCACAAGGGAAGAAAATCAAGAAATACAGGCATAAAGAGGCAAGCATTAAAGAGCCCAAAAGAATTTGGCTGAGAAACATACAGGGAAATTTACCAGAAACCTAGGTTTGGAGGGTGGGTTAGAAAAACAATACATGCACAAAAATAGTTAAACCAACAGAGCTCAACAAAGCTATGAGAAAGCAAGCTGAGAATGCATTTGTAGTATTTATAAGACATAAATAGCTGGTGCTATTTGGGGTGACATACAGTATTAAATTGAGAGATGAAAATAGTTTTCATATACTGTACAAATTAAGGGACTGGCCATTTTAAATCCCCAATAACATTTGGGACAAGTTGGAAGGATCTGTAGTGAGAAGCAAGATTGGAAGCAGTTAGATGAATACACTAATAAAAATAAGCCGTGGCTCAGGGAAAAAATAGAACAATGTCACACAATGGCAATGCAAGTCAGAGTCAGAAAGAAAATAGATCTGAGCCAATACTCCCAAAATATGCACCATTTGTTCACTCTCTGTTGAGTTCTCATGGTGATCGGTGCTCAAAACAACAATTGGTAGCATTTCTAGAAGCAGAGGATAAGTTCCATTACCCCAAATATGAGAACCATAGGAGATAAAAGCAGACACTATTTGGTGTAAATCTGGGTTTCTGAAGTTTTAGATATGAGCTCCTTTCTTCAAATAAAAATCGGTGTAACAACTGCACATATAACGCAGATGAGTATAGTAGCCTGAAACCAGGAGCTTGTCACTCCCCCCATTCTGCTTCCAACCCCTTAAGCTCCCTGGAAATTTTTGAAAACCATTGGTAGATGAAAAAGCAGAGAATCTCCTTTATCTCTGCCTCTCTATGGCTGAGTGACAATAGTTAGCCTTGCCTATTAAGTGAATGAATTACGTTAATGATATCTAAGGCCTCTTCCTGATTTCTCTGGTCACACAAAGGTGTGGCTTCTGCAAATCTGGCAAATGAAAACCATCATAGCTTTTCTTAACACTGACTAGCTAAACCATGCCAGAAATGGAAACCTTTTTCCTGGTCAACTTGCACTCTGCACTACTCAGTATTTATAGCCTAACTTCTCACCCAAGGTTGTAGTCATGTCTACATACATCCAGCTTCCGTTTGCACACTGCTGACAATAGAGGACTCACTCCCTTTTGAGGCAACACCTTCCATCTTCAGATAATTGTTAAAAAGCTCATCTTCACATTGATCTGAAACTTCTGCCCATCCTTTGGCGCAATCAAGATAAATCTAGCTCATCTTTCCCAAAGCAGATCCTCAGTATTTAAAGATATCTCTCTTTTTCCCTTGAGGACTCTCACCTTCCAGAAAAGTGGAAGGAAATAAAATCTCCAGCCCCTTCAACTATTGCTCACATAACACAGTTGGCCAGCCCCTCTTTGTGCTGATTTCCTGTATGAGCATGCCCCTGCTTCTAAGCGACACTCTGGAAGCTCCCTGCCCAGATCTGGACACAGCCTGAAAGCTGCAAACCAAGAGGGAACATTTACCACCTCCTTGTGCAGCCTGAGATCATTTGAGTGGTCCCAGCCACCACTTCACATTGTTAGCACAAGCACAGGACATGATAAAGTAGAGAACCCCATTACTTCTCAAAAGCTCTTCAGCTATCATCTTGCGGATGAGGCCCTGGGAACCCACTCTTTCGTTATAGTCCAACTCTCACATCCATACATGACTACTGGAAAAACCATAGCCTTGACTAGATGGACCTTTGTTGGCAAAGTAATGTCTCTGCTTTGTAAAATGCTGTCTAGGTTGGTCATAGTTTTTCTTCCAAGGAGTAAGCATCTTTTAATATTATGGCTGCAGTCACCATCTACAGTGATTTTGGAGGCCAAAAAAATAACATCTCTCACTGTTTCCATTGTTTCCCCATCTATATGCCATGAAGTGATGGGACCGGGTGCCGTGATCTTAGTTTTCTAACGTTGAGTTTTAAGCCTAGTTTTTCACTCTCTTCTTTCACTTTCATCAAGACGCTCTTTAGTTCTTCGCTTTCTGCCATAAGGGTGGTGTCATCTGCTTATCTGAGGTTATTGATATTTCTCCTGGCAATCTTGATTCCAGCTTGTGCTTCATCTAGCTGGGCATTTCGTATGGCATACTCTGCATATAAGTTAAATAAGCAGGGTGACAATATACAGCCTCGAAATACTCCTTTCCTGATTTGGAACCAGTCTGTTGTTCCATGTCCAGTTCTAACTGTTGCTTCCTGACCTGCATAGAGGTTTCTCAGGAGGCAAGTCAGGTGGTCTGGTATTCCCATCTCTTGAAGAATTTTCCATAGTCTTTCATGTCTGGAGTCTTAATTCCTGATTTGAACAATTAAATCAAGATTTCTAAATGATAGAAGAATATGAGCACTGAAAAAATTCCACCTTCTTTTTTTTAATTTTAATTGAAATTTAGCTGATTTACAACGTTGTATTCATTTCAGGTGTACAGTAAAATGATTCAGGTATACATATACTCCTTTTTCACATTGTCTTCTATTGTAGGTTATTACAAGACATTAAGTCCTTACTGTGCTATATTATAGGTCCCTATATAAAATAGGTTCTCTATTTTATATATATTAATGTGTACATTAGTCAATCGCAACTTTTAATTTATTGCTCTCTCCCTCCCTCTTGGTAACCATAAATTTGTTTCTATGTATGTGAGTCTATTTCTGTTTTGTAAATAAGTTTGTTTGTATCATATTTTAGATTTCATATCATACAATATATATCTTTCTCTTTCTGGCTTACTTAGTATAATTATCTCTAGGTCCAACCATGTTGCTGCAAAACCACAATATATTCAACCAGTTCTCTTTAAAGCCCTAGGGTATGCTGTCTTCCAACCTTCTTCATGGGAATAGAAGGTTGGAAGGTTATTACACATCTTGCCTGTGAGTTCTGAAATAAATCATCCTCTATAACAAGCTTCTCCTTAGGAGACCTTGTCCATAATGGGGCCAGCTTCCTGGAAGGCAGCTTGCCCTTCTGAGTTTCCTGATCTGTGAGTATTCTGACTCCACAATCTTCAAGCCATGGAATAATGGGCAAATGGTCTAACTTCTCTGAACTTCTTGTTTCTCACATATAAAATTACGTTTTTATTAACTGTTTACTAGAACTTCATTTTTTTTCTTTCTTGCATTCTACTACCTGGAGTGTTCTCTTTCAGGGCAGTTTAAACAGATGATGTACATACATTGTGACAGACTTCAGGGCAAAAAGGCACTATAATGCAGGGATTTCCCTGGAAGTCCAGTGGTTAAGACTCTACCTTTCAATGCAAGGTGTCCAGGTTCCATCCCTGATTGGGGTGCTGAGATCCCATATGTCTCACAGCAAAAAAAAGAAGCAATATTGTAACAAATTTAATAAAGACTTTTTTTAAAAGGCACTATAGCACAACTTCAAATATTTCCATCCCAGCCCCTCTGTAGCCTCTCCTGGTCGCAGTTGGGCTGCAGAACCTGGAGCAACACTATGACCACAAGAAGGCTGGCTTCCGGGGCTGCTTGTTCTTTTTCTGGTCCATAGAGCTGCCATGCTGAAGTGTTTGTCCAGGCTTCCATTCGGCAGTCCACACTCATCAGTCATTTCATTGAGTGCCTGCTCCATAATAGGCTCTGGAATAAGCACCGGACATAAGGACACTCTTCCCTGAGTAGAATACATTTTAGCAAGGGTCATCCCACATGGTCTGCAAAAGTGCTAAGGGTAATAATAGTTGAATATGGCTGAAGTCCATACAAAGTATGGAAGCGCTCAAAGGAAAGAATGTTCAATTCTCCCTGATTGGAAGTGGGCATCGACAACTAGAAAGACTTCCTAGGGAACATTTCTGGATGAGATCATACATTCTCTTAGGAGACAGACCTTTTTGCCTTAGGTGCTATTGTTCTACCAGGAGCCCAGTGGAAGTTTCGGGCTCCAAAGGAGACTGAGACATAGCATTTGTTTATATTTCCTGATGAAGTGATAAGGAAAGGGAAACATAGACTCTTACCAGAATACATTGAGTTTGAGACTGTCCTCATGGTAAGTCTGGGAAATTTACTATAGTCAGGGTCTAGTTAGGGTAAACCTGGTGGAGCCCATAACCCTGATCTCACTCCCAAACTCTACCACCTTGCCTCCTGCCAGGAAAGACAGCCTCAGGAACAAAGCTTTTCTTTGCTGAGCTTGCATTTGAAGGTAAAGACATTGTACTGTCTGAAGGATATTTCCCTCAAGATATGACAGAATCTGGTGGGCCATTATTTGTCACTCAAAGCAAAACAAAGCATTACCCGATGTCAGCTGCCCTTAATGTAAGCTTTGTTCTCTCTCAGACCAAGTTTGAAGCAGAGCTCAGCACATCTTTTTGTTCCTCAAAAGAAAAAAGGAAAAATCTGCTTATACGTGAAACAATAGTGAGTAGTACTGGATTCAGGGGAGATTTTAAAAGGGAACTCAACTCACACAGCTAGAACATATATGATTTCCATTTCCTTTCCATTATTTAGGGTCTTTTAGTTGGCTCTCTCCATTGTTTGTGTCTTCTGTTGTTTTGGGGAATAATTTTCATTCATTTAAAATCTTCACCTTCCCCAAAGAATTCAGGATGTATTTGGATTTTAGTTAAGCCTTTATAAAAAGGATGATATGCTTGGTATACATTTGGGTTTATTCTAACTTTGGTGACCTGTAGTTACAACCTGTCCCGCACCACCTATATATATCAAAGACAAAACTGGCAGAAGAAAGTGTTTCTTGCACAGCTTCAAGTCAATACTTCTTCACCATCAAAGCAAAACCACAAAGGTTAATGTTCCCAAGAAAGAATTAGGAGGAGGAAAACACCCTTCCAGAATGTGAGGGGCAGGGTAAGCCTGTTCTTTCTAGGCTAACTGCACTGTAGACGGAGGTCATAGAAAACACATGTCCCAACTCTCCTTCTTTGTGCCAAAGTCCCAGTTGGGAGAGGCATTTTATGTAGGCTTAGGGAAAATTGAAACAAACGACATTTCCTTCTGTTCTGCTTTGAATGGACAATGCTCCCAAGAGAACCTTGGAAAGAGCTTTCTGGGATGATTGAGTCAAACCCAGTATGAAGGACGACAGCATGAGAGAGTAGCTCAGAGAGGTGACTAGAAAAATAAAGTTCTTGCTCCCCCACAGCCTGTGCTGGGCCTGTGGAGACAGAGAAGCTTCTGGGTGCCTTGAGGATGGAATAAAAAGACCTTGAGGGAACAAGTGTCTGATGAGACCTGGAAATTAGGCCCACATGACACAGAAAAGTTATCATTGACAGCAAAGAGCCAGGGCCACAGCCCTCGCAATGAGTGTGGAGCCAAACCAAACCAACCTCCCTACGTCACAGACCCAAGAGGATCCAGAAGAAACTACATGAATCCAAAGTCTTCTCTCTCCATCAGGCACTCAGAGGCCATATTGCCAGGAAAGAGAGAGAAAATACCTAAGAGCCTGAGCGTTTAAACAAAAGGAGGTGAATGATCCCAAAGATATTATTTAAACCAACACTGATAGGGAGTTACATTGAAAATTATTAAACACTTGACCAAAACAATCAAAAGGGACTGAATATTGAATCCATGTGCTCTGCAGGAAAACATGAATTCATAAAGGTCAGAGACAGTAGGAGACCACACTTCAGATTCATCCTGGCGTGTTTATCCTACTGGTTTATTAAGTATTCCTCATGGTACTAAAAATCAAACAAACAAAACATTTAAGGAATAAAGAAGGCATATATCCATAAAGGCATTTAAGACCAGACAAACAACAGCAAACAGGAGAGGTCCACAAAATTTTGGAAGCTTGAAAACAGATGGAACTTTGATATCTGATCTGGAAGAGCAAATGAGGGGAAAACCGAGACTGTAAGTTGCTCAACTCATTAGAAGCACAGCAGTTTCCACTGTGAAGCTCTGGAAAGTTAAGGGATTGAAGAGAACATGCCAGTTAGTGTTATAAGTGGGTCTAGAAACCAATGTTGAACTACTCACCCAGACTCAGCCATCCTTCAGGGGCTCAGAGCTTCCCTCTCCCAGCACAATGTCAGCTGGAGCTGAACAGATGAGAATAGAGTTTGCAGGATCCCAAACTGGGCTAAGAAGCTCTTTGTCTTGTGGGATAGAAGACTCTGGTGTGTGGGAACAGACAAAAAGTGGGGAACAGATGGAAAGGGATAAAAGAAAGAACTGTAGGGAAGCTGTAAGAATCGGGAAGAATACAGAAAGAGGGAAGAATGGAGTGTTCATGTTGGACACCCTCCAAAGACCTGCTTGACAAGGTTCTGGCCTCTCTTGTGGAAGAAAAAAAAAGAGAAAGTTAGATACAGCAGGCCCAATCTCCAGGCCTCTGATTTTGGTAGTGTTTCAAGATATCAAAATAATTTATTAAGCCTCCATGGGGATCCATAGATAAATTGTCTGGGGTACATGGGGATGGCCCATTAACCCTCAAGTTTGTAGCGATCACACAGACACTGGCCCACCCCACTGAAAATTAACAGGAAAGGAAGAGGACTGAAAAGCAAGCAACACCAGCCATGAGTCAAATTTTTTAACTACACCTTTCCCTAAAATAACTAACCGCTTCCCCTTCAGATCAGAAAGAAAAATCTCAGATCCAAAAATTGTACTATTAAAATTATAGAAACTCCCCTGATGATTCAGTGGAGTTTAAGACTCCGAATGCAGGGACTTGATTTGATCCCTGGTCAGGGAACTAGATCCCATATGCCACAACTAAGATCCAGAACAGTCAAATTTTAAAAATAAACTATTATAGTTTTGGAGATAAAAGTAAGCATGGGGATTGGAATTCGTAATGTTAGTTTTAATCTCTCCTCTAACACTCAACGCTTAACGAGTACCTACTAGATTTCATACACTGTTCTAGACACTTGGGATGCAGCATTGAAAGGATAAACAAGATCCCTTCCCTCATCGAGCTTAGATTCAAACAAAGAGAGATATATGTGAGGAAATGGATTGGGGAAAAAAATAAAATCATGATAATTGTTATCATGGAAATTGAATCCTATGTAAGAGGAATTTAGAGGGAATGGGGAAAGTCCTGTGTGTGAAGATGAGAGTTGACCTGTCCCCTGACACAGCCAATCACACAAAATATCAGGGAAGAGAGTTCCAGGCAAAGGGGACAGCAGGGACAAAGGCTTTGATGGAGGAATCTGACAGCCAAGGCCAGCCAGCGTCGCTGGAGCACAGCGGGTAGAAGAAAAGCAGGTGGAGGAATGTTGGCCAGGAAGGTACCTTATAGAACTTGGATGTTATTCTAAATACAGGGAAATCCACTAAAGAGGCTTACATTTGTGATTAACATACTCTTTTTTAATAATAGATCATTGGCTGAAGGAGGATTTGGCAAGAAAGGAAAATGAACAGAAAAGGTCAGTGAGATGTGTGGACTCCTAGGAGAGTGAGGTGTTGAAAGCAGAGACAAGGGAAGAAAGAGGAATAAGCAGCCATCTGGGTATGATGCGGCTGAAAATCCTGAATGGAGAGAGAAATATATGTATTGAATTTTGCAAGTCAGTAGAAAATAGAAAAAGAACCCCTTGAGGAGAGGTGGGGAGGCTACCCTTCATGCACTGAAGAGTCAGGAAGTGCAACCATTGGGGAGATGACTCTCAAAATCTTTTGCTACGACAAAGAGCAGAGAAATGCGGTGAAAGCCTTGGGAAGGAAGGAAACACAACAGCAAATATCACACTGATGGGGAATTTCCAATAGAAGAAGCAGGCAGTGGATGATGCTCAAGAAGACGGTGGACCACTCCGATAGCATGTCGTGGAGGAAAGGCATAGACCCAGGGGTATTTCACACAAAGTAAATGTTGTTGTTGTTGTTGTTGTTGTTGCTGTTGTTCAGGTGCTACGTTGTATCTGACTCTTTGCTACCCAATAAACTGCAGCACGCAAGGCAAAGGTAAGGGTGAAGGGAACAAAGGAGAATATGGGCACAGAAATCTGTGAAATGTAGATTTGCCTCAAAATACAAGGAAGTTTCTCTGTTGATATCGTCTCAGTGAAAAATGTGCAGGAGGAGCCGGTAGAAGACATGGAAAGTATGAAGAGAAGAAAGTAGGAAGTCATTTTAAAAAGTGGGCAAGGGAATCAGGCAGGTATGAACCTCATCTCACAGCATTGTCATACAAGAATTGTAGCTTTCTATAGTATAATCAGGCAGGTATGAACCTCATCTCACAGCATTGTCATGCAGGAATTGTAGCTTTCTTTAGTATACGGTAATGGAACTTATCTTTAGCCTAGGATTCCACTCCACTTGGTGGCAAAAGCTTGATGATGGTCAATTCAGGATCTTTCTCTTTTCTTAAAGCTTACATTTGACTTTTTGTTGTTGTTGTTATACCATACATATTTCTTGATCTTAGTTCTCCAACCAGGTATCAAACCCATGCCCACTGCAATAGAAGCACTGAGTCTTACTGGACTACCAGGGAGTTCCTACATTTGACTTCGAATATAGGTTGAGGCTTAGCACCAGGACACAGAAGGTGTGACTTAGCATCTATGGAAATCTCTCTGGCATCCACCAAGATGTTTTTATTCCTATGGGGTCTTGAATCCTGAGTTCACACACATCACTGTAGCTGTCCTTGGTCTCTATCTCCAAAGCTCTGTCAAGGCCAGATTACCCTGAACTAACTTTGTCCTGCTCTGAAACACGGGATTATTCCACTGCCCAAAGCGGGGATTCCAGAAGTGTTGATGCCAAGGATTAGGAGATGAGAAGAAGGAAATGATTATCCGACGTGTGGATATCAAGGAACTGATAGATTAGGGCGTGAGCTGGTTCTTTTATGTGGATCATACAGTTATCCTAAATGACAGAACTAGAGACGAAGAGCAAGGGAAGGATCCAGGGGTATAAGTCTTCAGGGAGAGAGAGGAGAAAACAGGAGGCCAGCCATCAGCAGTGAGGATTAGAATGATGATATCTGAGTTGAATGCACTGGGGTTCGGAGGAGCTGGATGTTTCTTTGTTTTCACTTGTTTATTTGTTCTGATGGAGGAAAGAAGAGAAATGGCTTGGAAGCAGCATTTGAGAGTCAGGGATACATCTGCATCATTTTTTGGCCTTGATGTTTATGAGATGTGAGAGAGAGAGAGAGAGAGAGAGCGAACCTTTATTTGAGAGATGACTGAGAGACACCCTATCCTCCCAGAAGAACCTGTTTAAAGAAAAGGCAAGGTTGTGGAAGGAAGGTCCAGAGAACTATTTGAAGATAAAGACAACTCAGCAAATCACAGACCAGTGGAAAGAGGAAGCCGAGGACTGGGTCTGTGTAGGAGTTATACAGAGAAATGGGAGAGAAGCTACCAGTGAATCACAGATCACAGGCAGGCTTAGATGTGCGGCCTTCCCAGATCACTTAAACCCCCTGAATGGCTTCTATGGAGAGTGGGATGTATATATGCTCTCCACTCCACACAGGGAAATGTACAAGTTAAATGAAAGTGCTAGGAAATATTGATATGCCCAGGCCCATGAGATGTGGCATGGGATCACACTTGGGCACCCCAGTCACCTAAATCAAAACACCCTGAGACAAATATTACTCCAGAATCAAGCATCGTGTTGCATCTCAAACGTCCAAGGGCCATGGAATTTCAGGGGGAAGAGCAGGCAGAGAAAGCTTTGGTGTCTGCTGGGCGAGAGTCGCTGTGTGATGTGGAAACTCACCCAGGACTGGAAGATGGGGTAAAGTTAGCACAGAGGGAAAAGAGAACATTCCAGCTACATTGATCTTCGAGTATTTCCCTTCTTTGTTATCATCTCTTGAGGAATGAGAAACCCCCCCGTTTACACATGGTTATTCCCTCTGAGTATATTGGAATAATGCTGTCTTTTTTCACTCCCACCTTTTATGTAGATCTAATTTCCAAATCTAGTTTATTCAGAACTTCAAAGCTAAAAAGGCTCATCTCTGTACTCTCTTTGACATCCCAACATCTACCAGGAAGGTGCCCTTTCACAGATCATTTTTTTCAACCATATATCTCTTTTCATGTATTGCTGTTATTGCTGTTTAGGAGCTAAATTATGTCCAACTCTTTTGTGACCCCATGGACTGTAGCCCACCAGACTCCTCTGTCCACAAGACTTCCCAGGCAAGAGTACTGGAGTGGGTTGCCATTTCCTTCTCCAGGGGATCTTCCCAACCCAAGAATCAAACCTGTGTCTCCTGCTTGGCAGGCAGATTCTTTACCACTGAGCAACCTTGGAAGCCCCTTAAAGAGAACTTTAGATATACATTTAATTTTTTAGCTATAATATATATATATTTATTATATATGATTCTATGGAATGTAGAGTAAATATTTAAGAGAATGAATTAGATCCAATATATTGATCTAGTCCAAGAGGGCTATCTTTGATGTATATTTTTATTGTTGTTGAAGTATCATTGGTTTTAGTTTCAGGAGTGTGGTAAAATGATTCAGTTATAGTTTTCAGATTCTTTCCTCATATAGGTTATTATAGGATGTTGAATATAGTTCCCAGTGCTACACAGTAAATCTTTATTTTTTTCTATTTTATACATAGTAGTGTGTATCTGTTCAGCCCAAACTCCTAATATATCCATCATCCCTCACCTCCTTTTCCCCTTTGGTGTCCGTAAGTATTTTTGATGTCTGTGAGTCTGTTTCTGTTTTGTAAGTAAATTCATTTGCCTTATTTTTCATATTCTATATGTAATTGATATCACATAGTGTTTGTCTTTGTCTGATTTACATCATTTAGTTTAATAATCTCTAGTTCCATCCATGTTGCTGCAAAAGGCAACATTTCGTTCTTTTTGTATGGCAGCAATATTCCATTGTATACACGTGCACATCTTTATCCATTCATCTGTCGACAGACATTTAATTTGCTTCCATGTCTTAGCTATTGCAAACAGTGCTGCTATGAACACTGGGGTACATGTTAGGTACACATTTTCTATTAATGCATTAACAGCATTTGATGCTGTATTTATTATAGAAAGATATTTGGTTCTAAATTATAAAACAATCAGAGACTATAAATGCAGAAGAAAGTCTTCAAATATTTCTTTTAAAACATGAGAATCTCTTCATTTTTCTTTGTAGTTCTTTATTAAATTAAAAGTAACCACCTCCTACTTAGAGCTCTCTATGTGCCAACCACCTGGTGAAACACTTTCCACATCTCATCTCATTTAATCTTCATAAACATGCAATGAAGTAAACACTACTCTTTCTCCAGTTTTATTGAGAAATAATTATATCACTATATACGTTTAGGGTGTACAGCATGATGGTTTGATTCAGTTAACATCCATCATCTCAGATAGATACAATTTTAATAAACCAAACAAAATATTCTCCTTGTGATAAGAACTCTTAGTAACCACTTCCTTAATAATTTTCCTGTATCTATAGCATGTGAAAGGGCTCAATTGTGTCTGACTCTTTGCGACCCCATGGACTATAGCCTTCCAGGCTCCTCTGTCCATGGAATTCTTCAAGCCAGAATACTGGAGTGAATAGTCATTGCCTTCTCCAGGGGATCTTCCCAACCCAGGGATCGAACGCACGTCTCCTGCATCACAGGAGGATTCTTTACTGTCTGAGTCACCAAGGAAACCCAAAAATACTGTAGTGGGCAGCCTTTCCCTTCTCCAGCATATCTTCCCCACCAAAGAATCGAACCAGGGCCTCCTGCATTGCAGGCAGATTCTTTACCAGTTGAAACATACAGCCACGTTAACTGCAGTTCTGTTGTACGTCACATCCCCAGTGCTTACTTACCTTAGAATGCAGAGATCATACCTTTTGGCCACCTTCCTCCAGTTCTTCCTTTGCCTTATCCCCAAACTCTGATCACAGGTTTGATCTCTTTTTATATGAATTTGATATTTGAGGGCTTTATGTCATTTTTGTTTTAGATTCTTCGTGTGAGATCATGCAGTATTTGTCTTTCTGGCTCATTTCACCTAGTAAGCCCTCAGGTTTCATCCATGTTGTCCCGCAGAGTGGGAGTTCATCATTTTTCATGGCTGAATAATACTCCATTGGGTAAATACTACTCCTCTCCATTTTCTTAGTTAAGAAATTGAGGTACAGACAGGTTAAGTAACTTACCAGAGATTACACAGTTCGGAATGGGTCCATCTGGGGCTAGAGTCCAGAGTGATGCCTAGATGCCTAGCCTCTTAACTATGTTCTGCTGTTTGATAGTCAGTATGAGCTGTGAAAATACGAGCCTTAGTCTGACACCTATGAGTTAAGTGAATATATATATGTATGTGCTCTTGAATCCACAGACAACTAATATCAGTTTTCTAGAACTTCAAGGATTTGAATAACAGGTCACAACCAGTGACCAGGATGATTGAAGGGTTGGTTGAGGACAATTGATGGAGGAGCCAGTTTGAGCTTTCAGCTATATGCTACATGGTGTCACCCTAATAGTCACCACCAGGATAAAGAGCACCGGCCTCTCTTAATTTTTCTAACATGTTCTAAAGCCAGTTGGAAGGTAACACCTAAAATAAAATTACAAAGAAACTCCTAGGAAGAACACTGTTTCTCTGCATCTGAGATGATACTTTCAAAGGCATTTGTTCTGCCAGCATCAGGCTCATACTTATTCGAAAAAAAGGAAGAGCAATCTGATCATGATGGCCCTAAAACTTTTAGATCTCCTACCTGGCAAGCAATTTTGCTTTCTTAAGCATTTTGATAAATTAACTTTGCTCTCCTGCCAAAAGGCCTCGGCTGAGAACACCCAGTTATTAGTACAAATCTAAGGAGCTATCACCCTATCCTATTTTCAATTGAACTTGACCTTGAAGAAGTGTTAAGTATGACTTGTTTAGAGGAGAGGAGGAGAGAATTACTTCATTCTCCTGCCTCTGTCAGCTCTTCTTTATCAGAAGAATTTTACACCAAGAAGAACCTGCAACATAATGAATTACTAATGTGTGAAATCCGCCGGAGAAGATGGACTGCTGCTCTGCAATGATGGGGCTGAAAATGTCCTACTGTAAATAGATTTTCATAAGACATTCCTGTCACTTTGCCTAGTGAAGTAATTTTCCCATCATGGAATCTTTAGGTGGGACATGGGAGGAAAGAGAGAAAATGCTTGGATCTTTTTATAAAGGAAGCTTGCCTGTTGTGTTTCACCTGCAATTTGATCTTCAAATCATATGAAATCCATATGACCTACATTCCACAAAAAAAAAAAAAAAGAAACCAAGAAGATGGCAATTTATTGGCAACTGACAGTTCTATATTAAAAAATAATAATAATAAAGCTTGTATTTTCAGTTGGGATTTGTCTATTCTGTCAAAGTTCCCTGAATGGAAAGCTCAGTTTTTCTGACCATCTGAATCCTTTGCACTGCACACTGATCAGCCTCACTTCCATCTCACCTTTTTGCTTTGTCACCAAAGACAATGTTTCACAGTCAATGATCCTATTCTCACCTTTCTCAGCACATCTAGTCAGTCACCTGGTCCCCTGATATTGTTTTTTAATGTGTCCCACACCTATACTTTCACCCCCATCTCCAATACCACCAACCCTTTTCTGGATGCTGCTCTAGGCAATGACTTTTATTTTTATTAATTTTTATTGGAATATAGTTGTTTACAATCTTGTGTTGATTTCTACTGTACAGCAGAGTGAATCAGTTATGCATATACATATATCCACTCTTTTTTAGATTTCCTTCCCATTAGGTCATCACGGAGCATTGAGTAGGATTCCCTTTGCCAAACAGTAGGTTCTCATTAGTTAAATACTTATACATAGTAGTGTATATATGTCAACAGCAATCTTCCAGTTCATCCCATCCCATCATCCCCCGTTGGTAACCATAAGTTTGTTTTCTACATCTGTAATTCTATTTCTTCTTCACAAATAAGTTCATCTGTAGCATTTTTCTAGATTCCACATATATGTGATATTATACAATGTTTACCTTTCTCTGTCCGGCTTACTTCAGTTAGTATGATCATCTCTAGGTCCATCCACGTTGCTACAGATGGCATTATTTTGTCCTTTTTATGGCTGAATAGTATCCCACTGTATATAGGCACCACATCTTCTTTATCCATTCCTCTGTTGATGGACATTTAGGTTGCTTCGATGTCCGGGCTCTTGTAAATAGTCCTTCGGTGAACATTGGGGTGCATGCATCCTTTTGAATTTTGGTTTCCTTTGGATATTTAGGCAATGACCTTTATACAAGAGAAATCTGACCATCTAAGCCTTTAGTGGTTCCCCATTACCATCAAGATAAAGTGCCATCTTTTCATGTGTTTGTTAGCCATCCGTATGTCTTCTTTGGAGAAATGTCTATTTAGTTCTTTGGCCCATTTTTTGATTGGGTCATTTATTTTTCTGGAATTGAGTTGCATAAGTTGCTTGTATATTTTTGAGATTAGTTGTTTGTCAGTTGTTTCATTTGCTATTATTTTCTCCCATTCAGAAGGCTGTCTTTTCACCTTGCTTATATTTTCCTTTGTTGTGCAGAAGCTTTTAATTCTAATTAGATCCCATTTGTTTATTTTTGCTTTTATTTCCAGAATTCTGGGAGGTGGATCATAGAGGATCCTGCTGTGATTTATGTCAGAGAGTGTTTTGCCTATGTTCTCCTCTAGGAGTTTTATAGTTTCTGGTCTTACATTTAGATCTTTAATCAATTTTGACGGGGATGACCCAGAGGGATGTTGTGGGGAGGGAGGTGGGAGGGGGGTTCATGTTTGGGATCGCATGTACACCCGTGGTGGATTCATGTCAATGTATGGCAAAACCAATACAGTATTGTAAAGTAAAATAAAGTAAAAACAAAAATTTTAAAAAAAAAAGATAAAGTGCCAATACCTCAAAACAATTCATGCAAGCCTTACTTGCAAAAGATTTCCAAGAGATTTTGATCCCTAAAATAACCCCAAACTCCCAAATCTGCACCAGCAGGAAGCAGGCTGAGAACCTTCTGTAGCCTTCAGGAAGGATACACTCTCCAGTGCCCAAGTCAGATTGAATCATGAACAATAAAAAAGCAAAAAAGAATTCTCTTGGGCAAAGCCAGAGGTCACTGAAACCAAAAGACAAGAGATTTCTTCCAGTAGAAAAACCAGAAGCTACTAAACGGAGCCAGTAAATGAATTTACACTGCTGCCAGGGCAGGGAAGCTTCAAAGTGCCTGCTGGGCTGAATTTGATAAATGCTATGGCTTCCCTGGTGGCTCAGATGGTAAAGAGACCAGCTGCAATGCAAGAGGCCTGGGTTAAACCCCTGGGTCAGGCAGATCCCCTGGAGAAGGGAATGGCAACCTACTCCAGAATTCTTGCCTGGAAAATCCCTCGGACAGAGGAGCCTGGTGGGCTACAGTCCATGAGGTCACAAAGAGCTGGACAGGACTGAAGGCCTTTCACTCACTTCACTCACGGCTCTGTGATGCGGTCCTTCACATTCCATGCCTTTCAGAATGAGAGCTTTTGTGGTGGTTATTCACTTGCTAGCCCTGCCATGGTCTATTATGTGGGGTTGGGATTGTCAGGTTGTCACTGGACCACAGATGCCTCACGCAAACCTGACATAGAGAATTCCCATCACCCAGAGCTTCTGGGCTCTTCAGGTGCATTAACCAGATAGGACTTCAGAAATTGTCTTCCTTCGTAAAGGTGGTACCAGATAGAGAAATGTGTTCTACCTATGAAAAGAAAAGTGCAAGCTGGTATTTGGGTAGCAGAAAAGTGAGCTGTGCCAGAGACTATATTCTTCCATCCTCTCCTTTTCTCTCATAATAATCAGACTGCATGTTTTAGCCATGGGGGAACATACCCCTACACCCCCAAAATAATAAAGACCGCTTTTCTTAATCTTTGTTGTAATTAGAGGTAGCCGTGTAACTAAGTTCTGCCTAAAAAATTATGAACAAAATGATCTGTAAGACTTCCAAATTGTATCCTCAGGGGGGACATGCTCTCTTCTCCTTTCCTCCTTCCTTCTTTCTGGATGTGAAAGTGATGAGAGGATCTGGAAGAACCATGTAGGCCACTGAGATGATACTACGCATTGAGAAGGGCAGGGCAGCAAGGTAGAGGGAGCCTGGGCCCCTGCTGAGCATGAATCCCATGACGGCACCAGACCACCTACCAGAAAAATAAACTTCTGACTTGTCTGAAGAACTATTATTTGTTGTTTCTGTTTATTTAGATGTTAACTAAAATGTTATGAGACAAGTTAATGACTGTATCTATGACATCATGGATAATACTATTTATCCACCCACTGTCTCTTAACAAGTTCTTACAAAGACTTGCACTAGTATTTCAGAGTTGATATCTTCACTGATGCCAACAAATAAAACAAAACAACCACTCCCACGTGTGACACATGTTCAACAAATCCATTTCATCTTCCTCTTGGGCATATAGGAAGACTCTTTTTACCCACATGTGTTACAGGTGGGTTGGATCATATGACTCAGGTCTGACCAATAAAAAGTAGGGGAAAGTGGTACACAGCACTTCCTGGCATGATTCGCAAAATCTTCCTGCTAAACTATTCACTCTCATCTCCTCCTCTTGCGGTAACCTTAGAGACCTCATGTTGAAGATGGAGATGTCACCAGACAGCTGTGAAGGACCCTGATCCTAAAGGCCCGCATGGAGCAGAATCCCTCTGCCCACTGGTGTTGAAATGCAACAAGAACAGGCAATACATTTTTAATTGTTCTAAACCACTGAGATTAGGGGGCTTTGACTTTTGGTTTGTTTGGGGGCTTTTGTGAGTATCTGTGTCATTACTGCAGCATATCAGTCATAGCATAATACAGCCATTAACTTGCAGCATATCATGGCCTTTGTTTTCATAAAATATATCAGGAGAAATATGTTAAAAGGCTTTTTAAAATTTGGCTGTCACTACATGAGAACTGATTTATGTCTGCCTGTTAATCCCTTTCATTTGAGGGATTAACAAACACACATGCACACATGCACACTTTCATGCATCTACTGTTTAAAAATGTTTCTTCAACTTTCCCCCCTGTTTTTTGTTTCTTTCTTAAATGGCCATAATACAGGGTTGAGATGTTTGCTGTGGTGTTGTGTTTCTTTTTTTCTTTTTTAATTGGAGGCTAATTACTTTACAATATTGTGGTGGTTTTTGCCATAGATTGACATGAATCAGCCATGGGTGTACATGTGTCCCCCATCCTGAACCCCCTCCCACAGCTCTCCCTATGCCACCCCTCAGGGTGGTCCCAGTGCACAGGCTTTGTGTGCCCTGTTTCATGCATCAAACTTAGAGTGGTGATCTGTTTCACATATGGTAATATACATGTTTCAATGCTATTCTCTCAAATCATCCCACCCTCACCTTCACCCACAGAGTCCAAAAGTCTGTTCTTTATATCTGTGTCTCTTTTGCTGTCTCACATACAGGGTCATCGCCACCATCTTTCTAATTCCATATATATGCGTTAATGTACTATATTGGCATTTTTCTTTCTGATTTTCTTAACTTTATATAATCGGCTCCAGTTTCATCCTCCTCATTAGAGCTGATTCAAATGCATTCTTTTTAATACCTGAGTAATATTCCATTGTGTATATGTACCACAGCTTTCTTTTCCATTTGTCTGCTGATGGACATCTAGGTTGCTTCCATGTCCTGGCTGTTATAAACAGTGCTGTGATGAACATTGGGGGGTACACGTGTCTCTTTCAATTCTGGTTTCCTCCGTGTGTATGCCCACCAGTGGGATTGCTGGGTCATATGGCAGTTCTATTTCCAGTTTTTTAAGGAATCTCCACACTGTTCTCCATAGTGGCTGTACTAGTTTGCATTCCCACCAACAGTGTAAGAAGGTTCCCTTTTCTCCACCTCTCCAGCATTTATTGTTTATAGACTTTTGGATCGCAGCCATCCTGACTGGCGTCAGATGGTACCTCATTGTGGTTTTGATTTGCATTTCTCTTATCATGAATGATGTTGAGCATCTTTTCCTGTGTTTGTTAGCCATCTGTATGTCTTCTTTGGAGAAATGTCTGTTTAGTTCTTTGGCCCATGTTTCAATTGGGTCATTTATTTTTCTGGTTGACCTGCATGAGCTGCTTATATAGTTTTGAGATTAATTCTTTGTCAGTTGCTTCATTTGCTATTATTTTCTCCCATTCTGAAGGCTGTCTTTTCACCTTGCTTATAGTTTCCTTCGTTGTGCGAAAGCTTTTAAGTTTAATTAGGTCCCATTTGCTTATTTTTGTTTTTATTTCCATTACTCTGGGAGGTGGGTCATAGAGGATCCTGCTGTGATTTATGTCAGAGAGTGTTTTGCCTACTTTTTCCTCTGGGAGTTTTATAGTTTCTGGTCTTATGTTTAGATCTTTAATCCATTTTGAGTTTCTTGGTTAGTATGTCTTTCTACATTTCTGGGGCCCCTGTGGCAATATGTGATGATTGTTCTACTCTTAGTGGGAAAACCAGCTTTTTTAACTAGACAGTTCTGTCTTCTAAGATGAAAGCACAAAGTTTACAACAGAATATTTATTGGTTTTCCCCATTTTTCGAGGGTGACCTTGGGGGACTTGCTTTTGTTTAGACAAGGAAATTAATGCTATAACTCCCAAGGATATTTTGAGTTGCTCAGATAACTCCCAGTACTATTAAATGTTAAGAAATATTGCTAACCAGTGAGCATTTTTACCTAAATCTTGTTGTTTTAGAAAAGTGCGCACAAATCACCATAATGGGCAGAGAGAGTTACCAAATTGTACAATTTGGCTGGTCCTTTTAATGTAATCTTTTCTTATTTTAGTTCTGTCAAAGCCTCATTTATTGCCCACTGTGCTGCTGAATCTTTAGATTTAAAATAAACAGTTCCAACAAAACCAAAATAATTCAGAACGTCAGTGTGGTGTATTTTCTTTATTGAAAAAGTGCACTTGAATAACACAGCTGTGGCTTGAAAGGAAAAGAGAGAGAAATTATTTTAAATGTGTGGATACAGAGCAACTGACAGAGAGGAGAAGAAATAATCCATCTTTCCCCAGTGCAGTAGCCAAATGTGCCCTTCAGCTGAACACACAACTGGGCAGGAAAGAACAAATAGGAAACTAAAAACATCTTCTGAATATTCTCATAGAGAGCACTTAAAAATGCTTTATACAAGTCGACTTGACAAAGTATGCTTCTAGAAGTTTCCCAAATAAGAGTCTGAATTCTAACCATCTACAGCAAGCAGTACTCGGTAGTTTCAAAGACATGTTTACAGCAATAAGTTATCAGGAAGCTCAACTGCTATCACAACAATAAAAAGCTTTAAGCTACTCCTTGCCTCCCCATTGCTAAGGAAGCCCTTTCTCTCTTGGGTCATTGTTTTTTAATCATGCTTGAAGATTGCAAAGAAAGAACTTAACAATCTATGTTGCATACTGATGACTAAATTTCAACAAGAACACTTCAGCTGGCCTTGGTCATCTATTTTTTCAAAGCTGAAAAAATAAATACACAAAACAGACAAATTTTTTTCAGAATTTCAAATATGTATTAGAATCTGTCTTTTTTTTTTTTTTTTCCTGAAGCTCAGTGAACAGGCGAAGGGCTTCTTGGCCCCAGAAGATAGCTTCATATTCCGTGTCACAGTCCCCATTATTATCATGACTCATTCTATCCATGTCATGAGTACTAGTACATTCGTACCTGCTCGTTCAGAGAATAACATCTTTGAGGTGAAATCTATTGTTTTTAGCATCCATTCAGTAGCTCTTCATACCTATTCACAGAGGGCACAGCTATAGAGATGATCTACAATCTCTGAGCCATATTCTCTGAGGCCAGACTCTCATTTATCTAATTACTCACAGCGGTCTGACCAATGGACACTGGGATGGAGATGAAGAGTTGTCTGATGTTTTTACAAAGCATCCAGTTTAAGGCTTGCCGTCGGTGACCTCAGATAGATCCTTAAGGTGAAAACCCAGTAAGAAAGACAGGACTCCAAGGGTAGAGCCCTAGCCCAGTTGAACTTATAACCAGAACAGCCTATTGTGTTGGTCCTTCTAAGACATGTGTAAAAGTTCCAAGTTAGGAAATTACTACGAGGCTTTCTGTAAATAGAGCCAATTGCCAAGAGTAAGACATACACAATTTTTTCATTTCAAAGAACTCCATAAATAATGCGATTATTACTAATCACAAGTCTTTATAAAATTTTTGGTTAAGAGATTTGTCTATTGTATACAGGTATACATATATGTATATAAAGACATATATAATGCATATATACAATCACATAAATTGATGAATGAGTAGAAGAAAGAAAAAAGAAAGAGAGAGGAAGGAAGGAGGAAAGGGAGGGAGGGGTATTTCCTCAGATTCTCCCACAGATACACAGATATATTGTGTAGCTATAATGCTATTTGTCATCTTACAATTTTGATAGCACACTGCAAGTCAAAAGCCCCAAAGAGATAACCCTGGCAGAGTAGGATTATGCTCCAGTGGATTCACGTTAAACTTCTACTTCTGGATGAGAACACTATTATCTTTCATTCCAACACCTTCCCGTATCATATTCGCTAGACAGAGGTAGCTGCCTTTGGAATCAAGGCACCTATTTCTCTCCAAGTCCATCTTATCCAAATATGCACCTGCTCCAGCCCTTCCTCCCTCACCATCCCACAAATGCATTAAGTCCTTGATTCATTCTACTGCTTAATTTACTTGTTCATCTGCCTCTGGGTGCTTGATCTCTCTTTCTAGGCTCTGAAAGTCCGAATCATGTCTCTTTGGCTTGATTTTCTAGCCTCTGCACCTTACAACCACACCCACACAGATGCATATTAAATACACTTTAGTGATAGAGCTGTTCTAAGGCTATGTGAGTGCCATGTCACTGATTGCCACGTCACATTAACTACTTTCTGTGATGCTTGGTTAAGGAAGTGCTTGGTTAAGATTTGAAGGGAGAAGTCTCACTATCTAACAGCTCAGCTAAGGGATTATTTTCTAGAAATTATTTTTTACAATTTCCAATAATTATATTAAATAATTATTCTGGGTCTGCTTCTCATGGTTCCTTTATTTGGCCCTGCCTGACTCTAAAGCCTTCAGTTTACCCTCTACATCAATTAAGCCCAAAGAAGGTAGTTCTGGTTGCTCTCTGATCTTGCTGGGAAGTCTCAGTCAGTTCAGTTCAGTCGCTCAGTCATGTCCGACCCCATGAATCGCAGCATGCCAGGCCTCCCTGTCCATCACCAGCTCCCAGAGTTCACTCAGACTCACGTCCATCAAGTTGGTGATGCCATCCAGCCATCTCATCCTCTGTCATCCCCTTCTCCTCCTGCCCCCAATCCCTCCCAGCATCAGGGTCTTTTCCAATGAGTCAACTCTTCGCATGAGGTGGCCACAGTATTGGAGTTTCAGCTTTAGCATCAGTCCTTCCAAAGGACACCCAGGACTGATCTCCTTTAGAATGGACTGGTTGGGAAGTCTCAAGTACTTTGAAATTCTCTGGTTTTATCTAAAAATTTGTCTCTTTCAACATGCTTTCTCAGTTGTGTGCGCTGGATGCATGTCACACTATTTACACTGAGATGATTTTGCAGGGAAGACTATCCATCATCTTTGGTTTTATATGTCTTTGAGCAATACTGCTCCCATTGCTCCAATGAGATTGTGTTACTATTTAAATTTACAAATATCAAATTTAAAACTTTTAAAAATTCTCTTCAGTATTATTTTGTGGTCTCTTTAGGGTGAATGGAAATCTTTTTATATTTTTCTCTCATTCTGACATTTATAATATAAAAGACAAACCTAATTACAGAGGAACTCATTTTCCTCCAACAATTCAATCTGCCACTCAAAGTATTTGTAATCTACCCATGGCTTGTCTGAAAAATAACTGAAATTTATTTCCTTTTTCATTTGGAAAGATTATATAGCCCACCTTCTTGTTTAGGATGTAATTACAGCCAACTTTTAAATTTCTTTTACCAGATTGCCACTGATTCCTCTGAAAGTTACCCTTAGTATATGTCAGACACTTCTATTTTCCTTAGCTATGTTTTAATTTAAGGTCTCTTTTTTCCTTAATGATATTCTTTTTGTAGAATAACAGCCCATGCTTGGCATACTTTACAAAACACCCATCTAACTTGCAGTAGATAAAGCAGCTGGAAAAGCTCCAATTCAGGAAGCCTTCTCTAGCTCTATCATTCGCTCTCGGTACTTTCTCAGAAGAGGCTTTGGGGCTCCCCGAGTTTCAAAACCTCCAGGAATGAAACAGGGATAAGTTGCTTGACTTCCTAGGACAAGTGAACACTTTAAATGCTCATTGATTTGACAGTTTGGTGTGAGCAAGAGCCCCCTGTTAAATGGAATAGACAATTTTCATTCTAGACTATCACAACCTAATTAAACCAACCAAAAAATAAACAAGATTTGCACTCTCTTATCACATTGACTTACACATAATTCGAACCAGGAACCAGGTAACCAAATCGGGAGGGGAAAACATTCTTTCTTTTCAGTGTCACGGACCCCCAAATCAGCAAATGCTGGGTTGATACTTAGTGTGTGGTTGACTGCTGGGGTTTTCTCTGACTCATTGCTCTTAAGCTAGCTGACTCTCCTCTTATCAGTGAACTTGCAGGCAGCCTAATGCACTCCTGTTTCAGAGACAAGGGCCTCAGGTTTGCACATCCACATACATCACCTCTTACAGGGGGACCCTGTGGTCATTTGTTGCTGCCTTTCTCCTCTAGCTTCATCACTTATATTTGTCAATTCCTATTGTTATTAATATTAACAAAATTTTAAGACTGTACATACCCAGAACAACATTTGAGGGTCTATTATTATCTTCATTTCCAAATACGCAAACCAAGGCTCAAAGAAGTGAAATGATTTTCTCAAGGCCTTATTGTCAAAAGCTGATTCCTTGATTCCAGTTGTCTAACCCCAGGACCAAAGCTCTTGTTTGTTATATCATGGTGCCTGTACATTTTTAATAAGCTTTAAATTTATGCCTTCCTTAGTTATGAGAGGGAATATCATACATAATAATATCATGGTGCTTCTCTCAGCATCTCTCCTCTTTTAATCTCTCCAAAGACAAGTATTTTAAACACGTGCAGTGAATGATTGTTTATTATACACTTTTATGGCCCAGATATATAAAGGACTAAAACCTACTGAATCACCCTTGGTAATTATAGCATGTGGGAAGAAAACCTATCACGCCTGCTTACCTTGACCTACTTTAATGAAGTGATAATGTTTATTATTAGCAGCCCAACTCCAAATGTTCCCTATCTCCATGCCAGTGTGTCTCAGCCAAAATAAATGCCCAGTTAATCAGAAGTGTTTTAGTTTGCCTCAGTAGAACTCTAATAATGCTGGTGCTTAATTCTGTGTAGATGTTATTCAACTGTTCTGCTTCCCATGATACACTAGAAAATAAAATGCATCATTCTAAAAATGTTCTGCATAATTCTACACTCAGCAGAGAATTTACCAAACATGTACTCTAGAAGACAACAATCTGACCTTGACAAACTCGCCAAACAGTGCTTTTTCAGCCACATCATGGACATCTTGGCTAAGGACCACAGAGTGGTTCCACAGAGCCTCTCGCATCACCAGCAGGGTATGGACCAGAGCATCCAAAACAAGGTAGGGATTAGGTGTGGGTGGGTATTACAGTGAGCACTGGTGAACTTATTCCTGGTAAAGGAGTAAAGGAGATGATGGTCACGTGTTGGGTTGCTGTGCTTAGCCGTTCAGTCATGTCCGACTCTTTGCAACTCCATGAACTGCAGCCTGCCAAGCTCCTCTGCCCATGGGGATTCTCCAGGCAAGAATACTGGAATGGGTTGCCATGCCCTCCTCCAGGGGATCTTCCCAACCCAGGGATCGAACCCAGATCTCCAGCATTGCAGGTGAATTCTTTACTGACTGAGCCACAGTTGTCCCAAGAAAAAGGAAACCTTTAGACTTCTCCTTTCCTACCTTAAAATATGAAAAATCATGATCTATAATAGATATTAAGGAAAGCACCAGAGCTTGCCTCTAGAATTGTTTTGTAAAGAGCATTACCACTTGTGGACTCTTGACTATCAGGTCATTCTGAATGAAGTCAGTCTCCTCCCCTCAACCTCTGTTTTTTTGTATTTTGCTTGTTTGTTTGGCTTTTTCTGCCTCCACAGTTCACATCAACCAGAACAAGCCAAGAGTCAGGGGCAGTCAAAATAAAATGCACTGAACATAAATATCTTGGTTCTAATTCTAGCCCTGGAACAAGCTTGTGACCTTAGGAAAGATATGTAACTTTTCTCTGCCTTATCAGCTGAATAGGAATAATACTCATCCTACTCTTATCACAAAGCAGTGATAAAACTCTGGAAAGTACAAAGCACAATGGAAATAGAAGATATTGCTATTAAGCTTAGCCTAATGACTCTTACCAAGTGCGCTTTGCCATCCTTTTGTTTCCCTTTTCACTGTAAGAAAATAAGAGGATATCAAAGCCACTAAAGGCTGTTCATGTCATCAGATATCACTAACACCTCTTCTCCAGATGAACAGCACAGTGGATGAGAGCACAGATTCCAGGATTTACACATCTGGGGGTAAATGTTATCCTTGTCTCTCACCTGCTCTGTGATCCTTGTCAAGTTATTTCACATTTCTGAGTTTCAATTTGTTCACCTAAAAACAGGGCAATATATTCATCAGGAAATCCCATCTCAAGGGATTATTATAAGGATTAAATAAGGTAATGCATATAAAAATATTTTACAGGAAAATGCTTGCAAAACTAGGCACACAGTAAGTGTCTAGTAAATGTTGCAAATATTCTCTCTTGATGTTTCTTCCATTTGATATAAATAGGATCTGCTGGAAATAAAGAGTTCCAGATTCAATTAAACTTGGAAGATGTTGATTTAAATGAGTTGTTACATGCAGATTTCTCAGAATCACTAATACGTTAATGTACAGGGCAACTCTTCAAAAAGGAGAGAGTGTATCTAACTTTTGCCCAGAGTATTTGAAGAATAGAATCCTTGATTTTTGCAGAAGCTTTTTCAGGAGAGGGTTTTTGTAGATCATATTTTAGGAAATCTTGTTCTCACAAATCAGACATTCTTAAAATTGTAGTGAAATTCCAGGATGTTGTTTGCTTCAAAATAATGGGGGAAGAGGGAGAGGGAGGTGGTGGATGAGGATAAACAAGGGACAAGATAAGTTATGCGTTGTTCATTGTTGAAAGAGGGTTATGGATATATTGGAATTCATTAGATTATTCTTTCTCTTGTGTGTATACTTGAAAAATTCCATAAAAGTTTTTGAAAAGATATTAAGCAAACATACACATGAAGTCCAAGAGGAAGAACTAATCTTTAGAGGGTCAGAGACCCATGAAAGCACAGGTAAATTATCTGCTTCTCTCACTAACTTGGAGAGAAAGCTCTTCACAGATCTGAAAAATCAGAAGAGGTCACTTGTAGAGACAGTAGTCAAAGAGAACCCAATTTTTTAGCTTAATTTTTTCTCTCAAACACCTATGCAACTACAGCCAAAGCCAACCAACGTTTAGGCAGAAGGTAAAAGAGAATCAGCTTCTGAATCACCGAGAAACGGATGTGCCAAACATTCAGTTGACCTGATGCAATCAGTAGACTTGACTTGAAGGGTCATGTGTATCTTTCATTTTAACTAAAGCTGTCTTTTGGGAATGCCAAGGTTTCCAACTGCCAGGGAATCTGCAGGGACTCACAGGTGACCTAGAACCAATTTCATTTGCCAAAGGGCCCAATTTATTATACAAAGAGAATTCGCTCTACTGCTGACAATAAAATCACCAAGCAACTATCACTTGACTCTTTAGACAAATTCTCCTGCATTGCTCTCTTGTTCTAAATGTCACTATTTTAAACATACCTCATTATTTTTAATTATGCCCAATTAAAGGTACTTGCATATTTGCATCATGTATTTAATGATTTAAACTCTCTTTAGGGCATTAACAAAATTCTAATATTGTACATTTAACCTTTAGAAAGTTCTCAGATAGTTAACCTACCTGTCGCCAAGATTTGTGTTCATGAATTAGTCATCTCCCAGCTAGACCATTTCATAATCTCCTAATGGGCCCTTTTTACTCATCTCTTACATGTCTACAGTCCACTCAAAATTTAGAAAATGCTTAAGTCTCTTTCTGTCATCTAAATTTCCTATTTCCACTCTCCCTCCTCAACTAAGAGTCACCTTTGTAATCAAGGTAGACACTTCTTATTTTGTTCCTACTATATATTTCAAATAAATTAAAAATAAATTTAAAATTATTCTATTAAGTTGTAAATATAATGGTCTCTGTTCTCTGTTTTACCAAAAAAAAAAAAAAGATTCAGGTTGCCATGGTTTGACTTCTTATCTTCTAAAGGTAAGGGACATTCCCAAGATCCTTAATGAAGGGGGAGCGGGGGGAGAGAAGTAATTCAGGTGTGAGAATCTGGAAGTTTCTGCCCACATGGGACCCACATCTGAGAACTTGCATCTGCAATGACCTCCCCATTAACTGTCATGACCAGGAACATCTGAGTTCAGGATGCCCACACTATCCTCACTGAAACTGCACTTGACCTGGAAAAATCACAGAGTGCTCAGAGGCATCAGGACCAAACCTAACTCCCTAATCTGGCATGCCTTCCCATCAGCAGAAGACCCCCACCCAATGCTTTTTCAATTATAAAAATATATTTTCACCAACCACACTCTCATCTGCCCAGTACCTCTTCTGTAAGAGAAAAAGTCAAATTACTGTGGAATGAAGCTGCCCCAGAAGGAGACACAGACTGACCTCCTTGAATCAGCTCCAGGTCCAGACAAGCTTTCAAAAACCCAATTCAGTAGACCATCAGTCGCTTATTCACCAGATTAAGAGGGGCCTGGCGTGCTGCAGTCCATGGGGTTGTGAAGAGTCAGACACAACTGGGAACCAAGGTGTGCAGAGGAGGATTTTGAAAACATGGGTCTCCAGCATGCTGCAGTCGGGAACTCTGCCATTATATTAGAACAGGACTATTCGGCTAAGGTAGGTGACTTCAATACTCCTAGGGTACATTATTATTTTATATTCCCTGTAAATTACTTTTCTCCTGATAGGATAAATAGGGTGTGGGCGGGAGGTCAGGGGACCAACATTTGTAAGCTAACATCTCTATAAATGCCAGACACCATGTGAACACTTTAGGTGCCTTCTTCACAACCAGTAAGCTTGCTCTTCCAACTGTAGAGAAGAAAAACTGAGTTTCCAGGAGAAGCAGACCATCCATTAGTGGAGAGATTCCAAAACTAAATTCAGACCCTAATCAGACCACACTCACATATACACAAATACCAGAAGCCCAGGGATGTGGGTGGATATTGTCACTGAGGACAGCTTTGAACTTCTTTTTCCCTTTTCCCACATGTAATTGGTCCTGCAAGTTCAAGCTTTCCAGATGCATCTCATCCTGCTCCCTTCCTGGACATTCTAACAGTCACTATTCTAGTTCAGGACTCCCTTCTTCTCTGTCCCTCCTACCTAATCTCCCAACCACCATCCATGCCTTCAACTCCTAAAAGGCACTGCCTAGAATGAAATGCAAACTCCTAAGACTGACCTATAAGGCTCCCTAGGATCTAGCCCCTTTTCACCTGTACAGCCTAACTTACTCCTACACACTTTGATCAATATAAATCGTTTTCTATCCTCTAGTCATGCCCCCCAGGGACCACCCCTTCCTATACCAGAAAATCTAATCCAGCCTTTAAGATTCTGTTTAAACTGCTTCCTCCCTGAAGCCAAACCATCCATCCAGCCATACATCCCCTGACCTTCCCTTGCTGTTAGAAAATCAGCTCCTAGAGGTTTACATTAGTATCTGATTCAACATCACTATCCAGTTACATGTTGGACCAAAGTCATACAACTAACCAGGGAGAGAAAACAGTCCCAACAACTCCCTCAGCAAGATTCTTTCCAATCAGATTGTTGCTTGGAGTTTTGCTGGAATCACACAGGCGTTTGTCCTATTCAGAACAGTCAAAGCCAACCAAAAGGAACCTCAGATGCCATTTCTGAATTATCTGTGACAGATGAGCTTGTGGACTTGTAAAGTCTGAGCATTTCATTTCAGGGATCTGATCAACAAACATGTGGAATGAGAAACTATCAACTAAATAACATTTTCTCCCAGAAAAAAAAAAAAGGATAATGTTGGTTCATAAATAAGTCTTCATTAGCTCTCTACTGGCAAATCTGCCCGCAGAAGAGACTCCTTCATTTAACTAAATTGCTTTTCTTGCCAGCCTCCACATCCCTCACATTTGGCATAACAATGTCAAAAATCTACCATGTTATGTATTGGGATGTTCTGTGCTCAGACACTCAGTCTTGTCCTACTCTTTGCAATCCCATGATGGACTGTAGCCCACTAGGCACTTCTGTCCATGGGATTCTCCCAACGAAAATACTGGAGTGGGGTACCATTTCCTCCTCCAGGAGATCTTCTCAGCCCAAGGATCAAACCCACATCTCTTACATCTCCTGCATTGGCAGGCAGATTCTTTACCAGGAGCACCACTGAGGAACCCATGTATTGGGAGTCTCACTTAAAAAATGGCAACCCACTCCAGTATTCTTGCCTGGAGAATCCCATGGACGGAGGAGCCTGGTAGTCTACAGTCCATGGAGTCGCAAAAAGTTGGACATGACTGAGTGACTTCACCTTCACTACATTCCAAACAACCACCCTGGACATTATTTTGAATTTCTGGGGAACTAAACTGAGGGTTCATTTCCAGAGAGTCTGGTTCATTTCCAGAATAGAAAACAAGAAGTTAGTGAGCAAGTATCTGAATTATCCTGGGAGAGAGGGCAGGAAGAGGTAGGTGTTTTAGGTGGGAGAAAAGCAGTCTCTATCTCATTTCAATAACCTAGGTCACAATTGCTTAAATCAGGAAGAGCATTTCCTTTTCTTTTGCTACCAGTTACCCACATCCAATGAATCACCAACTCATCGATTTTTATTTCCAAAACACATCTATCATCCATCTTTTCTTCTGAAGCCTGGGTACCCCTATTGAGACCCACATCACCTAGGTTGACACTCCCCTTATTCTTTCTTAAAACTACCCTGCCATGCTTCTTAAACCAAGGAGTGTATAAGAACCGCCCAGGATGTTTATTTAAATGTAGATATAAATAAACACCACTGGATTTAAATATCACGCAGATTTAAATAGGTACAACTCCACAGAGAGTCTGATGTAGGAGGTGTGGAAGCCTGATGATTTCCGTTTTAAATGAGCATCTCAGACAATTCTGATAGAGGTGCTCCAGTTGCCACATTTGGATGAGAATGAGGACTACGCTGACTTCAAATGTATGATCCCAAATGGAAATCATGTACATAGTTTCCTACAGTCAGTTGAAAATGAGGGAAGTTACTGGACACAATGTTACAAAGTTTAAAGACCTGCAGGAAGTGATGGCTTCTTCCAGGTCTCTTACCCAGCTTCTCAGAGCCTCTACAGCCACCTGGCCATGACATACGTGTGCTCTTCCTCACAAAGCCCCATTCAGTGTTGAAGACCACAGGTCCCTAGCAATTTATCCTGACTGACTCCTATTAGGATTCCCTTTCCCAGGAATATCCAGGGTCCATTCCCATTTCCACACCAACATGATTTAGAAGCATCCTCCTATGCTCTTGTAACTCCCTGGACAGCCTCTATTCTAACACTCCCCATCATGCATTGAAATCTATTTACTCATCTGTTTTTCCATCAGACTATGACTTCTTTTCCTGTAAAGAATATGTACTATTTTTTGCCTACCCTCCCATATAGGAAGCACTCAAGAAATGTGTCTTGAATTTACCCTTACCTGCCATCACTTCATTGCACCCCCAGATGATTGGTTCCCTTAGAACATAAATGGAGTTAGGGCCTAATACACCTGGACTGGGACCTTCTGAATCCATAGAAAGGGTCCAGAAATCAGTTCTTAATTCTCACTGGTAAATTCCCACTTGTAAGTCAAAAAAGCAAGTAGAATTATTGTAAGAGACCTAGAGTAGGATTTTAAAGCAGGCAAGAGGGAAGGAGGAGAGCTAAATCCAGAATAAACACAGCAGTAAGAGGCACAGCCTCTGGAAGCAGCGAGAGAGAGCTGGAACTCGAGCTCTTCCTCTGGCACCCTGGTAGGCGGTGGGGTTTTGAGCACACTGCATCAATTCTATCAATTCTCTGTGGCTCAGTTTTCTCATAGGGAACAAAGAATATCCACTAGAGTCATTAAGACACGTAAAACAAACAGAACAGCAGCTTTTAGCAAACGTTTTCTGTCGTGTACCAGAAAGTACTTAATTTAGACTGTGCAAGACAGTCTCTCTTGCAGCCATTGATAATATGTAAGTAACTAAGCATGTTTATGTTCCAATAAAACTTTATTGACAAAAACCATCAGTGGACTGGCCTTTGGCCCACGGGCTGTCATTTGCTGACCTCTGCACCAGAGCAATGTTTGCACATGTTAAACTTAATAATATTGTCACTGTTGTTATTTTCCTTGGAGAAATTTACATCTTGGTACATAACTCAAGTTCTGATCTTTTATACAACTTTTAATTGTGTAGCTCCCACTATAATGAGAACACATCTCACCTATTTGTACTAATTGGAATCAATACAAAACAGGGTGCCAGAGCAGACTCACAAGAGATAATCATAGTTCCCACCACTTCTCATTTATGAAATAAAACTGATGGGGTATTTTCTGGACAACATAGTTTCCCTGCAACGTCTACCATTCCAAACTACAAAACAATTTGAAAAAACTCTTAAGACACTTCAGTGGGAAAGACACAACAAAAGCAGTAGCCTGGCTGAAGTGAAAATTTGAAAATCATTACTTTTGAATGATAAACTATGTTAATTAATAACCGTGTTAAATTAAATCAAGACAACACCAAGCAGAACCAAGGCACTACACTGCTGAATATGGAGTAAATTAGTCCTTTACAACCTTCCAGCGTCACATCTATATATACATAACCTTCAGAATTATTCAGTTCATTATGACCAGCAAAGGTATAGCCTTGGTGCCCCGCCTAGGAAATTCAGGGTGACCAAAGCTAGATATTCTCGTCAGGGTGTTTGGTTTGCTATTACATTATGCTCACAATGATTTAACCATTTCTGGTGTTGTCACCAGGAGCTGTTGCTGTTGCTGCTTAGCAGCTTCAGGCATGCCCAACTCTATGTGACCCTATGGACTAGAGCCCTCCAGGCTCCTCTGTCCATAGGATTCTCTAGGCAAGAGTACTAGAGTGGGTTGCCACTTTCTTCTCCAGGGGATCTTCTTGACCCAGGGATCAAACCCGGGTCTCCTGCATTGCAGGCAGATTCTTTAAAGCTGAGCCACCAGGGAAGCTCTCACCAGGAGTTCAATATAAATAATTTTTAAATAAATTTAAAGGAGTCTTTCTTTTTATATCAACTTTTGCAAGCAATTTTTTTTTTTTTTTTTTTTTTGTAGTTTGCCTGAAAGGATTGCTGCTCTCCTCTGCCCATAAAGTCCCCAGTTTATGAGATCCTCCAAATGGTGTGCCCCCTTGCCAGCCCTGGGCCAGTAGCGGCTGCTTCAACCCAGCAACGGGACATGGAATTCCCTTGTTCATTCACTGTCTCTTGCCCCTCCACTCCGCTCTCATTTCTGTGTTATCCGCTCAACCTATTACAGTCCAGAGGCGCATGGTCTTTACCATTATTACCATGGAGCCAGCTGCTTCTCACAGGGGTACCTGCCTGGTCTCAAGAATCCAGGCTGATCCAACTGCTGATTTTCAGAACTGCCCTTCTCCCGGCCCATGTTCTTCATTACAAGCTCCTCCTGGGAGTCAGCTCAGCTACCTTAAAAAGGTACCAGAAAAAGGCTCAATAGAGATGGTGCTGTAAGGAGCTCTTTTTGCAGAAACCTGCCCTCAGCAGGAGGCCCCTTTTCTTATCACTTTAGCAAAACTATACTGCATTGAATAACTAAGGTTTAAGCCAGCACCTCCATCCTCTACTCGTGTCCAGCCCAAGAACACCTTTCAGATCTTTTAATCACACAATACCTGGCCTGACTGGTTGGTTCTTTCTGTAAATCAAAGGAGTAGAAATGAAGAATGAGTAATTAACAGATGACCAGATCTCTTCCCTAGCTTCCCCTTCAACAGTCTCCCAAAATGTGTAATCAGACTGTGGGAACAAGTTTCTAGAAGAAGACCACGAGTTGTCAAGCCTGTACCCAGTGAGGGGTGGCAATGGCTCTGACCCTTCATCTCAGTGATTAACTGAGATCCCTTCCCTGTTTCCCTTTAAAGGCTTTCATGGCTGAATAGAATGTTCAGAGGTAGTTGGGTGGGGGCGGGGGAGTGCTTAGCCTACCATCTCCCCAGATAGACAGCATTCTGATTCAAGGCACCTTTACTTTCTACCAACATTTGTGAATACTGATTTTGTAACCAGCGAGCAGCGGGACTCAATTTGCTAACAATGGGCAGAACTTTTCTCACCTTGGCCATCATCCCTATCCTGGGAGAAGTATCATCTTTGGAGAGTTCTTGGTTTCATCCTCATCCTGAGCTAAGGGCTTCACCTCTTCATCTCTGACCCACCATCAGACTCAACAGCAGAATTAGGTTTTCTTTCGGATGAATGCCCTACCAGTTCCCCAATGACAGCGAGTTCCTGCAAAACCCTAGCTTGAAAGTATCTGTGTCGTGATCAGGTCTAGTCCTGTATTTAGTGAAGGTTGCTAGTGTTTCCACTCTCCTGGAGTGTTGAAAGTGACTTGCTACTTTAATGCTATTACTCTTCACTCCCAATGCTTTAAAAGGTTTTATCAACCTGGGTTCATCTATGGCCATGCTTCCTTCATGGATGGAAGATCAAAATTTGTAGATTCAGATATTATTTTGGGCAGTTTGGACAAATCCCACATGCTGGCTGCTGCCAAATTTGGCTCATTTTTCAGACGGATCAGATGCTTTTCTTTTCCTCTGACAAAATTAGATTTTGTTCATTTGGGTGTGTGTGTGTGTGTGTGTATTTGGGGAGGGTGGGTGTTGCAAGTGGATGGCTACATTCAAAACAGAAAATACTTACAAAAGTGTGACTCTTTGTATCAAGGGAAAATCTCTTTCTCTTTGAACAAGTTAGTTCTGAGTAGTCTATCCCCATCAACATCCCTGTAGGCCAGGAAAGTGTTGACTCACCCACCAGCCTCGTGTTCCCCTCCGTTGCTTTCCTAAGAAGGAGAATCTAACCAGCTTTGAAAAATATCATATATTAATGCATTCCCTGGTGGCTCAGCAGTAAAGAATCTGCCTGCCAACATATGAGATGTAGGAGATGCAAGTTCAGTCCCTGGGTTGGGAAGATCCCCTGGAGAAGGAAATGGCAACCCACTCCAGTATTCTTGTTTGGGAAATCCCGTGGGCAGAGGAGTCTGGTGGGCTACAGTCCACGGGATCACAAAGAGTTGGATACAACTTATCGACTAAACCACAACCACCATATGGAATCTAGGAAGGTGGTATAGATAAACCTATTTGCAGAGCAGGAACAGAGATGCAGACGTAGAAAATGCAGATGCGGACGCAAAGGGGAAGGGAAGGGAGGGACGAACTAGACGAGCAGGATTGACATATCTACACTGCCATTCGTAAAGTAGATAGCTAGTGGGAAGCTGCTGTATAGCACAGGGGGTGCAGCTCCAGGCTCTGTGATGACCTGGAGGGGTATAATGCAAGTGGGTGGGTAGGTGGGAGGTAGGCTCAAGAGGGGAGGGATATGTGTATACGTATAACTGATTCACTGCATTGTACAGCAGACACTAACACAACATTGTAAAGTAATTATATTCCAATTTTTAAAAAAATACCCAAGCTCTGGTTCTGAAGACTATACTCTAGGCAACAAGATTTCGACCATACTCCATATATCATACATAGACATTAAGTGGTTAAAAATCCTAGCTAAGCCTTCAAAATAAAAATTTCTCTGCTTTAAGTCTACTCTCCAGCTAGTAACCTGAGGTAACTATGTGAGAATTGTTATAACTAGTTGAGCCTCAAAAAGTATTTCTGAGTCTGCCTCTATTTCCAAAAAGATCTCTAGCAGGAAATTATGTTCTCATTTCGGTGAAGTATCTATAAAGGGCTGGTCTTCTCGATCCTTCCATTAGAATGAAATAGACAGGGTACTCCAGCCTCCTTCTCCTTCCAGAAGGGTGCCTACTGGAATGCAGCAAACCTCTACTCTCTTGGTCTAATGTACCACCTGCCACCCCCAGCTGTGGTTTAGGCAGGTAAGCATATCCCCAAGGTGGTATTCTTAACACTAGCTATGTTAATAATAGCAGCTTTCATTTATGGTATAATTTCAAAGGGCCAGAATTGTCCTAAGAACCTTGCCAACTGAAATCACTCACAACAAACTCCACTGAGGTAAGACTGTCCCTATTTGCAGCTAGGATAAATGAGGACAGGACAGAGTGAGTTATCTGCCCAGGCCCAAGCAGCTGGTAAATGACAGGACCTGAGTGTGAGATTGGCTCTGGCTAAGTGAACATCTGTACCCTGTACTTCTACCCGATGCTGTTTCTCTGATGCTCTAATCTTTGTTTTGGGGAGACAATGCTTAATTCACTGTGCCCTCAAACCGCTTATCAGCCTAATTTTGACGTAACCTGGGAAAAGAAGATTTGTGAACTTTTCCTTTGCTCAAACCAAGTGTTCAAATATCCAGAGTCTACAGCAGATTACTGCCTCGGGCAAGGAAAGAATTCAGCTCTGGAAGACGGTAGAAACCCCTTATTTCTCCCCTACATCTGGGGCACAGAGGCACCTATGCAAATCAGCTTCCCCGGATCTGTCTTGACGCTCTGCATTTTCTCAAAGTATCCCACCAAAGTAAACCCTACTGGTGTCTGCAGATCCCCATCTAAAATTATTATTATTAATAAAGATAATATGAATCATTTATATGAACTTCCCTGGTGGCACAGTGGTTAAGAATCTGCCTGCCAATTCAGGAGACACAGGTTCAGTCTCTGCTCCAGGAAGATCCCATATGCCACAAGGCAACTAAGCCCACACACTGCAACTGCTGACTCGATGAGCCCTAGAGCCCAGGCTCCTCAACAAGAGAGTAGCCCCCACACACCGCAAGTAGAGAAAACCCGCGTGCAGCAAGAAGACCCAGCGTGCCCAAAAATAAATAAATAAATAATCTTTAAAAGCATTTATAATGTAGATAGAGGTCAAAATTTTGCCAAAACCCCCAAATTCTTAGAGAACTGAAAGCACAGCCTCCCTCTCTTTTGTGTCTCCCAAAACATTCAGGACAGAGTAGATGATAGGCCCTTTAATAGAAGCTTCTGGAATTCAAAGCTGAATGAGAGAATGCAGTATTCGCCTACACAGATTGGGTCAACGTTAAAATCAAACTGAAAGAAAAGCAATAATAATGCACTTGTACAGACTGAATGACTTTTCCTCTCAAATTCATGTAATGTATATAATGTATGCTTGTCTATTCTAGAGGCTGTAATACATGTGAGGGTTAATATTTATATATATAACTATATATATAATATATTATATATATAACTATATATATATAATATAGTTATATATATAAATATATATAGTTTATTTTATGATCAATCTGGGAAGACCCTTATGTACAATTACTCTAGCATGGTTCAGAAAAGCAAGTTCAAAGTAATTGAGAAAAGTATTAGCAATGTTTGTCTTGATTAAAATCTCTTGGATAAAACTGTGTTCAGAATATACTCCACACAATTTCATAACCCAATGAACATATATATTAAAAGTTGTACAACCTTTGAAAAATCACTCAAGGTCACAGTGGGGAACCTTGGTTTTACTTTGTGGTGGAGGTTAAGTGTTTGAGCTTGGACATGCCCTCCAATGTGTTTTCTTGTCAAATACTCTCTGGTTGTTATATTTCTTGATGTTTGCCCCTTTTTTCACGAGAGGAATGCAGACTGGTGAACTCTTTGGCCTTCTGAGTAATAGATCTGGCTCACTTTCTACAAAACTAGTTACTGAATCAAAGGCTGATGTTATCTTCCCTAACATTTTTTCTATAATGACATACAGGCGCTCCTCATTTTATCGTACTTTGCTTTACTGCACTTCAAAGATATTGCATTTTTGCAAACTGAATGTTTGTGGCAACTCCACCTTGAGCAGATCCAGGGTCACTGATTGTCCATTTTTCACTTTGTGTCTCTGTGTGTCACGTTTTTCTCATTCTCACAATATTTTAAATTTTTTCATTATTATTGTATCTGTTGTAGTAATCTGTGATCAGTGATCTTTAATGTTACTACTAAACTCACTGAGGGCTTAGATGATGGTTAGCACTTTTTTTAGCAATAAAGTATTTTTTTAATTAAAGTATGTACATTGTTGTTTTAGACACAATGCTACTGCACACTTAAGAGACTACAGCGTAGCGTACATAACTTTTAGATGCGCTGGGAAATTACAAAAGTTGTGTGACCTGCCTTATTGAATTAGTCAATTGATGGCAGTGTCTGGAACCCAGTCCACAGTACCTCTGAGGTCTCCCTGTATAAAACACCCTCTGACATTTGGACAGTCTTTAAGATATTTTGTTTGGCAGACATCAGTGACCCCTTCAGTATCCTAGCCTCAAGCTCTTCCTCTTCCCAACTCAATTTGCTAATATATCTCTAAAGCTGCTTTAAACATGAAGACAAATTAAATCTGCCTATTGTAAAGAAATTGCACCAATATATGAGATATGAAAACATACAGTGAAATCACTCTATGCCATTTTTAACTGCATCTCTTTACCTGCAGACCTCACAAGGTATTTGTCAGAGGAAAAAGAATGAATGAAAGAAAGGACAAAGGTGACAAAGAACAAATGAATAAAAGGAACAACACGGCTATGTTCACTGCATTTGTTTCCTAAAGATTATAACTAGTAATACTCTATATCACCCACTGTATTAGTATGCAGAACTTAATCTGAGAAAAATTCCATGTGATTAAAATTATCATCAGTGGGAATTATTTTGGTCCTCAAATTCTGAGATAGAACTGTTTTCCATTTAGGGATTGAAGGCAAATTGGTTTCCCTAGAGGACTGCTTTGGGGCATCACTACCATTGGAGTGTGACCTCTCTCGGCAGGAGAAGAGATAGGCTGCAAGAATCAAGAGCATCTCCCAGTCAAAGAGTCACTGTCCAACACACAGTCTCTATAATCACCCACCTACATGAGCCCCAGAAACAGCCTCCCTGGCCCTACATTAATAATAATAATGCTGATATAATGAAATTAAGTATGCCCTAATAAATAAAATTTTTAAACATTGTCCTCAATATCTCAGGCTTGATACTTTGCATGACAATAGGCTTTAAAATAGAATTTTTTTAAAAAACCCAGGGAGGCTCATCCTACTAATATTCCTTAAAGTAGTAACTTATCATCTAGTTTCCATTTGGCCATTGGATTTCTCAGCAAGTCCTAGCAAGGAAAAAAAGGAAAAGTGTACAAAATATAAAAATATAATATCAAGAGAAAAGTGTGGTCACAACCAAACATTAAGAGCAGTGAAGAGGCAAGTAAGTGAATCATCGTGTCCATGAGTAATGCTGTGTCCATCTTCATACCTCCTGATGGATTTCCAGCACAGCAGAAGACTTCCTGACTGTGGTTACAGGGTGCAGCCTGGGCACAGGAGAAGAAAAATGCAATTTAATACATAACACACACACATATTTGTGTATATACACACAGTTATATACACATCAATATGATGATGATGTCAAACTTGAGTACCATGAAGATTATTTGTACAAAACTTGAATTTCAAAGAGATGGGAAATAGTAATCAATTTAGAATATTCAAAGTCAAGAAATTCCTTGAGCAGAGCTTTCCAAAAGCAAGGCACATTTCCTGTGCCCTAGTGAGTTTCCCGTCCTCTAAGACAAAATTCACTGCACACAACCTACCACTGAATTGGGCCCAGTGACTCACCCAACGAAGGTGGTCAGGGGAGGCTTGATTACAAGCAATGCCAGAGTTTGGGGCTTTGTTCTTCATTTTTACTAAGATATTAGGGATGTAGAACGCCTCGGTCCTTCACTATGCACCTCCAGAGTCTTCTGAACATGTCTATTCCGTCTACAATTGGCCTTGCATCTGAAGTCTGGGTCACCTGTTACCGGTGATGAGTGGACTCGTCAGTCCTTAGGTGAGGTGGAAGGCCTGTGACTTCAAGAGCTGCAGTGTCAATGTCTTCCTTCCCCAGACTCTGGTTCACTGACTTTCAGTCATGGCTGTGTGTGTGAATCATCCAGGGGAAATAACCAACCTAACAACTGAAACTCGGACCCTATCCAGACCAATTAAATCCAAATTTCTGCAGATGGATCTAGGCAGCAGTATTTTTGCAAATTTCCCTGGGTGTTTCTAATACACAGCCAAGGTACAGAAACCCTGCTTGGAAAATATGGGAGGCTATTATGGATAGTGTACCCCATGGACTGTAGCCTACCAGGCTCCTCCATCCATGGGATTTTCCAAGCAAGAGTACTGGAGTGGGCTGCCATTTCCTTCTCCAAGGGATCTTCCCAACCCAGGGATCAAACCTGGGACTCCTGCCCTGCACACAGATGCTTTACCATCTGAGCCACCAGGCAAGCATTATGGATAATACAGTGCAGTGAATAATGACACTTAAAAAGGGGCTCTTGGGCACATTTTCCCCTTCAGTGCATCAGCTGCTACTGAAATCTCAGGAGACCTCAATTCAGAGGGGGGAGAAATGAGTTAACTTTTAATGAACTATTGCAATTACTCAAAATTTATTTCTACAATCTCATATTCAACACATTAGCTCTTTTATTTGAATTCAAAATATTTCCCAAGAGGGTCTCCCAGTAGGAGTAAATACATTTTAGAGCTCAGAAAAGGAAAGACCAAGGATTAAATGAATCCAGTTTAATTCAGTTGAGTTGTTCTGGTAGCACATGAACCACTCTGGACTGGTTTCCCATCACGACACCTTACTCTATAGTCCTCCACATTACCTATTTTCTTAGCTTCTTAATAAAAACAAAGACAAACAAGACTCCTTTTGTGTGTCTTCTTTGGAAAGCTAAAAAGAAAATTCTGGTGGCCACTTCTCCATCTTCTACCTCTCCCCCAAATAGATCTTTCTAGACTCTGAAACTCATCACACCTCTTCAGCATTTCTTCCCTGAAGATGCTCCAAGCTCTAGGCTCCACCCTGTTTTATCACCAGTAACTGATTTTTCCACCAAAAGCTGAAACTCTGGAGTAAGGAAGGCATCCTTGCCTTCCTCTATATTTCATATAAATAGCTAATAGGAGCAGGTGAATTGAGTTCTCTCTTGCCTGGTTGATTTTTCCAATGGTTTGTGGCCCTTAGTCACTTTCTTCCACATAAATTTTTTTCTCCTTTTATTTTGGGGTGTTGAATATTTATGTGCTACACTTGTGAGCAAATATACAGAACACAGAGTCAGTCTGAAGCACAATTACGAGGCACGTGAAATTTGCCTTCAGCCATGCCTGTCAAATTCCCATCTCCTTCAGAAGAAAAAGTGCCTCACTAATTTCTCCCACAACTGCTCTATTAAAACTATTCCCTCCACCTGCATTCATAATAGTATTAATAGCTGATGAGGGCAAAGTGACATTACATCCAAAGTAGATGCATTTTAGCATTTGAATTTAGGCTTCCCTGGTGGCTCAACTGGTAAAGAATCTGCCTGCAATGCGGGAGACCTGGGTTGGGAAGATCCCCTGGAGAAGAGAGAGGCTATCCACCCACTCCAGTATTCTGGCCCAGAGAATTTCATGGACTGTATAGTCCATGGGGTTGCAAAGAGTCAGACACAACTGAGTGACTTTCACTTCACTTCATTCAGTTCAACAGAGATGGTAATAACCACGACCAATGTGGAAGAAAAGAACACTAACACCACCTAGCTCTTTTTACATGGGCATTTTCTGTAATTACAACAACCTGAAAGAGGAAATCCTAGGTCATCCCAATCCAAGACTCTGAGTAGTTCATTTTCCCAAAGATATAGTTGTTGTTTGGGATTTCCCAGGTAAGAATCCTGGAGTGAGTTGCCATTTCCTTTTCCAGGGGATCTTCCCGACCCAGGGATTGAACCTGCACCTCCTGCATTGCAGGCGGAGTCTTTACCACTGAGCCAAAGAAGAAGCCCTATAAATAGCAAAATCCTTCTTAAATAGTGTTCTCCTACCTCCAGGCTGTGTATTCCTTCCCCTAGACCACAGCAGCAATGACAACACTACCTTTTGTTTTGTGCCTTTTAAATCTATTTTATTTGATGTTGTACCTATGTGCTAAGGAAATTCTGGGTCAAAAGATTTGTCCCTTGCTCAAGCACAGTGAAAGATCAGGGTCACAACCCACATCTTCCTCATTAGTTCCACCTTTTTCTGCTGCTCCATACACACTCAAGGAAAATGAAAACTATCTGGACCTCAGATGAGTAACAATTAAGGGGACTTCTCAACACTCCTCAGACCTGCAATTTGGAGCCTGTTCCACCTTCAAAGAAGACTGTCCCTGATTGAATATAGAAGATGCTGACTCAGTCTGAGCCTTTCCAGCCTTTAGGAAAAATGATGTTGGATCCCCAAATTCCCTGGTCCATTGTGTAGCAAAAGATGTCAAACAGGACATCAAAATCACAAAATGTAGGAGAAGGGAGTACAAAATGTAGATATTTTTCCCTGTTTAATTTTTTTTAATTATACTATATCAAACTAGACACTCCTTTCTGTTATGAAAAGTTAATTTGGGATCAATGACATGTGCACAGTACTCTTGGAGTGAGCTGAATCTGGTTCCACATAAGGAAGATGATGGATGCTCAAATGGGCATAGCTCCGTATCTTAGCTGCTCCACAATAAAAAACCGAATCACTGCTCTCACCCTCCACTCCTGTTGTCCAACTCCTCCATATCTGATTACTTGATTTCAGGAATTTTGGTGAACAGAAAATAAAGTCCTTCTCACATTCATCCTAAGTAATGAGCTCTAACCCTAAGAAGGCAGCATGTCCTGGTGGCTTGAACCCCCACGGAATTCTGAAACAAAGAGGGTGTCATTCATTTCCAGCTTCTGAAATTTTACCTGAAGTCTTCCAAAGATTTCTTCTTAGTGGCTTTCAAACCACCAGTTTGGCAACAGGCAAATTTGTAATCGATGACCTGGTAAATGATGGGGTTGTACATTGCTGCTGATTTTGCCAGGAGCGTTGGCACTACAGAGAGCTGTATAGGGATGGAGTCTGGCCGTCCGAAAGCTGACCACACAGAGACCACCGCGTAAGGAATCCAGGCGATCAGGAAGCCAGCGCAAATCAACATCGCCACCTGGAGAGGGAAAGCGACGGAGAACAAAATCGAGACACTTGGCGGAAATGATAGCGGATGGGGAGGAGCAGGTAGCCTGTTCACACCCAGGGAAGTCTGTCTACCGTCCTTTTATTTCTCTTGCCAGTGGGAATCATATCATATGGATTTCTGAGATATTCAGCCAGAAAAAGTAATGACTATTCTTACCCTATTCGCTGCATTCTCCGCTCCAGAATTTGAACGTACCCAAAAGACCCAACGTTTGACCCTATAAAAGCTGTCAGAATGTGCCTACATCGAGCAGGAAAAGCACGCTAAAAAGACATCCGTGCACCTGAAATTTCCAGACTTCTCAACCCACGTTCACTTGAAAACTAGATGAAGAATATGTTCACCTTGATGAAATTTTAAATCACCCACATTTGCCTCAGGAAACTTAGAAACTCTGCCTTTGTTTGAAATTCTAATAGGAATCTTCTTCAGAGATTTCTATGAAATGTAATTTCCTTCGGCTCAAGTTTTTCTCAAGTCTGAGGCTCAGGTAGTAGAAATCCACTCGCTACAGAGGAAAAGAGAGTCAGTGAATTCAAACCAAAGTGACTTTTTATGAAGTGAGACTTTCCCAGAAAGTACTTTTCTCTTTCACCAAATTATATTTACCTTTAGGAACCTCTTAACTTTTAGACCAAAGAATAGCTGGAGATGAGGTTTAACCCTCCTGACTAGGTCCTCACTACCTCCAATTCAGTTTCAGTTAAGAATGTAGTCTGACCCTGTAGTTATCCCACTTCAATCCAACAAATCTTCTTTAGCAAGTATTTTCTGTGAGATACTGTGTGGGTGCTGTGGGGACACCAGCAGGCTTTCCCGCCTTGGCTCCACCCCTCTACAGCAGTCCCCAGCCTTTTTGGCACCAGGGACCAGTTTCATGGAAGACGATCTTTCCACGGACCGGTGAGGGGGATAGTCTCGGGACGATTCGAGCACACTTACATTCATTGTGCACTTTATTTCTATTACTATTACAACAGCACCATCTCAGATCATCCGATGTTCGATCCCGGAAGTTGAGGACCCCTTCTCTAAAACACAAACAACAGCTCAACAAAGCTGAATATGGTTTAAGTGCCAGCTTGGAGGAGGACAAAGTTACATGCTATGGAGAAAAGTAAGAAACAATCGCAGGAGGAAGGTGGAATTCAACCTACACGTTGGCAAGTGGAAACAAAGGAACATGAGACCAGAACAAGCAAAGGCAAAGACAGCTATGTGTGAGGTTTGTACAGGACCTAGTGAGCTTCGCTTTGGTGTATGAGCAAACAACAAAGGGAGATGAGACTGGAAAGAAAGATAACATCCACGCTCTCAAGGGTCTGTAAAACCTACTACTGAGCTTGCACTGAATTCCATGTGCCTGAAAGCACTAGTAGGATTTTGGGCAGGAGACATATGAGAGGCGTGTTTAGGAAGATTAACCCGTAAAAGAAAATGTGGCTGGAAAACACAGGAAGCAGAAAGGTCATTGTTTATGCATTCAGCCGACAAGCATGACAGAGCATCTCCTGCATGTTTGTGTTGAGGATAATGAACAAAGCAGATGCATCCCTCCTCACCTAGAATTTCCATTCTGAGCAGGTTTGTTAAGGCCATAATCTAAACAAGAAACAAGAGGGATCTTCATGAGAGTTCTTTAGACTTGAAAAGGAAGTCCAAGCCTTGGGTTTTATTTTAATCTGGAGCTATTTCAGGCCCTAGTTGAGAGGTGACCTAACTTCAAAGCTTCCTTACACTGTTATCTACTAGACTATTCTTTCTGTAAAATGAATAATGAAATATACTCAAACATGCCCTCTGTGTGATGAAGATCTGGTGTTGTTCATTTGTATTTATTTTCCTGTTTCCCTTGTACCTTTGGTTAGCACTGCCAACATCCCTTCTGCCTTGTATAGTCTTTTGTGGAGTTAGTGTCATAGGAATTACATGAGCCCGGTCTAACCAATGGACTGCGGGCTCCTGGCTACAGTCGTAGGAACAAGGTTGGACTTTTGACTATTAACAGCATAATCAGATCCACCTTGGGATTTCATAAAGCAGTTTTAGGAAAAGTCAGATTTCCTTTTATCTTTGAGTTCCCTACAGCCCTGGGAGGATGAGAGGATGGAACTATTTGAGGTCAGGTACCGCTTCCTCTTTCAGGCCCCATGCCCTCATTTAAGAAGTAAAATAGGGACTTCCCTGGTGGTCCAGTGGTTAAGAATCTGCCTTCCAATGCAGGGGATGTGGGTTCAATCCCTCATGAGGGAACTAAGATCCCACATGCCACAGGGCAGCTAAGCCCCTCCACCACAACTAGAGACGCCTATGCCTATGAATGAAGAGACTGCAAGCCACAACGGGAACCTGATGCAATTAAATAAATAAATATTTTTTAAAAGAAGTAAAATAACAGTTCCCATCAATAAAGTCACAACAAGCTGGTGTGGAGGATCAAGGATGAGGAATGAGATACCAAATGTTTTCTTAATAATAGTTAAAGCGGCAATATTTGTGCATGTTTTTTTGTTTTTGAAATTCAACTGGAAAAGTTTTCCTTATAACAAAGTCATCTGTGTGCAGTATGCTTTTGCAGAGCTGAGCTATTGTATGCAAGAAATGGTCTGTACCCCTCAGTCTTCTTGACCTGTGGAACAGCCTGTCAGTAGGATGTGCTTGCCCTGGGAACCCCATATTTGTCAGGAGTCTCAAGGAGGAAGCATAAGAAATCCACCAGAAAGTCTCAGGTTCTAAAGTTCTACCCAAAAAGTTCAGGCTCATCTCTAAATATTAACAGCAGAAGAGAAAAACCTCAGCAATATCCATTTTGCTGTGACAATCGAAATCCCAAGCAGATGAATCAAATGAGACCAGACCTCGTGGACATCCTGAAGCCCCGAGTTAGGGTCCTGGACCAAAATTCTCACCTGTGCTCAGCAGTTATCAAGACCTAAAGTACACGTGCAACTCTCCAGCTTGCTTGCTTTCCCACCCTTCTGCAGAAGCTAACCCAGGAGAAATTGTATTTGGTTTGGTCTGTGACTTTTTTTGTAAATTGACTGGATGTCTCAAAGCTCACAGTGAGGGTCTTTTTTTTTCCCTCCTAAATCCCCAAATAAACAATAACAATATAAATAAAGCTTGCTTTCGCAGATGTCTGGAAACTTAACATAGCTCCATCCTTTTTCCTTTGGTGAGTCATAAGATGGTTTCACAGTATCTCAAAAGCTGTTTTCTGTGTTGCTGCCAAAGTCATTGACAAAAAATAGACTAGCTCTTAGTCCATAATATTTTCTACATTTTGCATATTTCCTTTTTTATGGGCGTGTGCAATGGGGAACAGTAAAGACTTAAGACATTTGCATTTTGTTATCCTTTTTAAAAGGAGAGAAGAGAATTAAAATATACCAAACCTTTTAAATACATAGCAAATGAACCCATGTGGTTTTTCTGAGACTTGAATAAAGTTAAATACTTTAAACTGAATGACTAGAAATCAAGTTTTAAAGTAGAAAGAGGGGAAAAAACTTAGATCTCAAAGTACTGCATAATGTTACTTATGTTTTTGAAGTGAAAATGCAGTTAACACGAGGCACAATCATTTTCTATAACCTTCTCATGTCAAAATATACTCCACAAAATGTTAAACATTGAAATATTAAATATGAAAGTTACTTTAGGAGAGACTACAAAAATTTGCAAAACTTTCACTGTGACAGTTTTCCCAGAAATTGTTTTGTCTTTGTTGAATTTGTTACAATATTGCTTCTGTTTAATGTTTTGGCTTTCTGACTGTGTGGCATGTGGGATCTGAGCTCCCAAAACAGGGATCAAACCCACACCCCATGAATTGAAAGGTGAAGTCTTAACCACTAGACTGCCAGGGTAGTCCCTCCCCAAAACTTTCTACTTAACTTGGAACACATTTAATCTTCCCACCAGTTTGTTCTTTACTTTCCACATTTCTAAATGTGTCTTCATTTCTATTTTCTAAAACTTCTCTCCTAAGCATCTGTAAACCAGTTCTAATACAGGCACCTGTACCATCAGTCTCTTCTAAGTTGTTTATTTTTTAATTGCTTCATTTTTATCACTGTCTTTTGGTTCACTGAGAGAGGAGTAAAACTTCAAATTCTTAAATTAGACCATTTTTGTGGGAGGAAATTCACAGAATATGTGTTTAGCTTCTACAAAAGAATCACACATCTGCAACCCAGTTGATTTTAAATATATCTTGCTGCAGAAGACCAAGAAATACCAGTATGTTACAGCTATGGTTCAAGCTGGTATTAAGTGTCACACAAGCAAAACTCCCCACCATGGATCAATTCCAGTGAATTAACCAATTAAAGCAAGAATAGAATAGGGATGAAAAGGCTTTATAAGCCTCTCCCTCTGACCTGAGACATTACAGCAGAGTTTTCCAAGAAGGAAAGTCCTCTGTCTTGTTGGTGTGCAGAGGCAGCGTGGAATAGTGGGAAAGTCTGACATGGAGGTGGGCTTCCCAAGTGGTGGAGGGGTAAAGAATCTGCCTGCCAATGCGGGGGACACAGGAGACTCAGGTTCAAGCCCTGGGCCAGGAAGATCCCCTAGAGGAGGAAATGGCAACCCACTCCAGTATTTTTGCCTGGAAAATTCCATGGATAGAGGAGGGATACAGTGCATGGGGTTGCAAAGAGTCAGACACAACTGAGTGACTGAGCACAAACACACACACATGCACACACACACACACACACTCTGACATGGAAGTGCTCAGGGGTTTGGATTCCAATCCCCATTCATCTCCACTGAGCACTGTGAGGGACTCCTTGACTCACAAGCCCTGCCACCTTAGTTCCTTCCTCCTTTGCCCAGATATAAATAAGACTTCAGCCAACACTTGAAGCTGCGTGCTACCTTGGATAACAAAAGAGATGAGGAAATGACTGGATGTGAAAGTGAAGGCCCTGAGTCAGGGCCAAAGAGATGGGATAAATTCCCCAGCAAGAACGACGCTGAATCACACTCCACAACCAGATAGACTACCGATAACAAAGAAATTTCAGTAGCTGGGATGAGATCAGGTCCCAAGAAGAGAAATCACCACATCTGTGCATTGAAAGACAGGGCAGGGAGGGGGTGCCACCTGCCAACAGAAAGCCTACAGCTGGCAGGAGCACAGGCAGGATCAGATCTGGTTTTCCTCTTTGGGGTCTAGCCAGCAAGTATATGGATTTGTTCCCAACCAGAGGGGAAAATGATATTAAAAGATAGCATTGCAGTGATAAGTGTCAGTTGTGAGACTACAGTCCTCCACATGTGGGCAGCCTGCCATTGAGAGATGGCACAGAGGGAGCTGGACAATGGTGACCTATCTTCCTTGGCACTCTATTCCCTCATCTATACAAAAGCGGGGTAGTAATATTTCGCTTTCACATCACCTTTAAGAAATTAAGTAATTTGACCATTCCAAACACGTCTAGTTTGAGTTTCCTCTTTCCTTCTATTTCATCAGCAGAATGATGACAAAGGCCAATTGTCTCAGGCCCACCTTCATACACTGATAAAAAAAATTTTTTTTTTCTGAAAGCCCCAATACATCTGTTAGCCCTGGTTGTGATCCAACTAAAAATATTAATTCATACTTTTTTAAAAAAAGTAGAGAAAGAGGAGGAGTCTTCACTTCCCAGCTGCAGTTTTCTCACATCTTGAAACACCGCTACTCCATGAACAAGCGAAAGCTGTGACCAGAAGCAGTGGATGTAAATTAGGTCATGTCACTCTGCGCATCTGTGTTTGGGGCTCTGAGTCTAAAACTGAACCCAATATTCCCTGACGAGGCAGTGGCTGGCTTACAGAACAGAACATACAGATTTCTAAATACCAAGTTCCACCAAACAAGGGAGACCTCACTATTCACTCCAGATGAACCGAGGCCTCCGAGGTGGGGTTACGGCTATTCAGAGGCCAACGCATGCACAGTCCAAAGGCCCAGAGATATTAGTAACGAAAGCTATTTCCGCAGACTTTTGAACCACCCAACCACGCTAGCCATTTCCATAGCAATGCTTTTTGTCTTTCGTGGCTGTCACTCAACATAGTCCCCTAAGAGCTGCCTCCTAGAACCTGGTGGGATTTCAGGGACAAAGGAGCGCAGATCCACTAGGAGGAAACAGCTCCCTGGGCAGGTCAGGGAGGCCTGAGGACAGCCTGGAATTCCACGGAGCAGAAGCTCTGGGCTCCAGCCTCCACTGCGCCCCCATCACCCATCTGCCTTCCTGTCTCTACAAACATCATTCTCTGGGTCCCCTCACCCCACCCCTAGAATCGCACACCCAGAAGCTACCTTGCAACACCCCGCCCGGCCCCTCCACCCCAACCGATCCACACGTGGGGCCACCAAACACAGCGGTCCCAGCAGGAATTCTGTTTACCCGAACAATGTCATCTGACCCAGCCCCGATCTGGTCACTGATACTGAGCAGCTAGTTACTGATACCGTGCATCAGCTCTCAGGGTTCAAGCTGCACACGGCTGCCACTCTGATGTCTGGGGCCAAGGGCCTGCCTCATTTGGGAGGCCACGGCACAGTGGCGGGGGGACACACAGGGGACCTGAGGGTGGCACCAAGGTCCCCAGCTGGGCTTCATGGGCAGCATCGCCCACTTGCCCAGCACTGAGCTGAGCTCCCTGTAATATATAGTAGGCTCCCAAGAGCTGTCTGTTTTACACATGAGAGTGTATACATGTCAATCCCAGTCTCCCAGTCCACCCTCATTCCTCTCCCAACCATGTCCACACATCCATTCATTCTCTTGAGGCATGGTATTAAGTCCTGGGGACACAAAATGAACCAAAAGACATGGCTGTTACCCCCATGGGCCTTACTGACTAGTAGCAAAGACAGACATTGACTAAACAGTCACAAAATAGGTATGCAATTGCAAGTTAATTTTAAATTGTGGCAAATTCTAATAGGAAAATGTAAAAGCAACAATGAAACATTTATATAGGAGGATTTGAATTCAATTCATAGACTGCTTCTATGGGAAAAAACATTTAAGCTAAGAACAAATAAGAAGAACCAGAAAAAAGGAATTCATTAATTAGTTTAAAAAAGAAATACAATTCAGCTTTCCCACCAACTGCCCTCAGAGTCCACGTGGGGGTCCTCTGACTCTGAACCCTCAATAATAAATTATTCAATGAGCAATACTGAAGAGGAGTCTTTTGAAGGAAGCAGAGGTTTTTTAGTTTTAAAAAGACTTCAGGGACTTCTGAAGTGGTCCAGTGGTTAAGACTCCTTGCTCACAGTGCAGGGGGCATGGGTTCGATCCTTGGTCAGGGAACTGAGCTCCCATGTGCCATCTGGCACAGCCAAATAAAAACAAAGTTATCTTAAAAAGGCTTCACAGTCAATATGAAAAAAAAACAAACAAAACAAAATACCTCCTTGGGTATACAAGGAACAGACGCCCTCAAGCCAGGGGTCAAGAGAACGGTTAACACTGATCAAGGTAATTATGTTAACACAGTGTATTCAATTACTGGTCATCCCAGCAATCCTGATTGGGCATCTCACAGATGCCAGGCACTGGAGAACTAGAGCAGACAGCACTTGCCCTCATCCAGCTACTGTCTCGTAAAAAAGAGCCACAAGGCTGTGTCATTCAAAAAAGTGAACGTGCGACTTCCCTCATGGTCCAGAGGTTAAATTAAGACTGAGCTCCCAGTGCAGGGGCCATGGGTTCAATCCATGGTAGGCAAAGTTCCACAGGCCACAGAGAGTCACCAAAAGAAAACCAAAGAGGATAGGCCAAGTGCTCTGACGGCTGACAGCAGAGGGACTTCAACAAGCCAGGAGGGATCAGAAAGGTCTCCTGCTAGAAAGAGACATTAAGAGATACCCAGGTGTCCACAGGATCTAGATATTAACTACAGGCCTGGGATATTGTGGACAATCTGTGTGTGTTGCGTACATGTTCAGGCACTTAATTGTGTCCAACTCGTTGTGACCCTATGGACTATAGCCTGCCAGGCTCCTCTGTCCATGGGATTTTCCAGGGAAGAATACTGAAGTGGTTGCCATTACGTCCTCCAGGGGATCTTCCCAACCCAGGGATTGAACCCACATCTACTGCATTGGCAGGAGGAATCTTTACCACTGAGCCACCGGGAAAGCCCTCAGGTATGTGTCAAGTGAATAAATATGAGGTACAAATATACACAACATAGTAATATACAGAAATATTCATCAAAGCTTCTTTTATTTCCTTCCTGTTACCCTACCATCCCCTTTGTTAAAGCAGCAGCAAAAGTGTTCACTACAACAGCACAAAGGTTTTTACAAGCAGAAATGCCCAAAGAAGTAAAACATTCATTTTTCAGCTTCTGAATTTCAAAATAGAAATTTGAAACTTACAAGAGAGGAAACAGTTGAGAGAAAAGGGTTTTGAGTATGACAAAAATGACTTTGAGTATTTACAATCAGAGACGTGTAAGACTAGAGGCATTAAGTGTACTTACTGTGTGGACATGTCAAAGGGATGTACATGGATTTAGGAGCCAGTTTTCCAAGCCCACAGCAAGTCAAGGGCCTGTAGCTCTTAGCAAGGGAGAACCTCAGAGAAGCTAGTAACTTACCTTGAGAAGCTGTCCTGAAAATACTTCACTGAACTAAGCACAGGGAGGAGCAATAGACTCTCAATACATTTGCAAGAGCAGAAAGCTCATGCCTCACTTCCTAGGGTGCCAGCCAAGTGGGGAAGTAGCTCAAATTTCTAATGCACCCAAAGAGCTCTTAACAGTTGAAAGAGATAGGATGCAAAGTGACTCATGACAATGGATGCCTGAGGCCAGAAGGAGCTAGGGTCAATAAACTGACAACAACCAAACCAAGAGCCCCACCCATGGGTCCCACAGAGTTACAGAGACCTCTCTGGAACTTACATAGAGTCTAGGAAGAGGCAGAAAACCTGATTCAACTGAATTTATCCTGATGCTGTAATGTTGTTTGTTTTACAAGGTCAAATGCAGGCATAAAAATGAGATTGTATTGTGTCAGAAGAATAAAAGAGGTGTTTTGTTTTGTTTTGTTGATTTCTTTGTTTTTTTATTTTGCACACCTCTGCAATTTTGGTAATCTGTGAAATTTCACCCTGCTATAAAAGTCTGGCAAAACCATTTTTTAATTAATCAGAAGGAAATTATAATGTGGAGAAAGGTTTATAGCTAGAACATCCATATTTAAGCTGATGAGATCAGACTGGCAAAATGTAGGCCTCGATAATTACCCACCTAGAAATAATTAGAGGACATCAAAAATGAATGATTTTGATCCCATAATGCAGTGAAGTGGCCTTTAAGTAATAAGCTTTTAGACCAAGCCATTCTGGAGATCAGAAAGCGCCAAGCGAACAAGCAAACTCCTGATCCCAAGAGGTAGTGGAATGAGGACAAGGTTTCTAAAATTATGAAAAGGTCCAGTGAAGGGTTTTCTACTTATTTTTACTCAGTACAAAAAAAAAAAAGGATAAAAATTAAATAGTATTTTAAAACAGCTTAAATTTAGTAAAGAAGGTGCCACAGTAGAAAGATGTGTTTATTTTTCAATATAGGTCGAACTGTGACAAATTTTTTGCACAAATGAGAATAATTAGAGATGTATTTTTAGATTATATTGATACAGACTTTATATATACAAATGAATTATAGATGTAATACAAAATATTACATGTGTTAAATGTCAGTCATGTCCGACTCTTTGCAACCCCATGGACTGTAGCCTGCCAAGCTCCTCTGTCCATGGAATTCTCTAGGAAAGAATACTGGAGGAGTGGGTTGCTATCCCCTTCTCCAGGGGATCTTCTTGATCCAGGGATTAAACCCAGGTCTCCCACGTTGCAGGCAGATTCTTTACCATCTGAGCCACCACAGAAGCCCAAAATCTAATATAGACATCATATATAATATAGTATCATTTAGAATACATGTTAGAAACTACATATAAAATAAAATCATACGCATACATGCCTACAGGTTTCCTTTAGCATCACTTTGGTTAATCTGGTCTCGGTGAGCCTGACTGTTTGGTTTACTTAGCGCAGGTTAAGGAGAATGATAACAATATGTCAAGTTTGGGATTGACATATGCATACCACTATATTTAAAACAGATAACCAACAAGGACCTACTGTATAAAACAGGGGACTCTGCTCAAAAGTCTGTAATAACCTAAATGGGAAAAAAATTTGAAAAAAGAATAGATACATATATATGTATAACCGAATCATTCTGCTGTACACCTGAAACTAGCAACATTGTTAATCAATTATACCCCAATATAAATTTTTTTTAAATTATATAAAAATAAATACCAAAAAAATGCATTAAACTGTACACCACTGTGCTTGCATGTATATGCATAATAAGCTTCAGAAATTCTAATGAGCTGCCTACCCTCAAGAGTACACAAAGAACCAATTTCTAGAATGTTGGTAAAAACTGGCCATTAGTAGGCTGAGCCGAGGAATTCAACTAAGGAGAGAGAGGCTGATGAGTAACAGACTCAGAGAAACAGGAGAAGGACCTCATGGGTAGGTGAATCTAGACTCACTGCTCAAGAGCAGCCAAAGGTCTCAAAGCCAGTAACCCTGAGGGATGGAAGGAGGAGAGGACGCCGTGTGACATCTCAGTAGCTTCACGTCACGCCTTCATGACATACAGGGCTGCAAGGCTAACTGAGATCAGACACCCGTGTGACAGACATCATCTTGTTCCCTGGGCATACCTCCACGAACTGCTGAAAACAAACACGTTATCTCTTTTGTATTCACCCAGTTTCTAGAACAACGTATGCGTGCTAAGTCGCTTCAGTCATGTCCGATGCTTTGCAACCCTATGGACTGTAGCCTGCCAGGCTCCTCTGTCCATGGGATTCTCCAGGCAAGAATATTGGAGTGGGTTGCCAGGCCCTCCTTCAGGGGATCTTCCCAACCCAGGGATCAAACCTGTGTCTCTTATGTCTCCTGCATTGGCAGGCAGGTTCTTTACTACTACTACTCATGCCACCTGGAACAATACTTGGTACCAAGTAATATTTGGAGGAAGTGAAATCCACATTTAACTTGGATTAATTTATTGGCATTAATTTTTTTTTTTGCATCACAGACAAGAGCTAAAGGAAGAATGGGAAATGAGGAGCTTAATTCACGATCCTGCATTTATGGAAATATTTTTCTTACTTAACACCTGATTATAAGCTAGAAGTAGATCATGATTCCTGATGCTGCATTTTTGTCCAGCATCTATTTTTAGGTTACTTTTGGCTCTATTTTAAGGTTATCAGTATAGATTTAGAATGATGGAAACTTCTTTCAGACTCCCTCCTACTCAAATGTGGAGTTTAGGGAGTAGAGATCAATTGGAACCATCAAGAATCTCTAGCTCATGAGAATTCGCTGGTGGTCCAGTGCTTAAGACTTGACCCTGGCCCAGGTTCAATCCCTGGTTGGGGAACTAAGATCCCACAAGCCACGTAATGAGGCCAAAAGAAAAAAGAAAGAACTCTAGCTCACACTGTGCAACAAATAGGTCCTTGCACATTAAGAACTCTGAAATGGGGGACGAAAAATATTACTTGGACAAAAGTTTTGCCTTATTAGGAAGCTACTTGTGGTCTGGAGGGAACTGTGTTACTCCTGGGTCCTGCGGCCAGCAGTCTCCAGGGTAGGTTGCAAGGAAACTTGAAGATGGTTATCAATCAACATGATGGATTGGGATACCAGAAGGATTAGAACTTCCTTTTTTTTTTTTTTTTTTGACCCCATCATGAAGAATGTGGGATCTTAGTTCCCCAACCAGTGATTGAACCCACACTCCCCATACTTGAACCTTTGAAGTCTTAACAACTGAACCCATAGGGAAGTCCTTACATCAACCTTTAACTTTCAAATATAAGATAGAAACTAGAGTGTACCAATATTAAAAACACCGCTTGGTGAAAAGACAACCCTCAGAATGGGAGAAAATAGTAGCAAATGAAACAACTGACAATGGATTAATTTCCAAAATATACAAGCAGCTCATACAAGCCCCTGGTGGCTCAGATAGTAAAGCATCTGCCTGCAATGCAGGAGACTTGGGTTCAACCCCTGCATCAGGAAGATCCCCTGGAGAAGGAAATGGCACCCCACTCCAGTACTCTTGCCTGGAAAATTCCATGGATGGAGAGCCCAGTGGGCTACACAGTCCATGGGGTCTCAAAGAGTCAGACACAACTGAGCAACTTCACTTTCTTTTCACTTTCGTACAACTCAATACTAGAAAAACAAACAACCCAATCAAAAAGTGGGAAAAAGACCTAAACATACATTTCTCCAAAGAAAACATACAGATGGCTAACAAACCCATGAAAAGATGCTCAACACCGCTCATTATTAGAGAAATGCAAATCAAAACTACATGAGATATCACCTCACACCAGTCAGAATGGCCATCATCAAAAGGTCTACAAACAATAAATGCTGGAGAGGGTGTGGAGAAAAGGGAAGGCTCTTGCACTGTTGCTGGAAATGTAAATTGATACAGCCACTATGGAAGACGGTACAGAGATTCCTTAAAAAACTAGGAATAAAACCACCATATGACCCAGCAATTCCATGCCTAGGCCTAAACCCTGAGGAAACCAAAATTGAAAAAGACACATGCATCCCAATGTGCACTGCACTACTACTTACAATAGCTAGAACATGGAAGCAACCTTGATGTCCCTCAGCAGATGAGTGGGTGAAGAAGGTGTGGTGTATATACACAATGGAATATTGCTCGGCCATAAAAAAGAACGCATTTGAGTCAGTTCTGATGAGGTGAATGAACCCAGAACCTACTATACAGAGTGAAGTGAGTCAGAAAGAGAAAGATAAATACCATACTCTAATGCATATATCTAGAAGAATGGTACTGAAGAATTTATTTACAGGGCAGCAATGGAGAAACAGACATAGAGAACAGACTTATGGACGTGGGGAGAGGCAAGGAGACGGTGAGCTGTATGGAAAGAGTAACACGGAAACTTACATTATCATATGTACAATAGACAGCCAACGGGAATTTGCTGTATGGCTCAGGGAAACTCAAAAAGGGTCTCTGTATCAACCTAGAGGGGTGGGTTGGGGAGGAAGATGGGAGGGAGGTTCAAAAGGGAGGGGATGTATGTATACCTATAGCTGATTCATGTTGAGGTTTGACAGAAAACAAAATTCTGTAAAGCAATTATCCTTCAATAAAAAAAGAAAATAAAGAAAAGAAACAGAAAAAAAAAAACAACTTGATGGTGCAACATGGCATTTATATTGAGATTGCTGAAAAATATTTTTCAGTGTAAAGGTGAGATGTGATGAAAGTGTACAAACCACTTGCATTAGGCTTTACTTGAATTCCTGCAGGTCAGGAAAGAAAAGCAGAGCTACAGTTTCTTTGGGCTCCCCTGGTGGCTCAAAGTGTCTGCCAGTGCAGGAAAGGCGGGAGACAAGGATTCAATTCCTGGGTCGGGAAGATCCCCTGGAGAAGGACATGGCAACCCACTCCAGTATTCTTGCCTGCAAAATCCCATGGACAGAGGAAGCTGGCAGGCTACAGTCCATGAGATCACAAAAGAGTCGGACACAACTTAGCGAGTAAACCAACAAACCGATGGTTTCTTTACCATCATCTACGCACCAGATGACAGGATAATAGGCTTATTTCACTGAATTCCCACCACAGCCCAGAGAGACAGACGTTACTATTCCTGTTACACAAGATTCAAAGTATCTACCTCTGGGTCACAAGCCTTGCAAAAAATCCAAACCCTTGTCTGTTTTCAGATCATCTGCTCTTTTACAGAGCACCACAATATCTGATGGCTCAGGTAGTAAAGAATCTACCTGCAGTGCAGGAGACCTGGGTTAGATCTCTGGGTGGGGAAGACCCTCTGGAGAAGGGAATGGCTACCCATTCTTGCCCAGGAAATTCCATGGACAGAAGAGCCTCACAGGCTACATCCATGGTGTTGCAAAGAGTGGGACACGACTGAGCAACTGACACTAATATTTGAAGGACTGCCAACTCTGAGACTAGCATTTCCCAAGGGACTCAATGCTGCAGAAACTCCTCTTGTGTGAAGAACACATAAGGAAGCAGACACAGTAAGCTCTTACTGTATAAATAAGGGATGTCCATAATCATGCCCATCAAAGTCCATGTGTGTGTACCTGCTCAGTCACTTCAGTAGTGTCCGACTCTTTGTGACCCTGTGGACTATAGCCCACCAGGCTCCTCTGTTGATAGGATTCTCCAGGCAAGAATACTGGAGTGGGTTGCCATGCCCTCCTCCAGACCAAAGTCCATACGAAACATTAAATACCGAGGCATTTTATGAGTCATGAAAGTTATTATTCTTACTGGTGAAATAATGTTTAAAAATTAATAATATCCTATTCAATAGAGGAAATAAGCCCCCAGTAGATCCATTGTATAAATTTGGTAGATATTAAAAGTGTGTGTAAATGAGACTGATAGAGACACAAGGGATACTACAAAGGTTTAAATAAATAAAAACCAAGTTCAAAAGGACATAAACAGAGGGCATTTGAAGTTCTCCCAGTCTTCAACATTCCCTAGCTTCTTCACCCTGTGAAGTTTTAATTGATTACAGAACATGTCTATAAATTATGACTGCAGTTACCTTGGTCAGTTTCACTTCCAGCACATGGCTGCTATGGATCCGACTGTCAAAATGAGCTACTTCTTTGGATGAGGACTTAACCTTGGCAATGATCTTCACATAAGAGAACACGATCACAGCCGTTGGGAGCAAGAGGCAGAAGAAGAGGATGTTCAGGATGAAAATCTGGCCCCCTACTGAGGCCTGGGCCAGCCACCAGTCCAGGGTGCAGGAAGTTCCGAAGGGCTCAGGTGCGTAGTCCCCCAGACCTACCAAGGGCATGGTGGTCCAGAAGGCAGCATAGGCCCAGATGACCGCCAGGCAGATGTAGGCGTGCTTTCTTTTCAGCCAAATCCCTGGAGGTGGAAGAAGAGCATTATCAGGATGTAATCTGCCCTCCACCCAGACACCTCCCCTCGACAGGTCAAATTCCACATCCAAAGAGTTGATCCATTGGATTCTGGGAGACGTGGTCAGTAACCAAAGCCGGAGGGAGAGTTGGGTGGAGGGAAGGAGAGCTCCAGAGCTTGGGCTCTTTTTCCAAGAGAATAAAACAGGAAGTGATTTCACAAGGAAGGTTTTCTCTAGGCGTCTGGGAGCCTTGGGAGGGAGACGTGACAAAAGCTGGGGAGAGGTGGCGGTAAAAAGATGAGAGGATGCTGAAGACGGTGGAAGATCTTGGGAAAATATCCAGAATGACCTTGGAGCTCTTATCCAGGATAAGAGGCTAACTGGCAGAATATACAAACGGAGCCCCAAAAAGCATGTGTTAAGGGTTCATCAGAGGTAGAGTCCTTTGGGGGAGAAATGAGAAGACACTGCTTGTGTCTTTAAAATATCCTTCTTCCAAAAAGCTTGTGTGCCTCTCACCTAAGAACTCGAGGAGTGGGGGTGGATGCCAGGGTCATGACCGAGTGGGGTAATGTCATAAGGGTTGGGTGAGAGCAGATTTTCACTCTTCCAATGTTATTAACACAACAGTCACACTCACAGCCAAAGGTGGAGAAGTGGGGAACCTAGGTAGAACATACCATGCTCTGCAAAAGTAATTCTGTGAAAATATTTTCAGAAAAACAAAGGAAAAAAAAAAAAAAAACTCCGTGTTTCAGCACTGGTTTCCGTTAGCCAAAAGATCATTCCAAGAGGCAGAAACAGTGCAGTCAGTTAAGGAAAGCTGTAACGCACTAGTGATCATTTTACAAAGTTCAATACCACCACCAAAGACAGGTCAGCCTGCTCTAGGGCTTCAGCCTCTACAGGAAGTTACCTCCATCCCATTTATTGCCTGGAACCCAAAGAGCCATAGAGGTGGCTCCTACCTGCCTTGGGTTTTGGTAGCAGAGAAGAAATATCAAATCATATTTAATAAAAGCCAAATGATTTCTTCAGCACAGACTCTGCTTAGCGTCACGTGAGGTCTGAGAAAATCAGAAGGGCCTAATCCTTCTCATTTCTAGTATTTGACCCGCTTCACGTAACCTTTCCAGACGTCAGTGTTCTTAGCAGTAAAATGGAGGAAATAAAAATCTACTGCTTACAGATTTCGCGAAGGGTGAAATGAACCATGCCAGGTCTCCTTTGCAAACTATGAAGGACTACGTTGACATGAATATTCACTCCTGTGTTTGTTTCATTTGGCACTAACAAGAAACGTAACAGATGGTTTCCTTCGTCTCTATTTTTTTTTCAAATAGACATCGTCATAAAATGCAAATCTCATGGACCCACCAGATAGGAGTAACAATCAGGTAGCCACGATATCTGTCAGCTCTTGGTTATCCATTATAACGCAGAAAACATTGGCACGGATAATTATATAAATTTACAGGAACGTGCATAAGCATATGTAGAAGCGTTTACGGTGAGGGTTGCTTGGTGAGGTGTTTTATACTTACATTCGGTTATGGTGAAAGGCTGTCAAGTACAGGAGGGAGTAGATTAGTAGATTGGTTCTGTGATGCTCCAGCAGTCAGAACTAGGACCAATGGGTGGAGGTTACTGGGAAGCAGTTTTGTCTCAATATAAGGAATAACATTGTAACAACCAGAGCAGACCAATCAGAGAATGGGCTGCCTTGTGCAGTAGTAAGCTCCCCGTCACTGGTCACTGGAATTACTCAAGAAGAGGCCAGGTGGCTGTCTGTCAGGGATGCCTTAAAACACTTTATCCCATTGCATGGGGGAAAGGTCTACATGGCCCTTTCTAATTCCAACATTCCAAGATACCGTGTGGAGGGTTTAATTGTGCAACAAATCAAATGATGAAACCAGACTATCGAGAATCAATCTTAGAAGAAGCTGGAAAGCATATACAGTTCCCACGGGAGTTGTGCCCTGCAGTGATTCTGGGGGGTGAGCAACATTATCTCTATATTGGACCCAAAGCCTGAAGTCAAGAAAATATTTAAAAAGCAGAGACATTGAGGTTTAGTATTCCTCAAATATCTTCAGGAAATTGAACTTTTTGCTTCTTCATCTGTAAAATCTATAGGTATATTTAAAATTTACTTGACATGATCAAAAATAAGTTTTTAGAAAAAAAATTGACTCTGATATCATCCGGAATAGGTATAATTGTATTTTTTGTATTTTATTGGAATTTTTGATTCAAGTTATTTCTGCTGCAGATTCTAAACTGTTAGAAAAAGCGATGTGAAATTTTTCTTAAAGATGAGCGCTGGATGGTGCACACATTGGACCATGACCCTATCCCCCACCCCAAACTCCTGTATATTTTGTTTTTAATTTAGGCTTGTAAACTTTTAAAATATAAAGAAAAATTCTACCCCATTGAGAGTGTCACATCAACTTGATCTTTTCCATTTTGGGCTCCAGGCCATGTTCTGTCTCCATGGTGACAATCACCAAGCTGATTGAGACTGATGAACAAAGCAGTGTAGCATGAACCAGTATCATTCTCTGGTTGCACCTAGTTCTCAATATTAAATTTAAAGGGCCAAATGTGTCTCTTTCGGGTTCAATAATTTTTCCAGAAGCCCAAGAAGCCAAAGTATTAAAAATTTATTTTTCCCATGTAGAATGGTCTTATCATTAAAATCTGATCACTAGACTCTGAAAGGGTGTTTATGGCTGGCTCACCCCTAACCGATTCTCTTACCCACTGCTCTTTCTACATACCAAGACCACAAAAAGAATGTTGGCTGGTATTTCGTATGTGTGTCCTTTCCTGCAGGCTCGGTTCTCTAACCTGGAGGAGAATTCCTCATCTCTGCAGCCACGGGGAGCCTGAGTGCTAAAGGAGAATCAGAAAAATCTTTCCATATAATTATACTTACTACTCGGGGAAACAGCTAAAACATCTTGGACCCAATATCCTTTCAGTGCATTTTATTTATTTTGCTTACATGGCATAACACAGTAAAAGCTTACACACTTTATACAAAGAGATGATACTCTCATAAAAGCATCGTAGCGAAACACCAGACATTCCTATAAAAAATAGCATTGAAAGAAACCTACATGGACACAGGTTCGAGTCTTTAAGCGTAAGTTAGAACAAGATAGGCTATGAGTAGAAATACTCCTAGTCTCTGAGTGTATTCATAATCTTTGTTTATTATCTCTGGGTAAAACATGTACCGCTCTGACAATCCACCTAGATTCGACTCTCAGGGAATAGAAACCTTCCTACTTACCATATGATAAATAGCAGATTTTCAGGTATCGGTCCAGGCTGACAGCAGTCATAGTGATAAGACTTCCACAGCCAAAGAAAAATCCAGCCCATCCATACCAGCGGCAGCCAATCCAGCCGAACACCCAGCGGTGACAGAAGCAAGAGATGATGGTGAACGGTTTGCCTACAACTAGAGCGCCAAGTGACTTGTCAAGGGACGTTCCCTCCGGTTAAACTCTACCCCGCCCATCCAACTCGATGTGGAGTCTTATCCTAGGCAGACAAGAGGGAGCTATTTTGGGAAACATTAGGTCCAATTTGTTTACAACCAGACCCAGATCTCTAGGATTTAAACTATTTATCCCTTTAGCCTTCATCAGCTTGTTTTGTTTGTTACTTTCTAGAAAGTAGTCTTCTATTTTAATTGACACCCTGCACCCTCCTTCTCCAATATATATTCCATCTCCCCCCTTCTTGAAGAGAACGGCTGAGGAAGCTTTCCAAAGCCTGTATCTGATCCACCTATCAAAAGAGGGTTCCCCAACCTTCATGCATTAGAAAACCCAAGTAACTGACATTCACAGCCTGCAAATGCTGGCCCCTTCCACCCTTCCCAGGAGTACCCTCCCTTGGTACACTGTTAGTTCAATCAAGTAACTCATCTTTATCGGGTGCTTTTATAAGCTAGACACACATCACCTCTAGCTGTCTACACAGCCCGTGCCATACTGCAACTAACTAGACTGAGCAGCTTCATCTCAGAGCTTTCTAATCCTGTTGGGTCTACAGTCCATTGTCAGTAGGGAAACCCAATGTAAAAGAGTTCTTGTTTTGTTCAACAAATAATTATTTAATGCTCATTATGTACATGGTGCTAGAGGACAATGTGGAGATCAAGATTAACAGATTCATTTTTAACAGAGGAGACCAAACAATAATTTGCAAGATACGATATGACGGAATGCTGGCTCATGCTGAGTGGTGGGAAGAAAAATGAAACAGAGGAAGGAGAGAGACAGAATCTGCTGTTTTCAATCAGATCAGGGAAGACCTCTCTGTGAGTGTGAGGTGTAGGTGGATGCTAAATCAGTGGCCCAGAACTCGAGCAAACGTTTAGAGGGAAAACATTCTAGGCAGGGCCAACAGCAAACTCAGAGTTTGAGCTAAGGGTCTGCTGGGTGGTGCTGCTGCTGCTGCTGCTGCTGCTAAGTCCCTTCAGTCGTGTCCGACTCTGTGCGACCCTAGAGACGGCAGCCCACCAGGCTCCCCTACCCCTGGGATTCTCCAGGCAAGAACGCTGGAGTGGGTTGCCATGTCCTTCTCCAATGCATGAAAGTGAAGAGTGAAAGTGAAGTCACTCAGTCGTGTCCGACTCTTAGCTACCCCATGGACTGCAGCCTACCAGGCTCCTCCACCCGTGGAATTTTCCAGGCAAGAGTACTGGAGTGGGTCGCCATGGGTGGTGCTAAAGGCAGCCAAAAAAGGCAATTGACAGTGACTTGATGGAGTACAGTAATGTCTGTTGTGTCTGGGATCCGTCAGCAAAACAGATATGTTAGGCTTCTGTCTAGAGTGGAGCCTTTAACAAACCTCTGGGATGTCATCTAGAACCTTTGGGATGTCAAAGCACTGTTTTACATTTTATTTATTTGTGTGTGTGTGTGTTTGTTTCTGGCTGCACTGGGTCCTTGTTTCTGTGTGCGGGCTTTTTCTAGTTGCAGAGCGTGGGGGCTACTTTCTAATTGCGGTGCTCAGGCTGCTCATTGCCATGGCGGCTCTAGAGCTCAGGGGCTCAGGAGTTGCCGCACACGGGCTTAGTTGACCCGAGGCATGTAGAATCTTCCCAGACCAGGGAACGAACCCATGTCCCCAGTGTAAGCAGGCATATTTTCAACCACTGGATCACCAAGGAAGTCCACGCCAAAGGGATTTGATGAATATTTTGGAAATGTCTCTCCCCAACCCCAGCTGCACATTACAATCACTGGAGGATTTTTTTGTTTTGTTTTGCTTTGCTTTGCTTAATTTTAAATATCAATGTCCAGAGCTCCACCTCCCAAATAATCTGATTTAATTTATCTCGAGAAAGCTAAGCCATTACAGTATATTTTTTATCTCCCCAGGTGATTGTGATACATATTCATGATTGAGAGCCATTGATATTTAAACAAGTATTAGTTGTGTAGATGAAACAAATCTGGTCTCTAGGATGTGTTTCTCAAGGTGCTTTATAATGAACATATTAAAGCAAGGAAAAGATTTAAAATACATAAACATTTTTTAAAAATAAACATTTTTAAGACTTATGGGAAGGAAAAAATGTATTGAGAGATATCCAGGGTTTCCCTGGTGGCTCAATGGTAAAGAATCTGCCTGCTGATGAAGGAGACAGAGGTTCAGTCCCTGATCCAGGAAGATTCCCTGTGCCTCAGACCAACGACTGAGCCTCTGCTCTTGAGGCCGTGCTCTGCAACAAGAAAAACCACTGCAATGAGAAGCCCGTGCCCCACAACTGGAGAGTAGCTCCTGCTCACTGCAACTAGAAAAAGCTCACACAGCAATGAAGACCCAGCATAGCCAAAAATGACTTAATTAAATTAAATTAATTAATTAAATTAAAAAAGAGAGAGATCCAGAGGTTGGGAAAAACTGTCTGAGTTGATCAGAGAAAACTAACCCATGTAAGAAAACGCTTCCTGGTGAATTATTCTAAGAGATATGCAGAGCAGGTGGTTTATACAATCCTAGAGCAGACCTGCGCGGTTGAAAGCATTTTCAATGGACCCGGCCAATTATGCGTGCTGTGTGCGCTCAGTCGCTTCAGTCATGTCTAATTCTTTGGGACCCTTTGGACCGTTGCCAGCCAGCTTCCTCTGTCCATGGGATTCTCCAGGAAAAAGTACTGGAGTGGATTGCCATGCCCTTCTCCGGGGGATCTTCCCTACCCAAGACTGAACCTGCATCTCCTGCATTTCAGGCAGAATCTTTACCCACTGAACTACCCGGGAACCCCAGACTAGTCTAATTCAACTGTAAGCGTCTGTCCGCTACAAATGAAGGATGTGGCTGAACTGGCCGGTTTCACTCAAGCATCTCTAGGGGGCAGCATGGTGAGCTGAACGGGAGCGCGATTATTCATGTTGCGACACCGCCATCGTGTGTCTAAATGGAAAATGGCACTCATTTTGTAGCCGCGCAAATCACCCCCAGGCGCATCTTAACCTATTTTCACAGAAAGGGGCCGGGTCTGTCATGCTCCTCTTAGTATGCATGTGTGTTTCCCAAAGAACTGACGATATTCAGCCTGTCCATGCTGAGAAAAGTCTTCCCAAATAACCAAGATCATCCAAACTCAGTAAGAGGGCAGCACATCCACGGCTGGGTGATAAATATTGACCCAGTGGATCAGCACTTACCCCTGAGCCATGTTTTTAGAGATTGGCAGAAGCAGAAAAATCTACTTACAAAGAGAGAAACAAATACCAGGAAATATTTTTTAAAGGATGCTTAGATGGGAAACTGCTAAAATATTTCTGGTGGAAAGATGAGTTGGTGTATGCTGCTGCCGCTGCTGCTGCTAAGTCGCTTCAGTCGTGTCCGACTCTGTGCGACCCCATAGACGTCAGCCCACCAGGCTCCGCCATCCCTGGGATTCTCCAGTTCAAACTCAATTTCCCCAATTCTAGTAACTTAAGACCACATGCTACGTAGCAGAAACTAGGGATCCAAAGACTTATTTGTGTGTATCTAGGCAACACTGCTGGCAAGAATACACAGAAGAACTGTACAAAAAAAGATCTTCACGACCCAGATAATCACGATGATGTGATCACTAATCTAGAGCCAGACATCTTGGAAGGTGAAGTCAAGTGGGCCTTAGAAAGCATCACTACGAACAAAGCTAGTGGAGGTGATGGAATTCCAATTGAGCTGTTTCAAATCCTGAAAGATGATGCTGTGAAAGTGCTGCACTCAATATGCCAGCAAATCTCAGCAGTGGCCACAGGACTGGAAAAGGTCAGTTTTCATTCCAATCCCAAAGAAAGGCAATGCCAAAGAATGCTCAAACTGCCGCACAATTGCACTCATCTCACATGCTAGTAAAGTAATGCTCAAAATTCTCCAAGCCAGGCTTCAGCAGTACGTGAACCATGAACTCCCTGATGTTCAAGCTGGTTTTAGAAAAGGCAGAGGAACCAGAGATCAAATTGCCAACATCTGCTGGATCATGGAAAAAGCAAGAGAGTTCCAGAAAAACATCTATTTCTGCTTTATTGACTATGCCAAAGCTTTTGACTGTGTGGATCACAACAAACTGTGGAAAATTATGAAAGAGATGGGAATACCAGACCACCTGACCTGCCTCTTGAGAAATCTGTATGCAGGTCAGGAAGCAACAGTTAGAACTGAACATGGAACAACAGACTGGTTCCAAATAGGAAAAGGAGTATGTCAAGGCTGTATATTGTCACCCTGCTTATTTAACTTCTATGCAGAGTACATCATGAGAAACGCTGGACTGGAAGAAACACAAGCTGGAATCAAGATTGCAGGGAGAAATATCAATAACCTCAGAGAGGCAGATGACACCACCCTTATGGCAGAAAGTGAAGAGGAGCTAAAAAGCCTCTTGCTGAAAGTGAAAGAGGAGAGCGAAAAAGTTGGCTTAAAGCTCAACATTCAGAAAACAAAGATCATGGCATCCGGTCCCATCACTTCATGGCAAATAGATGGGGAAACAGTGGAAACAGTGTCAGACTTTATTTTGGGGGGCTCCAAAATCACTGCTGATGGTGACTGCAGCCATGAGATTAAAAGACGCTTACTCCTTGGAAGAAAAGTTATGACCAACCTAGATAGTATATTCAAAAGCAGAGACATTACTTTGCCGACTAAGGTCCATCTAGTCAAGGCTATGGTTTTTCCTGTGGTCATGTATGGATGTGAGAGTTGGACTGTGAAGAAGGCTGAGCGCTGAAGAATTGATGTTTTTGAACTGTGGTGTTGGAGAAGACTCTTGAGAGTCCCTTGGACTGCAAGGAGATCCAACCAGTCCATTCTGAAGGACAGCCCTGGGATTTCTTTGGAAGGAATGATGCTAAAGCTGAAGCTCCAGTACTCTGGCCACCTCATGTGAAGAGTTGACTCATTGGAAAAGCCTCTGATGCTGGGAGGGATTGGGGGCAGGAGGAGAAGGGGATGACAGAGGATGAGATGGCTGGATGGCATCACAGACTCGATGGACATGAGTCTGAGTGAACTCTGGGAGCTGGTGATGGACAGGGAGGCCTGGTGTGCTGCAATTCATGGAGTCACAAAGAGTCGGACACGACTGAGCGACTGAACTGAACTACTGAGGCAACACTGGGATTGTACAGATGAACCCAAAAGGAGGTGACTTACCTCCAAATCATTCATCTTTGTAAAAATGAATTACAGTTAAAGACAAATTATCTTCCAGTTCCTCCTTGCTGGGTAATCAGAGAGGCCAAAAAAGCAAGAAATAAACGAGGGGTTCAAAATTTTGGCTGCATCACAAATTTACCTGGAAGCTTTAATTTTCTAATCCTAAATAACCTGATGTCAGAGTAACATTCTCAAGCATTAAATCAAAATTTCTGGGTATGAAACTCAGCCATAAGTTGTCGTTCTTGTTTTAAGTTCCCCAGGTGATATTTTTGTGCAGCCAAATTCAAGTGCTATTGAACTAAAAGTTTCCTATTCTTACACTCAGTCCCTACGCCACACTTAAGTACGTCATTACGAGGGCAGCCCTCCCACCTTCCTAGACCTAGACTCACCTCTCAGACTCATCTTTTAGCCTGAGACCTTACTCCCTTGATGCTTAACAGATTTCCATAAGAGTGGGAGAGTGTGACAGAGCTCAAAATAGTGATCTACAGCCTGTCTGTAAGTGTGTTTTTGGAATCATTTAGCCTCGTACCATATGAGGTATCTGAAGCATCATGTATCATTTCAAATTGTATCCTCAGCATGGAACATGCCTGGCACACTGAAAAGACTCAATACACCCTAAATGGTCAACCTCTATGGCCAGACACCACTCTGCTGACCCACCACAGATTCTGCAAAGATGACTTGTGAAAAGAGAAGCAAAAGAAGCTGAGGGTAGGGTGATCTGTGAGCCAGTGAGGACTTTATAACTGGGCACTGAAACCCTCAAAGGAGAAATGGCATGGCAGTGTTACCTGAAATCCCCAGATCACAGACTGCTAAATTGACAGTCATGATTTCCGCAGGTCTCAGCTTCTTTTTTCGTCTAGAAGACATATAAAGGACATACCCATTTCCAAACGTAGACAGAATCCCTACAAGGAAAAATAGAAATTTCCATCATTAAGACTAGGATTTAGAGCTCCCTCGGATATGAAACACTTCTCAATTTCAAAAACGGACACCATTGATTTAAGAGGGTAGTGAGAGGACTCTAAATAAAAATCTAAGTTAAGAAGATGAAATAAAAAGCATGAGGTGTACGTGACAGGCAAGGGATGGGTTGCCTCCAAAAAGGATAGGAGTCAGGGGTTATTAAACTGCACTTACCCAGAAAAAGGAACCACTGATTTCCCAGTGAAGCTCAGGAGGGTGAGGGAATCCCCATGGTCAGTACTTGTACTAGCCACTAGGATGGAGCATCTCCTTAGCCATCTTTAGAGTACTGGCTTTATAGAAAAACTCCTTCCCTCTGATGAGAAGGGTGAACCCCTTGGCTATCAGTAAATTCTGAAGACGAAGTGACCCAAACAAGCTGAGGTGCTTTCACTCTCCTTGTGGACTCCTGAGGGGGAACTGGCATTCAGGAGTGGCAGAGGCCAGATTAGGTTGGCACGGCCCCCTGCCAGGACAGGGTTCATCTCCTGGAGACATATCCAGGGCTTTCTGCATCCTGCGGACATGGACGTTGGGTGTCTGCCGCTGCTACTGGACTAGGCGTGGAGGGGAAGTGGGTGACGATCGGTATCATGGGCTCTCCCCCTCCCACCAAAGGGAGAGAAGGTGGCCGTCAACCCACCAACCTACCAACAATGGTATCCATGTGTTCCCACTTTTTAATATCCTTTTATTAATGACTGATCAGCTTTGGCATTACAATGATAACTGTTCAAAAGCTCTTGCAAACCCAGTTTAAATCCAAAAAGACCCAATCCCTACTGACTTTAGTGAAGAAAAGAATACACCTACTTCCATAGCTTAACATGTAGAGTAGATTTCTTCAGGAATTCTTGCTTCATAGCTGTGTATAAATGAGAATCTGGTACAGCTGCCTTTAGTAGTAAGGAATAAGGAGAGTATTAACAGGAGAAACCCAGATTTTTCTATCTTAACTTCTACTTCTCCACCACAATTCATTTGAGGGGCAGCCGTGTGTTTCACAGCTGGGTGTTTCAGCTGATGGTATGAAAACAGCAGGCACTAACTGCTTTGTGCTCTTAGGAAATTGTGAATTCCAGGCGTCAGAGCGGCCTTGTGGGCCATTACAACCTCTTTAGCTTTCTTAAGACAGAAGAGGCAAAAAATAGAAGAGACTGTGGAGATTCCAGAGCAAACCAACTGAAATGAAACCCAGGTCTCATTAAAGGGAACCAGCTAGCAAGGCACACTGGGAAATTAAAAAGTGACAACATGGCTGGAAAAATTCTAAACACGTGGCTTCTACTTCATATCCAAAAAGATTAAAAGCAGTAACTATGCATACGCATTTGATACACAAAGATCACTTAAACATCCTTTGTCTTTTTCTTCTCTTTTGAGAATACTGAATTTCTTACTTTTCCTTTCTTAAATTATTTTTACTACTGATTCATAAGGCTTCACCCAGTGCCCAAAGCTTATCAAAAAATAGTCAACTCTCTACAAGCTACATATAAGTTATTAATAGGGGAATATTAACAGAATACAAGCTTATTTTTAATGAGAGTTAAAGGAGAAGAAGATGAAGAAGGTAAAAGCTAAAGCAAGGGGGACTTTTTTGATGATGGCAGTCCTGACGCTTTCTATGAATACAAAAATGTCAGATCTTGTATATAGACCCTGGAACTGTTTCTAGGAAAAGAGCAGAGGATGGAAGTGGGTCTCTTGTTTATTTCTCCTCTATTCCAAACTCACATTATTTTTTCGTTTTCCTTAAGACTTCTAGTATTTCACAAGAATGTCACTCCACTGGTTCCTTAAAAGAATCCGGGCACATCCTTACACCTGTCCTAGAAGTGGGGGAATCAGGCACAGAACCAAGCCCAAAACTGGGTCAAGGATGAGTCCAGCCTCCCCTTCCCTCCAGCTGAATCTGGCTGCACCCTGAGCAGAGACCTGGGAACATACGTTTGGTCCCACCTTCGACTCCCTGAGTCATCTGAGGCTCCCTTTGTTCCCGGATTCTTTGGGGACCTCTTTTCCTGGCACCTCCTCAGCACTCCCACTTGAATATTACAGTAGATTTTCCTTCAGACCCCTAATCATCCTCTCTATTTTGTGTCATCTGGAGAAATCTGTCAGGTTACAGGTGCTACTTTGTAATTCATTCCTCACAACTGGTTGAGACAAATTCTATTTATAAGGTGTCTATTTTTCTGTCTTTTCTGATCACTGAAGGTACTTACGTTTAATAAAAATGCAATGTGGATTTTACTATCAGATAGTCTCTGCGTGGGCAGAGCAGTTTGCCCATTACATTCACAGCTGTGTTTCCAGCAACATAAAGAATGGGCACTTTGCCCATACAGTTGTATTTGAAAGGATGTGGAGGTCCATTTATAAGAAACAGAATTTAAGTCAGTATAAAAATAACTAATAACAAAACCAAGGACTCAGGAAAACCCTTTGCAGTAGAATTTCTAATTCAATTTCATTCATTCCTTTTCCTCAAGCACTGACCATAGAGGGGTCTCCAGACTTTTCTAATGAGTTTGGCTAATTTCAGGAGGTTAAATGAAAGTCTTAGCCAGTAATAAGTAGATGAGAGAGATGGGAGGAGGAAAGAAGGGAGACGAGAGAAAGAAAGAAATCGAGAAAGCTTGACCCAACATGTGAAAAGATTAAAGGCAGACATACCTAAAGATGTAACCCACCTGCACGCTGGTTACTCAAATTTAAAACAATGATTTTAAATGTAAGAAAAATATTACAGTTAAATCGAATTACCTAGACTGGTGCTGTCCAATAGAAATATAATGGAAACCAGAAATATGAGTCACATACATATTTAATTTTTTTCTGGTAGTCATATCGAGCAAAATAAAAATATTATATTTATTTTGAAAATATATTTATTTAACCTAATGGGTTAGCTGTGTGTGCTACGCTAAGTCGCTTCAGTTGTGCTCAACTCTGTACGACCCTACAGATTGTGGCCTGCCAGGCTCCTCTGTCGATGGGATTTTCCAGGCAAAAATCCTGGAGTGGATTGCCATGCCCTTCTCCAGGGGGTCTTCCCAAACCAGGGATCGAACCGGCGTCTCTTGGTCTCCTGCACTGAAAGGCAGGTTCTTTACCACTAGCACCACCTGTAGCCGATTGTTTAAAATTATTAATGAGCTATATTATATTATTTTTTCTGGTCCTGTGTTTTCAGTATCTGATTTCTATTTACACTACACACATCTCAATTTGGAGAAGTCAGAAGTACTGAGGAGCCACTCGCGGCCACCACGCTGGATGCCAAAGCCAGTAAGAAGACGCACCACGTTGTGAATCAGGCACACAGACTTTAGACCCTGGACTGACTTCCACTTATTATTCAGACATTTTTTCAACTCTCACCAAAATCACTTGGTGATGCTATCATGGCCAGACTTGACTTTAGGTGAAGCAAACTCAGTGTGATCCTCCTGACGGTAGCATGGGGACAGAGTTCCCTCCGTTGCAAAAAACAGAGGCTAAACTAGATGCATTCTAAGGTCCATTTTGAGCCTATACTCTTATCATCACATCAAGAACACTTTTCAAAAAGTAAAAGCACTCTATTTTAAATAAGATCTCCTTATCATTAATTTTATTATTTGGTAGACAAACCTACTACCAAAGCAATCAAAATGAAATAGTCTCAAGATAAAGTATTTTGCTGTAAAGCTTCTTGGATTATCGAGGGAATATTTATCCCTAATAAGAAAGATAATGGAGTCATTTCTATGAAACATATAAATATGGCCGGATGCCACCCGTTTTTCCTGCTTCCTCCCACTCTTCATCACAAAATATTCACTTAAGTGTTTGCATCTTTGTGCAAAGTCAACATAGCAGCCTGTGAATTTTCTAGATGCAGCCTTTGCACGGAGAAAGAAAACAAGGAAACTTACCAATGATTGTTAAGTAAAAGCCAGCCACTAAATCCGCTTCCCAGGAAAGCTTGGAAGCAAAGGGATCCCCATCGCGAAGATAAGGCGGCCGGCGCTCGTCCGGGGGTGGGGCCGTGTGGTTCAAAGCCATGCTCTCCTCCAGCGCAGCGGTCTGAAAGGCAGACGCCTGCAGGTCACAACAGCCCAGAAGAAGCCCGCCCGACCCATCTCACGGCAGTGCCCCCAGCTTTAAAATGAAAATCAAGTTCGCAGGGTCATGCTTGAGTCTCTAATAAGTGGTGAACACTTGAGCGTTTTTCTTCCAGTATCCACATTTGTCAATATTCAATTCTCCAATGTGTAGGTTATCCAAGTGTATGTTATTTCTTTCCCACAGCCACCCAGTTTGTGCCACTTCACACCCTCCTTGGGTGAATAAGAGGCTGAAGGCCAAATCTCATCCATTTTACTGCTTCTGGCAATTTTTTTTAACTTTTAAACTTTTTACTTTATATTAGAATATAGCAGATTAATAATGTAGTGAGAGTTTCAGGTGGAGAGCAAAAGGACCCAGCCAAACATAGACTATCCATTCTCCTTGAAACTCCCTTCCCATCCAGGCTGCCACATAAGGTTGCTTCTCACAATTCTTGTAAAGGTCTGAGCCAAGAAAAGATGTTGTATGGATACACACACACATATACACACACACATGACATATTTAATCAATATTTATTAAAATACTATCAATATATAAAATATTTTAATTTGCCAGAGTACAGTGGGTTTTTAATTTATCCAAATTGCCCAGAGGAGCATCTCTGTCAGTTATATGTTCAGTGAGCTTCAGAATTTTTCTAAAAGAAAAAATAGTTATTGATTATTAGAGCATTGAATACAAAGGGACATAGAATCTTCACTAAATGAAGTTAAGAACTAAAAGATTGTCGGGAAAGGAACAGAAAAAAAATATTTTACAAAGTAATAAAATTTAAAGCTGAGTTATTTAAAAACAAAATATCTTTCAACATTAGACCGTTTAGAAACAAGCTCCATTTTGGTTGTAATTGGTGCAGTGATAAAGAATCAGCCTGCCAGTGCGGGAGACCCGGATTCAATCCCTGGGTCGGGAAGATCCCCTGGAGAAGGAAATGGCAATGCACTTCAGTATTTTTGCCTGGAAAATCCCATGGACAGAGGAGCCTGGCAGGCTACAGTCCATGGGGTCACAAAGAGTCAGACATGACTGAGTAATTAAACAGCAACAACACTAGGCTCATCCACAGGCAGATTTGAGTTTCAAGTTTCTTAAAGCAGAAAGCAACTCCATTATTGCCCACCCCCACCCCTTCCAATCCATTCTCTAAATCCACTGTTTGCTATAGAAATACCATATAGCAGTGCAAATGCTTCTGTGAAAAGTCTGATATTTCAGGGAAGATGCCAAGAGTTGCAAAAGAAACCGCCTATCTAAAAGTGAAGAATAAAATAAATGACTGCTCAAGACACCCCCCCTTGATTTATGATTCTATGCAAAGATTTTAAAAAAAAACAAAACCTCTTGGAGTAAATTGTATGTCATTAATCACATTATTCGTATTCAGATATTCCTTTGAGCAATAAAATATACTCTGGCACCTTCACATTTGCTACTTAATGGTCTTTTGCCCATGAATAATGCTTCTTAAAACTGTTCTCATAACAGCTTACTATAGAAAAGTCTAAAAACATCCCCACTCATCACCTGTAAAAGTCTTCAATATTTTTTGAGTTACTAGCATTGACCTCTATGATTTCACAATAAAAATTAAGAGGTAACTTGAGATGGAGCCAGACCCACGTTCTCCTGTCTAAACTGAATGGATTTACAAATGACTATTTAGCAGATATGGAAAAGAGAATGGCGAATCGTCACCTACTAAAAGGAAGTAAACACTATCAATCAGTATCAAGGATGATGATTTAATTCTATCCAACTTTATCCGGTCTTAGAATTATCTTCAAAGAATGTTAGGCCGCAAATTTCTCTCTGACCTGCTAAATTGTCACTGTTTAAGGCAGGAGGTAGCATGGACATTGTAGATAGCTACTTATACTAGGATCTGAAAGTGTTCTTCCCAAAATGGGCTTCCCTACTGGGCTGCTCTTTTTTTTTTGCCTGAAGGCTTTATCAACCTCACATTTATTTATAAGTATATACCATCTGAGGGGCTTCCCAGATGGCACAATGGTAAAGAATCCACCTGCCAATGCAGGAGGCTCAAGAGACACAGGTTCAATCCCTGGGTTGGGAAGATCCTCTGGAGTAGGAAATGGCAACCCACTCCAGTATTCTTGCTTGGCAAACTCCATGGACAGAGGAGTCTTGTTGGCTACAATCCTTGGGATCCCAAAAAGTTGGACATGACTGAGCACGCAGGTATGCACATGTATTATCTGAGAAAATAAGATGTGACTCTGTCAGCATCCATGAAATCTTTAACGTCAAGGAGTTTATGAAATGGGTTACTTGGTACCCAGTAGCAGCCAGTGGAGCTGAAAATAAGTGAGATATGGTAACATCAATTATGGCGCAAAGGAGGATGGAAACATGGTAACGCGTGGTGATGCTTGAAAGAACACGGAAGGCCATGAAATATCCAGAAAGTGAACAAAGAAGCACCCAAGAGTTAGGGAAAGGACGTCAAAGCAAGAAGAGCAGCAAGAATTGACAATATTCAACTTCTAGAGGTCAAATTTCTTCTCATGAAGCCTGATATAATGTAAGCAAGGAAGCACAGATTTTAAAATCCTGTAAGTCCAATGGAAGGCTTATCTAGGTCATTGTCAAGTGGGTGTTGGCCCATTTTTACTACTGTCTTCAAAGGTTACCCACAATAGGCCTAGAAGACAAAAGGTCTGTGGTTAAATTCAATTTAACCTCAATTCCAAAACTATGATGAACCAAAGTGGTGAAAGCAGATGGACACGCTCATCTTGTCCTTGATCTTAGAGGAAATTCTTTCAGTTTTTCATTATTGAGGATAATGTTTGCCATGGGTTTTCCATATATGGCCTTTAAAGGCAATGGCACCCCACTCCAGTACTCTTGCCTGGAAAATCCCATGGACAGAGGAGCCTGGTGTCGCGAAGAGTCAGACACAACTGAGCAACTTCACTTTCACTTTTCACTTTCATGCATTGGAGAAGGAAATGGCAACCCACTCCAGTGTTCTTGCCAGGAGAATCCCAGGGACAGGGGAGCCTGGTGGGCTGCTGTCTATGGGGTTGCATAGAGTCGGACACGACTGAAGAGACTTAGCAGCAGCAGCAGTAGCAGCAGATTCCCTCTAGCCCACTTTCTAGAGAGTTCTTATCATAAATAAGTGTCGAATTTTGTCAAAAACTTTTAAAAGAATTCCTATAGATGAAAAATACACACACACACACACACACACACACACACACACATTGATTCCAGAAATGTGTGCCCCTCACTAGGCTGGAGTTTTGCAGTAAGAGGCCAAAAACTAGAGATCAAACTTCCTTATAGTTCAGCCCCAATGACCAGCCAGCCTGGGCCCCTCATTGTAAGCAGGGAGACCACTACTAAAGATGTGGGGGTGGAATTTTCCTTGCCTGCTTTGTTCTCACCTCTCTGCTGCCCTCTTCAATCTCAGGCTCTGCCTTTCCCACTGGAGACCCACAGTGCCTTATGCCATCACCCCCACCCTATCCTTTCCTGTCAAATTCTCCTCTAAAAAATTGGAGTTGACACATGTGGTTGACATAGGAGAGTGTTCACAATATATTTGGTGGGGAAGAAAAAAACTATCAAAGACTTATGAAAATTTGTGTCTGACTCTTTGCGACCCCATGGACTGTAGCCTACCAGACTCCTCTGTCCATGGGATTTTCCTGGCAATAGTACTGGAGTGGATTGCCATTTCCTTCTCCAAGGGATCTTCCCAACCCAGGGATCGAACCCAGGTCTTCCGCATCATAGACAGACGCTTTACCATCTGAGCCAGCAGGGAAGTCAGAGAAAAAATAGAAAGATATATATCGAGGGGTTATATTTTTTTATTATGAATTGTGGTAGTATTGTTACTACGCATAGTGATATTAGGAGGAATTTTTCCTCTACTTTTTATTTGAGATCACTTGATGATATATTCATTTTCTAATTATGTATCGGGGTATGTTACTTTTGTAATATGTATTATCTATATTTTAATATAGGAGTTGTTACAGATTATTTGTGAAATTTGTGAAAATTTTACACCCATTCATTCATATAAACATTTACAAACTACAAGCTGTATGGTAGGCCTCTACTGAGTTCATGAGTCCCTTCCCTTGGGACTTTGTCATTAAGGTGGGGGGGGGTGGGCCTCGCTGGAGCTGAGTTAGATTTTTCTGCAAAAGACTCTACTCATAGCCCTGAAATCTCACCACACACAGGGAGCAACTCACATCTCTACCCCTGATCTGTGCCTAGCACTGGCCTGAATGTGTGTCAGCCACAGGTCTAAGACCCAGGAGACACCTTGGGAATTTTCTCTCCATTTCTTGAGTCTCTTCTTGCTCACTGAGTGTTCTGCAAATTTAATGAGCTTAAACCGTGCTCTTCATAGCGATTTTTTTTTCTGCGTCAGCAGCTGCAGAAGCTTAATGTGCATCAGGCAGTGATAATACTCATAGTAATATGTTGTAAACCACATCTGTACCCTAGTGAAGCAATTTGGATGATTCTGGCATCCTTGTATTAAGGATATGGTATTTTTGTTTTCTATATGCATAAAGAAGGACCCTGCAAGAGCTTCAACAAAGTGGCAATCAAGAAAAAAATAATAATAATGTGGGAGCTCAAACAACCCCAATCCAGGTCTCCGGAGAGGTAACCTTTGTAAGTTAGTTAAGTGTTAATGAGATCCTTGCCTTCTCTACAGGAGAAATATTCACAGCCACAAAGAAAACTAGTGATCAGCTGAGGTTGGCTGTCAAACAGAAATGCACATAACACCCTTCAGATTTCCCTGTCATCGTTCAATATGATGCTAGAGAAGAAAAGAGTCTTTTTTTTGACCCACTTAAGACAAGAAGCATAAGGAAGACAGGGATAGAGGAAAAGAGAGGAAGTGAAGGCGGGAAAAGGAAGCAAAGAATATTTTCTGCTGCAGAACCAAACCAGCAAGAGAGCAATCAATTCAACTCAATAGCTCCTAAGCCATGTAAAAAGGGGGCTGAGTTGTCTGTTGAGAATAATAACCTTCGAGTCAATTTATTCCAAGCAGTTCAGCTTGAAGCAAATTGACAAATCTAAGGCAATGGGAAGATTGTAAGCCATAGAAGTCTGCTTTAATACTGTCTTAAATCATTTGTCTTAACTTTTTGTGTGTCAGCTGTCACATAATTCCCAATTCAACTATCTCTCCACTTCTGAACTTCTAAGTAATGAGTTTGAAATTAATTTATCCCACATTCTCTCCAAACCACTTTTCCCAGGCAAAAGGCAGTACAAATTTCATGTAAGAATGACTATTTTAATTCCCAGCTCTCAGTACTTCTCATTCTCAGAACAAGAGTCCCCACCTACTCAATACAAGTACCAGACAACATTGTCCAACTCTGGCTTGAGGCACATTTGCCTCTTTCTTTGCCTGGGGTAGTCCTATCCTCTCTACCTTAGATCTCTTCCTAAGGAAGCAATCAAAGAGCCCAGACCTCTGCAGATTATCAAGGCAGGCATTGTCTCAACAGCATACAGGAAAATGTAAGCCCCAGAGGGGACGCTAAAACCTCAGGACCCCTACTGGCATCATGATAGGACACCAGGTCCGCAAACCCTTGTCAAGTGGGGAATAGTTTTGTCCATACCCTCACAGTGAACATTTTATTTCCTCCCCCCAGCTCTTAAACTCTAGGATAAAAAGAACCTTGGGCAAAATAAAATGGCTTTGAAAAAGGGATACAAAATCCCCTGCTTCCTTTCCAAATTCACGTCCTGCAGGCTCTGAGCTCATCCGACTCTCCACATCTGATCGTGTAGCTGAGATTCCTATTGACGACGTTGCCCTCAGGAATAGTAATGGCCAACATGAAGCACATGCGGAATCTTCAGCAAATGAATCTATTCATATTCCTTTGAGAAGAAATCAGCCATACCACATGAGGGTTAAAGAAAACTGGGAGGAACAAACTGGCTAGACACACAGTTACTTTGACAGGAAATTCGGAGGGCTTCAGACAGATCCGAAACTGTAATTTTACTGCAATCTCTCATTGTTCTACTGTTCTTCCTTGTTGCATTCCAGACCCAATATTCTGTTTCTGCAATGCCTTTAAGCATAAGTTGATAAGCATTAGTTGATAGATTTCACCCTAAACTCAACAAGAGGGCAAAAAAAAAAAAAATCCAGTTCGCTTCATCAATTACACAGTGGCATTCAGCATAAAGAGTCAGACAGAACGTCTCTAACTTGCTCCTAGTTCTTACAACCCCAAAGAGAAAGGAGAGACGTCCCCTACAAGTGAATTAAGAACCGCAGTCTCTGTGTCAGCCTCGGCCATCCTTATCATTCCCTTTAACTAACCATTCAACTCAAATGTCCTATTTTCCCAACAAACATCTTAGAATTTTTTGTTTCTTCATATTTTTTCCCCCTTGTTAAAACTCACCAATTTAAGGGCCTGCCAAAAAGAAATGTCTTTCCCTGGGCTTCTCGGGCTGGGTTTGCTCAGATCTTGCAATGTCTTCCTATTGGCTCTTTCCAAAACACTAGGTACTCTCCCCTCCAGCTGATTTTAAACAGTATCAAGTGAAGGTACTCATTTTCTAGACTTTCCTGCTCTCTCCACCCCTCTGCTGAAAGGACCAATCATATCTTTGGAAAAAATAATCTCATTTTATTGAATTATTGAGAAGAGATGTAATTTTTGGAAGCTTAACTTATTGGTGATTAAAAACCTAGCAGCAGCTACTGGGCCCAGATATTGATCAGAAACTAGAATAACGCTATTTGCTGACTGTACTTTAAAACACCATATGCTTGCTTTTTTATTTCCAGATTTTAAAATCTCAGATTACTATTTAAGACCAAGAATTAAATCCTAGAGCTTTTTATTAATTGTCTTCTTAGCTTTTTTAAAAACATCAAAGCACACTCTCTTCAATTACCTAACATAACTTCCTGAAGGAGAGCACAAAAATAGAAAAAGAGAAGCTCACATATAATTTTTAAAGCATAAACCTTAACGCTTTGTCCTGACCTGGTTTACAGCTCTAAAGTTTTACAAAATTAAAGTCGAGGATTTTTGCTTTCTGTGGTTAAGCATCTATGGGATCCTAGCGTGGATCAGATATTCTTCGCACAACTGGAACTGTGTCTAGTGTCCCACATGCCTTGTTCCATTACAGCTCCACAACAATAATTTTCTGTCAATAAGAATACTGAGATTGGGGATTCCCTTATGGCTCAGCGGTAGAGAATTTGCCTGCCAATGCAGGAGGCACTGGTTCGATCCCTGGTCCAGGAAGTTCCCACATGCCTCGGAGCAACTAAGCCCGTGCATGACAACTGTTGAGGCTGTGCTCCAGAGCCCGGGAGTCACAGCTGCTGAAGCCCACGCGCCCTAAAGCCTGTGCTGCGCAACAAGAGATGCCACTGCAATGAGAAGCTCTCGCACCAAAACTAGAGAGGAGCCCCTGCTCACCGCAACTAGAGAAAAGGCCACACAGCAGTGAAGACCCAGCAGAGCCAAAAAATAAAATAAATGAGAAATAAATTTAAAAAAAGAATACTGAGATTTAGAGAAATTCAGCAGCTCATGCGAAGTTATACTGCTCAACTCCTAGTAGAATCTCATTAAAAACTTGTGGACTAAATCAACGAACAAATATTTAACCCACACAGAACACTGTTTCAAATATGTTTTCACGGACAAAGGGGAGAAATTATATGTATAATAAAGGGGAAGAAAAGGGTATGTGTCAATAAACACAGTCATTTCAGGCAAGTCTCCTAAAAAATAAGACTATTTCAGAGCAGTCCCAAAAAGAAATGTTCCCAGAATTTCCAATATAATCTCGATTTTAAGTATTCTATCCTGTCAACACAATAATTGTGCTTTTTCAATCATGAGATCCCATTTTTTAATTTCAGACTTATTGAGGTATAACTGACACACAAAATTATAAGATATTTTAAGTGTACATCATGATGATTTAACATACATTGTGAAAGGATTTCCTTCCATTGAGTTAATTAACACATTCCTTGCTTTATATATTTATCTCTGGTTTGTATTTTTTTGTTTGTTTGTTTTTTGGTGAGAACATTTAACTTACATTCTCTTAGTAAATTTCTATTATATAATACAATGTTAGATTTCAATCAATTACAGTCACCATGTTATATGTTAGAGGTTCAGATCTTATTCATCTTATCACTAAAAGTTTCTACCTTTTTACCAAACTCTCTCTATTTCCACCAGCTTCCAGCCTCGGCAATCCCTTTTCTACTCTCTGTTTCTATCAGTTTGACCTTTTCTTTCTTTAATATTCCATATATAATGATATCATGCAATAGTTGTCTCTCTCTGGCTTATTTCACAAAACAGAATGCCCTCAGTTCAATTCAGTCACTCAGTCGTGTCTGACTCTTTGTGACCCCATGAACTGCAGCACGCCAGGCCTCCCTGTCCATCACCAACTCCTGGAGTTTACTCAGACTAATGTCCATTGAGTCAATAATGATATCTAACCATCTCATTCTCTGTTGTCCCCTTCTCCTTCTGCCTTCAATCTTTTCCAGCATCAGTATCTTCCAGTGTGTCAGTTCTTTGGATCAGGTGGCCAAAGTATTGGAGTTTCAGCTGCAGCATCAGTCCTTCCAGTGAATATTCAGGGATGATTTCCTTTAGAATTGATTTGTTGGGTCTCCTTGCAGTCCAAGGGACTTTCAAGAGTCTTCTCCAACACCACAGTTCAAAAGCATCAGTTCTTCAGCACTCAGCTTTCTTTATAGTCCAATTCTCACATTCATACACAACTACTAGAAAAACCATAACGTTGACTAGATAGACCTTTGCTGATAAAGTAATGTCTCTGCTTTTCAGTATGTTGTCTAGGTTGGTCATAGCTTTTCTTCCAAGGAGTAAGCATCTTTTAATTTCATGGGTGCAATCACAATCTGCAGTGATTTTGGAGTCCCCAAAAATAAAGCCTCTCACTGTTTCCATTGTTTCCCCACCTATTTGCCATGAAGTGATGGAACTGGATGCCATGATCTTAGTTTTCTGAATGTTCAGTTTTAAGTCAACTTCTTTACTCTCCTCTTTCACTTTCATCAAGAGGCTCTGTAGTTCTTCTTCACTTTCTGCCATAAGGGTGGTGTCATCTGCATATCTGAGGTTATTGATATTTCTCCCGGCAATCTTGATTCCAGCTTCTGCTTCTTCCAGCCCTGCATTTCTCATGATGTACTCTGAATATAAGTTAAATAAGCAGGGTGACAATATACAGCCTTGACGTACTCCTTTCCCAATTTGGAACCAGTCTGTTGTTCCATGTCCAGTTCTAACTGTTGCTTCTTGACCTGCATACAGATTTCTCAGGAGGCAGGTCAGGTGGTCTGATATTCCCATCTCTTTCATAATTTTCCACAGTTTGTTGTGATCCACACAGTCAAAAGCTTTGGCATAGTCAATGCAGCAGAAGTAGACATTTTTCTGGAACTCTCTTGCTCTTTTGATGATTCAATGGATGTTGGCAATTTGGTCTCTGGTTCCTCTGCCTTTTCTAAATCCAGCTTGAACATCTGGAATTTCATGGTTGATGTACTGTTGAAGCCTGGCTTAGAGAATTTTGAGCATTACTTTACTAGCATGTGAGATGAGTGCAATTGTGCAGTAGTTTGAGCATTCTTTGGCATTGCCCTTTTTTGGGATTGGAATGAAAACTGACCTTTTCCAGTCCTGTGGCCGCTGCTGAGTTTTCCAAATTTGCTGGCATATTGAGTGCAGCACTTTCACAGCATCATCTTTCAGGATTTGAAATTGCTCAACTGGAATTCCATCACCGCTGCTAGCTTTGTTCGTAGTGATGCTTCCTAAGGCCTGCCTGACTTCACACTCCAGGATGTCTGGCTCTAGGTGGGTGATCACACCATCGTGATTATCTGGGTCATGAAGATCTTTTCTGTATAGTTCTTCTATGTATTCTCGCCACCTCTTCTTAAAATCCTCTGCTTCTGTTAGGTCCATACCATTTCTGCCCTTTTTTGCGCCCATCGTTGGTATCTATAATTTTCTTGAAGAGATCTCTAGTCTTTCCCATTCCATTGTCTTCCTCTATTTCTTTGCATTGATCACTGAGGAAGGCTTTTTTATCTCTCCTTGCTATTCTTTGGAACTCTGCATTCAGATGGATATATCTTTCCTTTCTCCTTTGCCTTTAGCTTCTTTTCTTTTCTCAGCTATTTGTAAGGCCTCCTCAGACAACCACTTTGCATTTCTTTTTCTGGGGGATGGTCTTGATCACTGTGTCCTATACAATGTCATGAACCTCCATCCATAGTTCTTCAGACACTCTGTCAATCAGATCTAATCCCTTGAATCTGTTTGTCCCTTCCACTGTATAATCATAAGGGATTTGATTTAGGTCATACCTGAATGGCCTAGTGGTTTTCCCTACTTTCTTCAATTTAAGTCTGAATTTGGCAGTAAGGAGTTCATGATCTGAGCCACAGTCAGCTCCCAGTCTTGTTTCTGCTGACTGTATGGAGCTTCTCCATCTTTGGCTGCACAGAATACAATCAATCTGATTTCAATATTGACCATCTGGTGATGTCCATGTGTAAAGTCTTCTCTTGTGTTGTTGGAAGAGGGTGTTTGCTATGACCAGTGCATTCTCTTGGCAAAACTTTGTTAGCCTTTGCCCTGCTTCATTTTGTACTCCAAGGCCAAACTTTCCTGTTAACTCCAGGTATCTCTTGATTTCCTACTTTTGCATTCCAGTCCCCTATAATGAAAAAGACATCTTATTGGGATGTTGGTTCTAGCAGGTCTTGTAGGTCTTCATAGAACTGTTCAACTTCAGCTTCTTCAGCATTACTGGTTGGGGCATAGACTTGGATTACTGTGATATTGAATGGTTTGCCTTGGAAACGAACAGAGATCACTCTGTCATTTTTGAGACTGCACCCAAGAATTGTATTTCAGACTCTTTCATTGGCTATGAGGGCTACTCCATTTCTTCTAAGGGATTCTTACCCACAGTGGTAGATGTAATGGTCATCTGAGTTAAAATCCCACATTCCAGTCCATTTTAGTTCACTGATTCCTAAACTGTCAATGTTCACTCTTGTCATCTCCTGTTTGACCACTTCCAATTTACCTTGATTCATGGACCTAACATTCCAGGTTCCTATGCAATATTGTTCTTTATAACATCAGACTACTTCCATCACCAGTCAAATCCACAATGGGGTGGTGTTTTTGCTTTGGCTCCATCTCTTTATTCTTTCTGGAGTTGTTTCTCCACTCTTTTCCAGTAGCATATCGGGCACCTACCAACCTGAGGAGTTCATTTTTCAGTGTCTTATCTTTTTGCCTTTTCATACTGTTCATGGGGTTCTCGAGGCAAGAATACTGAAGTGGTTTACCATTCCCTTCTCCAGTGGATCACATTTTGTCAGAACTATCCACCATGGCCCTCCCGTCTTGGGTGGCCCTACACAGCATGGCTCATAGTTTCATTGAGTTAAACAGGCTGTGGTCCATGTGATCAGTTTAACTAGTTTTCTGTGATTGTGGTTTTCATTCTATCTGCCCTCTGAGGGATAAGGATAAGAGGCTTATGGGAGCTTCCTGATGGAAGAGACTGACAGTGGAGGAAACTGGGTCTTGTTCTGATGGGCAGGGCCATGCTCACTAAATCTTTAATCCAACTTTTTGTTGATGGATGGAGCTGTGTTTCCTCCCTGTTTACGCAGGCCAAACTATGGTGGAGGTACTGAAGATAATGGCAACCTCCTACAGATGGTCCCATGCACACACTGCTGTACTCAGTGCCCCTGACCCTACAGCAGGCCACCACCAACCCACACTGCTGTTGGAGACTCCTGGACACTCATAGGCAAGTTTGGGTCAGTCTCTTGTGGGATCACTGCTCCTTTGTCCTGGGTCCTGGTGCACACAAGGTTTTGTTTGTGTCCTCCAAGAGTCTGTTTCCCCAGTCCTGTGTAAGTTTTGGCAGCTCTATAGTGGAGTTATCGACGACATCCTCCAAGAGGTCTTATGCCACATGCAGAACTGCTTCAGCCAGAGCTCCTGCCCCTGAGTCAGGCCACTGTTGACCTGGACCTCCACAGAACACACTCAAACACTCAAAGGCAGGTCTGACTCAGTCTCTGTGGGGTCTCCTGGTACACACAAGGTTTTGTTTGAGCCCTCCAAACCTCTCTGTGGGTATGGGGTTTGATTCTAGACATGATTTCTCCCCTCCTACCATTTTGCTGGGGCTTCTCCTTTGCCCTTGGATGTGGGATATCTGGTTTTGGTGGGGTCCAACATTCTCCTATCTGTGGTTGCTCAGCGGCAAGTTGTAATTTTGAAGTCCTCGCAGATGAGCGCACGCCCTTCTACTCCACCACGTTGTCTCCTCTGACCCCTCAATGTCCCTTCATGTTAGCACAAAAGGATTTCCTTCTTTCTCACAGCTGAATAATATTCTGTTGTGCATATTTACACATCCTTTTTATCCATTCAACTTTTGATGGATGCTTTGATTGCTACCATCTCTTGACTACTGTTGTAATCTCACTTTTGAAAATGTTCTCACCATAAACATGTCTCATTTCCCATCACCCACTCACCCCCCTTCTGAAGGTCAGATACCTTGTTTTTCAAAACCTGGACCTGAAGGACCAATCTATCTTTATTGAAGACATGTGATTTATTTTATTTTTTAAAATTTGATTGCACTGCACAGCTTGTAGGATCCTAGTTCCCCAACCAGAGATCAAACCTGGGCACTGGGCAGTGAATACACAGATTCCCATCTGCTGACCAACCAGAAAATTCCCAGTTATTTACTTTTTGAAATCTACAAATCATTATGTCTCTCCAAAGATAGATGTTGGAATGAGAAAAGTAATGAAAGGATGGCTTAAATGGAGGGAGGGGAGAAACAATACAAAGACATTGACTTTTTAAATTTGTGTGTGGATTCTCTACCAATGCCAGGCCATGTCTTTTGTGTAGATTCATTCTTGCCACAAAATGAAATCTCTGTGTGGATTCAAGAGACCCAAGATCCAGGATTAGTTTTACTTAGATGTGTGCTAAATCACTTCAGTCACGTCTGACTCTTTGTGACCCTATGGACTGCAGCCTGCCAGGCTCCTCTGCCCTTGGGATTCCCTAGGCAATAATACTAGAGTAGGAAGCCATATCCTCCTCCAGGGGATCTTCTTGACCCAGGGATAGAACCCGCATCTCTACCATCTCCTGCATTGGCGGGGAGGTTCTTTACCACTAGTGCCATCTGGGAAGCTCTTTAGTTATGCTTATTGTTGATATAAAAAGGTAACTAATGACCACAGAGAGTCAGAGTTAAGTGTCCAAGGAGAGTCCCAAATGCTGGATTCCAAGAAGGAAGACATGAATGGTTTAGAAGAGAGTGACACCTTCTATGCAATATAGTAGTGTCCATAAAACTATTTGGGTGGTATTATCTAGTTCTAAAATTAAAGAATATCTGTTCTTCTACCATGCAGATCTAATCGGTTCTGGGAATAAAACAGTAAAACAACAAAGCTTGTTCCTTCTTTCATGGAGTTTCCATTTTAACGGAGGCACAGGATCACTACAAAAATGTATTTAATTACTGTTGAGATAAGCACTTATTCGGTAAGCATTAATAGAAATTACAAGTGTCTGAAGTCATGTGGTGGGAAGTCCCTATTTTAGAGGTGGGCCAGGGGAAGTGAGTATGAAACAGCAGGACCCTGTGGTCCTCCATCTATGTCCTCTGCCTCCTTTTGTCTGTGGAAAGCTTTAGTCAAAGAATAAGTTTAATCAGAGAAATAAGAACATGCAGAAACAAAGGGAAACAGTCCAGGGAAACATTCCAAGGAAACTAAATGATGATAACGTAGTCATCAAACATAGTTAAGCACTTTTAGTTCCTTCACAAGGGCTATAGATAATATTCTGAGCCATTTCCTATGAGCTATCTTATAGATACTGAAATCCCCCACCAGGTGGAAGAAGTCATTAATAATTACATGATGACCAGACTATAGCCGTGACTTAAGCTGCCGCAGTTCCAAAAACTGGCCTCAAAGAAATGGAAACAAACCGACCCTGGAACGGAAGATTAGCTGTGGAGTTGGTGATGGACAGGGAGGCCTGGAGTGCTGCGATTCATGGGGTTGCAAAGAGTCGGACACGACTGAGCGACTGAACTGAACTGAACTGAAAACAACCAAGATGATGCTGGTCTGACCATTGATGATCAATTTCAAAATATCTGCCAGAGATGACTATGCTGTTTTTGCATGTAGCCCTCTCCCTCTGTCTACAAATTTCTTCCCCTCTGATTGTCAATGGGGGGAGTTGGCCTTTGGACAGAGGTCTGCCCTCCGCTCCAGTTGCCAGCATCTGAAATAAAGCAAAATTTACTTTCCACCAATCTGGCTGGTTTATTGGCATTTGAGTGGAGCAGCCAGATCCAACACCTTTCAGTAACAGATGTGCCTTGATAAGGTACTGGGGTAGTGAAAAGCCTCAGATGCAAGACAAGCTGTCATTTATCAGATCCAGCACTTAGCCTCTGCCAGGGGTCCTCCTGATATCCAACCCAAGACAAGAACCTTTGAGGTGCACATCTCACTCTTCTCTGGGTCTCAGCCGAAAAGGTCTCAGTACCGCCCCCAGGACAACAGTATCCAGCACCTCGTCCACTGAATTGCGTTCTCTGGTGTGTGTCTGTGTGTGTATACTTTCTGCTTCAGTTGTATCCACCTCTTTGTGACCCTGTGGACTGTAACCTGTCAGGCTCTTCTGTCATGGGATTCTCCAGGCAAGAATCCTGGAGTGGGCTGCCATTTCCTCTTCCAGGGATCAAAACTTTTTCTCTTGCTTCTCCTGCACTGGCCGTATGAATATTGACAGTGTTCTTTACCACTGAGCCACCTGGGAAGCCTGTGTTCTCTGTCATACATTCCCAGGTAATCTGGAACTTCTTTTTCATAGAGCTCCCTTCTTAATGCATGTCTCTTCCACCTGACAGAAAAATTCATGGCTACAGGATCTGTGACTCCTGGTGACCAAGGGTGCCCCCAGGACCAAGCACACCATCAGAAGCATATTTAGTAGGCACTCAGTACCTATTTTTTGGGTGAATCAATCAATGAAGAGGGAGCTGTTCCATGTTAGAACTGAAACCAAAAGGCAAGGAGTCAGGGTGGACACAGCAGAGGTCTTGCACAGCGAGACTGGACCATGCTGACTGTCCCCCTGTTCCCTCTTGAAGAAAATAAAGAGTAGGAGTTTGAGCTGACATTTATCCCTTCTCTCTTGCTTCTGAATTGTTCTGATTATTAGTCATGGTGCTATTTTTCAGATCCTCTAGTGCAACTTTTCAGTTATAAGCTCTTGGGCCCCAGATATTGATAAAGGAAGATTTTCTCATCCACTTATTTGTCCTTAATCTTCTTTGTCTGTCATTTTGACTTAACACCAATAATACTCAAGCAGATGGTTGTAAGTTAATGCTGCTTCCCTGGGATTTAACATATAAACTTGGGCATTAGGGGAAATGCAGATTTATGTCTCCTTTTATATCAGGAAAGCAATCACCATAAAAAAAAATCCATCTCAATGAATGTTTTTCCCACACAGGAAGCAAAAAAACCTATGTATCTCAACTGAAATAATCCGACTTGTCAACTGAGCTACTATGAATAATGTATCTAGTGGCATTTTTTCCAGAATAGTAGCCTGCATCCAGCTCCCTGGTTCCACACTTTTAAAGGACTACTTCCATCTTAGCTGAGAACAAACTCAAATCTAAGTCATCTTAAGGAATGTGCAATTATTATTTTGAGCATCCCTGCCCTGTAACAAATACACTAGTGCAATATTTAAGTTTTATTATAGGTGACTATTTTTTAAAATTTTCTTAATTCCCTCTTCAGAGCTTTTCTCCTTTCTTTGGCTGGATGGTTCCATTCTAGGTATTCTAGATATCTACTCTCTCACTTCCTTCATATCCTACTCCAATGACCTCTTTACAGTGTGTTTCTTCCCTGGTCAACTATATAAAAATGCCCAGCTTTCTACCTTGGGAGAAAGGTAGATATACCTTCCAGATATAACTCAGGGAGGAAGAATCCAAACACTCTGAGTTGAAGAGACTGAATAGGGAGTTTAGAAAGGTAGGAAAATATCATCTCTAATGGAGCCATATGTCATCCAATCAAAACTGACCCAGACTTGACACAGATGTTCGAATTAACAAAGACATGAAAACTATTATAACTCTATTATATATGTATACTCAAAACTTAACTAGAGACATGGAAAGTATAAAAACATCCCTAATCAAACTTCTAAACATGAAAACTGCAAAGCCTGAGATTTAAAAAAAATACTCTGGATGGTAATATTAGATCAGAAAAGATGGTGAATTTGAAGAAAAAGCAATAGAAACTCATAAATGAAACAAACAGAAAAGATATAATTTTATATATGTAAGTTTTCTTATTATTTAAATGTAGTGTGGGATATATAGTTTATATAAAAGTAAAGTGAACGAAAACATTACAAAGATTAGAAGTGAAGAAAAATAAATATAATACCATGTGGTTCTTCTGTTATATGCAGAGTGCCTATCCTTTAAAGGTAGACTGTGATCAGTTATGTGTGTAATAATTTCTAAGGCAACCACTAAAATCACAAAACAAAGAGCTGTAGCTAATAAGCCAACAAAGGAAATAAGATGATATCATACAAGTAAAAAAGGAAGGAAGAACAGAGATTAGATGATGTCTTTGTCAGGCTTCTCCAGAGAAAGAAAATCAAGAGGGCTGTGTGTATGTGTGTGTGTATGTGTGTGTGTGTGTGTATGAAGAGGGAGAGATTTATTAGAAGAAATTGACTCACATGCCTATGGAGGTTAATAAGTCCAGCAATCTCACTCACTTTTGGGTATTTTTCCAAAGAAAACAAAAGCACTGATTTGAAAAAATACATGTACTTCTATGTGGGTATATTTACAATATCCAACATAAGGAAGTAAACTCAGTGTCCATCGATAGATGTATGGATCCAGAAGATAAATATTGTTGTTCGTTAGCTAAGTCATGTCCAACTCTTTTCAACCCCAAAGACTGCAGCAAGCCAGGCTATCTTGTTCTTCACTGTCTCCTGGAGATTGCTCAAATTCATGTCGAGTCAGTGAGACTACCTAACCATCTCATCCTCTGCCACCCTCTTCTTTTTTTGCCTTCATCTTTCCTAACATTAGGGTCTTTCCTAATGACAAAATTGTTAAGAATTTTCTGTCTAACTAAAGAAAGAAAAGGGCTTTCCTGATGGCTCAGTGGTAAAGAATCCACCTGCGATGCAGGAGACAAAGAAGACAAGGGTTTGCTCCCGGGGTCGGGATGATCCCCTGGAGGAGGAAATGGCAAGCCACTCCAATATTCTTGCCAAGAAAATCCTGTCAACAGAGAAGCCTGGCAGGCTACAGACTATAGGGTCGCAAAGAGTTGACCACGACTGAACAACTAAGCTTGTCAAGGAAGAAAATCTCTTTGATTGCAACTGCATTATTAAAAATCTTTTAAACCATACTTTTACTGTGCCAAGTCACTTCAGTCATGTCTGACTCTTTGCGACCCTACGCCCACCAGGCTTCTTTGTCTATGAGATTCTCCAGGCAAGAATACTGGAGTGGGTTACCATGCCCTTCTCCAGGGGATCTTCTTGACCCAGGAATCGAATCCACGTCTCTTATGCTTCCTGCATTCCCAGACAGGTCATACTTACCTGTTTTCAAGTCTGAATAGTATCACAAGCCTCATGGCTTTTTGTCTAGCTAGAAGGTGACTTTTGTCAAAGAGATGATCTTTCTCTGCCTCTTACTCTGCTTTCTGGAACACTTTTCCTCACGCCTCCAAGATCAGCTAAATGTCACTATATGTACCATTCCATTCTCACCATCACATTCCAGTGCAGAGAACCACTAATTGCTCACTGGCTATATTGACCACTATTATACTGACTATGACAGCATACATCCCATTGTACCTTAGTTAATCCCCTGCGCCCTTGACTATTTCCTCTGCATAATTCTTAAATACACAGACTGTGTTTTGCTCATTATCTTTGTATACCTCATACCTTCAGCTTGTCTGCTTCATAGCAAACATTCCAAAAAAGCATACTGAGTAAACAGTCGTTGTCATTGATCATTTCACACTATGAAAAACACCAGGGTCTTTGTTTCCCTTCCACCCCATCTCTGAACCTTCATCATTGACATCTATGTCTTATATGTATATTAGAAATTCATGGTCAGAGTAAGAATGTTAAAGACTGGATTGATCAGATGTCCTTTAAAGAATTTTACTCTGATTGCACTTTTCTGATTCATCAAATGTACAAAATTGAAAGTTAGCATTTGTTGTCCAACAGCATTTTTAATTTAGAACCCTTGGCCCCCTGAGATAACTATGAGCATGATGTCCTAGGGGAAACATTCCTGGAAAGTACTATTATTCATTCTCTTCACCAATCTGCATTTAAAGGTCAAAATCCGAAGCTCCTTATTATATATGTGGGCAATGATCTTGGAAAGGACTGACTTTTCACTGTCCTCATTCATCCTCAAATAATTATTTTTTCCTAAATAAACTTATCAAAGATTAGAGGGAACTTTGCATTAAAAGGGCTTCCCTGATGGCTTAGGCAGTAAAGAATCAGCCTGAAATGCAGGAGACCTGGATTCAATCCTTGGGTCCAGAAGATTCCCTGAAGAAGGCAATGGCTACTAAGATCACATAAGCTATTTAGTCTCCTTTGGTTCTGAGACCAATTCCAGTGTGCACGTGCATGCACACACACACACACACACACCAGCAAGTAATTAATTTTCCAGGCAGCAACAGGATATCCTGCAATTCAACTCAGTTCTGACACTATCAATCTGAAGAGAGCTTCAGATCCCACAGGTCAAGGAAGGACAAGGTCATTTATCCTCCACCCCCCACTTCAAACACCAGCCAGTTGCAAGCCCAGGTTGTTATCTGTTTCTGATCAACTGACTACAAACTGGAGGCTCCAGACCCACCCTAGCTCAGAATACCAACTGCAAGTCCAGATGGTTATTCTGTACTTGTGACCAACTGCCTATAAATTGGAAGTTCTAATGACCCCTTTTTCAGGCTGGATTAATTTGCTAGACAAGCACTCAGAACTCAGATAAATATTTTCATTACTAAATCACTGATTTATTGTAAAAGGATGCAACTGGGGAACAGCCAAATGGGAAAGATGCTTAGGGCAAGCTTGCCCCTCTCCCCAAATTTCCACATGTTCACCAGACTGAAGTTCTCCATACCCTGTCCTGTTGGGGGGTTTTTACGGAGGGTTCATTACATGGGGGTTCCCCTTGTGGGTCAGACAGTAAAGAATCTTCCTGCAATGCAGCAGACCCGGGTTCAATTCCTAGGTCAGGAAGATCCCCTGGAGGGGAAAACGGCAATCCATTCCAGCATTCTTGCCTGGAGAATTCCATTGACAGAGGAGTCTGGGGTTGCAAAGAATCTGACACAACTGAGCAACTAACACTTTCACTTTCTTTCATTACACAGGCATGATTGATTGAATCATTAGTTCAGTTCAGTTCAGTCTGTCAGTTGTGTCTGACTCTGTGAGCCCATGAACTGCAGCATGCCAGGCTTCCCTGTCCATCACCAGCTCCCAGAGATTGCTCAAACTCATGCCATCCAACCATCTTTTCTGTCGTCCGCTTCTCTTCCTGCCTTCAATCTTTCCCAGCATCAGGGTCTTTGCCAGTGAGTCAGTTCTTTGCATCAGGTGGCCAAAGTACTGGAACTTCAGCTTCAGCATCAGTCCTTCCAAGGAATATTCAGGACTGATTTCCTTTAAGATTGACTGGTTTGATCTCCTTGCAGGCCAAGGGACTCTCAAGAGTCTTTTCCAATACCACAATTTGAAAACATCAAGTCTACGGCACTGAGCTTTCTTCATAGTCCAACTCTCACATCCATGCATGACTACTGGAAAAACCACAGCTTTGACTATAAAGGCCTTTGTTGGTAAAGTAATATCTCTGCTTTTTAATATGCTGTCTAGGTTTGTTATAGCTTTTCTTCCAAGGAGTAAGCGTCTTTTAATATCATGGCTACAGTCACCATCTGCAGTGATTTTGGAGCCCAAGAGAACAAAGTGTCACTGTTTCCACTGTTACCCCATCTATTTGCCATGAAGTGATGGGACCAGATGCCATGATCTTTGTTTTTTGAATGTTGAGTTTTAAGCCAGCTTTTTCACTCTCCTCTTTCACTTTCATCAAGAGACTCTTCAGTTTCTCTTCGCTTTCTGACATACGGGTGGTGTCACCTGCATATCCGAGGTTATTGATATTTCTCCTGGGAACCTTGCTTCCAGCTTGTCCTTCATCAAGCCCAGCATTTCACATGATGTAGTCTACATATAAGTTAAATAAGCAGGGTGACAATATACAAATTTTAAGTCAGTTGTTCCGTGTCTGGTTCTAACTGTTGCTTCTTGACCTGCATACAGATTACTCAGGAGGCAGGTCAGCTGGTCTGTTATTCCCATCTCTGGAAGAATTTTCCACAGTTTGTTGTGATCCACACAGTCAAAGGCTTTGGTGTAGTCACTGAAGCAGAAGTAGATGCATTTCTGGAATTCTCTTGCTTTTTCTATGATCCAGTGAATGTTGGCAATTTGATCTCTGGTTTCTCTACCTTTTATAAATCCACCTTGAACATCTGAAATTTCTCAGTTCACGTACTGTTGAAGCTTAGCTTGGAGAATTTTGAGCATTACTTTCTTAGCATGTGAGATGAGTGCAGTTGAATCACTGGCCACTGGAAACTGATTCAACCTCTAGCCCATCTGCTCTCCCCAGAGGTTGAAGGGTGGGACTGAATGGACTAACCATCTAATCACAGATTGATTCCACAGGCAACCAGCCCCCATCCTTAGGTGTTTTCCCCAAATCGATCATTCACATAGCAAAAGGCACCTTTCTTGCTCTTATCACTTAGGAAATTCCAAGTGTCTTAGGAGTTTTATGCCAGAAATGAAGGAAAAAAACAAATATCTATTTCTTAGTATAAATCACAATATCACAAGTCAAAATTATCATTTTAATGAGAGTCCAATTAAATTAAGTGCCTGAGTCTTTTTTATGTCTGCTCTACTGGTATCTTACTGGCATTTTTTTATTCTTTTGAAACTAAAATAACTATTGTGGAGCCCCAAGGATGAAAGTTTCCTTGGTGGCTCGTATGGCAAAGAATCTGCCTGCAAAGCAGGAGACCTGGGTTTGATCCCTGGGTCCAGAAGATCCCTTGGAGAAGGGAACCCACTCCAGAATTCCATGGACAGAGGAACCTGGTGGACTGCAAAGAGTCAGACACAACTAAGTGATTAACACACAAAGACCAAAGACCAGATGAGAAAGAAGGGTCTTGAAACGCAGGAGCAGAAGAAAAACAGACCCTTATTGCCCTTCCCGCCATGTTGTAACCATTGCAGAATTTTTAAGCCTTCCTGAGTAGCATGGTCTATCTCTGCTCCTACCCCATTTGAGAAAAACGTTTTTGCCTTACTCTTCTCCCATCCTGTGTAGGGAATGTATATGTACCTCATCCAATCAGGAAATATCTTGCAAGACCTCTATCCTGCTCCTTGTCCCCTTGCTATAAAAACAGACCAAGGACCCACATTTGAGGGGTCGGCTCTCTTTGGCTATCAGGAAGTTTCCTTGCTTTACTGGCAGCTACCCCCTTTCCCCCACTGCTCTAATAAACTTTATTCTCCTTTTATTCTGCTTCATGTCTGGAAATTCTTTCCCAACTCATGTACAGATCACGACATTTACATTATTAAAAGGACTATAATATATCCTTACTGACTCTTCTTTGTTTCTAGTTGCTATTCTAAACCGTAAAGATTTGGGTGGGGCGGGGGAGGGTGTGGTTCTGTTGGGTCTTTGTGGCACACAGCATCTCTGTTGCAGTATGCAGGATCTTTCCTTGCAGCTCAGGGGCTCCAGAGTGTGTGCGCTCAGTTGTTGAGGTGTGCAGGCTTCAGAGTACTTGGCCTTAGTTGCCCCTCGGCATGTGGGATCTTAGTTCCCCAACCATGGATGGAACCCACATCCCTTTCATTGGAAGATGGATTCTTAACCACTGGACCTCCAGGGAAGTCCCATGTAAAGTTCTTTTTAAAATCATTGTTTTGTAAGCTCAGCATCCTGCCAAAACCAGAGGATAATGCATAAATCCAACAGGAGGTGAAGGATTTGTTAAACAAGGATTTGCATGGCAATATCGTGGAAATGCAATACTTCTCTTTAGCTTTAGATGAGTCATACAGTTTAACAGACTCTGCCCAATGAATATTTTGGGTATGCATTGTCTCAAAAGACTTAACCAATTTATCAAAAAAGCATTGGAAATCCACAGCTTAAAAAATTTGAGCTGGTGACACAGGTTTTCTCAAATCTTTCCCATATGTCAAAGAAAAATTTCTACCAGGTATGAAAAATTGGTTTCTGCCGCAACAGACAGTGCTCTGGATGTTTTAGCTCAAAATCTATGTTTATTATAATTAAACATAAGCATAGAATCCATGTTTATTGCAATTAAACATAAACAAGGTGCTCGTGCTTTCCTCACTGCTTCATTCCAACGTGTGATAAATATTGAAAATATTTTTCCTCACTTTTTGGAAATAGTCTCTATAAAAAGTATCATAGACACAGTTATTATATATATTCCAATGCCAGAATTCATCGCCAATTTGTGGATTTAATGAAAGAAATAAAAAACAATGAGTTTAATTTTCTTGTATTCTTTGTGAATGTCCATTGGTTGAATTTGTGAAGATTTTTATGAGTATTTATTGTATGCTAACTCCAGTTCAAAATGTTCTTGAAACAAAAGAAATGCCTTTCAAATATCCCATAATCAAAGACAAAAATCGAGAGTTTGATTTATGTTTCCTAACTGATATCACACTGCATATAAATGAGCTAAATTTTCAAGTTCCAAGGGAAAAAAAAAGAGCTTATTGCAACCTGACTAGAGAGGTAAGAAAACTTGTGGTAGCATCAAAACTTGCAAGTTTCTTGATACTTACTGTCACATATTTTGCTAACATAAATTGACATAAAGAAGATTTTTCATTATAATCGGCAATGTTATAGAGACTGGCTATAAACACTAACAAACAATACGCCTGCAATACATTGTTAACTAACAAGCATTAGCAATATGCCTTTAAAATCAGTGATAACAGTACTGAGTTGGCACAAAAGTTAATCAGTTTATGAAACTTGAACAGACATATTTTTGAAAAGTATATATTTTTGCTTCAAAAGTTTGATCAAGTATTCTAAAATAGATAAACCAGTTTTGTCAATGTGAATATAAATATTAAATAATAATATAAATTAATGTTTTGGCACTTGATTCAGGAATTGAAAACTTTCAAATTTGGTTGGAACAATCTGGATATGTGAGTCTATGTTTACCTTTTCAAATGTAAATTTTATAAAATTTAAATAGGGATCAAATAGAGCACCTGCATTGAGATGGGCTGTATTCAAAAAACTTTCATTAATAATTTTCTGATAATTACACACTGAAATAAAATATGACTAAAATAAATATTACCTGCTCTTCTACTTTGTAATACAGCTGCTAGAAAATTTAAAATAAGAATTACATATGAGAATAACATTATATTTCTATGGGCTATGCCGATATAGAAGACAATTTTAACAGCAAGAATGAGCAACATTCTATTTAACATGTATAGAATACTGCATTCAACAACTGTGGAACACATACTTTCATGTGCACATGTAACATTTACTGAAATTGATCACATGCTGAGCCCTAAAGCTAGTGTCGATAATTTTCAAACAATTTAAATTATCAAAAGTATGTTCTAAAGCTTATGAGGACACTTGTTGTACATTTATAATAATAAAAAGAAACAGAAGAAATAAAAATATCCAAGGCTATTATAATACTCAAGGAAACAAAAATGTCCCAGACGTACATATTATTGTGATCATTAAAATGGAAAGCGTAAAGAACAAAAACTACATGTGGGAAATAAATGTTGCATAAAAACATAGACCTCAAAACAACATACACACCTACACACATGTAAACAGCATGCATTTTAAAAATCAATCTTATACAAAAGGGCCTTACAGGATATTTTAGATACTATTTTCAGTAAAATGGTTAAAGGCTATATTTTAATATTTAATATTTAATATTTCTTAAACATGCTTATTATTAGCTTGGAAAAGTGAGATCTTACATAATGGTATTTCTGAATTACAAAAAAAGGAAAGTAAAAAATTGAAAGACATAATACCATGATGAGTAGCACTATAACTTGAACTTTACAGTTAGATTTTTTTAAAGGCTCAACTTGCTTGACTCAGCAGTAAAGAATATATTTGTAATGCAGGAGACCAGGGTTCGATCCCTGGGTTGGGAAGATCCCTTGGAGGAGGGGAGGGTAACCCACTCCAGTATTCTTGCCTAGAGAATCACACAGACAGTCTACAGGGTACAGTCCATAAGGTCACAACCAGTCGGACGTAACTGAAGCGACTAGCATGCGTGCACACAAGGCTCAACTTAATTTCTAATTCACACAGGTGGGGTTTCTGAAATGATCATTCAATATTCACCTTCAGAAAAGCCAGAAATCTTTACCACGGGAATCTAATAATAGGATTTAATTTGCAAGAAATCCATTAACAAAATAACTCTTGTGATTTGTAAATAGATAAAATATATTTTCTTTAATTAATTTCTGGGCCAATTGGTAGAGAGTTGAAAGAGATTTTCTTTTTTTCTTCTTTTTTTATTTCTTTTTTAGAAAATAAAATAGGAGCTACTTTCAGAAGAAAAAATAAATGAACCATTCAGTTGTCTTTGGGTTCAATATAGGCAGAAATAGGATAGGAAACAAGCCATTTTAGAAACTGACACTCTCCTTTATATTTGCACTTTCAGTACTTGTTTCACAGAGACCAAGAATGTGTGAATATTGTCCACCAACTGGCTGATTTAGAAGAACTGTGCTCTACAAACTCCGGAGTAGCCTAAACTTTTAATTGGGCTCTAAAAAAAAAAAAAATAGCCTTTGCAGCAATCAGGAAGTTCAATATCATAAGTAAAAAGGATAATAGGCAAGGAGCCATACAAAAGCTATATTTATTTAAAGAGCAAAGATTAAATTGGCTTACTAGGGAGAGTAAAGTGAGTTACAGTAAACTTCCACAGATCACCTGGCTCCCATTAACACACTGGAAGAGTCTTGGTAGCAAAAACGAAAGCACACTTTTCTTCTCTCCCTGTAGGTTCAGGATGATGAAGATTGCAGATTAAAATTTTCTAACTTTCCCTCTATCTGGCCTTGCTATTTTATCAATATTATTCCTCACCTTATTTTAAAATTATATCTTTATTTTGTGTTTTCTTCCCTTTTGTGTGTGTGTATGTGTGTGCGCTCAGTCGTGTCTGACTCTTTGTGACCCTATGGACTGTACTCTCCAGGCTCCTCTGTCCATGGGTTTCTCCAGGCAAGAATACTGAAGTGGGTTGCCATTTCCTCCTCCAGGGGATTTTCCCAACCCAGGGATTGAACCTGCATCTCCTGGGTCTCCTGCATTGGCAAGTTGATTCTTTATCACTGAGCCACCTGGGAAGCCCTGTCTTTTTCCTTTCAGTTCAGTTCAGTCGCTCAGTCTTGTCCGACTCTTTGCAACCCCATGAATCGCAGCACGCCAGGCCTCCCTGTCCATCACCAACTCCCAGAGTTCACTCAGATTCACGTCCATTGAGTCAGTGATGCCATCCAGCCATCTCATCCTCTGTCGTCCCCTTCTCCTCCTGCTCCCAAGCTACCTCAAATCTTATGTGATATAGTAGGATCATTGGTGAAGAAAAAAATTCAAAATACCTAAGTCAAATAAATATTAAATTTATTTATATGCTTTATTGTCAAAATCCAGTAACATAACCTGTTAATGGTGCTTCTCAATAAACCATTCTTCATTTTCTCTCTTCTTAACCCGTAATTTATGCGTATATTACAAATTCATGAATATGCTGATTTTTACCTTAATGAGTTTTACCTCCTTTTGAATTCATTCATTCTTTTTTTGTTGTTAATTCATGACAGTAGGAGATCTAGTTGAAAGCTGTAAAGAGCATATCCTGGCCCCGGCCTCCTATCCTGGAAGGGTGCACAATCGAGCAAGTGATCAATAAGACATAATAGCATTTCTGTTTGTAAGATGGCATGATCAGTGCTGGCTGGCATGATAGAAAGATCTAAAGGGCAATTCTGAACATCCCTCTGCTAGTGACATGTATGCCATTCTACCGGTTGCTCTCCATTCTGCAGCCAATTTCTGTAGCTTCTCAGTGGTTCCAGGCAGAGTACAGAAGCAAGGACATCTTTTTGCAATGCGGTGTGCCTTTCTTTATGACCTCAAAATTGACTAAATTTGAAAGTCGACTTTGTAACCTCTCTTCAAAAGCATTTGTGAGTCTACAATTAGAATAGTCTTTCATTCCTCAATCAGCGGACACCAGATCCATTTAACAAGCGTCAATACTCTCATCCCTGCCTTCTTGGATTTCCATAAAACTTGCTATGAAGGCAAACAAATCAAAATGGACTGCTCCCTGAAGAAAGCCAAACATATGAAAGTACTGATAACTGTATCAAGTAAATTGAAAGGATGCTCCAACCTCTGCTTATGCATTGAAAGGCATCAAACCTTCTCTTAAATCTTTGGTTTTCATGGTTATAGTTAGTGACCTGGCTGTGCTCAGTCACTCAGTCGTGTCCAACTCTGCGATCCCATGGGCTATAGACTGTAGGCCACCAGACTTTTCTGTCCACGGGACTTTACAGGCAAGAATACTAGAATGGATTGCCATTCCCTTCTCCAGGGGATCTTCCTGATCCAGGGGTTGAATCCACATCTCTTGCATCTTCTGCACTAGCAGGCAGATTCTTTACTGCTAGCACCACCTGGGAAGTGACCTGGCTAAAAACCATCAGACCTGGGAGATCAGAAGTCGCTTTTTGGTGCTCCAGACAAATATACTGAATACTAGCTGACCTTTTCCCAAAGTGTAAAATAGATTCTCATATCATATAAAATACCAAAAGTTAATATAAATAGTATTAATTAATATTAGCAAGAACAGCTTACTGAAAAAAATACATAATCATATCAATTCACAGACCCTTAAGCTATAAAGCAATAATCTCATCTGGTCCAAGACAATAATGATTATTATTCATGTTTTTTTTTAAGTATCTTTGCTAAATTCATGGCCAACTATTAATTTTTGTCTTTAGAACTTTGAAGGAAAAAAAATCTTGGGAGGGATAAGAGTGGATTGATTGCTCTTATAAGACCTCTGTCATGTTTTCCAAAGAGATGCTTCACAATTTGTATACTTAGATGGACTTACAATTTCCCAGTAGTTAATGCCATGGAAAGGATTTGTAAAACACACTCTTGTTCCTGACACATGAAGTCCACTAAAATCTTTCTTCTAACATATATTTCTTCTAGAAGTATAAAGGTATAAAAATCTTTTGAAAGATATATGATTTCTAAAGATAAGTAGGTCAAAATATATATATTGAGTCTGGCAGCCACCAATGGTGCCACTTACTCCCTTCTGCAGAGAAGCAGATGCCTGGACACCCTCCCACCATGGCTGCTGTCCTGCGCTAATATTGCAACAGTAATGATGTTATAGAATTGACTATTCACTTTTTAAAGCCAGAAACTTGCTATACATTTTGGTATTGATATGGTTAGGTTTTTTTCACCTTTGCTAAGATATAACCGATCCATAATATTGTGTAATTTTAAGGTGTATCACAAGATGATTGGATACATATGTCCTTAGTTTTTTTTAACTGATGATAATATAACCAAAAATAAATAAATAAATGAAAAGGTAATGCAGATCTTGTAGCAAAAGTGGTTCTAAAGAGAAAAGTTTAAAGTGATAAATGTCTACACTAAAAAAAAATGGAAGATCTAACTCTGCTAATGAAATGAAAGGAATCAAGGAAAAATAATCTGCACATTAGGAATTGAAACATATTTTTAAAATATAGTGATACCTAGTCAGTTGGGGGGAAAGATATGTTTCACATATGTAATGTTTCTGAGTAATTGAAACCATTCATTTTATATCCCCATTATTTCAGGGATCTTCAATTTTTTATGGTAGAAATTTGTGGATCATGTATTATATATTTCTACCCATCATTAGATTTGAAATCAATATGGATGATTTGTAAGATAATAGACATTAGGCACATCACTTGAGCTTTTAGTATATCTGATCCTTACCTATAAACGGGAAATAAAATTTTATCCTCTGGCTGCACACAAGGTGTTTGTGAGGGTCAAATGTGATAAATATATGATAAAGCATCTTCAGAATTTGAAAGGACTAAACAAAAATAAGAAATGTTACCTATGGGGCTTTCTTGGTGGCTCAGTGGTAAAGAATCCGCCTTCCAGTGCAGGAGAAACGTGTTCGATCCCTGATCTGGGAAGACCCCACATGCCGCAGAGCAGCTAAGCCCGAGCGCCACAACTGTCAAGCCTGTGCTCTAGGCTCCATGTGCCGCGGCTTCGGCGCCCTCATACCCACAGCCTGTGCTTGGCAGGAGAAGCCGCCGCCGTGAGAAGCCCGCGCACCGCAGCTAGATAGAGATAGCCCCCAGTCGCCACAACTAGAGAGAGGCCCGTGCAACACCAAAGATCCATAATAGCCAAAAATAAATAAATCATTGGTTTTAAAAAAATGGTAGCTATGAAATTCTAGATGATTCGGGGCTTTTGTTATAAACGTCAGCCTTTGTCGTACGCTGGAATAAGTGATATCTTGTGAATTGTCTAGCTCCTCAGCGCTCCATGTTCCTCACTTTGTAGGCGAATATGCAGAGTTTCTGTGAGTTCTGAAGTCTTCTTTTTAGAATCTAGGCTGTGATTATTAAATAAACATGAAAGGAGCAAAAAACATACATACACACATAGATATACACACACATTCTCTGTTTTTATTATTAACGCTTTAAGAATATTAAAAAGGCAGCAACTCTCCTTTTAAAGAATCGGCACTCTCTTTTTTGTACAATTAAAACGTACTCATAAATAGTAAAATTGCCTGCCCTGTATCCTCTTGTCAGGGAAACAGTGTAGGCTCTGATTTATTATCCTGTGGGACTTCTCTTCTTCCCACCCAAATTCAGTTCTCTGGTACCTGTGTTTCTTCTATCCTTACGGACTCAGTTCTGAGAAGACAACCTATGAGAGAAATAAAACGAACATTTTATTTGCACCTCCTGAGTCATTTTGATTCACACAGGTAAGAGTTAGGGTTTAAATTAGGCAATTTCTGGCTGGGCAAGTTATGCTGTTCCTAAAATGGAACACAGAGGCTGGAGGTGTGACAATAGTGTAAAAAGACTCATCGTCAGCCACAATTAGACTTTCTCAGTCGCCTGCCAAGTGCTTGACAGGCCGGGACACAGGGCTGCCCAGCCCCTGCCAAAGACTTCCTTGACTTCTGGTAATCTTCCTCAGCTACTGAAAACTATCGATCTCGTTTCCACACATCTCAACGGTAATCAGCTTCTCTTCAAGCGTCCCCATGGATACCACAGACCAACCCGACCTCTTAAATAAGCAGAGTTGATTCCTATTAATACTTTCTCTCATCTGAGTTAAAGAGTCAGACACCACCAACTGTGGCAACTTTTAATTTGTTCTTAAAATAGGACAAACATTTCCAGATGATCCACTCATATGAGTCCCTATTTCTGAGAGTGATTCAGCAGTATAATTGGTACCCAGAGGGATGGTGGTACAGGTTTCATCTAGGTAGTACCTAACTGAAAAAAAAAAAAAAAAAAAAGAATCATAGAATGAACTAAATAAGCCGTACGTGTCTGTGTTAGTTGCTTAGTCATGTCCGACTCTTTGCAACCCCATAGACTGTAGCCCACCAGAGCCCTCTGTCCATGGGATTCTCTAGGCAAGAACAGTGGAGTGGGTTGCCATTTCCTTCTCCAAAAGGAACTATAGAAAGAAAGAAAGTGAAGTTGCTCAGTCGTGTCCGACTCTTTGCGACCCCATGGACTGTAGCCCACCAGGCTCCTCCATCCATGGAATTTTCCAGGCAGGAGTACTAGAGCGGGTTGCCATTTCCTTCTCCATAAATAAGCCATAGGGGTTTTGAAATCAGTTTAAATCCTTAATCTATCACTTTTTAGCTATTTGTGATTACTTATGAAAATTGTTATTGTTCAGTTGCTCAGTCATGTCTGACTCTTTTCGACCCCATGGACTGCAGCACACCAGGCTTCCGTGTTCTTCACAGTCTCCCAGAGTTTGGGCAAATTCATGTCTGCTGAATCAGTGATGCCATTCAACCATTTCATCTTCTGTTGTCCCTTTCTCCTCCAGTTCAGTTCAGCTCAGTTGCTCAGTCGTGTCCGACTCTTTGCAACCCCATGGACTGCAGCACACCAGGCTTCCCTGTCCATCACTGACTCCCGAAGCTTACTCAAGCTCATGTCATCGAGTCGGTGATGCCATCCAACCATCTCATCTTCTGTCATCCCCTTCTCTCAATCTTTCCCAGCATCAGGGTCGTTTCCAATGGGTCAGCTTTTCGTATCAGGTGGCCAGAGTGTTGGAGCTTCAGCTTCAGCATCAGTCCTTCCAACGAATATTCAGGCTCGATTTCCTTTAAGATTGACTGGTTTGATTTTGCCATCCAAGGAACTCTCAAGAGTCTTCTCCAGCACCACAGTTCAAAAGCATCACTTCTTCAATGCTCAGTCTTCTTTATATATATTTATATTTTTAGACTCATATATATTTGTTGTTTAATTGCTAAGTCTGACTCTTTTGGGACCCCATGGACTGTAACTTACCAAGCTCCTCTGTCCATAAAATTTCCCAGGCAAGAAGACTGGAGTGAGTTGCCATTTCCTTCTCCAGGGATCTCCCCAACCCAGCATCAAATCTTTATCTCCCAAATTACTACTGAGCCACCTGGAAAGTCTATATATATCCGCACACTTTGGTTGTTTCCACATCTTGGCTATTGTAAAGAGTGCTGCAATGGGCATTAGGGGGCATGTATATTTTTGAATCATGTTTTCCTCCAGATATATGCCCAGGAGAGGGATTATGGAATCATCTGATAGCTTTATTTTTAGCTTTTAAAGAAAACCTCATATTGTTCTCCATAATAGCTCTACCAGTTTACATTCCCACCAATAGTGTAGTACACCATACCCTCTTCAGCATTTATTATCTTTTGGTGATAATAATAGATAACAAAATATAGATTTTGTGATGAATGGCCATTCTAACCAGTGTAAAGTTATACCTCGTTGTAGTTTTGATTTGCATTTCTCTGATAATTAGTCATGTTGGGCATCTTTTCATGTGGTGACATTCAGCTGAGAACTCTGACCTCCAGCACTATAATATATAAAATTCTGGGGTTTTTTTTGCTGTTGCTGTTTTATTTCTTTTTGGTTATGCGGGATCTTTTTGCCATGTGGGCTTTTCTCTAGTTGCAGGGAGTGGTGGCCACTCTTTAGTTGAGGTGCTCAGGCTCCTCATCACTGTGGCTTCTCTTGTCTTGGAGCACAGGTTCTGGCTCCTCATCGCTGTGGCTTCTCTTGTCTTGGAGCACAGGTTCTGGCTCCTCATTGCTGTGGCTTCTCTTGTCTTGGAGCACAGGTTCTAGGCACGCGGGCTTCTGTAGTTGTGGCTCCCTGGGCTCCAGAGCACAGGCTCAGTAGTTACCACGCACGGGCTTAGCTGCCCTGGAGCTTGTGGGTTCTTTCCAGATCAGGGATAGAGCCCACGTCTCCTGCACTGGCACACAGATTCTTTACCACTGAGCCACAAGGGAAGACCAATTCTGTTGTTTGAAGACACTAAATTTGTGGCAACATGTTATCATAGCTACATTCATGCCTATCAAGTCCAGCCCATCTCTCATCCCTACCCTGGCCTGCTGCTACCCATTATCTCCTGCTTTCTGCTTCCTGTGTATATATATCATTAACAAAAAATACATATATATTTATTCAAAATTTTCTTTCTTTGTTATACAGAGTTTCCATACTATATGCAAACTCTTTGCACCTAGGCTGTTTTTTCTTCTTTTTTTACAACATACATTCTTGTTCTTTGTTAGCACTTGCACAGGCCTCCATAGGGAGGATGCTCTATAACTCATTCGAGCAGTCCTTAAATGATCAACATTTAGGTGGATTCCAATCTCTGCTAATAAAAATGGAACTTTATAAAGAATGACTTTATGAATATGGTCTCTAATAATCAGGGAGGTGTGTTATCACACTAGATTTCTAGAAGTGTTTCCCTACTGTAAAAGTATATATTTTTTTGCACACAAATATTTCAGTTGTGTCGGACTCTTTGTGACTCCATGGACTCCGCTGTCCATGGATTTCTCAGGCAAGAATACTGGAGTGGGTTGCCATGCCCTCCTCCAGGGGATCTTCCTGACCCAGGAGCGACCCCGGGCCTCCTGCACTGTCAGGCATGTTCTTTGCCATGAGCACCACTTGGGAAGCCCATGTTCTTTTGTAAATATTGTCAAGTTCCCTCCATAGAAGTCATACTACTTTTCACTGCAACAAGCAATACATGAGAATGCCTACTTCTTCACAATCTCTCCAAAAGCATGAGCAAAAACATTTGCATTTTTGCCGATCTGATGGTTGGAAATAGTTTTTAGCGTAGTTTTTAATTTTCATTGTCCTTATGAGTGACAGTAAGACACTCATATAGGCCATACATGTCCAGGCATTTCAGGTTTTCTCTACAGAAAAGATCTAAGGGTGCTTTCTAGTTAAACAAGGTTGAATACAAGGTTGAGAAGTGTTGATTGTGCATAACTAGAATTGGGAGAGTAGCGGTCTGATAAATTTGATGGAGTAAGTAAGGCTTGAATAGAATGAGAGCTCCTCCAGCCACTGGCCACCACCGTCACTGGCTAATGGTTCGTAGGCAGGTCTTACAGGCTGCCTGTGTTCTATCACGGGTCCATGTAATAAAATGCTGTATCCCTGAATGTGTGCAAGTTGAGTTTCCTTTTCCACTGTATTATTAGGTAATCCGTATGAACCATTTCACACTTATTTCATCATCTGATCACAATTAGCCTCCTGCCCTGCTTGGGGGATAGTATGCCTGCTCTTTGTAGGGGAAAGCTATGGGCAGGTGACATTTCAGGTCCTTCACTGTAAGATTTCAGCCACCAGGTGGCACTAAAGTGTTTAATTTATTCAAGTCAATCGTTTGCCCTGTCAAGACTGTGACTAATTGCCTGTGAATTATTTATGACAATGTAGTTACAGCTACTCTATTAGCTTCCTATCACTATTGTAACAAATTGCTACAAATGTATTGGCTTAAAACAATACAACATATTATCTTACAGTTCTGCTGGTCAGAAGTCCAAAGTGGGTCTTGCTGCCTTAAAAGCAAGGTATTGACAGAACTGCATTCCTTCTAGAAGCTCTAGGAGATAATTCTTTTTTTGGCCTTTCCCAGCTTTTAGAGGCTGCCTGTATCTTTTTACCAGTAATGTCACTCCCCCTCCCAACCCCCCGCCCCCCCCTCCCCCCCCCCGCCCATGGAACGCTTTGTACGATCTCAGTTTCACCAGACAGAGGGCCCTGACCACTAGTCCTCCATGAAACGTACATTGGATTGTGGGATTAAGTGACTAAAGTAGTTCAAGAACGGAACTTATCTTCTGCGTGCGTCATTACTCTGAAAACTCTTGTTACCCAGGTGGAGTTCTTTGCTCTCTGGCATCAGCTTCCAGATCCAGTTTTAACTTCTATTCCTTGCTCTGAAACCCTGTCCCTTTTCCTATCTGGGGACCTGGCCAAGCCACTAGAAGCGCATTGACAGGCCTCCTCTGGCTCTTGCTCTTGAGTCTAATGAAAGCGCTAGGTCCTCAATTTCACTTCTTTATTAGTGAGTCCACACCTCCACCCCGCTTGCTGCAGAGTCAAAAACTCTGCCACAGGAAAAGCAAAGCACACATGCCCCATCCCCAGACAGGTGGAAGGATGGAGAAGGGAACTAATATTTCTCAGGCATCTCCCATGGGGGCAGCGACATTCATAGACATCCTCTTCTTTGCTCCCCACAATAGGATAAAGCATGTTTCATAGGACCATTTTATAGATGACCAAAGTAGGAAACTCCTAGGGACTAAATAGCCTCCCCAGGTCACTCATTAGAAGGTGGCAAGGATGGGCTCCCCCTGTGGCTCAGTGGTTAAGAATCCACCTGCCAATGCAGGAGGAACGCGTGCAATCCCTGATCTGGGAAGATCTCACGTGCCGTGAAGCAACTAAGCCCGTGCACCACGGATGCTGAGCCCAGGCTCTAGAGCCTGGGCTCTGCAACAGAAGTCACTGCAGTGAGAAGCCCGTGGGCCGCAAACAACAGCGTAGCCCCCACTCACCACGGCTAGAGACAATCCCTTGCAGAAGTGAAGACCCAGCACAGTCAAAGGTAAACAAAGAAAATCACAAATTTAAATCTTCTACAATTAAAAAGAAGGCGGCGGTGATAAGCTAAAAATTTAAACACACATCTGTCTTCAAATCCTGTTTTCTGGCCCACACGGCTTATCTATAAAGGGCATCACTGAACCAAGTCTGAGTCCATGCTGCCCCCTCCCCCAATTCTCCAGGCCCAAAGGCTGAGGTGTTTGTGGTCTTCACCTCCTGAGTTTCACAGCCCATTCTTGTGTCTGAACAAAGGTTCTACCCACTGTCTTAAAATGTCTTCTGTCTACACTTGATTGTTTCCTGTTGAATGAGTTTCAGCATTCTTCATTTGTTTTAGCAGCTGAGAGCTTCTCTTTGCTGTCTCATCATATCCTGTGCTGAGGGCTCTTAAATCTTAGCAGAAGATTGAAGAGGAAATTGTGGGAAAGCAGGATATGCTTCCTTCTCTGTTGCCTCTTTAAGTGATGTTGCTTTCTGACTGACTGCTTCCCAGAGATCTTGTAACTCTTTGAAAGCCAATTCCCCACTCCCTGAGCAGCTGTTAGCTCTTGAAGACTTGGGCTGGGAAACCAAACACTAAGTGAAAGCCACGCCTGCTGTTTGCAATGCAAATGTTTAGCCACACCTCTTTAAGCAATGAATGGGATGTGTGGTAAGGTGGAAAGAGATGATAAATTATCACCAAACCACCTAACAAGGGTGAAAAGTCTATTTCTCAATGGAGGCACTGAGTTATGTCCAAAGATGAGAACTACCAGGAGAAGAAAAATTCCAAGGAGAAAATTAATCTTCAAACTGAGTCACTCAGGTCTAAGATATATCTGCCTAAGGTTCACTCCTGGATGCTGGAGTCAGAAAACAAGATATTAATATTTTCAAGAAGGTGGGTATTTCACTTCTGAAAGCATAAGATTATGCAGGAGATATTGTATATTCTATTTTGTAATATAATTGTTTTAAATAAAGAGACAAAAAAGAAAATAAAAATTTTCATTTTTATTTCTAAAACAACACCCCAAATCGTTTTACATATATACAGTGGTTTAAACAGACACACACACGCACATGCACACACAAATAATAATAACCACAAGAATTTTTTTCTCTGCTTCACAAATGAAGAAAGTAAGTTCCCAGGGGCAAAATTATTTTACTCAAGGTCTAAAACAGAGCAAAATAGCAAGCACATTGAAAAGTCCTCTTGAGAATTGCCTGGTGGTCCTGTGGTTAGGATTCCACAGTTTCACTGCTGAGGGCCCAGGTTCGAATCCTGGTCAGGGAACTAAGATCCCACAAGTTGCACAATGCAGCTCCCCAAAAAGTCCTCTTTATTATTATTATTATTATTATTATCGTTCCCTATCTTTAGGAAACCTGGCATGCTTTAACTGTCTCCAAAGTAAATAAAGTATGTTTCCTGCCACCCCATTCCCCCCGCCCCCATGCCTATCCCAACCTGCCCCAAACCTGGATCCAGATCCGGACCTCCCAAAGTGCCAGGATCCACGCAGAGACATGGGAGGTTGAGCCAAGGAACCGCAGAGCAAGTCCTTGGGGGTGAAAGGGGATTAAGTCTTAATCTTGCCAATGCTGACCAACAAGCTAGGCTTTTGCAGGTCATGGGTAGATCAAAGAGCTCATAAATCCACGTCCTTAAAGCCCAGTCACCAAATGCTCTCCTCAATTTTTCCTCAGCAAACCTCCTTACTGAGAGTTCAGGCGTCATTTCTGGCAAGAAGAGAAAGTCTTCCAAAGAAACATGACTGTCCTTTACATTCCAGCCTCCCTTCCAGCCTCCTGCAGGAGTTCAACTCTCCAGCCAGGACCCAGGACTTCCATGAAGCATGGAGCAACCTAGGCAAAATGATTGACATGCTGGTTAAGTCAGAATAATAGCTGGCATGTATGGACAACTTGCCTCCCAGGTGGCTCAGTGGTAAAAAAAAAAAAAAACTCTGCCTGCCAAGGCAGGAGACACAAGTTCGATCTCTGGGTCAGGAAGATTCTCCTGGACAATGAAATGGCAACCCACTCCAGTATTCTTGCCTGGGAAATCCCATGGACAGAGGAGCCTGGAAGGCTAAATTCCGTGGGATTGCAAAAGAGGTGGATACAACAACTAAACAAAAAAACTACCAAACCCGATAACTTAATTTGAACCAGGTATTAGTCTACCAATCTTGCATGTGTTGGCTCATTGAGTCCCTACACCTGAGAGGTATTTACTATTATTATTAGCTTCATTTTACAGATGAGGAAATGGAGACACAGAAACATTGAGCAATTTCTTCAAGGTCACACAGCAGGAAGGCTAAACTCCCAGCTTTATTTTTCTGTGCCTTGTGCCTTCTCCTCGCCACTCCCGCGAACCTATATTTTCAAGGCCCCCTCTCGCCCCTCTGCTAAGTAAGCCTGATCTCTAGAATGACTCAGTGCTCTGAATTTGCAACTTCCTAGGAAAACCTTGGCGCTTCTCTCTGGGTATCTGTTCTATCCATCTCGTTTCTCACTTGGAATAAAGAGATTTTTTAAGTGAAGTTTAACCACAAATATGTGGAAGAGATTTCAGAAGAACGGAGGAGCCATCCCAGTGACTCTGAAATCACACTAGGTTAATAACAAGCTCTACCGGGTCGTTTTGGAGAAGGCAATGGCACCCCACTCCAGTACTCTTGCCTGGAAAATCCCATGGACGGAGGAGCCTGGTGCTGCAGTCCATGAGATCGCTAAGAGTCGGACACGACTGAGTGACTTCACTTTCACTTTTCACTATCATGCATTGGAGAAGGAAATGGCAACCCACTCCAGTGTTCTTGCCTGGAGAATCCCAGGGACGGGGCAGCCTGGTGGGCTGCCATCTATGTGGTCGCACAGAGTCGGACACGACTGAAGCGACTTAGCAGCAGCAGCAGCAGCACTGGGTCCTATTAAAGGCAGGCCCTCCGTATGAACAGCAGAGGGCGCTGTGCAGCGTTGGCCACGTGTTAAAAATGCCCTTCCCTTTCCTCCCCTGCTTCCCAGGATAGGGTCCCTCAGTTAGGATGTGGGGAAAACGGCCCGGTTTTCACACGGCTGCTGTCCTTCCACAGTCCCCGGACCTCTCCGTACACGTGTCCAGACCTTGTTCCTGATAACAGTCCCACCTGAGGTCCCTGGGATATGTGGTGTTTCCAACAATGGAGGGCCCCTTTTCTGACCCAAGACCCCTTCAGTCTAAGATTTTGTGTCCTGGTTTAAAATCTGAAAAACTGCCTTTGCGTTATGATTAACCCCAGCCTCGACCAGGATCCAGCCTTGTGCTCCCCAATTGCCTGTGTCTTGAGCTGTAATTCTGTTCTCATCCCCCTGACGGGGGACCTGCTTTCTTCTACTGAAAGACCTTCCCAGGGCTGCCAGCCCTTCATTCTAGACTTGGGAGGATCCCTGGTCATGAGCTTCCCATCCTATCCTCTGAGCCTGTTTTGCCTCCAGCTTGGTGCCAGCTGCTGCTTCTGAACTCTTCCGATTCTTCCTGGGTCCAGATGTAAAAAGCAGGGAGACTACAATTACCGGGAGAATTCAATAGGCCCAGGGTCACCCACCCAAGATGTACTGAAAGAATGCAATCTTCATCCATCCCCCACTTCACAGGTTCAGAAATAGAGGTTGCAAGCTGAAGAATGAGGTGGTCAGCGTTTCTTTGGGGAAAGTTGTTGGTGTGTTTCCACCTCCTTCCTCCATTTCCTCCTGATATTGGCCAAACATTGAGCACCTCTGACTCTACTGAGTGGTGCAGTCCCTGACCTTGTCTTCTACTGGTTGTCCCCAGCTATTGATACAGTCGGCCAGATATGCTGAGCTAGCTAAAGTGGAGACTTCATCTACACCTCTCTTCTCTTGAATGGTTAGAGATCGTCTCCCCAGGTGGCCCAGCCTCCTCCACCCAAGATAGTCTAATACAGGGGTCCTCAACCTCTGACATCTAATGTCTGATGATCTGAGGTGGAGCTGATGTAGTAACAATAGAATAAAGTACTCAGTAAATGTAAAGCTCTTGAATCATCCTGAAACCATCACCACCCCCAGTCCATAGAAAAAAGGTCTTCCATTAAACCAGCCCCTGGTGCCCAAAAGATTGGGGACTGCTGGCCTTAGAAGCTTCCCCAAACAGATCAAATTAGAACCTTGATGGAAAGATTAGGCTTCCCTGGTGTCTCAGTGGTAAAGAATCCGCTGCTAATGCAGGAGACGTGAGTTCACTCCTTGGTCCAGGAAGATCCCCTGGAGAAGGACATGGCAACCCACCCCAGTATTCTTGCCTGGGACATCACATGGTCATCTGAACTACCTCTCCTTACTGACTAATCAAGGAATTCTAAAGCAATGTCCCACCAGGGAAGATCCCTATGGACTAGGAAACAGACAGAAGTTGGGGGCGTTAGCTCTTCAAAGTTCTACTGAATCCTCCCCTTTAAAGTTCTCAAATTAAAATTCAAACATGAAGGTGATTAACTAAGGGTAATACACCAGTGTTTTCCCCTCTGTTTTCATAGCACCTGGTACATGCCAGTCAATGTATATGAAAGAGCCCTTCCCTCTTCTGGGGACCATGTGCCAATGTCCACAGCAGCAGGACAGCAGGTTTGTGTAATCTCTAATCCAGGAGGGCCCTTAAAGTTTCTTCCAACTCAGAGAGTCTTTCATTCCATGAGATTGTTTCAGCCCCTTCCTTTGCCCCATTGCTCAATAGATGGGCCATGATTCAGAAAGGAAAGGAATGTAAAAGAGGTTGTGCCTACTGCTGGGTGGTGTTAAAAAAAAAAATCTGAGACTCCTCGGTATTCACGCAGAAAGCCAGGACACCTCTCCAAGGCAAAAGCATAGCAAGTTCGATCACCCTGCCCACATTCTGCTCTTAATTCTCAGGCTGCAGGCTGCCACTGTGAGACTTATCCTCCCCTGCACCACTGACTAATATTAGTTTTCCTCTGATTTCACCTGTGTAGAAATAAGTCTCAGAGGGTAGCTGTGAGTAGGCAGGCTGTGAGTAGGCAACTCCACCCTCATCCCTTTAGGAATGATTCTGAACACCAACTTCTTTAGGGAGAGATGTGCTTGTTTCTTTGTGATTCCAATCAATTAAGACTTCCTTCTCAACAATGGGGCTACTATAAGTGTCTACACTCACTGGCAAAATGGAAGGAAGGTGTGTGTAATCACTGCAGAGGGTGACTGCAGCCAGGAAATTAAAAGACGCTTACCCCTTGGAAGGAAAGCTATGACCAATCTAGACAGCATATTAAAAAGCAGAGACATTACTTTGTCAACAAAGGTCTGTCTAGCCAAGGCTATGGTTTTTCCAGTAGTCATGTATGGATGTGAGTTGAACTATAAAGACAGCTGAGAGCCGAAGAATTGATGCTTTTGAACTGTGGTGTTGGAGAAGACTCTGAAGAGTCCCTTGGACTGCAAGGAGATCCAACAAGTCCATCCTAAAGAAGATCAGTCCTGGGTGTTCATTGGAAGGACTGATGTTGAAGCTGAAACTCCAATATTTTGGCCACCTGATGCGAAGAGCTAACTCATTTGAAAAGACCCTGATGCTGGGAAAGATTGAGGGCAGGAGGAGAAGGGGACAACAGAGAATGAGATGGATGTATGGCATCACCGACTCAATGGACATGGGTTTGGGTGGACTCCGGCAGTTGGTGGTGGACAGGGAGGCCTGGTGTGCTGCAGTTCATGGGGTCACAGAGAGTCGGACACGACTGAGCGACTGAACGGAACTGAACTGAAACAGCAAGATATATCCTGTATCAGAATGGAGATGATGACTGCATCCTCTCACTGAGGACAAAAAAAAAAAAAAAAGATGTATTCTTAAGATGTGATCAAGTAAACTGAGCTGACCTGGGTTTTAAAGATGTGTGTATTTTCATTTATGTGCTTGGCAATAAAGACGTTTCCATTCTCTGAAAGATAACCCCAGTTCCCTTCCCGAAGCTTCTCCTTGATTTTTTTAATACTCACCTCTTATCCTCAACGATTCATTAATTTAGATCCATAGGTGGGGCCTAACGATGCATTCTAAATAGGGGAAAAAATAACACTGATGTCAATGAAGAATGGCATTGACTGGAATGCACATAGGTTTATGTTTATGTCTATGCCTGACTGAAGATAAACATGTAACAATGGAAACATGAAGTACCAGAGTTGACACAGCTACCCTGAATTAAATTGTCATATTTCACTGAATCTCACATTGTAAGCAACATCATTATAATTTATGTCCGCAGAGGAAGAACATGAAAAAGTAACTTGCCAATTAAGTCATGACATGCCACTGATTACCCAATGTGTGCCAATTTCAGAAATAGTCAAAGGTGGATAAAAAATGCCTGTCTTGGTATTGATGGTCTTTGGTGCTAAAAGTCACTCTAAGTACTAGCTGACTGTAAATTCTGATGCTGTATGTCTCCAGAGACTTTTTTATTTGTTTGTTTTAAAAGCAGCTCTTATTGAGAAACTGTTGATTGAGTAAATGACTTCTTTCTCATCAATATAACAATGGTGGCAATTTCAGTTGGTAGTTGATGAGACAGATAACTAGGTCAAAAGTCATCTTCAAGATCTTCAGATACACGGACACTGCAGTTCAAGGGAGTGTGGTTCACTGCAGAAGCCCATGGCAAGAAGAATGCTAAATCTCACAAACTGCTGGGTCACTCTGGTCAAATCTCATAAGTACTCTAGGCCTTGGTTTCCTTACCTATGAAATGACAAGGGTGGTCTAGTATCTCATTTCTAACTCATGTCTTACTTCCACCTCTGGCACTTTATGAATCTATGGTCTACGCATTCACATTGTCTCTCTCAATAGTCCAAATGTATTTAGTTGAAATACAACCAGTATGGAAACTTTGCTTTTTTTCTTTTCTCGGCATGCTGCAGGGCTTGCAAGATCTTAGTTCCCCAACCAGGGTTCAAACCCAGGCCCTAGGTGTGAAAGCATGGAGTCCCAACTACGGGGCCATCAGGGAATTCCCTGGAAACTTTTTTTGAGGGGTAGGTTCCAGTGACCCTAAGCTCTAACAAGATACTCCAAATCTGTTGACTGAAGAAATGAATGAATAAAGGTATCCCCTCTTGATTCTGTTTGCTAACAAATCCCCAATATTGAGCTATAGTATTTGTCTCCGTATGACTCTACTGAGAACACCGACCTTCCAGTACTGAGACTGAAAGGGAAAGGCTTACCTCTGCTACCCTCGACTGCCCCTTCAGTGAAGACATCCTCATCCTCAAAGCATCTCGTATCTAAAGAAGAAATGAGAGTGAAGAAATGACAGTATCCTCAAGGTCTAGACCTGGGTCCTGAAACTTTGAGGCCAGCAACTCTGGCAGAAGCAGCATCAGATGGTTCAGCACCATGCTTGAAAAATAATGAAACTTGGATAAAAGTTGAGATGTAATCATAACTAGATTTAGGATTAAGATTAAAGTTCTGGTCATGGTTTCTATTTTTTTCACTGGCTATGTTCAAATATAACCTCCAGTTGACTTGAGAAGGAGCAGGACAAGAGAGAGTACAGTTCTTCCCTTCTCCCCCCCAACCCCCCACAGCTGATGCCTTGAACCACCCCACAAACTCAGCTCTTCTCCACTGTCCTCTCTGATCAAGGCTGCTTCATCCTCCTGCTCCCCCCAACCACATGGAAAACATTTACAGTGAGTGACAGAAATTCAAGTTACCTTGTGGTCCATAATGGTTCCAAACAGCAAGATGAAGAACCCCTGTGACAGAATTCAACAAAAGTATGAGGGACAGTTCTGCAGACCATAACCCAGAAGTTATTTTAACACCACTCTTCTAGATTCCTTCAAAGATAGTTATCATATATTAGAAACTGCAGTTTCTACTGATTCTCTTGCACTAATGAGTGTTTTCTTTGAATGGACCTCAGAAAAAGAGGACCGCCTTCATGCATGTGCATGAGAGTGATTGATATTTCTTGAATGGCTTCAGATGTAGGATAGTTTTCAAACTTATTAAATCTGTTTACTTTCTTCCCAGGTATTAAGGTGGTTGTTCTTACTCATGCTGATAGTAACACACACATAAAATTTTGTCATTCAAAGTTACAATCAGGGAAGGTGTCATGGGAAAATGAAATGTATTCTAGTCTACTTTCAATGGAAAAGTCAAGAAACAGGCAGCTAGAGTCCGTAACGGAGAAGGCAATGGCACCCCACTCCAGTACTCTTGCCTGGAAAATCCCATGGATGGAGGAGCCTTGTGGGCTGCAGTCCATGGAATCGCTGAGTCAGGCACGACTGAGCGACTTTTCTTTCACTTTTCACTTTCATGCATTGGAGAAGGAAATGGCAACCCACTCCAGTGTTCTTGCCTGGAGAATCCCAAGGACGGGGCAGCCTGGTGGGCTGCCATCTGTGGGGTCGCACAGAGTTGGACACGACTGAAGTGATTTAACAGTAACAGAGTCTCTAAAACTGATGAAAGAAGTTACTGCATAAAAGAAAGAAAGAGAGAGAAAAGTCTAAAGAAACCCGCAAGACCAGGATCTCTTGGAGTTTAAATTATCTGGTCACCTACAAAGTCAGAATAATTGCCAGTCAATCCTTTTAAGTCACGGGAGTTAGGAGCCTTGCAAGGAAAGTCTGAACCCTGCCACAAGAGTGAAGGGAAGCCTGGTTTCTAAGGATGGTTTCATGGAGAGGAAACACTGATCAGAAAACTGAAAATGCTGAATTGTGAGTCACAGAGAACCCTTGTTTTAGAAAAATGAACGTGTGCAACTAAAGGGAGTCTAGAAATTGTCTTTCCATCAAGAAAATAGAGAGAGAAATGATCTGAAAGAGAAATGCAGAACAAAATTTCCTGGGGTTTAATTAAATTGCAAAGTAGGATGAGATCAGAGGTAATGAGCATAACTTCAAGAGCAGGGGAGATTTATGTGAGTCCAAGAGCTTTTGATCCCCATTCCCAAAGAAAACCTTAAGTAAAAGGTTTCTCTTTAAAGCAATACAGAGGAAAGAATGAAATAAATGTTCTCTTTAGTTATTAAGAAATTATGAATAAGATATATAATTGTACTGAGCTGGCATTACTTTAAAGTTGGCTTTATTATTTCACATTAGGTTTTGAAATAGAGTAATAGTGATATGAAATACTTTGTTGCTTTGTTAAACAGTTATATTTAATTTAAAGCATTGATGAAAATTTTTTTGAAAATATTTTTCTGAAAAGAAGCAGATAATAAATATTTTAGGCTTTACAGCCTCTGTTCCAACTATCTCACCTTTGCCACTGTAGCATGAAAGCCACCATAGGCAAAATGTGTGTGTGTAAGGTGTATTTCAATAAAACTTTTTCAATAAAATAGTGTGTATGTAAGCCCATGTGTAAGGTGTATTTCAATAAACTATTTATAAACATAGGCAGCAGGCCACAGTTTGCCAGCTCCTGATTTAAAATATATTAAAAATATAAACCTTCTGAGATTTCCCAGGTGGCCCAGTGGCTAAGACTCCACACCACTAATGCAAGGGGTCTGGGTTTGATCCCTGGTCTGGGAACTAGATCCTACTTGCTGCGACTAAGACCCAGAGCTGCCAAATAAATATATTTAAATATATATATATATATGAACTTCCTAAATTTTCTATTACTCATGGGTGCAGAAAGCAGCCTAATGACAGCTTCCCAAAAGTGGCTTAGTAGCCAAAATGAAGTGGAACAACTTTTAGATGGATAATCTTATCAAAGCAAGCATGTTAAGCAAGAAAAGACATTAGAGATCATTTTAGATCCATCTTTATTTTACAGAGAAGTCTGAGGACCAGAGAAAGTGACATTGCTGGGATCCATCTGTGAATAACAAATAACATTTATTTTACAGAGAATAGCAGGGAAGGAGTATGAGAATCCCTGACTGATTAACATCCAAAGTGAGTGTCATGGGCCATCTCTGCATGCTGTGAAAAATGACTATTATTTCATAGATTGCCCAGACTACTTGAGAAAGGATAAAAATTGTGCTTGTTTTGAGGCATACTATGTAAATGTAGCCTCACACATCCCTAACCAAAGACTAGTCTTCCATAAGTGAAGGTCAATGTCTTTTCACGTTGCAACTTTAGAAAAGACAAAAGGAGATGCCTACCCAATCAGCCTGATCGTCGAAATCCAACTCGACAATCAATAGACAGAGAGATGTCACAGATAAATGTCTCTAAGATATGAAAGGAAATGGAAGGAATATGTGTTGTTCTGTATTTTTAAACCATAGCCATATTTTGTTGTATAGCCAGAATACCAAATTATAAGATAATAAAAGAGTAGCTAATAGTATCAGTAGTATCAATAAAATAAGTCTCTCTCCCAGAACTTACCTGGAAAGCATTGAGCAGGGCAAAGATTATGTGGAATATCAAGGAAGTGCCTTCTATGAGCGTAGCTATTCCAAAACCCCAGGTCAGTCCCAACAGTGGGGTGAGAATGGCGACATTTTTGCTGATCCTCAGGATTATGGCCACATCTTGAGACTTGGAACTGCCAATAGAGGGCCTCTGAGTGTTGACAGCCACAATCAAAACCACAACAAGATTCACAGCCACAATGACCAAGGCTGGGATGGCAAAGGCTAGAAGGGCTTTGGTGTCATCCCAGTTAAGCCAACAGGCACCACGTCTCATGTAGCCTTTCCCTGGCACTGTGATAGCCACAGTGGTGGCAGCAATGACTAACGGGCACCCATAGCCAACGGCAAAGCCAATGGCCATCATGCGGGACCTCACCATCCTCCGGAAAACCACCAGCAGTCCATAGATGATGAGCAGGGCTTTGAAGAGCATCCAGAAAAACAGACAGAGGTAGAAAAAGTGGCTAAAAAATGTCACCGCAACACACCAGTTGTAGTCCTGGGCCTTTTTGTTAAAGTTGGAGCCTAAGATGAACCACACATTGGCAGTCAAGAGCGACACAGCTATATTCACAATGCATACATGTCGCATATATGATATGTCCGTCATGACCACCCGGGACCAGACGGTGGCTTCAATCATCAGGCAAAGAATCAAGCTGAGGATGGAGACGCTGAGCCCAATGCAGGTGATGTAGTCCAGGACTTTATCGTCCACAGATATGGGGGACATGAGGATGGAAAAAGACATCATCACGTTGGTGTAGTTACACCGGCATTTCACTCTATTCTTGGTGTCCAGCGTTGTTTCACAGACATTCTCATCCCACCTTCTTTTCCTGGAGTGCCAGCCAACACACTGGGCCCTGGCATTCTGTGATTTGTTGATCTTCTCAAAGGTGAATAAGATTTGCTCCAATTTTTCTGGTAAAATCACTGAAAGGACCAGTCCATTTACCAGCCTGGGAAGATGGGCATTTTCCAAGTGGGCTTCTTTCAGGACTGCCCCCAGGGTGGGAAAAGCTATGCCAACAGCTTGGGATGCATTTGGGGGCAGCTTCCACAGCTCTTGCCTGGGAATTTCTATGATTCCTAGGATGCCCTCCACTGTGTTGTTCAAGTTCATGGAGAAACTGAGACTTCTCTCTGAGGTCTTGTTGTTGATGGGGAACCCTTTTGTCTGAATGAAGAGTTCATCCACAATGTGCTCAGGTTCATTTTGGATGTGGAGTTGCCTCGCAAACCAGTTCACTGCCTGCAACAAATCGGAGCTGACATTTTTGTCTGGAATGAAAGCCCAGTTTGGAATGACCGCGGGGTTGAGGATGTGGTTGGCCACTTTGCTGTAGCTCTGCAGAGGAGAGAAGTAGATACGATACTGGAGATACACACACTGCAGTACAAAGTCGATTTCTAAAACCTCAAGTTTCTAAAGATCAAATGATTTGATATTATTTGACATGTTTCTCTTCAAATTCACTGATTATTAGAATCTCATACTAGTAGGACTTCGGCAAGAGGAAAAAAATTAGAAATGTTAAAAACAAAATATGATAAAAAAGAAATGAAATAAACAAAATAAGATTGAAGGTTGACATATATACACTAATATGGATAAAATAGATAACTGATGATATTGATAACCTGCTGTATAGCACAAGAATCTCTGCTTAATGTTCTGTGGTGACCTAAATAGGAAGGAAATCCAAAACAGAGGGGATATATATATACTTGAAGCTGGTTCACTTTGCCATACAGCAGAAATTAACACAGCATTGTAAAGCAACTATATCCCAATTTTTAAAAAATCAATAAATATAAACTAAAAAATAATAAGATAAAATAAATTGAAATAAGCAAATAAGATGAAATGAAATGAGATGAACTATAGCAAAGGGTTGCCTGCTTTATTATATGCCCCAAGCAACATTTCCAACTTCAATTTGTATAACCCAAGTTTTCCATGAGATATTAATGACTGTTTAAGGAGGAAATAGTCCTCTGGAAATCCAAGTACAGCACCCCATATCCTATCCTCCCCTCGAACATTATGAAGAGTGCCAAAGTTTATTAACACATTTAAAGCTCTAGAAAGTCCTGCCATAAGACCTACTTGGCTTCATTTACCCCAGAATTCCTGTATCTGCTGTACTACAGATCTCTCTTTTAAGAAATAGAACCTCTGCTAACATTTCTCAGTACAATTACATTTTAAAAAAATAAAATTTGGGAAACTTTACAGTAGTCAAAGTCTTCCTCACAGGATCATTATGTGACAGTTCCTTGCAAATATTCAGTCTGTACAAAAACCTGTATTAAAAATGTTCTTACTTCTTGAAAGGGGTTTCCCTGATAGCTCAGTTGATAAAGAATCCACCTGCAATGCTGGGGACCTCTGTTCGATTCCTGGGTCAGGAAGATCTGCTGGAGAAGGGATAGGCTACCCACTCCAATATTATTGGGCTTCCTTTGTGGCTCAGCTGGTAAAGAATCCACCTGCAATGTGGGAGACCTGGGTTCAATCCCTGGGTTGGGAAGATCCCCTGGAGAAGGGAAAGGCTACCCACGCCAGTATTCTGGCCTAGAGAATTCCATGGACTATATAGTCTATGGAGTCACAAAGAGTTGGATGTGACTGAGTGACTTTCACTTTCACTGTTTCTTGAAAACGTCCATAAACTAGGATGACTCCATATCCATAAACTAGGATGACTCCATACCCAAAACTGAAATGAGTTGTTATTCTGGTTATGGTAGTTTTTACCGTGAAAACTATTTTGAAACTATTAAAGTGCAAGATTTTGAAACAAAAAATTGTCAGCTTTTTAAATGAATTTAACAAAGAATACCTTCATTTTCTCCTGGGTGACATTATCAGACAAATCTGTAGAAATGTTTTTTAGTAACTCCACTATAAATGCAATATTTCCGGACGTTGCTTCTGATGATTTCACAGCATTAATTATGCAGGCGTAATCCAGTGGGCAATTCTTTTGGATTCCTTGAGCTACACTCCTGATGGGCTCTGGGGTTTGGTAGTCAAGAATGTGCAGAGTTATAGACGGTGCTGCCACAGAGAGGCGTGATGCACTGTTTGAGTCCTGTTTGTAAAAAGATGGTTATTTCACTCAAAAATGATTAAGCACCCAACACGTCAAGGAAATCCAACCAGCCCATCCTAAAGGAAATCAGTCCTGAATATTCATTGGAAGGACTGATGCTGAAGCTGAAGCTCCAATACTTTGGGCCACCTGATGTGAAGAGCTGACTCATTTGAAAAGACCTTGATGCTAGGAAAGATTGAAGGCAGGAGGAGAAGGGGACAACAGAGGATGAGACTGTTGGATGGCATCACCGGTTCAATGAGCATGAGTTTGAGTAAACTCCGGAAGTTGGTGATGGACAGGGAGGCCTGGCATGCTGCAGTCCTTAGGGTCGCAAAGTGTCAGCCATGAGTGAGCGACTGAACTGAATTGAACTGAACTGAAGTGACAGAGAATGCACTGACACTCCTATTCTAAAAACACTTGACATTTTAGGAAATGCAGAGATCAATGTGCTTCTACAGGGATGAAGGAGAGGCAGAAGCAAACAGTGGCTAAGTGAGAGGATACAACATAAAATATTTTAATTGAGAATTGTTTTATTCATTGGATTTTTATTCTTTCTGGGACACACACCTCTGTCTTCCTTTGGTCAAGTGATTGAAAGTATGAGAAAAAAGATATCAAATGAATTTAACTGTAGACAAATTCACTTGCTTAACTGATTAGCATAAGAGGTATGAAAATCCATTTTTAGAGCTAAAATTTTAATCTCTAAGTGTTTATCACTGTCTGAATGAATTTCAGATCTTTTTTTTCTTTGTTTTTTGAGTAAAGATTTTGAGAGGGAGAAATAATGTGGCTGAGAGTTTGGGTGAGGAAGGAAGGATAAGAAACAAATTTGAACCCACTCTGTAGAATTTCTCAGGTCCAGATCTGAGATTTATTGTCATGCTGAACAGAAAACATTTAAAATGTTTCTTGTAGAATATGCAAATAAGATGCAAATATGCAAATACATCACCATAAAGAGTGTTTCCACAGAAAGGCTTGTACATGTTTCAGTTGATTTCTGCCACTTGTTTCCATTACAGATAAATCCTATTTCTCCATGAAAGTGCTGAGCACAGGGCTGGCTGCAGTTAGAAGTGCTGCAAGGTCCGTGGCATTTTTCTTAGAAGAGAGAGAGAGGCCTGATTAGCATTTCTACACTTTGACGAGGATATCTAACTCCTTCCTGGGGCTTGGGGGTTGCTTCCCAGAGGAGGCGACATTGAACTGTGTTCTCAGCCACCAACCACTAAGACCTGCCAGGCAGAAAGTGAAGCTGATATTTGGACAGAGTGAAGAACATGTGAAAAGGAGGGTCATTCATAAAGACTGGTTCAGAGTGTCTGAGGGGAGAGTGACAAGAGATGAGGGTGGGGAGAAAGGCAGAGTCAAGTCCTGAAAGACCTTGGATTCTGTGCTTATATGAGGGTCACCAGGAAACATGATTAGATTGTGAAAGATAATTAACCATGCATGGAGCAGGAGTTAGTAAGCTTTTCTGTAAAGGACCAGGTAAATAGAGCTGCCAGATAAAATACAGGTTAAATGCCAGTTAAATATTGATTTTGTTTTCAGATACACTCAATTCTCATCATTTGCAGCAGTTGCAATCTATAAAATCACTGCCACAAACACTGAATTAGTGAATACGTAACCATCTCCAGATCCTAGGAGAAATACAAGGTTAGGTTCCTATAAGCTTCTGCTCACAACATTTTCACCAACTGATCAGTATATCACTATATAAGCTTGTTTTGTGTGTTTCCATTTAAAGACACTGTATTTAATATATGCTTTTGATTCACTGACATTGAACTCACAGCCAAGGGCACTATAACTCGTGACAACACATTAACAAAGCTTATCTAGCACATATATTTTCCCCATAAGGCACATCCTAACCTTCTTAGGCACACTATACATCACTTTGGAACTATATTTGGGGGTGATTTTAAACAGCAAAATCACCAACTAAAAACAAACCCACAAAACATGTGACACTACATAGACCACAAAAAAAATTTGTTTATAGTAGGAAGGTCAAGTGCCACCTCATTCAACTGAGAACATGCACCTTGGCTGACCATTTTTCCTTTATTCTGTGCATGTCTGTTAATAATTCAGAGAGCACTATGAGTGCTGATTTGGAGAAGATGCAAACACAAAATCCACAAATAAAGAGAACTGACTAAAAATGTTCAGTAAAACAGTGGATAATTTTTCATTTATGTATAACCCATGAAAAATTACTCATGGCTTATCTGAAATTTAAATTTTGCCAGACATTTTATGTTTTTGCTAAATACAACAAAGCTAGACAGAGAGTAAACATTTCAGCTTTGAGGGCCATATGGTCTCTGTCACAAATACTCGGCTCTGCTTAGTAGCATAAAAGCAATCAAAGACAATGTGTGAATGAGTGAGCGTGGCTGGGTTTCAATAAAGATTTATTCAAAAAAAACTGGCAGCTGCTTAATTTGGCCCATGAGGAGAGTGGATTGACTTGATGAAGCTGCTGAAGTATTCCCAGGAAGAATTGCCTTCAGATAGCAGCAGTGCAGTAGGAAGAAGTAGATGATACTGAGAACCATCAAGGTATTGAAATAAATACAAAATGAAGTGCCTTATTGGCTGTGAGCCAAAGAATATTGATGACCAATATTCATTACTTGGACAGGAGGATAGAAGCAGGTTGTTTTGCATCTTTCTTTGACATCTACCCAAGTGTATCCATTGTTGCAATTTACTTAAGCCAAGTGCATTTCAATTTCCTCATTCATATAATTTGGAGGTAATGCCATAGTCTTTTTACAAACATTGAATGAGACAGCATCTTGTACACACTTAGATCAGTGTTGTCATAAATGCTCAATGCACATTAGCTACATTTCTCTCCTCTTTTCTTTCTAAGCTCCAAATATGTATAGATTTGTATTTGCCCCCACAGATATACTTGGCCATGACTGTGCAGATCCCAGTAATCTATGTGGGTGAGAACCACAGGATTTCACTATCTTACTTCTCATGATGGTTCCACAGTTTGTCTCTCACTTCTCTGGGTAACCAGTCTTGCCAGTTCAGTTCAATGGCTCAGTCATGTCCAACTCTTTGCAGCCCCATGGACTGCAGCACACCAGGCTTCCCTGTCCATCACCAACTCCCAGAGCTTGCTCAAACTCATGTCAGTCAAGTTGGTGATGCCATCCAACCATCTTATCCTCTGTCAGTTTCACCAACATGATACCTATTACATCACTTGAATAGATCACTCAGCCTCAGAGTGCTACATGCTTTTAAGAACCTTGAAATTATCTTTGAAGGAAGGAATGAATGATCCTGCCCTCTTCACTCTTCTGCCTCTTGTTAGCTCATTAGTTCAGATTTCCCTTTAGAGTTTAAAAGGGACTCTCATCTACTATTCTCAGAGAAGGCAATGGCACCCCACTCCAGTACTCTTGCCTGGAAAATTCCTTGGACGGAGGAGCCTGGTAAGCTGCAGTCCATGGGGTCTCTAAGAATCGGACACGACTGAGCGACTTCACTTTCACTTTTCACTTTCATGCATTGGAGAAGGTAATGGCAACCCACTCCAGTGTTCTTGCCTGGAGAATCCCAGGGACAGGGGACCATGGTGGGCTGCTGTCTATGGGGTCTCACAGAGTCGGACACGACTAAAGCAGCTTAGCAGCAGCAGCAGCTCATCTACTATTCTAGAACATGTATGAATATTTGCCAACTTGTTTCACTGACTATGCTGTGGGTAATAGTATAATTGCAAGAAAATCTATTGATGATGTTTAACATTTAGAACTTATTTGAGATTGTTATTCTGTGTGAAAATTTGTAGTCTGGGGATTGATCTGCCATATCCATGCCCTTCCTTTATTCTGCCGAGTCTTCAAATGGAAGAAGACTGTTCCGCAGCTACATACCTTGAATTCTTCCAGTCTTGGGTTTTCTTTCAGGACTCTGAAGTTTATCTCCATCCTGTAAAACATAAATTCTCAAAGGTTTTCTTTACATTGGGACTCTTCTCTCTCATCTTAACTTAGAGACTCCGTGTGAATATGAAGAGAAAATGTGTTCAGGACTAGGAAGAAAATGGCACCTGATATTGCAGAAATTTGCTGAAGGGATGTGAGCCCTGACAGAGAACATGCTGCCCGCAGTGACGGCTAGAAACTGGGTGTGGTCACATAGGCTCTGAAAGTCAGGGGATTAGGTACATCTGTTGGAAAGCACATGTGCCCATGGAGAGCACAGTGATGACAATTAGAGCGCTAAACCATTCTTTGCTTGTATTAACTGTAGCTATGATAGGGAACTAATGTGGTCCACCCAATACACAGAGAAAGAAGAAAGCAGATACTAGGAATGAGTGCTAGGTTACAATAATAGAATCTTTTTGTAGCTATGTTGCTGTTGTTAGTTGGTAAGGGTGTCTGACTCCTTTGCAACTCCATGAACTGCAACCTGCCAGTCTCCTCTGTCCATGGGATCTCCCAGGCAAGAATACTGGAACGGGTTGCCATTTCTTTCTCCAGGGGGAACTTCTTGACCCAGGGATCAAACCCGAGTCTCCCCAGTGGGTCAGTGGTTAAGAATCCGCCTGCCAATGCAGAAGACATGGGTTCAATCCCTGCATTGAGAAGATTCCCTGGAGAAGGAAATGGCAACCCACTCTAGTATCCTTGCTTTGGAAGTCCCATGGACAGAGGAGCCTGGGGGCTTACAACCCATGGGGTCACAAAAGGGTCAGACACAACTTCCTGACTAAGCATCTTGTAGCTATAAAGGACTGTAAAAATCTAAAAGAGGAAAACCCACTCTTCGTGTTTTAGGTAAGGAAATTAAGACCCAGAGAAGTGAAGCAACTCGTGCGGCTAACAGACAAACCTAAGGTTTTAACCTAAATTGCTTGACTGCCAAGTTAGTGCTTCTGCCTGTCAAGAGCTGCCTGTCTACATACTCCATGGCTTGCAAAGTGGTTTTTCTACTAGACTGTTGCACCCTGTGACAATACTGTACTGTCACAAGCCCCAGCCACCTCTCAACTTTTCATTGTCCTTTTCTTTAGAAAGTTGCCATCAGAAAGGATAGCATCATAATCACTAGAAAATTTCTTTGAAATGACATGTTATTTATCATAAATCAGTCATCTCAGGAACTGATTGATTTCTCATGGGACCACATAAGAATTGATCAAACTTACTTTTGTGTGGATATGGAATCTACTATGAGAATATTCTGTGGCCAGAAATAATATTAAACAGCAAATCGTGGTTGCCTGGGACTTCATTTTCACACAGGAGGATCTTCACCTGCAATAGACAAGGGTGGATAGAGCTGAAGATGATAGTACCACATAACTAACCTAATATTTAGTCAGCTAACCAACCACTGAGTTCACAGCAAATGTAAATTTCCTTATGCTCTAATGGAGATGCACTCACTCTGATCTATTTAGGCTCCTGAGGAAAACTGTAACCAGGAAGCAGACAAAACTCATGGATCTTGGATCAAAGCTTTCCTGGTTGGAGTCAAGACTAAGAGGGACTTTCATGATGCCACTGTGCCTTCTGGCGAGATGATGATCCACGGGCACTTACAAGAAGGCTTCCAAGTTGTCTTTTAGTTTAAAATTGTCTTTGAGCTCCTAACCAATGAACAGAAGGAATGTATATTTTGACTTAAACCATCATCTTGTAGAACAAGTCTGAGCAGGGGAAAGGGGACGTGGCAGAATGACAGGCAAAGTCAGTAATGGATTTGCATAGGTGTTGAAATAGAACTGTGGAATTCACAGTCTTACAGTGTCGGTAGAATGAAGTTTTCACGTACGCAACCAATTGGTGGATAGGCACAGAAGGCAGTTTTCAGTATCAATATTGTTTAAGATAGATTTTTAACTGATCCTCACAAAGAGAAGTAACAGAAGTACCAGTATGAGCTGTCTTAAAATAACTGTATGTTTTACATATAATTCTCCTGTAGCTTTCAAGATGATGCTTTTGAACTGTGGTGTTGGAGAAGATTCTTGAGAGTCCCTTGGACTGCAAGGAGATGAAGCAGTCAATCCTAAAGGAAATCAGTCCTAAATATTCATTGGAAGGACTAATGTTGAAGCTGAAACTCCAATACTTTGGCCACCTGATGTGAAGAACTGACTCATTAAATAAGACTCCAATGCTGGGAAAGATTGAGGGCAGGAGGCGAAGGGGACGACAGAGGATGAGACAGTTGGGTGGCATTACCAATTTGATGGACATGAATTTGAGCAGGCTCCAGGAGTTGATGATGGACAGGGAAGCCTGATGTGCTGCAGTCCCTGGGGTCACAAAGAGTCTGACATGACTGAGGGACTGAACGGAACTGAACTGAGCTTTCAAAAATTTTTTACCATAACACAATAATAAATGGATCTTACACTGTGACTCAGTGTGTACTGACAAAAATATGTGTGTATAAAGCTATCTCTATATAAACATTTAAAAATAAATAATATTTATATTTTAAAAACTTTTATCTTATACCTCAACATAATAAAAGCTATATATGACAAACCCACAACAAACATTATCCTCAATGGTGAAAAATTGAAAGCATTTCCCCTAAAGTCAGGAACAAGACAAGGGTGCCCACTTTTACCACTACTATTCAACATAGTTCTGGAAGTTTTGGCCACAGCAATCAGAGCAGAAAAAGAAATAAAAGGAATACAAATTGGAAAAGAAGAAGTAAAACTCTCACTGTTTGCAGATGACATGATCCTCTACATAGAAAACCCTAAAAACTCCACCAGAAAATTACTAGAGCTAATCAATGAATATAGTAAAGTTGTGGGATATAAAATCAACACACAGAAATCCCTTGCATTCCTATACACTAATAATGAGAAAGTAGAAAAAGAAATTAAGGAAACAATTCCATTCACCATTGCAATGAAAAGAATAAAATACTTAGGAATATATCTACCCAAAGAAACTAAAAACCTACATATAGAAAACTATAAAACACTGATGAAAGAAATCAAAGAGGACACTAATAGACAGAGAAATATACCATGTTCGTGGATTGGAAGAATCAATATAGTGAAAATGAGTATATTACCCAAAGCAATCTACAGAGTCAATGCAATCCCTATCAAGCTACCAGTGGTATTTTTCACAGAGCTAGAACAAATAATTTCAAAATTTGTATGGAAATACCAAAACCCTTGAATAGCCAAAGCAATCTTGAGAAAGAAGAATGGAACTGGAGGAATCAACCTGCCTGACTTCAGGCTCTACTATAAAGCCAGTCATCAAGACAGTATGGTACTGGCACAAAGACAGAAATATAGATCAATGGAACAAAATAGAAAGCCCAGAGATAAATCCACACACCTATGGACACCTTATCTTCCACAAAGGAGGCAAGAATATACAATGGATTAAAGACAATCTCTTTAACAAGTGGTGCTGGGAAAACTGGTCAACCACTTGTAAAAGAATGAAACTAGAACACTTTCTAACACCATACACAAAAATAAACTCAAAATGGATTAAAGATATAAACATAAGACCAGAAACTATAAAACTCCTAGAGGAGAACATAGGCAAAACACTCTCTGACATAGATCACATAAATCATAAATCACAGCAGGATCCTCTATGATCCACCTCCCAGAATACTGGAAATAAAAGCAAAAATAAACAAATAGGATCTAATTAAAATTAAAAGCTTCTGCACAACAAAGGAAGCTATAAGCAAGGTGAAAAGACAGCCTTTGGAATGGGAGAAAATAATAGCAAATGAAGCAACTGACAAACAACTAATCTCAAAAATATACAAGCAACTTATGCAGCTCAATTCCAGAAAAATAAATGACCCAATCAAAAATGGGCCAAAGAACTAATAGACATTTCTCCAAAGACATACAGATGGCTAACAAACACATGAAAAAATGCTCAACATCACTCACTATCAGAGAAATGCAAATCAAGAACACAATGAGGTACCATTTCAAACCAGTCAGAATGGCTGCAATCCAAACGTCTACAAGCAATAAATGCTGGAGAGGGTGTGAAGAAAAGGGAACCCTCTTACACTGTTGGTGGGAATGCAAACTAGTACAGCCACTATGGAGAACAGTGTGGAGATTCCTTTAAAAACTGGAAATAGAACTGCCTTATGACCTAGCAATCCCACTGCTGGGCATATACACTGAGGAAGCCAGAATTGAAAGAGACACATGTACCCCAATGTTCATCGCAGCACTGTTTATAATAGCCAGGACATGGAAGCAACCTAGATGTCCATCAGCAGACGAATGGATAAGAAAGCTGTGGAACATATACACAATGGAGTATTCAGTTCAGTTCTGTTCAGTTGCTCAGTCATGTCCAACTCTTTGCGACCCCATGAATCGCAGCATGCCAGGCCTCCCTATCCATCACCAACTCCCGGAGTTCACTCAGACTCACATCCATCGAGTCAGTGATGCCATCCAGCCATCTCATCCTCTGTTGTCCCCTTCTCCTCCTGCCCCCAATCCCTCCCAGCATTGACTCTCTTTTCCAGTGAGTCAACTATTCACATGAGGTGGCCAAAGTACTAGAGTTTCAGCTTTAGTATCATTACTTCCAAAGAAATCCCAGGACTGATCTCCTTCAGAATGGACTGGTTGGATCTCCTTGCAGTCCAAGGGACTCTCAAGAGTCTTCTCCAACACCACAGTTCAAAAGCATCAATTCTTCGGTGCTCAGCCTTCTTCACAGTCCAACTCTCACATCCATACATGACCACAGGAAACACCATAGTCTTGACTAGATGGACATTACTCAGCCATTAAAAAGAATACATTTGAATCAGTTCTAATGAGGTGGATGAAACTGGAGCTGATTATACAGAGTGAAATAACCCAGAAAGAAAAACACCAATACAGTATGTGAAAGTGAAAGAAAGTGAAAGTGAAGTCGCTCAGTCGTGTCCGACTCTTTGCGACCCCATGAACTGTAGGCTTCGAGGCTCCGCTGTCCATGAGATTTTCCAGGCAATAGTCCTGGAGTGGGCTGCCATTTCCTTCTCCAAGGGATCTTCCCAACCCAGGGATCAAACCCGGGTGTCTGTCATTGTAGACAGACGCTTTACCATCCGAGCTCTAACACATATATATGGAATTTAGAAAGACGGTAATGATAACCCTGTATGTGAGACAGCAAAAGAGACACATGTATAGAACAGACTTTGTGGGAGAGGACTCTGCGGGAGAGGGAGAGGTGGGATGATTTGGGAGAATGGCATTGAAATATGTATACTATCATGTAAGAAACAAATCACCAGTCTAGGTTCGATGCAGGATACAGGATGCTTGGAGCTGGTGCACTGGGATGACCCAGAGAGATGATATGGGGTGGGTGGTGGGAGTGGGGTTCAGGATTGAGAACTCATGTACACCCATGGCGGATTCATGTCAATGTATGGCAAAGCCAATACAGTATTGTAAAGTAAAATAAAGTAAAAATAAATAAATAAATAAAAATTAAATAAATAAATAAATAAGACATAAAGAGCAAAAAAATATAATAATGTGAAAAAAATAAAAAATAAAAATAAAAAAATAAAACCTTCTTTATCAGAAAAAAAAAAAAACTTTTATGTTAAAATACTATTCTTCCTATCTGGAAGCAAGACATTCTGATATAGTCACAATTTTTATCTTGTATTCCACTTTATTCTATCTGACATTCTCTCAGAAATTGGTTGTTACCCACTAAATTGAATTCACAAACCTCTAATGGATTGTAACTTGCAATCTGAAAAATAGAAATATAGACTATAAGATTCATTTTCCCTGTCAAGTCAAAAATTGTTCACTTCTGCTGAATTGGTCTTGTTGATCCTTTCTCTTTGCTATTCTTCACAATCTGATCACAATCTCCTTCCCCAGGTACACTTCTCAGGGAGAAAAGATATCTACATTCAGAACCAAAGAATAGGACTGATGGGTGAGTGCGATTCTCCTCTACCTGGAGAGCATTGTTTGAAATGCACAATTAAATGATCAAAGTCAAGCCAAAGGGAGGCATTTATAAATAGTAACGCCTGCTATCTAAGGCTTCATGTGAGAGGCCACTCTTATTCTTCATCATTTTCATTACAGGAATCCTGCTTAAAGCTAATCTTGCAGGAAGAAATTCAAGGGTTTGGCATAATGACATGATGTGATTTATGGAATCCAAAAATATTCCCCAACCAATGCTAGGGCCTCCAGGGCCATAGTTCCAAAAAATGTTTGAGGAATAGATAGCCCAATAGCCATAGCATTTTCTGTAGACCATTATGCACTTTGTGGAAGACTATGAAATGATACATTTTATGTATTCATATAAACTAAGAAAAATTTTACTGGCATACATATTTATGCAATATGAAATCATAAGCATACCATAAGGAGCACAAATTTTGAACTAAGCACTCTTGGTTAGTTTGAGGTTAATTTGCTACTTAATCATTAATGTTATCATTGTCTGGTATGTGCAACCCACATACCACTTGGTATGATAATTATATGGTAAATTTCCTTCAGTTACTACAAATGCTGGGAGATACTGTTTAATGATATTACTCAAGAGAAGTCATAGCATTCTTACTTCTGTCCAGTTTGACAATGGGGATGAGTCAGATGGATAGATGTTTTTAGGTTAGTTCCAATTGGGTTGTTTCTCTTCTCACCAGAAAGAGTTAGATGGAATCCCTCCCATCAGAATTCAGATGTTGGCTGAGGCCAAAACCGGAGTGCTCTGCAGAGCAGTGGAGAAAGCTTAAGACCCCTGAGAATGAGGAATTAAAAAATAATAAGAAGCACTGCCAGCATAATCCATAATCAGAGGTTGATATTGTACAGAAAAGAATGGAGGAAACACGTTTTCTTAGATTAATCATTGGTAAAGACTTCATGGTGGCTTCTCTGCTGGCTCAGACAGTGAAGAATCTGCCTATAACACAGGAGACCTGGATTCGATCCCTGGGTTGGGAAGATCCCCTGGAGAAGGGAATAGCAACCCACTGCAGTACTCTTGCCTGGAGAATTCCATGGACAGCGGAGGCAGGCAGGCAGTCTACATTAGTCTGTGGAGTTGCAAAACATCAGACATGACTGAGCGACTAACACACACAAAACCTTGATAACTAGAACTTTGAGTTTGTGTAATACTAAGCTGAAAAATTTCTGGAAGTACAAATAAAATGCCTCTCCAAGGCCTAGCACAATGTCTACATATAGTAAGATTCTCCTTGAGGTTTTAATACTCATATCTTTTCCTCAGTGATTCATTAATTTAAATCCATTGGTTAGGCTTAATGATGCCTTCTAAAAGGGAAAAAAATAACACTGAAGACAATATGAGAAATGACATGGACCAAAATGCACATATATTTATGTCCATGTCCATGCCTGACTAGAGATAAACATGTAAAGATGGAAACAAGAAAGTACCCAAACTGACATTGCTACACTGAATTAAATTATCATGTTTCATTGAACCCAACATTGTAAGCAACATCATTATTTTCATGTCCACTAAGGAAGGAAAAGAAAAAAAGCTTGCCTATTAAACTGTGACGTGCCACTGATTGTACAATATTCCAATTTCAGAAATGTTGAAAGGTTAGGAAAAAATGCCTATCTTAGAACTGATGAACTATGGCACTATAAGAGGGGCTTTCCAGATAGTTCAGTGGTAAAAAGAAAATCTGCCTGCCAGTGCAGGAGCTGCAGGAGACGGGTTCAACTCCTGTGTCAGGAAGATTCCCTGAAGTAGGAACCAGTAACCCACTCAGATATTTTTGTCGGTATAACCCCATGGACAGAGGAGCCTGGTGGGCTATAGTCCATGAGGTCTCAAAGAGTCAGACATGACTGAGCTCTCACATACGCAGCACTAAAAGTCTGACTCAGTACTAGCTGACCATATATTCTGATGCTGTGTGTGTCCAGAAAGCTTTTTATTTGTTTGTTTCTAAGGAAGCAGCTCTTCTTGAGAAACTTGGTTGAGTAAATGATTTCTTTCTAATGAATATAACAATGATGGCAATTTCAGTTTTTACTTAAAAAGATAGATAGCTAGGTCAAAACTCATCCTCAAGCTCTGTAAATACCCAGACACTTCAATTCAAGGGAGTGTGATTTTCACTGAAAAAGCCCAAAGCTAGGAGACTTCTAATTCTCACAAATTGCTGGATGGCTTTGGGCAAATCTCACAAATGCTCCATGCCTTGGTTTCCTTACCTTTGAAATGACACGGTTGGACTAGAATCTCATTTCTAACTCAAGTCTTATTAGAAAACTCTAGCATTTTTTTTTTAATTTAAGGTTCTGGGTTCACGTTGTTTCATCTCAATGGTCCAAATCTCAAGTTGAAATGCAACCAATATGGAAAATTCTCTTGAGGGGTATATTTATATAATTTAATTCCTTAAAACATAACAGTCAACTCTCTTGAGGCGGCACAAGCCAGCTCCAGCCTAGTAGTAGACTAGCGCTGCAATCATATATATTTATCACGGGATCAACGCATATTATCCACCATCTGTTGGGCAACAATTTTTCCAGGCATCAAAAGGTAAACAGAAAAAGGATGGAAGAAAAACAACATTGAGGACTTTTATATACTTAAATGTTCTACAAATTCAGGAAATCTCTCTGCTTTACTCTCAGTAGGCTGAATTTGGTGTCTAATGGATTTGGTGTCTAATGGATTTTGCCAAGGCATTCTGGTCTCATAGAAGAGCAAGGCGGTCCATGGTCAAGTCCATTTGGGAAACACTGCGTACAGCACCACCACCACCCACCCCTCACACTCCCATGCTTTCATCTAGCAAAGTTCCGAGAGTTCTTGAAGTGACAAGACTGTCACCCAGGTTTTACCAAATTTACTACATCATCGAAAGTGCCTTGGGCGCATTGAAAGCTGCTATCCAAAGACAGTATGCTATTTGGGAACACATTAATGTCCCCAGATTTGGGCTTCCCATGCCTTTGTCAGACCCCTACCCCATGCTACCACCAGGGACTTCCCTGGTGGTCAGATGTTAAGGGGTCTGCCTGTAACACGGGAGACCCCGATTCAATCCCTGGGTCAGGAAGATCCCATGGAGAAGGAAATGGCAACCCACTCCAGTATTCTTGCCTGGAAAATCCAATGGACGGAGGAGCGTGGCAAGCTACAGTCCATGGGGTCGCAAAGAATCAGACACGACTGAATTACTTCACCCCATGCTAGTCCTGTGCTAATTCCTTTAATTCACTCAAATTGTGATGCAAAGTAGCCCAGCAGAGGGTGACAGTCCTGGTGTTAGCACATCCTGAAAGAAAGAGGCAGTGTAGGGGTCATCTTTAGTTCATGAAATAAGCCAGAATTATCCTAACTCGAGATGATGCTCAGAGTAGAGAGGGAAGGGAGGCAGGCACAGATACACGGCAGCCAGAAGTTGGGGATGACCACAAGGGAGGGCAAGAGAGCCTCAGAAAAGGAGAATAAAAAAGAGGAAAAGAAAGATGCAAAAGAATTCTCACCAGAGGCCATCTGTGGTAATTAGGCAAATAAATAGCTATCTGATTTACAAAGAAACTCCCTCCAGCTTCTTTACTAGTCACCCAATAAAGGCAACTCCACATTTTGTCCCAAAGTATCCAGAAGAAGATTTATTTCAGAGATAAAAGCAACAATCAGGAGACTTCCCCAGTGGCCCAGGGTTAAAACCTCACCTTCCAGTGCAGGGTGTGCAGGTTTGATCCCTAACCAGGGATCTAAGTTCCCACATGCCTCTCAGCCAAAACACCAAACAAACAAAAAAAAAAAACAGAAACAGAATTGTAACAAATTCAATAAAGACTTTTAAAATGGTTCACATCAAAAAACTCTAAAAAATAAAATTAAAAAAAAATAAAAGCAACAAGCAATCTGGAATGGCAGCTTCTCAGGAACTAGAAAATTTCCAATTACTCCTCCTTATTCCCGCAACCCTTCTCTTTTTGTGCATCCTCATAGAGGTGTGAATCATCTCCTTCTGCTTTTCACTTAATAATAAGCAGCCATTCTAGGTGGCTGAATGGAAGCCAGGCTCCTTGCTCTAACAAGGTGATTACTTCGGAGAGAGAGAGAGAATATAGTGTTTGCAGCCTTCAGAGGCTTAAAGGAAAGTACAGCTGCACTCAAAAGTCCCAGAGGGACTGCATCTCAGGATTTAACTTGCTGGAGAATTCACAGCCATAGGCAGCTCGCACATCATTCACTGCCTGTGCTCTGAGCCCTAGGGACATGGGGTCTGCACAGCACTGGGCTTAATGCTTTTAGTCCCAGAACCCTGGAGAAAGTAGACTGCACCTTGTGGGAAATTCAGGTTATCATTAGTTAGGAGGTAAACATAGAAGGACATTTCTCTGTCCCCAGCATCCAGCAGAGCATAAGGTGTATAATAACCTCAGTAAATATTTGTTGGAGAAATGAATAAAGGAGTGAATAAGGCCAGCTTCTGATGTTTTTGTTTTAAAATCACAAGATCGTTCTCCCCAGGTGGAAGGGAGGTCCCAGAAGGAGGGGATATATGTATGCAGATGGCTGATTCAATTCATTATACAGCAGAAACTAGCACAACATGGTCAAGCAATTATAAACGTTCAGTTGCTCAGTCATGCCTGGCTCTTTGTGACCCTTTGGACTGTATCCCTCCAGGCTCCTCTGTCCATGGGACTTTCCAGGCAAGAATACTGGAGTAGGTTGCCATTTCCCTCTCCACAGGATCTTCCCGACCCAGGGGTAGAACCCTCGGCTCCTGAGTCTCCTGCATTGCAAGCAACTTCTTTACCTGTTGAGCCAATGTGCAAGCCTGCTAAAGCAATTACGCTCCAATAAAAATAAATTAATTCAATGATTAATTAAAAAATAAAATCACAAGATAACTTTCCTATCTTAGGGGAACAGATGAGCATATTTGTAATGCTAGATAAACTTCAGTTCAGTTCAGTCACTCAGTTGTGTCTGACTCTTTGCGATCCCATGGACTGCAGCATGCCAAGCTTCCCTTGGATAAACTTGGAACCTGGTAATGTAAGTTGAAATGCACCCAGTCTAATGGACCTCCTCTTTGCTATACTACGTGGAGCCTTATGGAAAAAAAGATTTTGGGGTCTCATCTAGTTTCAGTAGGAAATTATGCGCTGCCAGATTAGTGATGTCTTCCACAAGTACGGCACCCCACTCTCTCTTGCCTAGAGAATCCCATGGGCGGAGGAGCCTGGTGGGCTGCAGTCCATGGGGTCGCTAAGAGTCGGACACGACTGAGCGACTTCACTTTCACTTTTCACTTTCATGCATTGGAGAAGGAAATGGCAACCCATTCCAGTGTTCTTGCCTGGAGAATCCCAGGGATGGGGAGCCTAGTGGGCTGCCATCTTTGGGGTCGCACAGAGTCAGACACGACTGAAGCGACTTAGCAGCAGCAGCAGCCACAAGTATGACAGTGCAAATGTCTTTCCACACTGTCGCCACAAAGTCGGGAATCACAAAATACTGTTTCCCTGGACAGACCTAGAAGATGCTGGCTATGTTTAAACACCATCTTCTAACTGTCCCATCTTCCTTGAACCTGGAACTGAGTTTCTGATTGCGTTAGAATTCAAAAATACAGTCAGCCTTTGTGGGTCCTGGTACTGTTTCTGATACTAGAGGCTAGATGGTGTTGGAGCAGGTGATTCACACAGGCTCAGGAGCTCCCTGCCTGTCTGAACATGCTGAGCGAGGGCTGGCATCAGGACTCGCCAAGAAAATAATAGGAAGTGCAACCTGGGAACTGTAAGTGCAGTCAGGCAGGGAGGAATGCAAGGAAATGTGTGATCTCTCAAACCTCTTCATGCAAAACGCTCAGAGGTGAGCTGCCTGAGAATGTTTGTAAACTCCCTGGACACTTTCCCAAAGCGTTGCGCTCCGCTGAAATTCACCCCAAGGTGAGAGGAACAGAAAAGTCATTTTCTAAACCTTCTAGATGGCACCTCACCACATACTCCTCAGCCAATCCCACTGGTGGGAAGGATCAATTCAGAAAGGTTAACTAGAGGGTGAGGAACTTAAGAGTTCAGTGACCCACATTTTGGGGTGTGTGTGTGTGTGTGTTGCTCCCCTCAGCTTAATCTCCTGTCTATCCCACTAGTATAATTAAAACTCTGATTATATAGCCAGATGGCAAGTTGCTTGTGTGTTTCTTGGCCTCGATAATAGAATATATTCAGTCTCTCTTATGGATTCTCCCTTGCCATGGATGAGTTGATTCATAGAGAGCCTTGAGGGAAGAAAAAGATATGAAAGATTTGCTAGAAGAAACATCTCATCCTAGGTTATTTTAGATGGCGTCCAGCCAGGGCCTTTGTAGTTTAGCTTCTTCTCTGAAAATTGCAGTCTGGATTCAAATTCTGAGAAGTCTGAATAATCACATCATCTCAGAATTGGAAAGCTTCCAGCATCTCACCAACTATCTTGATACTTACATGAAGTTAAAGAAATTGATAAGACAGGCAATTTCCCTGCTTCGTGAAGAAAGTTCCCTGGAGGGTTGACACTTAAGGAAATAAAATAGCATCTTAAGATGCACACTTTAGAGGTCCCAGAATTGTCCTCAAAGTATAAGGAATATATGCCATCAAATGACATAGTATTGGCCGCAAAATGAGGGCGAGATGCCTTTGCAAAAAGGTTTCAGCAGTTCAGTGGAGGAAATGTTTCCCCTTTAAGGGCAGCTTTGTCAGTCCCACTAAAAGAAGAAACTACTAAAGCATGCTTCATTAAAAAAAAAGAAGAAGAAGAAGAAAGAAAGAAAACATCTAGCTTTATACTCAGCCTAAATAAGCGAATTGAAAGCTAGTTTTCTCATCCAATTATCAAGCAAGGGAGACTATTGGAAAACAGAGGATTTAATTGCCATTTTCAGCCCTAGGAGTGAGCAATTTAAATCAAATGACAAGCGACTTTTTAAAGAGAAACCAATGTAAAAGAGACTGAGGAAATACTCCAGATCTGAGTTAGCCAATCTCTAAATAATGAGAGGGAAGTTTCCTGCAGAGTCAAGCATTCCAGAAAATACCATCATAAATCACACATTTTCCCCACTCTGGGATATGTCTAACGACAGTCCTGTCTTCAGCAGGAAAAGGTGCTGGTGTGGCGTGTGTACTCACGGCATCCAGGAAATCCCGCAGCCCAGCAGGGGGTCGGCGCTGGACTCCCCCCAAGGGCGCCCCACCATCACTGTGTCCACCCTGGCTCCCCCCACGATGTCAGCGGCTGTGATCTATCTTCTCCATGTTTGAAAGGAGGCCGAGGAGGCCCTGGTGCTCACTAGCCTCGGTGAGAAGCCGATGTGAGAACTGTAAACCTGCCCTGGGTTTCGAGGCTTGTGTAAGTCTGTGATTCATTCCTCAGCGGGTCGGTCAAACACGCCTAAGAGAAATTACAGGTTCCTCTCGTCTGAAACAAATCCATTAAAATGAGTCAGTTGTTTGTCCTTTCTTTCCTCCTCTTTATCTCAGATAATCACATGAGACTGTTGCACCTACTGGGGTAATGAGAACTCAGACAGGCGGGTGGTAAATGCAAGATTCTGCCACTGTTGTTGTTGATGTTAAATTGTTAAAAGGAGACCCCATTTTTGCCTGTACTGATGTTAAACTTGGAAAACACTGGCTAGGACATGATCCAATCCCTGCCTTAACACCAAAAATATCTTTGGTTTATTTTCTAATGACTTGTCCAAGGAGTTCTTACTGAGGCTCTACCTTGGTGCACAGCCATGGGGAATTCAGATGGAGAATTTCGCCTGTGGGAAACTTCCCTTGGTCTGGCTTGGGGCAGGGTGGTCAGTTGGATTGTCCTTGTCACCCCCAAATGGTCCCACACCTCCCACTTCTAGCCCCTCCCATTAACCTACCTTCCTGGCTCCTCCATATAACTGTTGCAAACTTTCATTTGACTATTACCAGGGGAGATGTACACATGAAGAAGAAATAAGTGAGAGGAGTTTTGTTATGTCTGTTGTACTCAGGAGGCTCAAGGAGACGATGCCTGTGGAAATAGGTCATTCCATTTAGGTCATTAGTTAAGTACCATGTCATTTGGAAATTCTGAAAAATCAGTATCATCAAACTTTGGGTTGTGTAATCAGAGGACTTTATTAAACATTCTATGTACAAAGCACCTCATTCTGCTCTTTGGACATACAAAACAAGTGACTTATCGAGTAACAAGGGTAAATCTGTCTCCAAAGGCTTATGGTCTTATCTGGGAAAGAAAATATATGCACACAAGAAGGCTAAGAGTAAATAATACTACACAATAAATACTGACTCAACAGTGAATGGCCCAGATATACATATTGCAAGAAATCAGTGGAGAGAATCAGCACTTCTGGTTGGACTGATTAGGGAAGACTTTAAAGTGATGCACAGTTCAGACACAGAAAGCCCTGGATACATATATAGTCTCTGAAATATACTCTTTCCAGGGCAGGATACCAAGTAACACAATTCTGTAAACACTGAATGAAAAGATCCTTCAGTAGACTTTGCTGGCTGGTCACCCTGATGAAAGAAACTGAATCCAATGCTCCACACTTTCATTTAGATGCCAGTGAACCAAGACTTCCCTGGTGGTCCACATTTCTGAAGCAGGGGGCACAGGTTCAATTCCTGATCAAAGAACTGAGATCCCACATGCTTCATGGCCAAAAAAATTTTTTAAGAAAGAGAAGAAATTAGATAGTGAACCAACTCCTATGAGAGTGTCTCGTCCACACTCATGCAAAAGGTCATGGCTGTTTGCTGTTTGTGTGTTTGTTGCGCATACATGAATTCATAGGTACTCTAATACAAACAGCTTACATTTTAAGGCTAATTATTCTTTGCCAAGTACTATTCTCAGTATTTTATCTACATTTGTTCATTTAATCTTTCCAATAGCCCTATAGGGTAAACTCCATTATTCTCAATTTCTGGTTGGGAAAACCAAAGTCCCAGGAATTTAAATAACTGTCCCAACGAGTATCAAGTACTAAGTGCTCTGCCCAAGAATCTGCCTTAGACACCACTAGCACCAGTTTCTCCTTGAGCCACCTGACCAAGTCACTTCCTTGGTAAGGTGAGAACAGGGTGTTCCACATATCTCCACCCTGGGTCTTCCACGGTCAGCCTGATCCACGCAGTTCTTTGTCACCTTTCAGGATGGGACAGACTGAAGTGTGGGCCGCAAGAGGGAGGGTGGACTTCACCAAGGGATCGTCAAATGATAGTGGGGTTTCTCTGTTAGCATCCATGAGCCTTTATTTAATAATTTTTTATCTTTAGGTCACACCATGCAGCAAGTAGGATCTTAGTTTCCCTACCAGGGGTCTGACCACCCCCTGCATTGGCAGCGCTGAGTCTTAACCACTGGCCACCAGGGAAGTCCTCCAAGAGGCTTTCTTAATGAATAATAACCCCAAGATAGTCTTTTGCACCTCCTCTCTCAGGGAGTGAGTGCATGGGAGCAGAGTGTGCTTTCACGTGAGATGTGGTTGCCAAATACACAGTACAGATGAAAGGCCAGTCTCTCCCTCTCTCTTGTGTTCAGACTTTCCATCTGCAAATGGAGGCACTTGGACTCAGTCTTTTCTAAAGTTTTTTTCAGAATTATAAATCCTAAAACCATCTAGCTCCATGACATTGCGTCCTTCTTTCAATATGTTGATTTGGGGCAAGTGACCTTTCTTCATATGGAAATCTCTGCATCGGGAAAACCAGGACTGTGTCTGCTCCATTCTGTTCCCTTGAAGAGACCCTACAGAGATACTGGGAAATGTCAAATTAAAGCTTCTTTCTGACTTCATTTGCAAAGGGTGCAATTGTTGTCCCAAGATGAACAATACCACTTAGAAGATGACTCATTCTCCCGGTTGGTATATTTTCCTACCTTCTGATTATTATATTTTTGCTTTCTTAAACGTTCCTACTTAGAGGAAATTTTCTATAGTAAAAAAGAGAGAGAGAGAGAATAAAAAAGTTTTACTACAGTTTTCTGTGTTTAAAATTAAAAAAAAATGACACCCCTGATTCACAAAGTGAGTTGCCCTTTTCCATTTGTAATGTAACACATTAATACTGGTTTGTTTTGTATAACTTTAAAAACTTATTTATTTATTTGGCCAGGCAGGGTCTCAGTTGCAGGATGTGGGCTCTTAGTTGCAGCATGTGGGATCTAGTTCCCTGACCAGGGATCAAACTTCAGCCCCCCTGCATCAGGAGCTTGGACTCTTAACCACTGGACCACCAGGAAAGTCCCAGTACTGACTTCATGGGGAGATAACTAAGGGCTACTCATTGCCCCTTGCCCTTTATCCACTATTTTTTTTTCCTTCTGTATCTGATTGTGTGCTTGCTTTAAAAAGGACCTTTTTTTTTTCCAGAAGGATTTTTATTTGTAATACTGTTCTATTATCAGGTGGCTCCTGATTTGAATGTTGAATTTGTTTACATACAAGGTAAGAAAATCAGTAGCTCTCTAGTTGAAATATAATATTTCTCCTTTCTCATCCCAGATTTCAAAACACCATATTGTTGGTGGGGGTTCATCTTACATGGGCTTCCCAGGTGGCGCTAGTGGTGAAGAACCCGCCTGCCAATGCAGGAGACAGGACACATGTGTTCAATTCCTGGATCTTGAAGATCCCCTGGAGAAGGGCATGGAAACCCTCTCCAGTATTCTTGCCTGGAGAAGCCCATGGACAGAGAGGCCTGGCAGGCTACATCCCACAGGGTGACAAAGAGTCAGACACCACTGAAGCAACTTAGCACAGCAAGCACCTCTTACACAGTCAGAGTAGACAGAGAGACCCTGGGTGGCTCTGTAGTCTGGAGGAGAAAGTCCAAGGCTAGGAACCAACAGACTTGGGTTTTTACCTCTGGCTCAAATCTCTATCAGCTGTTACTTGTCACTCCAGCCTTCAGTCTCCTTAACTTAAACACCTTTCTGGTTCAAAAGCTCAATGCTTTTTGCTTGGTTCACGGCCAAAAAAGTTGTATCTAAGCCCACGCTAGGCTGACCATGCAATCAATTTAAATGTGGAGGAGTGGAACATATTGGCCCTTGAATTCTTTTTGTCCAAAGAACAATGACCTACTTAGAATCGGCCCAATGTTGGTGACTATGCATGAGGGCCCTCCCTCAGCCACCTATAGAATCTAGCTGGGTGACATCCCTGGCCACCACTGCCAAGACAAGCCAGTGTTCTCTTCCTGATTCCAACAACACGAGGCTGGAGACCCTGGCAAGACCAGGATTCTGGTGTCCGCTGTTGGATACCCAGCATGGCATATATATGTAGACAGTGGATGTGGAAAACATCAGCAACACAGAACAGCTTAGACAGAGGGGCTTTCCATCCTCTCTTCATGCTCTCCTCTGTCAGCACCACCAAGAGGGAGGCGTCCTTCATACTCTTCGGAGGCAAGAAGACACGAATCAGGACGTTTCTCCTGGGGTCTCTGCCACTCCTGAAATGTATGACCTGGTCAAGAACAGACAATCACATCTTTAACATACAAGCAGCAACATCTAAAAGCATCATGACAACTGTCACGGATTGACTCTTTCTTGAACAAAGAAGCCCCTTTGGGTAGAGCCCCCTTGGCAAATGAAGATTCGCTTCCCTTTAAGTCCCTTGGGAATCCAGGAATCAGCTTTGCTCTCTTGTCTGCAAAAGCTGTTACAGAACGTGTCTGCCTCCAAGTTGGACCATGCCCTTTCCTCTTGGAAAAGACCTCGTTTTTGACCAAGGCCCTGGGTTGCTGCAGAAGATCTCAGCCACACTGGCTACTAGAGCCCTGATGTGCTGGGATCAGGGAGGAAGGCTCTTTCTATCATTCTTTCTCTGGCACTGTACATGTGTCTGTGTGAGTCTGTGTGTGTGTTGCTCTCTCTGTTTCTGTATTTCTCTCTGTCTCTCTCTGCATCCCTCAGCCTCTCTCTGTATCTCTCTGTCTCACTGTGAAAGTAGGGGTCCTGCTGTAGATGTCTCCATCTCCCTGCCTGGTCTTCTGTCTCTAGATCTAGAGGGACACAGAGACAGAGGATTGGAAGTCCTGACTGCACATGTCTGATTGCTCTTCCATCTCTGAGCTGCCATCTCCTGTCACTAAGCGTCCCTGTCTGTCTGTCTCCCCCTGTGCCTCCCTTCCCTTTCTTTCTCTCTGTCTCTGACCCTCCTGCAAATGAAAACTGACTTCTGCATTATCTCCAAGGCCTCCCACAGACAGTGTGTATCATAATTCCTTGATCTTTGAACACTAGAGAAGACAGAGGGTGACCGTAGGAAATGTGGGGATGTTGTTGATGTCATGGAGGATGTCCTGGGGATGGGGAATAAAAAGGAGGGGAAGAAGGAGCAGCTGGGACCACAGATCCCTCTGCTCACTCCCCTCTCAAAGACTCAGGCCGATTTACAGGCACTCCCGCAGGACAAGCCTGACTGTTTTACAGGGACAGCAACAATTTCAGACGTCCAAGAATTAGAAGTGTGAATATATCTCCAACCAGAGCTAGGTGAGAGTAGATTGCCTGAGAAGAATCATTTCAATCAAGAAAACATCATTTCTGATTAGCATGAATCCAATTGAGATTTTTTTTTTTCCCCCAAGAAATGTCACATACAGGCCATGTATATGGAGTCCCCTGTGGTGTGTACTCACCTCCCAAGTTAGGAGTATAGCCTGGCTTACTAGCGTGGCACTTTGGTGGGGTGACGAGAGAAATCAGAAGAGACATTCTGAGGAAGACAAAGGATAGTGGACTTGTCACCAGCAGTCTGTTCAGTTATTCAGTCATTAACATGATCACAATTATTCAAAGCACATGGAGAATTATTTCATTAAGCACAGTATTGTGCTTAGTGAAATATGTCAGACAAAGACAAACACTGTATGTTATCACTTATATGTGGAATCTAAGAAAAATAAACCGGTGAACAGAAAAAGAAGCCAACTCACAGATATAGAGAAAAAACGAGTAGATACCAGTGGGGAGAGGGGTAGGAGAGGGGTAGAGGATTAAAAGGCACAAACTACTAGGTATAAAATAAATAAGCTGCCAAGATATACTGTACAGCATGGGGGAATAAAGCCATTATTTGGGAATAAAGCCATTATTTTGTAATAACTTTAAATGGAGTATAATCTATAAAAACATTAAATCACTATGTTGTACACCTGAAACTAACATAATATTGTAAATTGATTCCATCTCAATTTTTTTTTTAAAGCACATGGACAGCAGTTTATTTCTTGCCTTTACCTCATCCCTGTCCTTTTTTATTTTAGAACCATTGACAACATGCAAATAGGCTAGTATGAGAGATTCTCCTCCTCCCTGGCTTGGATGCTTCTCCTGAAGCCTCTAGTTTGAGACGGAGGTGGGGAGAAGGCAGTTGACTGGCGTGGGAGAGAGTGAAACAGGAAATCCCTAGTCTTCAAACAACTCCACTTTTTAAATTAACTTTTATTGGAGTATTGCTTTACAATATTATATTAGCTTCTACTGTAGAAGACAGTGAAGCAACTGCACGTGTATCTATCCCCTCTTTTTTGGATTTCCTTCCCATTTCGGTCATCACAGAGCACTGGGTAGAGAGCTCCCTGAGCTATATCCCTAGAGGCTGTCACACAGAGTGAAGTAAGTCAGAAAGAGAAAAACAAATGTCAGATATGAACACACGTATGTGGAATCTAAAAAATGGTACAGATGACCTTATTTTCAAACAGCTCCTTCTCAGCTACTGAAATTCTCAACAGGACCATCACCACCTTGCGATGTACCTGGGTCTAAATTATCCTTGTGCTTCAGGTACATGTTGTGGATTGGAAATATCATCTCGCTGGTGGAATTATCACTATGTGAACATAGATTAGTTCATCATGTAGGATATAAAATGAATGCAAACAAGTATGTTTATTATTACAGTTTAGGGGCGCTGGGACTGACACTCCCCAGGCAGGTAGCCCAAGGAGAAAGACTTAAATCTGGACTGTAGGATATGGTGACCCAGAAGTCAGAGACCTACAGACAGGAGAGGAGGAGACAGGTGATAGCATCCTTCCTCTGCTGCTGCCGCTGCTAAGTCACTTCAGTCGTGTCCGACTCTGTGCAACCCCATAGATGGCAGCCCACCAGGCTCCCCCGTCCCTGGGATTCTCCAGGCAAGAACACTGGAGTGGGTTGCCATCTCCTTCTCCAGTGCATGAAAGTGAAAAGGGAACGTGAAGTCGCTCAGTCATGTCTGACTCTTAGTGACCCCATGGACTGTAGCCTACCCGGCTCCTCCGTCCATGGGATTTTCCAGGCAAGAGTACTTCCTCTGAGTAGGGCTAAAACACCAACTTACAGTGGCTACAGCTGGTGGCAGAGTGAAGGAAGGATATAAAAAGGTAAGAACAAATTAGCCTAGGACCCAGAAAAGGGATTCTCTTTTTTTAACACTTATTATTATTTTATTTAGCTGTGCCAGGTCTTAAATGCAGCATGTGGGATCTAGTTCCCTAACCAGGGATCAAACACAGGCCCCTTTCATTGGAAATGTGGAGTTTTAGCCACTGGGCCACCAGGGAAGTTCAACAGACCAGTGATTCTTAACCCTAAGAGTACATTAGAATCACCGGGGAGCTTAAAAATAATAATAATGACTCAGCTCTACCCTAAGACTTTCTAGTTTAATTTCTTCGGTGGAACCTGGACAGTGGTATTGTTTACAAGCTCTCTGGGTGTTTCTGAGGTGCAGCCAGCCTGGAAAACCACTGATTCAGACAATCAACAAGCTAATAATGAAATTCTGGGTATTATCCTGCCTTACCTTGCATATAAACACACAAAGAGAAGGAGGGGGGAAAATAACTATTTTCTATAACACCAAAGAGCAGAGCTTCCCTATGGTAGCCGAATGGATAAATACCAGACACAAGTAAAGGAGTGAAACTAAGCTGAAAGAGATTGGAAGAGTCAGACCTCTCTCCTGAGAGCATCCAGGCAGACCCCAGGGAAGAGATGGGAATACATCAGATAGGCTAGCTGGAGGCAAACATTTACATTCCTGAGATACTTCAGGAAGGCTTAGATGAGTGTGTCTCAACCCTGACTACACTAGAACCACCTAGGGAGCTTATGCATCTTCCCAAATCCAAGTCACAGTGAGACAATCCAATTAAAACCTCGGGGGATGGCAGTGGTGGAGCAACATTTTTTTGTAAACTTCCCAGTTACTTCTGATATCCAGCCAACTTTGAAAATCATTGCTTTAGATAATTATTAATGTTTCTTCTCAGTAAAAAATTGGCTTTTTTTTTTTCCAGCTGGAAAGCATTTAAAAGTATCAGCCATCTTCCAGGTATGCAGACCAAGGACTGGAAAGGAGACCAAAGCTTCAGGAAGAGTAAGGTGAAAGGTATTTGCAACAGTGTGGATGGACCTGGAGATTAGCATACTACATGAAGTAAGTTAGGCAGAGAAAGACAAATATCATATATCACTTATATGCAGAATCTTAAAATGATACATATGGACATATTTACAAAACAGACTCACAGACATAGAACATAAACTATGATTACCAAAGGGGAAAGGTGAGAGGGAGGGATAAATTGGAAGCTTGAAATTGACAGATACACACTGCTGCTGTTACTGCTGCTAAGTCGCTTCAGTCATGTCCGACTCTGTGTGACCCCATAGATGGCAGCCCACCAGGCTCCCCTGTCCCTGGGATTCTCCAGGCAAGAACACTGGAATGGGTTGCCATTTCCTTCTCCAATGCATGAATGTGAAAAGTGAAAGTGAAGTGGCTCAGTCGTGCCCGACTCTTGGCGACCCCATGGACTGCAGCCTACCAGGCTCCTTCGTCCATGGGATTTTCCAGGCAAGAGTGCTGGAGTGGGTTGCCATTGCCTTCTCTGCAGATACACACTACTATATTTAAAATAGATAACCAACAAGGACATACTGTATAGTGCAGGGACCTCTGCTCGATAGTCTGTAATAACCTAAATAGGGAAACAATTTGAAAAAAGAATAAATACATCTATACCTATAACTTTTCATATTGTTCATGGGGTTCTCAAGGCAAGAGTACTGAAATGGTTTGCCATTCCCTTCTCCAGTGGACCACATTTTGTCAGAACTCTCTACCATGACCCATCTGTCTTGGGTGTCCCTGCACGGCATGGCTCATAGTTTCATTGAGTTAGACAAGGCAGAGACATTATTTTGCCAACAAAGGTCTGTCTAGTCAAAGCTATGGTTTTTCCAGTAGTCATGTGTGGATGTGAGAGTTGGACTATAAAGAAAGCTGAGAGCCGAAGAATTGACTCTTTTGAACTGTGGTGTTAGAGAATACTCTTGAGAGTCCCTTGGACTGCAGTCCATCCTAAAGGAAATTGACTTCATTGGAAGGACTGACATTGAAGCTGAAACTCCAATACTTTGGCCACCAGACGCCAAGAGCTGACTCATTTGTAAAGACCCTGATGCTGGGAAAGATTAAAGGTGGGAGGAGAAGGGGACAACAGAGGATGAGGTGTTTGGATGGCATCACTGACACAATGGGCTTGAGTTTGAGTAAACTCCAGGAGTTGGTGATGGACAGGGAGGCCTGGCGTACTGCACTCCATGGGGTCACAAAGAGTCAGACGTGACTGAGTGACTGAACTGAAACTGATGTCTATAACTGATTAACTTTGCTGTCCACCTGAAACCAACACAATATTGTTAATCAGCTCTATTGTTGTTTCATTTCTAAGTCATGTCCAACTCTTTTTGGGACCCCATGGACGGTAGCCCACCAGGTTTCTCTGTCCACAGGATTTCTAAGGCAAGAATACTGGAGAGGGTTGCCACGCCTCCTCCAGGTCCCTTACCTTTTACAACTCCAGTAACCATGGAAACAAGCCCTCCTGAACATCAAGCTATTGATATTAGGAAAATCTTTGTGTAGGGTCAGAATTTGTTCTTCTTGAATTGTCACACCTTGAATATGGTTCAACTGATGAGAGTCCCAATGAATGAGTGAGCTGTCATGGGGACCCAAGACTTTCCATCTGCTCTCATTTCTCTGTTTCATCACCTGCTCTCCAGCTCCATAGTTTGAGGGTTGCCTCTCCAGGCCCTGCTGCCTTGTCACTCTCCTCTAACGCATTGAAGTCTACTTTCTCTCTGTGGCTGTGGTCCCAGTGCTCCACCTAGAATCTGAACAGCTCACAGAGGCACTCACAAAGCTCTTCTGAAAAATCCATACCACAAAAGTGTTAGGTGATGCTTTGAGCAACACTCCAGGTGCCAGAAACTCCAATGTGGCTGTTACCTCGTCAAACTTTTAAATGCAAAAATGAACGTGAAGGCTTTACCTCTGATATCCTGGAGATCCACTGTGCAGAGTTTATTCGATCCTTTAAGGCATCTCTTATCTGGGGGGTTAACAAAAGCAATTAAGGGTTAGAAGATTATGAAGAACTAATGCATATGTTTGAGACCGGCAAACACTATGGTGAGAGTGTGTTTCCAGCAAGTACTATTGGCGGGACCAACAGTAATATTGCTCTTGTTGATACTTTGACTACAAATATTAGCTGTGGTATTTGATTCACTTAAAAAGTAATCATATGGTCTATAACTACATAAAACCTCAAGTGCTTTTTATGCAGTTTCACTTGCAAAACTGCATTTGTTCTTTACCCTAATCTAGCCATGGACGGAGGAGCCTGGTAGGCTGCAGTCCATGGGGTCGCTGAGAGTTGGACACGACTCAGTGACTTCACTTTCACTTTTCACCTTCATGCATTGGAGAAGGAAATGGCAACCCACTCCAGTATTCTTGCCTGGAGAATCCCAGGGACGGCGGAGCCTGGTGGGCTGCCGTCTATGGGGTCGCACAGAGTCAAACACAACTGAAGCGACTTAGCAGCAGCAGCAGCAGCAGCAGAGAAGGCAGGGCATCCCAGGTGGCTCAGTAGCTAAAGAATGCCCCTGCAATGCAATTGCAGTGAGAAGATGTGGGTTCCATCCCTGGGTCAGGAAGAGCCCCTACAGGAGGTCACAGCAACTCACTCCAGTATTCTTGCTTGGATAATTCCAAGGACAGAGGAGTCTGGTGCACTGCAGTCCATAAGATCACAAAATCAGACACAACCGAAGTGACGGAGTAGCACAGAAGGCAGGAAAAGCATTATTATGTCTATGATCCATTTGAAGAATCTAAGGCTCATGAGTTAAGGACTCTCCAGCAGCACACAGCTATTCCATAGAAATATCAGGATTAAAGGGCTCATTTCTTAACCCTTACCTCTTTTACTTTTAGGTTGGTATTGTATTCTCATGGGAAAACAAAAGAACCTCTGTGAAATATGTCTTTTACAGACCTTGCAGATTAACTTAAGAGTAAAACAGCATTGATGGTACAATAAATATATACATAAAATTTTAAAAATAAAAAATAAGCCCTGCAGTGTGAGTGCTTGCATCTGTGATTTAGAAGGTTTGCTTTTCTCAATCCAAGAGGCAATGTAATAAAACAGAAAGAGGGTGATCTTAAAAGCCTGAATAACTATGATGTTTTGTTCCTTTTTTCCACTTTTTTTCATCATACCACCTGCACACACTCATCTGTATTTGGAGAATTTCCTTGCTTAAGTCCACTGCTCTTTAAGGTAGAAGCCAGGACCTCACTTGACTCTCTTGCAGCTAAGATGTAGCCACGTGACCTGGGCTCAGCCAATCAGATATGATAATGCAAGATGCAGGTATCAGTGATCCTCCCCAGGCAGTGTGGACTGGCTGCAGTAGCAGGAACTCTAGCTTAGCACACACTCTCTGATGTTGCCCTGCCGAGCTGTGCTGTCTGTGCCCAGCAAAGTGGGAAGGGGCAGGGGAGCCTCATGTGGAGTCATCTGTGCTGTAAATCAGAAACTATTCTTTATGCATAGCCTCCATGCCTCCCAGCCACAGAGAGACCTTCCCAAAGATGTTATTGTGAGATGTAATAACTTTTTCTGCTTTAGCTAGCTAGAGTGGGTTTCTGAGAAATTGCAAGCAAGCTACTTCATCACTCTGAGTTTCAATTTCCTCATCTGTAGAACTAAAAATAGGAATAACCAGGATTGCTTTCAGGGTGAGAGCTAATGACTGTAAGAGCTTAGCCCCATAAAAGCTTGAAAGCTGGTAGTATTACTTGCATCGTTGAGACCTCGATGTCCTGTTCAAGTGTCTGCACAAATGATTGAGGTGAAAGACTCCCAATAAGTGGTATTTACAAGTAAGCATTTCAGGGCCAAATACTGATAATGCAGAAAACAGCAGAAGAATTTATTTTTTATTTATTTTTTTTAAGAAGAATTTACTGTACCTTCGGATCCAGGATTGTTCCAAACACCAGGATGAAGAAGCCCTGAGAAAGATGGAAGAGGGAGGAAGAGCCATTAAACAAAATAAAATGATAATAATAAGTACCAGTACTTATTATCAGTTCTTATTCTGGTAGAAGGTAAATAAAAATAATTTTATTAAATCCTTAAATAGAAAAACAAAAACCATTTTATTAAATCTTCGACTTACTCATTTTAAAGTCACAACACCTAGATTGATCCATTCAACAAATATGGATATAGAATTTTTCACGCACCAGCTACTGCTCTCGACACTTAGAATACGACAGTAAACTAAGCAGACTGAGGTCCCTGAGGCATACAAGAACACTATAGGAATTTTTTATTTGGGCAAAATAAACTGTTTTATGTTTATCAGGAGTTCCGGATCTCATCAGAAAGCCCAAGAAAGTCCAAGGAGACAGGCTATACATGGCCACCTCACAGTTCTTGAATAATCAGTAATGAAAGAAACTTCCATGGAAAATAACAAAAGCAGCTGTGTTCAGTTTTTATGAACACCTCCAACCTCCTTCCCCCATCCACAACTAAAAACTGTTACAAAACTTGTGAAGAAAAATTAAGGCCACGGATACTCATAAAAACTCTAGAGTTTCTAAGTACACTAATAGGTGTTCAGAAATGGGTGCTCCAGATATTATACTATGGAGAGAATTTATCAGTTCTCATATCTCTTATCTCATATCAATACTTCGGCTATCTGACGTGAAGAACCAATTCATTGGAAAAGACCCTGATGCTTGTAAAGATTGAGGGCAGGAGGAGAAGGGAGTGACAGAGGATAAGACAGTTGAATGGCATCACCGACTCAATGAATATGAGTTTGAGAAAACTCCGGGAGATAAAAGAGGACAGGGGAACCTGGAGTGCTATAGTCCAGGGGGTTGCAAAGAGTTGGACATGACTTAGAGATTGAACAACAACAAGGTCTCTTATGATTCATACAAAGATAGATCCCATTAAAGTCACACAGTGGCTGTTCTATCATTATAGTCCATTTGAGTTTTCCACTTTTTTTTTTTTTTTGCACAAAACCACTCTGGAAGAAGGAAGGAAATGTGTTTGTCCCATTTTTCACCTAAGGAAGTTCAGAGATTTAACTTTCAAAATGTGAAAGGCAACAACAAAATACATTAGACAAAATTTCTCTTGGAGATGAGGTTACTCAGGTCTTGACTCACCAGACAAGAGACGTAAGATAATGACCTTCGATTTAGGCATCCTTGTTAAGCTGCTTCTATTTCATAATCAAATGTGATTCTTACCCAGGCTGAGGCCTGCTAATGTACATAATTTAAGACAAACGGCACCATAAAGATGTTACAACCAAGTGACCATCAGCCGAAACAGTATAAAACCCCCTGCAATCATGATCTGTAAAAACCCAGCTGAAGGACAGAGGACGTCACAGGGACCAGTGCATGGCCGCCCAGCTCAGCTATTCCCCCAGACACGCTAAAACACACCTCCCTGTTCACCCAGTCCGTCGAGTGCTCCAAAGCATGGAATGATTCTATCACATTACTCTTTTTAGTGTTTCTCTTAACCTACAAGACAACCGTTGAAATCTGTCATTGTGTCTATTAAGAAAATGTCACTAATTTTGTGAACCATTCAGTTATAAAGTATCACTTGTATAAAGATGCTTGGGCCAAATACATCCCAGTCAGGTTTTGGTACTAGGAATACATTTTAATCCAAAATCTTCACGAATTTTACCCAGGAATTAAATTTTAAAAGACCAGGGAACCACAATTCTAGCCTGTTTCCTGAAGGCTATAGGACGAAGCTCTCTCTTTGAAAGATCTTTAATTTCTTGCGTTTGGATGAATTATATTTGTATCTGAACATTTACCATAATGCTCAGCACAAAAGAAATAATAAAGTTATGTCACTGTGTATTTCTGTGTGTACATGTGTGCATTTAATTGCTTTATTATAGAACCTGCATCTATAGCAATAAATATGTAACAGGAAAACATTCCACAAGGATCACTTGTCATTGGTCCATGCCACCTTGGGAAAAGTTACCAAAAATATCCTTCAAAAAATTCAGATAAGATTTTAGTCACAGTTTTATCTCTGAGTGAGAAGAATTCACTGGTAGCAGCTTCTTTGAATTTCCTTTACTAGAAAAAGCACAGTTTGAGCAGGTAAATCTCAAGATGTTCTCCCATGGTTTTAAAGTACGTGCTTTAACTGCTGTAGACTGAATATTTGTGTCCTCCAAAAATTCATATGTCAAATCCTAGTGCTGAATGTGAAGATATTCGGAGGTGGGGCCTTTGAGAGGTGATTAGTCATGAGGGCAGAATCTCATGAAAGGGATTTAGGGTCCAAATAAAAGAGGTCCCAGGGAGCTCCTGGCCCCTTTCACCAGGCAGGGTTATGGCAAGAACAAAACTGTCCATCTGTAAACCAGGAAGTGGGCTCTCACCAGATAACTCAGTCTATCTGTGTGTGCCTCCATCTTGGACTTCCCAGCCTCCAGAACTATAAGAAAGAAATACCTGTTGTTTATAAGCCACCCAGTCTATAGTATTTTTTGTCATAGCAGCCCAAATGGACTGAAACATTTACTTTTCTCCCACCAAAACAGCTAGAGGGGGTCCTCAAACCTCCTGCCCAGCCAGTTATTCTCAGTAAATATGAAGGAAGACAAGGGTCAGAAGAAATGAACAGTCAAGGTAGCTCTTGACTACATAATAACACTTCCCTAGCTAAAGGGTGGGGCTTCCCCAGTGGCTCAGAGGTAAAGAATTCGCTTGCAATGCAGGAGCCACAGGAGATGCAGGTTCAATCCCTGGGTTGAGAAGATCCCCTGGAGGAGGAAATGGCAACCCACCTCAGTATTCTTGCCTTGAGAATCCCACTGACAGAGGAGCCTGGTGGACCACAGTGCGTGGGGTCGCAAATAGTTGGACTTAGCCCACACACAGCTTGAGCTTTAAAATCCGTGGAGAAGGAACCATGAAATCTTTAAGAAGGTCTTTCTCCTACATCCTGTTGACCTCCTGCATGTGTAGGAGTCTCTCTTCTCCATCTGCCCCATCAGCCTCAGCGGCCTCACATCTCGGTTCCTCCTTAATCCCTGCGTGTCCTGCTTCTGCTTGCTTAGTTGATTCTGTCTCCTCCATCAGTGAGGGCTGATGACTGTCCTTTCTCTCTTCCGGCACTGGGCATCCTCAGGATACTCTGATCCACAGACTTGCTGGTAAACAGCAATAATCAACTCGCCTATTTTGTAGCACTTGCCATTCTCCATGGTTAAATACTTCCACCACAGGTGATTTAAATCTAGCAACACTACCATGTGTAAAATAGACAGCTAGTGGAATAGACAGCTGCTGTATAGCACGAGGGACTCAGCTCAGTGCTATGTAATGATGGGTGGGGGATGATGAGGGAAGGTGGGAGGCAGGCCCAAGAGGGAGGGGATATATCTATACATACAGCTGATTCACTTCCTTGTACAGCAGAAACTAACACAATATTGTAAAGCAATTATACTTCAATTTAAAAAAAGATTAAAAATGAAAATAATATCAATCCATCAATCAATCCAGCAAGCTGGCATCACTGAACATGGAGTCAGGAAGAGATGGGCACATCATTACACAGTGTTCCCACCACCCAGACATACTAGTTGCCAATAACCTCAAAAGTACGGTGAAATATAGATACAAACAACTACAAAGTGATGCGTTTTGAGGATGTATGACCTTTGTTTTCAATCTAACTTATTTAATTTGTAAGGATGTCTATGTTTACAGTCAGCTCCCCAAATTCCTGAAAGGTAACAGTCAGCACTCTTGAGCCAGTACAAGCCAGTTCCAGCCCAGCACTGCCTCATGCCTGCCCCAGTGTCTGACCTTCACCCTGGCTCTGCGCTCAGTTTCTCACTGTCCCAAGGGTCCTGGCATTTAGCTGGATGGCCCCACCCTCCTCCTTGTCAGGAGTCAAGGCAGAAACAGCTGAAATTACAGGTTGACCCTGTAATAATAGGTAAAGGAGTTCATGGTATCAAAATAAATGCTCACAGCCTGGTTTAAAACAAAAGTCACAAGAAAGTGGCCCCAAGGAAGACAAGGGGGAAAAAAATGCTTAAAAGTGAAACATGAATTCATTCAGCGTTCAGGATGAATGGCCATGGGGTACCCAGAAGAGAAATTTTAGGAACATTACATTTTTTAAAATATTTTTTATTTTGAGGGTCTTTCTGCAAACCATATGGGATCTTAGTTTCCCAACCCATGCCCCTAGCAGTAGAAGCATGGAGTCTGAATCATTGGAGTTCCAGGAAAGTCCCTAGGAACACTACATTTTGAACCCAGTTCTACCAGTGACTAGCTGCATAAATGTGGGTAAGGCAATTGATAATTACCAAAATTAAAAGACTCTTACTCCTTGGAAGAAAAGTGATGAGCAACCTAGACAGCATATTGAAAAGCAGAGACATTACTTTGCCAACTAAGGTCCATCTAGTCAAGGCTATGGTTTTTCCTGTGGTCATGTATGGATGTGAGAGTTGGACTGTGAAGAAGGCTGAGCGCCGGAGAATTGATGCTTTTGAACTGCGGTGTTGGAGAAGACTCTTGAGAGTCCCTTGGACTGCAAGGAGATCCAACCAGTCCATTCTGAAGGAGATCAGCCCTGGGATTTCCTTGGAAGGAATGATGCTAAAGCTGAAACTCCAATACTTTGGCCACCTCATGCGAAGAGTTGACTCATTGGAAAAGACTTTGATGCTGGGAGGGATTGGGGGCAGGAGGAGAAGGGGATGACAGAGGATGAGATGGCTGGATGGTATCACTGACTCGATGGACGTGAGTCTGAGTGAACTCTGGGAGTTGGTGATGGACAGGGAGGCCTGGCGTGCTGCGATTCATGGGGTCGCAAAGAGTAGGACATGACTGAGCGACTGAACTGAACTGAACTGAACTGAAGAGTGATACAAAAAATGTATGGTGCAATTAATATTTTTCATACAAATTTAAAAAAATCAAAAGGCGAAACACCTCTATTTTTGTGTTTTTTTTAAACTGGAGGATATTGCTTTACAGTGTTATATTGGTTTCTGCTGTACAACAATGTGAATCAGCCATAAATACACGTGTATCCCCTCCTTCTTGAGTCTCCCTCCCACATTCCCCATCTCATCCCACAAGGTTGTCCCCAAGACATCAAAACACTTGCTGTGGAATGAAATCATGTACATTTAAATTCTAAAAGAGCAAAATGAGAAAACATTTGACTTAAAATTTCTATTATAAATAAAACATTTATTTGAAATAGTCTTATTTTCTTATAAGTACACAATTAGGAACAAAAGCAATATTTCAGAGGGCTTTAGAAAACTAAAAGCTCTCTTTTCAGTTAGTTACTACCTACATTTAACATTCAATATAAGAAACTTTGGCTCTTTTATATACCATAGCTGAAAAAATGAAAAAACATTTTCAGTCAAGTAGGGAATCATTAAAGGTACATACAGAGTCACCTGGTAAAATGCTCGGATGTATTTTTAAGTGAAAACATACATTGTTTTTTAACCCCTATGCTATGTAAAAACATATTTGTATATAAGCATAGAAAACTTGGTAAAGATATACATAAAACTGGGAATATCACTTAATCCACAAGAAGAGAGACTGTCTTTAATACCACTCTGGATGGCTTGCCTCATTAAAATAAGATGGTTTCCAATGGTCACTAAAAATTCTAAAATGGTGAGGAGGGTGGGAGGGAGATCCAAGAGGGAGGGAACATATATGTACTCATGGCTGATTCACATTGATGTACAGCAGAAACCAACACAACATTGTGAAGCAATTATTCTCCAAGAAAACAATTTTATGAAAAAAGTAAAAATAAATTAAAATTTTTTTTAATTTTAAATAGAAAGAAATATAATATGTGGGCACATTTTAATATCTCTACTTATATACCCAGACTTTGGGGAAAGTAGTATTATTTAGTTTCTAAACAGCAACAGCTCAGCTTTTAATATTTTATTTATTTATTTGGCTGTTACAAGTCTTAGTTGCAGTATGCAGGATCTTTCTGTTGGAACATGAGGAATCTTTGGTTACAGCAAGTGGGATCTAGTTCCCTGATCAGAGAACGAACCTGGCCCTCAGCACTGGGAGCGCAGAGTCTTAGCCCCTGGACCACCAGGGGAGTCCCCCATTTACTGTTGTCTTTCATTTTTAAACAGTCCTATAAAACGGGAATTCTTCTACCTATCTTGTAAGTGAGGAAAACATGACTTGGCAAAGTTAAGCAAATATCCCAAGAGAGTGTTACACATTCATAAATCAGAGAGTCTAGATTTTAATCCAGGCCTTTCTGGAACAAAAGCTTACTTCCTGCCTCAATTTCCCCTCCACAAACGCACTCAGTCAAATCAGTCATTTCCTACTCTTTGCCATGCGTGGATTGTGACCCGCCAGGTTCCTTTGTCCAGGGGATTCTCCAGGCAAGCATATTGGAGTGGGTTGCCATTTCCTCCTCTAGAGGATCTTCCCAACCCAAGGATCAAACCTGAATCCCCTGCGGCTCCTGCACTGGCAGGCAGATTCTTTACCACTAGCACCACCTGGGAAGTCCTCCTGACTCAATATGCTATTTCAAATCCTTTGTCTTTTATAAAGAAATACGATGCTACGAGCTCCTGATCACAAAACTTTCTCCTGAATTCTCTCACTGTGGACTCAGTCAGAAGGCTCCGGACTTACCTGGAAGGCGTTGAGCAGGGAGAAGATGATGTGGCACGCCAGCGAGCCGTCATTGAGGACCGTGGCTATGCCAAATCCCCAGGTCAGTCCCAGCAGTGGCGTGAGGATGGCAATGTTTTTACTGATCCTCACGATGGCCCTCACTTCCTGGAACATGGAACTGCCGATGGCCGCTCGCCGGGTCTTGACAATCACCAGTGTGACTGTGACCAGGTTGACAACCACGATGGCCAGAGCCGGAACCACAAAAGCCAGAAGGGCCTTGGTCATGTCCCAGTTGAGCCAACAGGCCTCAGGCCGGAGATAACCTTTGCCAGGCTCCGTGGCAGCGACCGTGATAGCAGCGATGAGCAAAGGGCACCCGTAGCCCACTGCAAAGAGAGCTGCCACCAGGACGGACTTGGGCAATGTATGGAAGACTATCAGGATTCCGTAGAGGATGAGAAGTGCCTTGGCAAGCATCCAGAAAAGCACAGAAAGGTAAAAGAAGTGAACAAAAAAGGTTGCTGCCACGCATGCGCTGTGGTGCCTCGTTGGACCGTTGAGAAAGGAAGCCACGACGAACCACACATCAGCCATCAGTAAGGTGGTCGCAATGTTAGCAATGCACACGTGGCGTAAGTATGAGATCTCTGTCTTCGTCACCTGGCCCCAGACCAAGGCCTCGATGGACAAGCAGAGGATCAAGCTGCAAACAGAAACACCCAGGCCTATGTACGTGATGTAAATCAGGATGGGGCTCTGCAAGACGTGGGGTGCCATCAGAATCGAGAAAGAGGTAAACGCCTTGCCCGGGCTACATTTGCAGACCGCCTGCTGGGAGTTCTCCTCAATCATCTGGCAGACCTTGCGGTCCCATCTGCCCTCTAAGGAGTGCCAGCCTACACACTGTGCCGTCCTGTCCTCTGACTTGCTGATCTTTTCAAAAATCAGCGAGATTTTTTCAAGTTCCTTGGGCAGAATGACAGACAGGACAAGCCCATTCACGGTGATGCTTTCCAAAACACTGGCTTCTAAGATGGCCCCCAGAGTTGGAAATGCGATGCTGACGGCCCGAGAAGGAGAAGGCACCTCCTGAAGTTCCTCTCTACTGATCAACACCTTTCCCGCGACCACGTCGCTGGTGTCGTTAACTCTCATTGAAAAGGTGAAATTCTTTCCAGCGTTGTCTCTAGAGAGGATGGTGCCCACCGTGTGGATGAAAGTATCTGCTATGTCAATGGGATGCTTATTGACAAATAGCTTTCTTGCGAAGGAATTGACTGAATGTAGCAGGACACAGCTGCTGTTTCTTTCGGGGATGAAGGTCCAGTTTGAGATGCTTTTGCTATTTAGAATGTGGTTGGCCATGATGCTGTAACTCTGTCAATGAAGAACCGGGATTAGTACTGAGCCACTCTCTGAATCTGCCAGAACAATCAACATTTACTTTTTAAATGTGTGATCCTGGGACGTTCCTGGTGGCTCAGTGGTAAAGAATCCACCTGCCAATACAGGAGACATGGGTTGGATCACTGAACCGAGAAGATCCCACGTGTCATGGAGCATTAAGCCCATGCACTGCAACTGTTGAGACTGTGTTCTAGGGCCCGGGAGCCACAACTACTGAAGCCCACACACTCCAGAGCCCGGGCTCTGCAATAGGAGAAGTCACCGCAGTCTGAAGCCCTTGCCCTGTAACTAGAGAGTAGTCCCTGCTCGCCGCAACGAGAGCAAAGCCTGAGCGGCAACCAAGACCCAGCACAGCCAAGAATACATAAATAGATAAATAAATAATTAACATTATACATAAAAAAGTGATCCTCCAGCTGGCATCCCCTGGAACTGCCTGGAGATCCAGAATCTCAGGCCCTACCCCAGACCTAGTCAATCAGAATCAGCATCCTTTTTTAAAACTGAAGTATTGTTGATTTACAGGGTTGTATTAAGTACTGTTGTCCAGCAACAGACTCAGTTACACACACATGTATATAAATACACATTCTTTTGCATTTCTTTTCCATTATGGTTTATCACAGGATATTGAATACAGTTCCCTGTGCTACACAGTAGGACCTTGTTGTTTATCCATTCTCTATATACTAGTTTGCATCTGCTAATTCCAACCTCCCAATCCATCCCTCTGTCGCCACCCTCCCCCTTGGCACCAGTCTATTTTCTATGTCTATGTAGAACCAGTATCTTAATGAGACTCCCAGATGAGGTTAGTGCTGCAAGGGAATTGCCTTCCTCCCATTTTGTGCAATGCCTTCCTCCCCCACGCCCATTGCCATCATCAATTCCTTTTCATACCTTAGCGAAACTAACATGTGTTTACTCTGGTCAGAGCACCTATTACATAATTAGCATCTAATGCATCCCACTTGTGTGCAGCACCCTGTATAGCAACATTTGTTGTTGCTTAGTTGCTAAGTCATGTCCGACTCTCTTTTGACCCCATGGACAGTAGCCTGCCAGACTCCTCTGTCCATGGGATTTCCCCAGGCAAGAATGCTGGAGTGGGTTGCCATTTCCTTCTCCAGGGAATCTTCCTGACCCAGAGATCGAACCAGTGGCTCCAGCATTGACAGGTGGGTTCTTTACCGCTGAGCCATCAGGGGACCCCACGTATAGGAACATACCAAACTGGAAATCAATCCTAGAGGCTAAACTTACTTTTTAATATCCTCTGCTTTGAAGATCAAAGCAAAAAAAAAAAAAGGATCCGGTTCCATTTTACATTCCTGAGGCAGATATGTATGATTGTTTTCTTTGCACTCAGTTATTTTCCTTTTTTGCAACCTGTTCTGACTCCAGATGAAAGTAAGAAAAGTCTTTCTCTCTGCAGATCTACCATGGTTCTCAGTTTTCAGTAGCCAAATAGACCCTGGAAATGTACACCGGGGTTTAATCCACACCCCATAAGTGGTCTCTCTAAATGTTTGTTGATTGCATGTTTTCACTTTTTCATTCTTCTATTCATTAGCTCTTCATTCACTTTTCAATGACAATTTATTGAACACTTGCTGTGCTAAGCACTGGAGATACTGAGATGAAAAACACGGTTCTCAGACCCCCAAAAGCTCACAGAGTATCCAGCTCACCTGCATTCCTTTTCCATCAAGATGATTCTCTACCACATCCTCACCACCACTCACCTGCATCTTTGCCTCATCAACATCCGTCATTGGCACAGTGGAGATGTTGTGTAAGAGTTGGACAATCACAGCAATGTTTCCCGGAATCCGGGGAGACTTCTGAATGTTCCTAATCACGCAGGACAGATCCTGCGGACACTTTTCCATTAACAAATCTGTAATAGTCTCAGGCTTGTTGGTATATTCGCTTACTTTTGATCCTCCAAATGTTTGAACAGAATTTAAATCTGCCTAAGAAATGGCAAAAAACAACAAGAAGTTTTTTAATGTTCCTTTTGTTTTAAATAGAAAAAGAGTTTTACTAAAATTTAGGACAGTCTGATTACACGATGGTATACTGCATAATGTTTTTGTATTTTACATTCTCAAGTTCATACTCGCTGTGAATTACCTGCCCAATACCAGGGTGTTTCAACAGAAAAGGAAAGCCCTGCCTTGCCAGCCACCTGCTTCCTGCCCCAAATAGCAGCTGTGGCCTTTAGCACACCTCTCTGACTTCTTCTGTGTATGCATGCTGCACATTCATTCTGTAGGTAGATTTCTAGTACCCTCTAAGCTTATTTCTGCTATTCCTGAGGGGCAAAGCATGAGATATGGGCATATTTTTAAAATAGAAATTCTGAGCTGAATTTGGATGAATCTGTTGGAACATCCATAGAGGACTGAAAGTATTGATAGCTCTCCCATGGATTCAGGCTTGAGTCTCACCCTTGAGAGCAAGCAGGGCAAACTATGGCCCCAGGATTATCACCTGATTTGGGGTGGGAGCGGGGGCAGGGCATGCTGCATGGCTTGTGGGATCTTAGTTACATAACAAGGAATCAAACCCAGGCTCTCAGCAGTAAGAATGCAGAGTCTTAACCACTGGATCACCAGGTTATGGCGACAGTCACCAGGTTGCTGCTGCTGCTAAGTCACTTCAGTCGTGTCCGACTCTGTGAGACCGCATAGACAGCAGCCCACCAGGCTCTCCCATCCCTGGGATTCTCCAGGCAAGAACACTGGAGTGGGTTGCCATTTCCTTCTCCAATACATGAGAGTGAAAAGTGAAAGTGAAGTCACTCAGTCATGTCCAACCCTCAGCGACCCCATGGACTGCAGCCTTCCAGGCTCCTCCGTCCATGGGATTTTCCAGGCAAGCGTATTGGAGTGGGGTGCCATTGCCTTCTCCTTATTGCCAAAAATGGCCTGTTTTTTAGTAAATATAGTTTTATTGGAACTGATAGATTTATTGGACAGATACAAACACACCAACCACACAGCATCACATCCACTTTCCCTTTAGTGAGTGCTACATGCATTGCTGATTTCTTAATTTTTAATTGAAGTATAATTGCTTTACATTGTTGTATTAGTTTTTGCTGCACAACAAAATGAATCGGCTATATGTATACATATATCCCTACCCTCTTGAGTCTCCTTCCCACCCACCCCAATCCCACCCCTCCAGGTCATCACAGAGCAGTGTGCTGAGGTCCCTGTGCTCCGCAACAGCTCCCCACTAGCTGTCTGTTTTCTACATGCAGCGCATATATGTCAATGCTGCTCTCCCAGTTCGTTCCACCCTCCCCTCCCCTGCCACAGCCACAAGTCCATTCTCTATGTCTGTGCCTCTTATTCCTGCCCTACTAATAGGTTCATCTGTACCATTTTTCTAGATTCCATATATATACCTTAATATACAATATTTGCTTTTCTCTTTTGGGCTTACTTCACTCTGTATGACAGATTCTAGGTCCAGCCACATGACTACAAATGATCCAATTTCATTCATTTTTATGGCTGAATATATATATATATATTTTTTTTATGGCTGAATATATATATATATATATATATATATACACACAATATCCCATTATATATGTATACCACAACTTCTTTATCCATCTCACTGCTGATGGACGTTTAGGTTGCTTCCATGCCCTGACTATTGTCAATTGTGCTGTGCTGCTAGTGTGGGGCCCCACTTTGCAGGTGGGAGAAAGGATATTACCTCGAAGATGTTGAAGGCAGTGAGAGTACGGCAGGTGTCAGTGACTTTGTGCCATTTCTTTTTCCTGCATAAAAACCCCATATCCCCGGGAGTGTCTGGAGGGCAAGGTTGGCTGCAGTAGGAATTGTCCACACAAGTGCCATGGCATTCACCTGAGGAAAGAAAAGGTGTCAGCATTGCATGGAGAGGTCTGGGCTCTGGACCACGTGGGCCAGTTACCACGGTGTCCACACAGTGAAGGCGCATCAGGTGTCTTTTCTTTGTAAAGCGCAGGACGATTGAAATAGATCAGAGGTCATCATCTATTTCAGTGACAACCTCCTATTATTTCCAACAAACTAGTATCCTGAACTCTAAGGCTTAAAATAGATAAAAATGGTACCATCCCAGATGAAGTGAGTAAGAGAGAAGAGCCCATGGTTCAGTCGACTAGCTCCCTCTCTTACCCATAGGAACCCCCTAAACATGCCTCATGCCTGCAGCTCCCAAGAACACAGTTTGGAAGCCAGCATGCCTGATATTCTCTAAGAAATTTCTCAGCTCCAATTCCTTTAAAAAGCTAAGAATAAAACCACATATGACCCAGCAATCCCACTTCTAGACATATACCCTGAGGAAACCAAAACTGAAAAAGACACATGTTCCCCAATGTTCAATGCAGCACTATTTACAATAGCTAGAACATGGAAGCAACCTAGATATCCCTCAACAGATGAGTGGATAAAGAAGCTGTGGTACATATACACAATGGAATATTACACAGCCATAAAAAGGAACACACTTGAGTCAGTGCTAATGAGGTGGGAGAACCTAGAGCCTATTATACAAAGTCAGAAAGAGAAAGATAAATATCATATACTGACACATATATATGGATCCTAAAAAGATGGTACTGATGAATTTATCTTCAGGGCAGCAATGGAGAAACAGAGATAGAGAACCAACCTATGGACATGGGGGGAGGGGAGAAGGGAGAGGATGAGATGCACGGAGAGGGTAACATGGAAACTTACAATACCATATGTGAAACAGACAGCCAGTGGGAATTTGCTGTATGACTCAGGGAACTCAAACTGGGGCTCTGTGACAATCTAGAAGGGTAGGATGGGGAGGGAGATGAGAGGAAGGTTCAGAAGGGAGGCGACATGTGTGTACCTATGGCTGATTCTTGTTGATGTATGACAGAAAACCACAAAATTCTGTAAAGTAATTATCCTTCAATTTAAAAAGAACAATAAATTTTAAAAAGTATTATACAAAAAAATAAATTTCTTAGCTCCAGAACTTTACAAGGAGTTATATCATCAACAGGGTCTCATAGACCGCCCCCCCCCCAATAGCCACTGCTCTATTTTGAGTTAGTTCAATCCAAAGGATTTATGGCAAAGAACTCTCAGACCAGGATGGAGCAAGAAGGGAGCAGGGGTCAAAGGTACAATTTAAGATGAGAAGAGTAAAAAAAAAAAGTCCAGCTACACACCATCGAGGTGTGCCATCTACCATGCCATGAGACAGAGGGCTGAGAAGAGCTCTGCCTTACGACAGATGAATAGGAACACACCCAACTGTTAGTAACTGCTGCCAACATACCGTGTGGCCTGGTAGACACCTGCTCCTTGTTCTTGTTGGCAGCCTAGGAAGGGAAAATTAAAATTCAGGTCAAAAGCACCCAGTGATTCACTTTCACCACATCTGAATCAGCTCTGATGCCAGCATGCCACTAAATCTAAGACCATGAATTTGTCACCACGGTCCCATTTCCCCTCAGCCTGAACAGATGTCTTTCCATGGCTATTCAGCAGGAGAATTCCTTCCACTCCAGGAAGAATGATCTGCTTTCTATCTAGGAAATACACCCTGGGCAGATGTGGACTTACTGGAAATTAATGAAGGTTACGCTGCAGAACCCCTTGCTTGCATGGGCCCCTTCTATGTGCTGAAAGAGTCCAGCAACATGTTCACGTGATCATTGTTGTTTAGCTGCTAATTTGTGTCCAACTCTTTGCAACTCCATGGACTGTAGCCCGCCAGGCTCCTCTGGCCATGGGATTTCCCAGGCAAGCATATTGGAGTGGGTTGCCATTTCCTTCTCCAGGGGATCTTCCTAACCCAGGGATCAAACCCACGTCTCCTTCATTGGCAGGCAGATTATTTACCACTGAGGCACCACGGAAGCTCCATCATTATCATATGTTTTATTAAATTTTCAGAAGCAAAATAGTTTAGCCATCATCTGTTCAGTTTTTTTTTTTTTTTTCCCCAACTCCCCCTCCTTTACATTCTCCCTTATTTTGGAGAGCACTCGAAGGATATAGCTGTTTTGGGTAGAAGTTGATTTGGGTATTTGTTTAGTTTGGCTTCAATAGCATATATTTATGAATTTTGCAGTCATATTTGCATTACAAAGAGGACATCAACATATAAGAGGCATTCGTTCTCAGAGTATTTACAATTAGTCATAGAACAAGAAAATCCTAAGTGCTCAAGATATCTTGCAACTAACACATGAAAAAAATTTGATTTCCCCAAGGCAATGGCACCCCACTCCAGTACTCCTGCCTGGAAAATCCCATGGACGGAGGAGCATGGAAGGCTGCAGTCCATGGAGTCGCTGAGGGTCGGACATGACTGAGCGACTTCACTTTCACTTTTCACTTTCAGGCACTGGAAAAGGAAATGGCAACCCACTCCAGTATTCTTGCCTGGAGAATCCCAGGGACGGGGGAGCCTGGTAGGCTGCTGTCTATGGGGTCACACAGAGTCGGACATGACTGAAATGACTTAGCAGCAGCAGCAGCAGCAGCAAGTTTGAAAACAGTCTTTCTTACATGTTTACATGATATTATTAACAATGAATTGAGAAGCTGAAAGGTTGGGTTTTTTTTGACTAGCCATAAGAACGAAAAAAAATCTGATCATCAATTTTAGAGGTAAACTGAATCATCTTTCTATTTTTGTTATAGAAAAAAACTACAAAATTATTGACATGTAAGTGTGCAGCCAAAAAATGTAGGAAGGAAATTTTGGCAGTTTATTTATAAAAATATTGTTATTAATTTATTACTGGAGGGACTGCCCTGAGGGACCAGTGGTGAAGACTCCATGCTTCCAACATGGGGGACACAGGGTTGACCTCTGGTCAGGAAACCGAGATCTCACATGCCACTCGGTGCCAACCAAATAAATAAATAAATAGATGCATGGAAGTGCAAGCATTTCAAGATGCCCTTAGCCCATCTTGAGTGGATCATGATCTCCAATGCACCATAATAAAGCACTTCAAAATGAACAATTCTGGATAACACTTGGCCCATTAAACAGACTCCAGTGAGGTCACATCCTGCTAGTCAGATAGGAGGGCAGAAGGCAATAGTATGCTATTTACAAAGAATTCTGGAAACTGTCTTCTTAAGTGAAGGAACTGATTCACTTCCAGTTAATCTGCCAAAGTCCACGTACACAAACCCACCTGATCTCTTCATTTCTAGGGTGGTATCCGATCTGGGCCGCTTAAGCTTCAGCTAGTAACCATCCACGGACAGAGCAGCTTGGCACGCTACAGTCCACGGGGTCGCAAAGAGTCAGACACAACTGAGCGACTAACACACGCACACATAACAACAATCCTCAGACTAATACTGTGAACAAGACACTTGTAAACCCGCTAAACCCTCAGAATTGCCTGAGAGAGGTTGGAAGACAGATAACGCCCCCCAAAAAGCTCAGCCCCCAGCAACTTGTAAATTGAGAAGAAAAAGATGGAACCTCTCTGGTAAGGTGAGTTCCTGATAATCAAGAAAACAAAGCCAGCCTCCCATGCTCAGCCTCCAAGTTCTGTCTTGTGGAAGAGTACGGATGAGGACATGAAGAGGAAATGGTACAGAGCTGTGGAGTTGGGTGCCTCCTAGAAAAGGCCTTTCTGAGGGGGTCTCTAATCTTTCCCAGAAACTGGGCTGTAACTCAGTATTAGAGGGAGGGGAGTCATGGAGAAATTTCCCATCCAGGGGCACATTACTCAGGGTGAATATTGTTTGGGAAATTCTAGAAAGAATTTTTTATTTAACTTTTTAGTTTATATTGGATTATAACTGATTAACCATGTTGCTATAGTTTCAGGTAAATAGCAAAGGGGCTCAGCCATACATACACATGTGTCCATTCTCCCCCAAACCCCCCCTCCTATCCAGGCTGCCACCTGACCAAGGTGCTCACTGCTCCTTCCTGCCCATTGGTGGTGTTCACCATCAGGCTTCTTGAAGGAGATGCCATTTTGGGTGGGACAGTGTTTCACGGTGCCGGGACCATTCCTAAGTCCAGCTCACTCAATGCCATTAGCCATCTCCCAGTCAAACTTGGAGACTTCCCTATAGTTCAGATGGTAAAGAATCTGCCTGTATTCCCTGGGTCAAGAAAATCCCCTGGAGAAGGAAATGACAACCCACTCCAGTATTCTTGCCTGGAGAACTCCATGGACAGAGGAGCTTAGCAAGCTACCATGGGGTCGCAAAGAGTCAGACATGACTTAACTAACACACACACAGTCAAGGTCACATTCCTCCCAGCCTCCACATTCTCAGGTGCCTTAAAGGAAGAGGAAGTACCCTGTTTACCAGCCGCTGAAAGATTCACCATCAAAGGATAGGGAAGAAGAGTGGATTACCCTTACCTCATTCAAAGCCCTTTGCATCTCAGGAAATTATGGAAAAAGCAGACGGGAAAATAACTGGCAGCTATTGGCTAAAATGGGTTTTGGTGGCCTGCAGTTGCAGTTTCTTCTGGTTGGAGCATTCTACCCTGTCTTCAGGCTTCCCTCATGGCTCAACTGGTAAAGAATCCGCCTGCAATGCAGGAGACCCCAGTTCGATTCCTGGGTCAGGAAGATCCCCTGGAGAAGAGATAGGCTACCCACTCCAGTGTCCTTGGGCTTCCCTTGTGGCTCACCTGGTAAAGAATCTGCCAGCAATGTGGGAGACCTGGGTTCGATCCCTGGGATCGCAAAGAGTCAGACACAACTGAGCGACTTTCACTTTCACCCCTTCTTCTACATACCCTTCAGCTCAGATGGGCTGGCTAACTCATGGGTTCTAGTTTCTATTTGGTCTCCCCACCGGTTCATCCTCCCACCTCCCTCTTCTCACCTGGCATAACGTCCTGCAGGACTCTGTGGCCAAAAGAAACACGAAGCCGTACAGCAAGAGCAAAAGCATCTGAGTCATCGTCTTCGGCAGTTGCCTTCCTGGCTATTAGAACAAACAAAAAGGCAAAATGTCTCCAATTGAAAGATTTCGATGTTCCATGCAGAACCAGTCAGCCTGAGACTGGGTTCTGTCCTTAGTGCTGTCTGCTTGGGCCCCTCTGCTCCAGAGGTGGAGGCCCCTGGTCTCCCTAGACCTTACCAGGATGCCGCAGGTGTGCTCACCAGCTGGCCCTGGAAGGTTCAGGCAATCGCTGTGATAACCTTCAAGTTCTGCTGTTGTCTTGCATGTAACACCTAGCATGGGAATCCCTTCAAAGGCATCTGCCTACTGGGGTGTGACATACCAGCCCATATTTGGGGAGCAGGAAGGATGGTACACTCTCTGGGTTAGGCAGGGCTGAGAAACCTGTGGGTGGCTCGAGTAGAAGGTGAGCTGGCATTTCCACATGCAAGCTCAGATTAGAAATAGCTTTTGAAGGAGAGTAAGCACCAGGCTTGACCTATGGTCCCTCATTTCCACCTAACTCTGGAGCTGTATTTTCATAGGTAGGTAGCAGCTTCTTCAAAACTGACCTTAGACATGCCCTGGTATTGTTATTTCTGCCAAAACTGATGTCAAAACTAAAATGATTTCTTAGCATCTAGAACTGTGCTGGATGCATGATGGGGACATAGAAAATTCCATAAGAAAGAGTAAAGGTGGGAGGGAGAGAAGGGAGACTAGAAGAACTGATAATTTGCATCAGAGTCCGTGCTTTATAGATATAAATTCTAATAACGTCAATATTTTTCATCCCTGAGTAAGATATTCTTTGAGAGGTGTTGACTGTTTCTTTGCTTTTAGATGGAAGGAGAAAACTTGGATGTTATCAACAAAGGCCAGGAGCTTTTGCAATGGTTAATACTAACTATTTGATCATTTTTTTGGTGAAAAAGAAATAGTCTTTATCCCAACCATGCATAATTCTATAAAAAACAATGCTATTATTTTAAAGACTAGGCAAATTACATTTTAAAATCATGTTTGCTGCATTGAAATAATTGTCTAGCTGAAGTTCACTGAAATCTAGTGATAATTTAAAATATTTTGCAGTGCCTGTTTCAGACTATCATTAACAGTTTTCCGAAGGTCTTGTAGTATTTTATTCTCCTTTAATTAAAAAGAATTCTTTTAATTGAGCTGCAGTTGGTTTACAATATTGTGTTAGTTTCAGATGTGCAGCAAAATGAGTCAGTTAAACACCCACACACGCACATATATATATATATATATTCTTTTTTCAAATTCTTTTCCTATTTAAATTGTTACATAGTAGTTCCCTGCGCTATCCAGTAGGTCCTTGTTGGTTATCCATTTTAAATTCAGCAGTGTGTACATGTCAATCCAAACTCCCTGACTATCCCTTCCCCCCCGCACCCCTACCCCTGCTTCCTCCTATATTTGTTCTCCAAGTCTGTGAGTCTGTTGTTTTGTAAACAAGTTCATTTGTATCAGTTTTTTTTTAGATTCCACATATTAGTGATATCATACTATTATCTGTCTTTCCCTGTCTGAGTTACTAAAAGTGATATATTTTAATCTGGACTTAAGGAAAATCCTTTTTCTTCCAGATTTGTTGACAGTTAGCCAAAGTCATGAGCTCTTCCTCTAGTTCCATGCAAGCAGAAAACTTAGAAGTAAAAGCATAGTGGCAAAACAGTAACAGGAATCCGATCTTTGACTACCCACTCCTCCCACCCAGCCTCCTTCCTTCCCTATTTTCAAAGAGTCAAGGTTTCTGATGGTCCAGACCTGCCTTCCCAGGTTTGCTCCACACCTTTCTGAAAGTCAGGAACAGCTGGAGAGGAATGCTTTCCTCTCAAACAGATGTTTAAAAATGTCGATTCCAGGGACTTACCTGGTGCTCCAGTGGCTAAGACTCACACTCACGATGCAGGAGGCCCAGTTTTGATCCCTGGTTGGGGAACTAGATCCCACCTGCCGAAGCTGAAGGTCCTGAGTGCTGCAACTAACGTCTGGCTCCGCTAAACTAATTAATTAATTTAAACAAGTGTTTATTCCATGCAGCTCAAGCCAAAAAAAAATTATTAAAGACATTTATTTCAGAAAAGGTTTATCTCTCCAGAATGTACAACATGAGAAAAGTCACTTCTTGAGATTCTCACCAAAAAAATTTCATGAAGCAATCACCTCAGCTCTGAAATTTCACACAGTGAAACATGCCAAATACAAAAGCGTGCTGGAATGCTTTTTATTAAGAAATGGCTCCCCTTTCCTTTATCCAAAATAAAAAAATAAAAAAACGCAAAAAACTCAGCAACATGAATGATTACAATAGCTAGATCTACAGAGATAACGTTTCAACGTAGAATGTTTTCTCATCCTCTGCTGGCCACTTTCTAAATATGACAAAAGTGCTTAACAATTTCATTTATGTCTTTTCTCAACAAACATAAGATGAGCTTCCTGTCTCCAAGCAATGCCCTAACAGAAATTAAACAATGGTGTCCTAAATAGAAATTAAACAATGACAGCAAGAATGACTACTTTCCGGGTCCCTTCAAGATCTCGGGAAGTCGCAGTCTAATGGCACTCTTGAAGCACCACCCATTGGGTGGCAACTTGGCTGGGGTTTGCTCCCTGAAGATCTCCGGACTCTTGAAGTCAAAGCAAGGCAAGTAGACATGAGAGGAAGTGTCCCCAAGTTTCAGATTCCGCAAAGCAATTCCCAAATTTGTTAGCAATTCAATTCTGAAATATTTCTTCCTATCTTTATGTCAAATTCCTCTATCCCCAAAGCCATAGGTTGAGTGACAAAGACTAAACAGGCAGAAAGAAAACACATGTGCTGCAAAACACACCCTGGCATGTGTTTTGTGTATGGCTCCATCGGAAACAAACATCTATTTAATTTAAACACACTCACACATACAGGGAAAGGCAATGGCACCCCCACTCCAGTACTCTTGCCTGGAAAATCCCATGGACGGAGGAGCCTGGTAGGCTGCAGTCCATGGGGTCGCTAAGAGTCGGGCACGACTGAGCGACTTCACTTTCGCTTTTCACTTTCATGCATTGGAGAAGGAAACGGCAACCCACTCCAGTGTTCTTGCCTGGAAAAATCCCAGAGACAGAGGAGCCTAGTGGGCTCCCATCTATGGGGTCGCACAGAGTTGGACACGAATGAAGCGACTTAGCAGCAGCAGCACACACACAAGTGATAGAGACCAGAGCAGTTCTATAGAGTGATTTGAGGGGGAAAATCTCTACTACTTTAACCCTTAAATCTTGACTAGGAAGAAAAGAAAGTATTGGAATAGCAATCATGGCAAACACAAGCAAGAGTCAAGAAAACTCCAGACATATTTAGATCAGACACCCAGGAGTATTTCAGTCACCAGCCTGGTCAGCTGAGTCTGCGGCTCCTACTTGCATAATTAGGTTTCGAGGTGAATTGCTGAGGCTTCTAGTGAGCTCCACAAAACACTATGTAAGTTCCCAGACAGACTGTGGGAACACATTTCAGATGATCTCAGGGGTGGAAGATTCCATAGCGTCTATCCTGTAGACATCATACTCTCACCCCTAGCCAATGACCAATCCCCTCCTCCTACCTAAATGCAGACACTATGAAAGGCAAGAGATTGGTAAAATAGATACTGTCTATTACTACGTGTCTGACACTATATTTACATTCACTCTTGTAATGCCTTTGGTTAGTTCTAAGTAACTGAGTGATTGCCACAATTTTTTTTTTTTTTTTTAAATTAAGGGGCTGAAAGTTGACCCTGGCTAACCTCATAGTTACTAAGTGGCATGCTGCTGCTGCTGCTGCTGCTAAGTCGCTTCAGTCGATTCCGACTCTGTGCGACCCCATAGACGGCAGCCCACTAGGCTCCTCTGCCCCTGGGATTTTCCAGGCGAGAATACTGGAGTAGGTCGCCATTGCCTTCTCCGACTAAGTGGCATAGCTAAGATTTCAACCCAGACCTGCAATTTTTTTCAGTATCTTTTCTGATATAAGAAAGAGCTGATCTTTGTATGGAGTTAATTCCTTCAGAACATTTCACACATAACTTTCACCTTGACCTCATAAAATTTTATGCGGTAAACAAAAAAGTTACCATTTTCCCTTTTTTATCAAAGAGGAAATTGTCCAGATAGCAGGCGGCTTTTCCAAGGTCATACCCCAAGTTATTGGAAGAACCAGATTCTTTTGACTCCTGATCAAGGGCTTTTAAAACTACAGCTATCTGTCCCGGTCCTCCTTCCTGTCCTCATTGGAGATGTAAAAGAACTGATCACTATCTCTATCTCTCAGTAAAAAAAAAAAATTATACACATAGATATAGAGAGACAGACAGAAACAGTGATTTCAGAGATAGATGATAGATAGAGAGATCTAGGTTTAAATAATCTTTTAGAAATATACAAACTAAGTAGAATTGCCCTCAGAACTCCTTCAGTCTTCATCCTGAGTCATCTCCATGTTGTGCCCAGATGTTCAGGATCTCATTTTGACTCCAGTCTAAAATCTCTGTCCTTGGACAAAGCTCCTTCCTTACTCTGAAGCAAACTTTGCCACACCAATAACCTCCTTTCTCGAATCTTAGCCATTTGGAATTCTTCTAACTGCCAAGAAGGAACTACCTTCAGTCAGATAGGCTGACTACCAATAATGCGAAAGTGAATATTAATGGCTTGTGATTTAATCATCCCAGGTAAGTGTACATTCTAACAGGAATTTCCCAGAGGCAACCTCTCCAACTTTGGCCACCTGATATGAAGAACCGACTCATTGGAAAAGACCCTGATCCTGGGAAAGATTGAAGGCAGGAGGAAAAGGGGACGACAGTGGATGAGATGGTTGGATGGCATCACCAACTCAATGGACATGAGTTTGAGCAAGTTCCAGGAGCTGGTGATGGATAGGGACGCCCTGCAGTCCATGGGGTCAAAAAGAGTCAGACACAACTGAGCGACTGAACTGAACTAAACCTCTCCAACAGTAGGAAGTAAAGGCCCCGAGCCTGGTCAATGGGCCAAATTCTTGGGCACAAGGATGCTCTATGATCCCAACCATACCCACAGAACTACCTCCTCTGATATGTTTATGTCAGTCCTCTGTTTTCTCCAGATGCCCAGTTTTTCAAACTTTCCATCAATTTCATTGGTTCCTCTGAGCCTTGGCAAGCTTCACTAACCTCCTTTTGAATTGCATGTTTTTCTCTTTATGCATGCAGATTTCAGGCCATGGTGAGTAATGAGTGACTCACACTGAAAGGTAAACAGCAAACAGGCACGAACATGGGTTGATGGCGTCCATGCAGGCACTTGGTAGAAGTGTACCCCAAGAACCGCCGGCCTCATGAGTCACCACAAAACCAAAGAGGGAATTTACTCTGACAGAGGCAGCTGAGATAAATTCAAGAGATCATAAACATATACAAAATTTGGAAAAGAAGCCTAAGTAACTAGGTAAACCCAAACTACTGTGGCACTGAAGCACTTCTGGGACTCCATCATATAGAAGTAACTTGAAGTACAGAAAAAAAAAACATGATTTTGTAAGTTTGCTGATCGTGCTTGGATAACATACAGTAGGTGGAGCTAATGGTAAAGAATCCGGCTGCCAGTGCAGGAGACGAGAGAGACCGGGGTCCCATCCCTGGGTTGGGGAGATCCCCTGGAGTAAGAAGTAGCAACCCACTGCAGTATTCTTCCCTGGAAAGTTACATGGACAGAGGAGCCCAGCAGGCTACATCCATGGGGTCACAAAGAGTCAGACACGACTGAGCGACTGCACACGTAACTGTCAAATAATAATACAGTGCATAGTAAATTCTGATCAATCTATATAAGGGAATATTGCACAAATATTAAAAATGTTTATGAAGAGCTTTGATAATATATTAGTATGAGGTAGCAGTGTTTTGTATATATACATATATAATTTTATAATAGTAATGGGAACGTCAGTCAATAGGGTGCAACAGTCTCATGAGTTATCTTCTTTGTGAACTTTAGCTCCATTTTATTTGACATTTGGTATTCTCTTATTTATACTGTGTATATATGAAAAGAGCTGTTCACAGCTCACACATATGGAAATCATGAATATTTTCTAATATAAATAGAAAGAGGAGAATGTTTCCAAACAGATCTTCAGAAACTAAAAAAAAAAATATATGGAGGGGCTTCCCTGGTGGTTCAGTGGGAAAGAATCCGCCTGCCAATGCAGGAGACACGAGCTTGCTCCCTGACCTGGGAAGATTCCGCATGCTGCAGAGAAGCTCAGCCTGTGTGCCACAGCCATTGAGCCTGTGCTCTAGAGCCGGGGGAGCTGCAACTCCTGAGCCCACAAGCTGCAACTACTGACGTCCTCTCGCCCTGGAGCTGGCGCCCCTCAACAAGAGAAAACACCGCACTGAGAAGCCTGAGCACTGCAACAGAGTAGCCCTCGCAGCAACGAAGACCCAGCACAGCCAAAAATTAAATTAAAGATAAATAAAACTATTTTTTTTAATAGTGAGGAGTTTAAAAAAAAAAAAAAAAAAAACCCAATATGGAAACAAGCATCACCTAACTCCTAAACCTGAAACGATATGTCCGTCCTGTTCAGCTCTGAGTTCCAGAAAAGAGACACTGCTTCTCCTGTGGTCCCTTAGCTGTCACATTCTTTCTTGTTCTCTGTGCCTTTTCTCTATGTTCACTTAGGTCTTGCTGGAATGTATCTTCTCAAACTTCTGTAATGAAGATCTTTGAGTGGTGAATCGTCTTAATCTTTCCTTCCTGAAGATTCCTGGGGTGAGGACTGGTCTGCCCAGCTTGGGTCAGCTGCCTTTCCCTAATCCAATCAGCTGTGGCCAGGCCCATCTTTCAGCTCCATGTGCAGTAAACACGGAAGACGTAGGCAGTTTCTAGAAAAGTGTGGGTGGGGTGAGGGTTTATCTAGGCAAAATGATTAATAATGTAATAATAATAATAGGTGTCCAATGTATTCCTCCAACAGAAATGCAAATTGAGTCCTCAACTGATGCACCTGAGAATATCTGTTGATAAGCCAAAGCCATTATTTCCTATTTTAGCTATTGTTCAAATTGTGTCATTGTTTTCAAAACACTCACTCTCTTCTAGAGAAGCTGAAAGAGACAGCAGCCCACGCCAGTAATTTTCAACTTTACACATTAGGATTCCCAGAGAAGCTTTATTTATTTATTTTAATTGCCAGCGTCTGGATCCTACCCCAGAACCACTGAATCAGAATTTCTGACAGTAAGGCTCAAACACTAATATTTTCCCCAAAACTTTTTATTTTGAATAATTTCATTAGTACTGAAAAGTTGAAAGAATAGTACAGTGAAAACCTACATATCCTTCACTTAGATTGCACTAATTATTAACATTTAGGGGTGCGTGGGTTTTTTTTAACTCCCCAGCTGATGTTAGTATGATGGGATGGAGAACACCCCTAACTATAAAACAAAAAAGAGCACAAAATGAAGTAGATACACCAAGAAAGATAAAGATTAAAAATGGCATCCTGGCGACACTCAAGATCCTGTATTTCATACCTGGGGTTCTATGAGCCACCTTAGTATCATCATCATAAAATCACCTTCAGGGCTTAAAGTAGCATGACATAGGAGTTTGTTTATTGCTATCAAAAGAGTCAGGAATAATATTCAGAGGCAATAAAATTCTATAACCTCATCCCTAAATTAGCAACAACAACAGAGGGTTTATTGACTTGAAAGATCAAGATTACATTAAGAGGAATGTACTTTTTCTTACCAACCCAAGAATTGAACAAGGGTCTCCTGCATGGCAGGCAGATTCTATACCATCGGAGCCATCAGAGAAAGACCTTTTAAAAACCAGAAGCTGTGTATTCCCAAGAGAGTGGGATTAAAGATAATTAGACCACAGGCTATGGTTTTGTAGAAGCAGCAACCCCTAAGGTAGCCAGTTGGTGAATCACGTCAAACCTTGCACATGCCAGGTTCCATCTGAAAGGGGAGGTGTGGGGAGGAGGAGGAGAGGGAGGGGAATGGTGTGTCCCCGAGGTGACAAGTATTATATCATATCATTGATGTGGTTTAGAATCACCAAAACCTGATAATAAAAGTAGACTGAATCTAAGTTCTATTATTCTTTTCAGACATATTTAAAAATATGATTGTCTATGGATACTGCATCCCATTATTGGCTGGACCCGGGCCAACCACTTCTATTCCCAACCCCTGTGCCTCTGCACCCATGTTCAATTTTAGAAAGATCAGGCGGTCACCAAGTTTGGAGCTGTCCCCTGATTACCTCATATTCGAATGACAGCCTTGGTTTCTGTTTACAAAATATCATTTATTTTGCAAAAAGACAATGAAGCTGTAACTCGATATCATGCAAATACTGTTGGAAAGGGGTTTAGGTCTGTATGACCTTAAGATATCTCTAAAGACAGAAAATAGTTTTTGCTGTCTTTTAAGTTTTGCAGGGTTTTTTTTTTTGTTTTTTGTTTTTTTTTGTCTTTATTGAATTTGTTACAATATGGCTTCTGTTTTATGTTTTGGTTTTTTGGCCTCAGACATGTGCAATCTTAGTTCCCTGACCAGGGATAACCTTCACCCCCTGCATTGGAAGGCAAAGTTTTAACCACTGGATCACCAGGGAAGTCCCAGTTTTACAGTTTTTAAAGTTAAACATTTGCCCAGAAATGTACCTGAAATCATTCCTGTGAGCTACAAATAAACAGATTTTTCCAAACTGTAAAAGTATGAATGAACTTTCTAGGAGAAAATTTAATAAACCCAAATAATGTGAGGTCTAGTCAAGCCTCATTCTTTAATTGGCAAGTTTACTTTAGAGGGGAAAACTCATTTTGTCAAAATTCAAAGGGAAAAAAAGTTTTTAAGCAGAACTAAACTTTCAAAATTCATACTCGACAAATACAAAGAATCCTTCAGAAAAAGGAAAGAATCAAATTAAGCACCAAGTTCAACAATATTTTAAGGAGGAACATGAAAATCAATGGACGTGGAGATGTTTGGGTGTCTACCACCTCTCCTCGACCCGCCATGCAAAGAACACAAGGCAAGAGAAATCTACCCAAACTTTGTATTCCTCCTGAGAAAGTCTGATCTCAGGAAAACAGTGTTTAGGATCAGGAATTCTTATTGCCATAGGTTAGTCATTAGAAGTGCAGGATTTTTGTGTGTAAGGGTGTAAAATGATTCCTCTGTATTCAAGGAGACGTTAAGGCTGGTGATGACTTGATAATAAGCCAAAATTATAGACAAAACATTACAAAGTGTGATGAGGGAAAATCATGATTTTAAAAAAGTTAATTAGCTTCTGTATCTGTACTTAATTACTGTCAAGTCATCAAAGAAAACTTCCTTTAAAGTTTCTAGTTTCCTGGACTCTATTTGCATGGGATCAGAGAAGTGGAGAGTAATACATGAAAACAAAAATATTTTCCTACCAGATTAGTGCTCTTATTGAATTATGCCAAGTGCCCCTAGGTTACCAAATTCCTTTTTAAGACTAACTCCCTGTATACATTATTAATGAAAGTCCACACTACACAGCCTCATTGGTTGCTCATCTCTGAAATTCTCCAAAGGAAGGGCTTGGACTGAGAAGGTCATGGGGCTACTCACTGTGGCTAGCCAACGACACGGGCAAATTTGTCACTGGCAAATTCGACCTACTCCCGGCAGCTGGAGACGCAGGTGTCAAAGACTTCCCTTTGCCATATCTCACAGCAAACCAGCAAGCTGGGCTCCTGTATCTCTGAGCAGTCAATTTAGCCCTGAATGGTGGCTCCCCTGGCTAGACAGTCAGACTGGGCTCTGCCTGACAGGCAACCAGCCCCATATGCCCTGCAGCCTAACAGGCAAGTCCTGCTTGGGAGTAGCCCTTGCCGTGGGAGGGGCAGCGTGGAGGAGAATAGATGAGTCATACACTAGGTGAACACACGCAGACTCTCACAAAAGGCCAAGGCTTCTCTTTCTGGCAAAGGATCCGGGACTATAGAGATGGCACAAGATTTGTGGTATTAGGACACAGCTACTAACATCCTCACGCATCTGCCTAAGCCTGAAAATGGGATACAGGAAACACAAACGTCTGTGCTTGGAACTCTGTCTTGGGTTGGCTTTCTGGTCACAAAGATTGTGGTTGTATGGTTCACTAATTGTCTCTGGATGTCCCTAGTTCAGGTACAAGGTGGCACTGCCATTCCCAACCTCCTTGTAGTTGGATGGGGCCATACAAGTTGTTCTGCCATGGGGACCAGCAATTTAAAATGGTAGCCACTCCATCCTGAGTAACAAGTATGGGGCCTGCTGACCTGTGATGGGCATGAGTAAAAGTTGACGATTATTTCTAGTTGCTGAAATTTGTGGGCTATTTGTTACTTCAGCATAACTTAGCCTCTACTGATAGATACAAGGACCAAGGCTCTTGGAAGATGACATAGATAGTTATACATCTTTCTAACTTTGAAACCCTCACAAATCTTTTTCAAATTTTTTTTTAGCATTTATGGACTTTTTAGCTCTCCCAAGTCCATGTTCAAAAACCACACTCACATTTATCTAAGATGTGGCATTTTTTAAAATCTGTATTAAAGGGTTCTTGTAACACAGAAAGAGGCACTTATTTTTAATCCCAGAGATCCCTCATCCTCATTTTGCTTTCTGGATCTTCTTTTGCTCTGGATCTTCTAGGGAAAGAAGTCTGAGAATCCCCTTTGGGGCCAAAACCCACTCAAGTTCCACCAGCAGATGGGAAAATTCAGTATTTTCATTGTATATGTACCATACACCCGAACGTCCCCTATATTAGTGGATATATGTAAATTATGTAAATTTCACCGCTGACCTCTCAGAGCTCACCGTCTTGTTGGGGAAAAAAAAAAGAAACATAGATGTGAGACTTCCCTGGGCTAGTTGGGGAACTAGATCCCACATACCTTGGAGCAACTAATGCTGTGTGCCACAGCTACTGAGCCCGAGTGCCCTAGAGCTGTGCTTCACGACAAGAGAAGCCACTGCAATGAGAAGCCTGTGCACCTGCTCGCCACAACTAGAGAAAGCAACTAAGCACAGCAACTAAGACCCAGCACCCTTAATCAATCAATCAATAAGAGAAACATAAATGTGGAAAATGCATAAGACCAAAGCAAGGATGGGTTGATGAAGACTGGTCCAGGGTCACTTGATGCAGCCTGCAGGCCTGGAAGGGCACCTCCAGTTTATAGTGTTGGCAAAGTTGTGGCAACAGGAGAAACTGAAGCTCATAGTTCATATGCTGGGTTAACTTTTCTTGAGCATCTACTAGAGACATAGAATATGAAAGATAGAGGTGTTCTTGGGGATCATCCAAGCCCAACCTCATACTGCCCACAGGAGAAAACCAGTTCAGCTATTTCTACCAGGGACTCTCAACTTTGGAAAAGGCAAGTCTTGGCCTAAACTAAATAAAGCAGAGCTCACCAGCATGGCTTGAATCTCATCACCAGTTTCTCCCTGACTCATACATGGCACACTGGTTGAAGCTTTTCATTATGTTGTTCCAAGTCTCCAAAACGCCAAACCCACTGTCTCTTTCTTGAGGAAGTCTCCACAGCTTAAAGTGAAACTGAGTGCCCTCCTTTTGCATATAATTACCTTATCATGGCTTTTGTAATGTTGGGATTGGAATCTTCCCATCTGAAGTCATCTTCACCAGGGTTGCGACCTAACCTGTCTTGTTCGTTTCGCTCTTGCTTACAAACTGTGTCACATTCCTTTTCCTTTCCATTGGTCTCTCCTGCCACCTGAAAGGCCTCCACCCATCTCCACCCAGAGCTTCACCTGGTGACTCATTCTTATCCTCAAGTGTCTACTCCACTTTTAGACCATCCGCCACCAGCTAACCTGGCCCAGGTCCCCCTCTGCACCACCAAGATATGTGGTACACAAGATTGGCACCACTTCATCATTTAGGTTTTGGCTCAAATGTCATTTCAGAGTGGCATCCTCTGATTTGGTAGCCATTATTTACCTAGCCAAGGTCATTCTGTCTTCTTTCTTGCCAAAAATCTAGACTTGATGACTCATCATTATTTTGAACCAACAGGTGACAGTACAAGTCCTCTTACTGATCACTGAATTAGATGTAGATGGATGCCATTTGTATTCAGTGAGGTTTAGTGGGAAGTCTGCTGGGGGATAAGGGAACTTCTAGGAAGGATTTCTCCTGATAAAATGAGAGAGCTACACTAGGGGGGAAATTTATCTTGCCCCTCTTCATCTACCCTTTTCTCCCTTCTGGCTTTGGCAGCTGTAAGAGGATGTAACATCTGTAGCTATAGAAGTCATCTTGCAACTGAAAGGGAAATGTCAATATATTGAAGATGGGGAAATAGAAAAATTGAAAAAGTCTTGGTCCTTAATGATACCACTAACTTACTGAACCCACCCTGGGATTGAAAACTTCTGGACTTTTTTGATAAATAATTAGTGCTCCCAGGATTGATATGATCATAAGATTTTCTACTTTATGTTGTCAGAGTAGCTTCACTGATACTCTAGTACCCTCCCCAAAGCAGCACCCCAGTCATTGTCTATGATATTCCATGTATTTTCTTCATACATATCACCAGTGCAAATTATCATGCTTATTGAAATATTGGTTGGTTTTCTTCCCCCACTAGAAAGTAAACACCATGGAGGCAGGAGCCTGTCCAATTTTATCACTGCTGTATTTTCAGCACATAGAACAGTTGCTGGTGTCTTGTAGTAGCTCAATAAATGTGTTACTCAAGTGATTGGATGAATAAATACCTCTGGTGACAACTCTTTGATACTTAACTATCTCTCATGGCAGATTGTGAGCTCTGTTAGATCAGAGACCTAGATTTAATTATTTTTATCCCCCCACCGCCAAACTAACAGACTGCTTGGCATACAGTAGGTAATTAATAACTATCTGATGGATAGAGAATATGCACTCTGGGACCTTCCTTCAATAACCATGCCTCCATTTAGGACACAGCTCCTGAGAATCTCATATTGGACACCTTGGTGAAGGAATTCTGAACTGTCATCTCAGGACAGTTTCGCTTACAAGAGAATTTTCTGAGAGTCTTAACCTGGCATAAAATCCTTGAGATTGGACTCATAGACCAAACTTCTGATGAAGTACTTCCAGTAATCAAGAGCTGATCCCCTCAGAAGACAGTGCTTACAATCACATCGCAATTGTATTATTCCCTGGGTGGACTCAAATAGGTCTCTTTGTGACTGACAACTATTGTCTTGTCTTTGAAATCCTGAACACCTGCATGCAAGCAGCTGAACCTGGCAGAAATGGAATTACCATATTTCAGTGACTCTAAGATGCTATTGATTGAAAGATGCGGTGACTTTATGGACAGCTCAGAAATAATACAGGTAACTAAACTCTAAATCAGTGCCAGGAAACCATGGAAAAATACCAGAGGGTATTTCAATTTCAGAAGTGCATCTTAGAATTGGTAAAATACAAAATGTATTTATAACTTTAGAGTAATGTACACAGAATTCCACAGCCCCTCCAGAGGTTGATCAATTTTTCTATGATTCCTCCTGAAACTTAATGATATATACTCGTTCTCTTCAAACCATGGAGGTAACTTCCCCCGCCAGTCCTCACATTACCAACCTCATCTCACATTTCACAGAGAAAGTAAAACCAGGAGATGAGACTCCATCCACCTCTCACTTGCAAACCCTCAAACCCACCATCGCACACCCCCCAGCTGCTCTTCCTTGCCTCCTGTCTTGTTAGAAGAAGCCCCTGTCTTCCTGTCAACACTTGTCTCTTCCCAGGAGCTCTGGCCTGTCTCTTCAGCTCTTCTCCAGGGTGACGTTCTGTTAGATTTCCTACTTCCTGCCTCATCAAGCTCTCCCTCTGTGATGGATCATCCCATTAACCTTCACATATAACAAGTCTCTTCTTTCCTAAAAAACCAAAAACTAGTTTCCCATTCTCCTACTCACTCCGCCCCACCACTTCCTTCTTAGCCAAGTTTCTCCTGTGAACTTTCCACAGCTAGCTGTGTCTCCTTCCTCATACGCAGTTCTCTTTCAGTCCTGTTTGCTCCTTCAGGCCACTGCAGCCAGCTGTACACGGGCCACCAGTGCTTGCTCTCCACCTTCGTGAACCTGCGTGTTAACTCTCTGCTCTCTTCTCGCTTGCTCTCTCGCTGCTGCTGCTGCTGCTGCTAAGTCGTTTCAGTCGTGTCCGACTCTGTGCAACCCCATAGACAGCAGCCTACCAGGCTCCTCCATCCCTGGGATTCTCCAGGCAAGAACACTGGAGTGGGTTGCCATTTCCTTCTCCAATGCATGAAAGTGAAAAGTGAAAGTGAAGTCACTCAGTCGTGTCTGACTCTCCATGACCCCATGAACTGCAGCCTACCAGGCTCCTCCATCCATGGGAGTTTCCAGGCAAGAGTACTGGAGTGGGGTGCCATTGCCTTCTCCCACTTGCTCTCTTGGTAGCTCTCAACTCAGGGGACCACTTCTCCCTTGATAGAAACATCATTTTTTTTTCCTCTTTCTTTCTTGCTTTTTAAATTTTGAAAGTATGTTAATGCATTTACAAGAGACTTGGAAAACACAGAACAGATTTGCATAGTTCTACTATATTTTACCCCTTTTTAAGCAAATAAATGAAGATTTTTAGTTGAGTTTCAATATCAAACTCTCAAAAACCAATAGAATGAATATCAGAAAAGTAGAAGGAAATAGTCGACCCGAATAGTATCATAAACCAATTCAACATAATTAAGATTTACACAACCTTCACACAACAGTAGGGTACAAATTAGATTCACGTTCCCATAGACTGTAAACTAGGAGACACTGGAAAATACCCAGGGACGTGAAACAAGGTGCAAAACCTTCATGATCTAGAGGTATTGAAATCATACAGGGTCTGTTCACTTATCACTATAGAACTGTTTAGAAATCAATCAAAAACTATTTGAAAATAAGCCACACATTTTTAAGTCCAATGAAACACCATTATTTTTGTTTTGTAGCTAATCTTTATTTTATTTTGTTTCATTTGGGTATAGTTGGCATAATATTGTGTTAGATTCTGGTGCACAGCAAAGTGATTCAGTTATTCATTTCTTTGACCATTGTCTCCAAATAAGTCCCTTCATCCTTCCACCTACCAACCCTTTAATCTTAAATTGTTGCACCTTTCTTCTTTCTCTTGGTTCATTTGTTTCAGTGTGTAATCATCTGCATGCATGCCTGCTGTGTGCTCAGTCGTATCAGGTTCTTCATGACCCCATAGACTGTAGCCTGCCAGGCTCCTCTGTCCGTGGAATTTTCCAGGCATGAATACCAGTCTGGGTAGCCATTTGCTACTCCAGGGGATCTTCCCGACCCAGGGATTGAACTCACATCTCTTGCATCTTCTCGACTGGCAGGCAGATTCTTTACCTGCGTCACCTAGGAAGTCGCATAATTATCTACATATTTATTTATTTGGAAGTTGTCTGTCTTTCCCTCCTCCTCAGGAAAACAAGAGCTGGGCACACACAGTAAGTGTTTGGTTTTGAATACATTTGATAGCCACAGTTACTGCAACCATCCTTGAAAGTACAGGGCTTCACATTCATATCAATCCCTGGTAACTTTCTTCTCCCTTTTGGGGGTGGAAGAAGAGGGAAGAGGGAAGGGGGATAAGAGTTGCCACAGGACTGATACTTGAAGTAAAGCTTCTGAGATTTTTTAATTTTTCAAAATGAAAAGAACTTAAGCGTTACTAGATCCAAGATTCTTGGAAAGATAGAAATCTGAAACACAGATGGCAGCGGCGGGCTGGCACACTAAGCACGGCCGAGAGCTACCCCACATCCGAAGTCAGGGACAGTGGCCCAGAGTGCCAGGCTGCGATGGCACAGGAACGGCCGGAAGGAGCCACCCCACGTCCGAGGTCAGTGGTGGCCGGGAGGAGACTCCCCGCATCTGAGGTCAGTGGCGGCCGGGAGGAGACACCCCGCGTCCGAGGTCAGGGGCAGCAGAGAGAAGCCACCTCGCGCCCGAGGCCAGGGGCGGTGACCCTGAGGAGCCACCCCGAGCCCGAGGCCAGGGCCTGCGGCCAGGAGGAGCAACCCGAGGAGCGGTGGCTGAGCAGGCACAGGAGGGCCTAGAGGAGCTCTCCCACGTTGAAGGTCAGGAATGGCGGCGGTAAGGAGATACCCCACCCCAAGGTAAGAGAAACCCAAGTAAGATGGTAGGTGCTGCAAGAGGGCATCAGAGGGCAGACACACTGAAACCATACTCACAGAAAACTAGTCAATCTAATCACACTAGGACCACAGCCTTGTCTAACTCAATGAAACCAAGCCATGCCTGCGCTGCAGGGCAACCCAAAACAGGTGGGTCATGGTGGAGAGGTCTGGCAGAATGTGGTCCACTGCAGAAGGGAATGGCAAGCCACTTCAGTATTCTTGCCTTGAGAACCCCATGAACAGTAGGAAAAGGCAAAATGATAGGATACCGAAAGAGGAACTCCCCAGGTCATTAGGTGCCCAATATGCTACTGGAGATCAGTGGAGAAATAACTCCAGAAAGAGTGAAGGGATGGAGCCAAAGCAAAAACAATACCCAGCTGTGGATGTGACTGGTGATAGAAGCAAGATCTGATGCTGTAAAGAGCAATATTGCATAGGATCCTGGAATGTCAGGTCCATGAATCAAGGCAAATTGGAAGTGGTCAAACAAGAGATGGCAAGAGTAAACGTCGACATTCTAGGAATCAGCGAACTAAAATGGACTGGAATGGGTGAATTTAACTCAGATGACCATTATATCTACTACTGCGGGCAGGAATCCCTCAGAAGAAATGGAGTAGCCATCACGGTCAACAAAAGAGTCTGAAATGCAGAACTTGGATGCAATCTCAAAAACGACAGAATGATCTCTGTTCATCTCTAAGGCAAACCATTCAATATCACAGTTATCCAAGTCTATGCCCCAAACAGTAACGCTGAAGAAACTGAAGTTGAACAGTTTTATGAAAACCTACAAGACCTTTTAAAACTAACACCCAAAAAAGATATCCTTTTCATTATAGGGGACTGGAATGCAAAAATAGGAAGTCAAGAAACACCTGGAGTAATAGGGAAATTTGGCCTTGGAATGCAGAATGAAGCAGGGCAAAAACTAATAGAATTTTGCCAAGAAAATGCACTGGTCATAGCAAACACCCTCTTCCAACAACACAAGAGAAGATTCTACACATGGACATCACCAGATGGTCAACACCGAAATCAGAATGATTATATTCTTTGCAGCCAAAGATGGAGAAGCTCTATACAGTCAACAAAAACAAGACCAGGAGCTGACTGTGGCTCAGATCATGAATTCCTTATTACCAGATTCAGACTCAAATTGAAGAAAATAGGGAAAACCGCTAGACCATTCAGGTATGACCTAAATCAAATCCCTTATGATTATACAGTGGAAGTGAGAAATAGATTTAAGGGCCTAGATCTGATAGATAGAGTGCCTGATGAACTATGGAATGAGGTTCATGACATTGTACAGGAGACAGGGATCAAGACCATCCCCATGGAAAAGAAATGCAAAAAAGCAAAATGGCTGTCTGGGGAGGCCTTACAAATAGCTGTGAAAAGAAGAGAGGCAAAAAGCAAAGGAGACAAGGAAAGATATTCCCATCTGAACACAGAGTTCCAAAGAATAGCAAGAAGAGATAAGAAAGCCTTCTTCATCGATCAATGCAAAGAAATAGAGGAAGAAAACAGAATGGGAAGGACTAGAGATCTCTTCAAGAAAATTAGAGATACCAAGGGAACATTTCATGCAAAGATGGGCTCAGTAAACGACAGAAATGGTATGGACCTAACAGAAGCAGAAGATATTAAGAAGAGGTGGCAAGAATACACAGAAGAACTGTACAAAAAAGATCTTCACGACCCAGATAATCATGATGATGTGATCACCAATCTAGAGCCAGACATCTTGGAATGTGAAGTCAAGTGGGCCTTAGAAAGCATCACTACGAACAAAGCTAGTGGAGGTGATGGAATTCCAGTTGAGCGATTTCAAATCCTGAAAGATGATGCTGTGAAAGTGCTGCACTCAATATGCCAGCAGATTTGGAAAACTCAGCAGTGGCCACAGGACTGGAAAAGGTCACTTTTCATTCCAGTTCCAAAGAAAGGCAATGCCAAAGAATGCTCAAACTACCACACAATTGCGCTCATCTCACATGGTAGTAAAGTAATGCTCAAAATTCTCCAAGCCAGGCTTCAGCAGTACGTGAACTGTGAACTCCCTGATGTTCAAGCTGGTTTTAGAAAAGGCAGAGGAACCAGAGATCAAACTGCCAACATCCGCTGGATCATGGAAAAAGCAAGAGAGTTCCAGAAAAACATCTATTTCTGCTTTATTGACTATGCCAAAGCCTTTGACTGTGTGGATCACAATAAAGTGTGGGAAATTCTGAAAGAGATGGGAATACCAGACCACCTGACCTGCCTCTTGAGAAATCTGGATGCAGGTCAGGAAGCAATAGTTAGAATTGGACATGGAACAACAGACTGGTTCCAAATAGGAAAAGGAGTACGTCAAGGCTGTATATTGTCACCCTGCTTATTTAACTTGCATGCAGAGTACATCATGAGAAACGCTGGACTGGAAGAAACACAAGCTGGAATCAAGATTGCTGGGAGAAATATCAATAACCTCAGATATGCAGATGACACCACCCTTATGGCAGAAACTGAATCGGAGCTAAAAAGCCTCTTGATGAAAGTGAAAGAGGAGAGCGAAAAAGTTGGCTTAAAGCTCAACATTCAGAAAACTAAGATCATGGCATCCAGTCCCATCACTTCATGGGAAATAGATGGGGAAACAATGGAAACAGTGTCAGACTTTATTTTTTTGGGCTCCAAAATCACTGCAGATGGTGACTTCAGCCATGAAATTAAAAGACTTACTCCTTGGAAGATAAGTGATGACCAACCTAGATAGTATATTGAAAAGCAGAGACATTACTTTGTCGACTAAGGTCCGTGGTCATGTATGGATGTGAGAGTTGGACTGTGAAGAAGGCTGAGCCCCGAAGAACTGATGCTTTTGCACTGTGGTGTTGGAGAAGACTCTTGGGAGTCCCTTGGACTGCAAGGAGATCCAACCAGTCCATTCTGAATGAGATCAGCCCTGGGATTTCTTTGGAAGGAATGATGCTAAAGCTGAAGCTCCAGTACTTTGGCCACCTCATGCAAAGAGTTGACTCATTGGAAAAGACTCTGATTCTGGGAAGGATTGGGGGCAGGAGGAGAAAGGGACGACCAAGGATGAGATGGCTGGATGGCATCAGGGACTCAGTGGACATCAGTCTGAGTGAACTCCGGGAGATGGTGATGGACAGGAAGGCCTGGCGTGCTGCGATTCATGGGGTCGCAAAGAGTCAGACACGACTGAGCAACTGAGCTGAACTGAACTGAACTGAACAAAATGTAAAGGTAAATTGGTATGGAAAAGTGGCCTCATTTCTGACATGTTACAATAACACTTTTGTTTCATAGCTTAGAGCAACATTTCACTTTTGACAACTGCTCAAAACACCACTAGAAAACTCCATTGGTCAAGCAACTCTAAGTCCATTACACCTTTTATACATAGTAAGAGTATACCACCGTGATGGCCTTCATAAGTTTCAAAAGAAGGAGTCAGGGGAGAATATGTAAAGGGTTGTTAGGTCTTTAAAAACACTGGGGAACTGGTGGGTTGGGCAGAGTTTGTGTGTGATGGCTTGGCTAGGTGTTTAAGACCAAGGTCTTCAGCAAGTCTCAAAGAGCAAGAGGTTACTGTTGATAATAAGCTCTTTTACATAGTCCAGAGCTTATCTTCCAGGAATTAACATTTCCTGGAGAGCAAGGTCTCAATCTATTTTTGCATATTTTCTGAGTTATTTCACACTGAGACAGGAAAGAATGCTCCTTTCCAGTATTGTTTAACACAGGAAAATACACTGAATTCTCAGCCATCACAAAATCTTACTTGTAAATTTTTAATACCCACCCTCCCACTTTTCACTTACAAGCCCTCTTCTTTGCCCACCCCTCATCTTTCCTCAACTCCATTATTTAAGTGGTCAATATTCTCACTTCCGATCTTAATCATTAAATAGGATTTTAGGCTCAAATTTGATCGTCAGGCGACCTTGTAGTGCCCTTCCAGTGTTATTCTCTATCCCAGAATTAGCCAGCTGGCTAACCCTGAGTCTCGTTGCTGGAACAGACTGTGATGTTGAATGTCTCCCAGGGGCAAAGTGTTTCCTTTTCACTGTATTCATCTATTTACCTCAAGCCACTTCCCTGCTTTCTTTTATGAAGGACTGTCCTTTCAGGTGTGTTCCTGTCTTTGACGAAAATAACTAATAAACAGTCTATAATAGGAATAGAAAAGAATTTTATTTGAGCCAAACTGAAGACTATAGTCCAGGAGACACAGATTCAAGAAACACTTGAATTTTGTCCCACTTGAATTGTGTTCCAAAAAAGGTGGCGATGGGGATAGGAGGTATGCATAGGCAAAAAGCCCTCAAAGTTATATAAATAGTTTGTCAAGAATTATGATTGGAGCCAGCTAGGTGCTTGTTAAGTAAGCGTTGTTGGTGTCCAGAATGGTTGCATAGTTACAAGAAAAGAGCTTGAGAACCATGAGGCTTCCCTGGTAACTCTGTTGGTAAAGAATCCACGTGCAATGCAGGAGAGCTGGTTTGATTCCTGGGTTGGGAAGATCCACTGGAGAAGGGATAGGCTACCCACTCCAGGATTCTTGGGCTTCCCTGGTGGTTCAGCTGGTAAAGAATCCACCTGCAATGCGGAATCCTAGGTTCGATCCTTGGGTTAGGAAGATCCCCCAGAGAAGGGAACGGCTACCCACTCCGGTATTCTAGCCTGGAGAATTCCATGGACTGTATAGTCCATGGGGTTGTAAAGAGTCAGACACAACTGAGCAGCTTTCACTTTCACTTCACCTTGAGACCACAAGTTTGCACTGACGGCTGCTAGCGGACATTGTTTTGAAAACGGCTGGTGGTGTCCTTGAGTCTGATACAGTTCAGAAAATTTAAGTTCTCAGTGATGCAGGAATGTGTCTGAAATCATATGTACAATGGCCATGCGGCTCCATTTTGCCTGAACCAGTTAGTCCATTTTGATTTCTCAGTGTGTTCTCTTCTTGACTGGTTAAAGTTGCTGTACGATCCATATCTGACAGGCAGTGTGACAGGCTGTTCTACTTAACATAAAATTCAAGTCAAATCATGGCTGAGCCAGAATGACTTCCCCATACCTCAATCTGTGAATATTTCTTTCTTCACGTGTGGCTTAATATTTACTGGTCACTCCAATTCATTTCACTTACAGATGCAGACCCCAGCACCCTTATTCAGTGTGATGCTGTTGTTCTGCTGGGGTTCTGTGGATTTTGGTCTCAGGTGGAAACCTCTAGACACACCTACTTCCCTGCTTTAAGGAGTTGGTGACCTTGCAGGTGGACACCATTGACTGTAGAAGTCTTCTCCAAGCTTAGACAACAGTAACCCTCTAAAGAGGAGAAATCACCATCTGTTCATGTACGTAGCACCAAGGACAGGAAGGGATAACACGAAACACACATTAGAACAGCTCTTAAAATTCAAGTTTTTAATTTTTTGTTAAAAAAATAGATCCAAAGATGTGATGACATCTACTTAAGTTCCTTGAGATGGAAAAAGCAAGCTCAGATTAGAATCCAAATTTCAACTCCTATCTCTTCATTCAAGAATGGGGGAGGGGGGAGGGAGGAATTGGGGGGAACTACTCAGCAGTGAATGAAAACACTGAAATGCAACCTTTCCTTTGCTCTTTGTATTGCCTGTAGATGCTTGCTGGCAAAACTTTATTTTACAAGAAACAGAAGACAGTTCTTACTAAATGTTGCGCCATCAAAGCCCTCAGAAAGCTGTTTTTCTCATTCTTTAGGACCTTTGTTTCCATTAAGAATCATAATCGGTAGTTCTTACTTGCTCAAAATAAGCCCTGAGGCTTTCCCAGCTGATACCAGCCCATGTGGAAGGCTTTGCTTTTCCCCAGAGTGCCCTGTAGGGCTTTCCTGTAGGCTCAGTGGTAAATAATCCGCTTGCCAATTCAGGAGACGCAGGTTCGATCCCTGGGTGGGTAAACCCCCTCAGTTCAGTTCAGTCACTCAGTCGTGTCTGATTCAATGCAACCCCATGAATGCAGCATGCCAGGCCTCCCTGTCCATCACCAACCGCTGGAGTCTACTCAAACTCATCGAGTCGGTGATGCCATCCAGCCACTTCATCCTCTGTCATCCCCTTCTTCTCCTGCCCCCAATCCCTCCCAGCATCAGAGTCTTTTCCAATGAGTCAACTCTTCGCATGAGGTGGCCAAAGTATTGGAGTTTCAGCTTCAGCTTCAGTCCTTCCAATGAACACCCAGGACTGATCTCCTTCAGAATGGACTGGTTGGATCTCCTTGCAGTCCAAGGGACTCGCAAGAGTCTTCTCCAACACCACAGTTCAAAAGCATCAGTTCTTCGGTGCTCAGCTTTCTTCACAGTCCAACTCTCACATCCGTACATGACCATTGGAAAGACCATAGCCTTGACTAGATGGACCTTAGTCGGCAAAGTAATGTCTCTGCTTTTCAATATGCTATCTAGATTGGTCATAACTTTCCTTCCAAGGAGTAAGCATCTTTTAATTTCATGGCTGCAGTCACCATCTGCAGTGATTTTGGAGCCCAAACAAATAAAGTCTGACACTGTTTCTACTGTTTCCCCATCTATTTTCCATGAAGTGATGGGACTGGATGCCATGATCTTCATTTTCTGAATGTTGAGCTTTAAGCCAACTTTTTCACTCTCCACTTTCACTTTCATCAAGAGGCTTTTTAGTTCCTCTGTACTTTCTGCCATAAGGGTGGTGTCATCTGCCTATCTGAGGTCATTGATATTTCTCCCAGCAATCTTGATTCCAGCTTGTGCTTCTTCCAGTCCAGCGTTTCTCATGATGTACTCTGCATGCAAGTTAAATAAGCAGGGTGACAATATACAGCCTTGACGTACTCCTTTCCTATTTGAGACCAGTCTGTTGTTCCACGTCCAATTCTAACTGTTGCTTCCTGACCTACATATAGGTTTCTGAAGAGGCAGGTCAGGTGGTCTGGTATTCCAATCTCTTTCAGAATTTTCCACAGTTTATTGTGATCCACACAGTTAAAGGCTTTGGCATAGTCAATAAAGCAGAAATATATGTTTTTCTGGAACTCTCTTGCTTTTTCCATGATCCAGCAGATGTTGGCAGTTTGATCTCTGGTTCCTCTGCCTTTTCTAAAACCAGCTTGAACATCTGGAAGTTCGCGGTTCATGTATTGCTGAAGCCTGGCTTGGAGAATTTTGAGTATTACTTTACTAGCGTGGGAGACGAGTGCAATTGTGCAGTAGTTTGAGCATTCTTTGGCATTGCCCTTCTTTGGGACTGAAATGAAAAGTGACCTTTCCAGTCCTGTGGCCACTGCTGAGTTTTCCAAATCTGCTGGCATATTGAGTGCAGCACTTTCACAGCATCATCTTTCAGGAATTGAAATAGCTCAGCTGAAATTCCATCACCTTGACTGAAGCAACTTAGCTGCAGCAGCAGCCACTAGCTTTGTTCATAGTGATGCTTCCTAAGGCCCACTTGATTTCACATTCCAGGATGTCTGGCACTAGGTAAGTGATCACACCATCTTGATTATCTTGGTCGTGAAGATTTTTGTACAGTTCTGTGTATTCTTGCCACCTCTTCTTAATATCTTCAGATTCTGTTAGGTCCATACCATTTCTGTCCTTTATTGAGCCCATCTTTACATGAAGAAATGGAAACCCACTCCAGTATTCTTGCCTGGAAAATCCCATGGACAGAGGAGCCTGGCAGGCTACAATCTGTAGGGATCACAAAGAGTTGGACACTAGTGAGCGTGCACACACACACAAAGTGCTCACACACAAAGTGCACACACACAAAGTGTACACAGTGTACACACACAAAGTGCTCACACACAAAGTGCAAAGTGTATACACACAAAGTGCTCACACACAAAGTGCACAGACACAAAGTGGTCATACACAGTGCTCACACACAAAGTGCTCACACACAGTGTACACACACAAAGTGCACACACACAAAGTGCTCACACACAAAGTGCACTGCAGGGAGCCTGCCATTGTGTGACTGGTTGGTGGGAAGAGCTGTGTGATCTCCAATTCCCTCCTCCTATAATGCGTGTTCCAAAGCTTCAAGTCCCTCAGATGATCATATTCTTTCTGGGGTAGCATGGTTCTCTGCTTTTGTGATCCTGTAGGCATGTCACCAATCACAAGATGGACATTTTAACCCCCTTGTGGAGAAAAGAGTCGTTTTCTGCTTAGAATTCGAGCAGAGTCTGGATTTGTCTTTTCAGGCACAGTTATGGCCCCAAGGACTCCCCACTGACCACCTGCCCTAGGGTCAGATCTCAGCTGTATGTGAATTGTACAAAACCCCTGCAGAGAAGACAGGTGGCAAAGTGAGAGGTATTTATGAAGCCCACCACATAAGCTCACTATTGTGTGAGGGTGTTATTTACATACGTGACCATGGAAGGATTTGATCTGGTTGATATAGGTACACATTGCAAAGGGGGGAAAAATGGAGAAATGGAGCAGTTCCCAGAGAACCAAGGGCAGGAAATGGCAAATCAGCTTTGATGAAGGGCCGAGGACACTGCAGACACCTGGGGTCAAAGGAATGACCAACAGACCAGAATGGTTTTGTTGCTGCTGTTGCGATGTGATTATTCTGAGAGCAGTATATGTAAGTATGAAGCGCTCTTTTAGGAAGGGCCCTTTTCCTCGCTCTTCTCTGAGTAAATGATCACAGGGAACGACTTTTATTTTATTGAGAATTTTTGATTAGTTTCAGGTGTACAACATAGAGTCAATATTTTTATAGATTACATTCCACTTAGAGTTATAAAATACAGGCTTTATGCCCTATGCTGTACCATATATCCTCACAGCTTATTTAAAAAAAATTTTTTTAAATTTATTTAATTGAAGGATAATTGCTTTACAATATTGTGTTGGTTTCTGCCATGTGTCAACATGAGCCAGCCATATTTATATGTACATCCCCTCCTTATGTTTTTAAATATTTATTTACTTATTTAATTACTGCATCAGGTCTTAGTTGTGGTATGTGGGCTTTTTTTTGTTGCAGCACCCAGACTCAATTGCTCTGTGGCGTGTGGGATCTTAACTGAACCCACATCCCCTGCATTGCAAGGCAGAGTCTTAACCACTGTACCACCAGGGAAGTCCCAAGGGAAAGGTTTTAAATTGTAACAATGATTTTTTTTCCCCCTAGATCTCTTTTGAATCTAGGGGGAAAGGTTTGAGCGACCTGCCAAGTTCACATGGCTACTACTTGTTAGAGCCAATTTTCAAAGCCAGATCGATAGGATTCCAAAACCTCAACTCTTTGCAGTTGTCTGTCACTTGGAACTTAGCAAGGAGGAGGGCAGGCTAGGAGAGTGTAGTGGCTGTGTCCTAGTTCTGGGGGAATTCTGTTGGTTGGAGAAGTCTGTAATATTTACAGCTTCTAGCTGTATTTGTGGTTTTAAGCAAGGCACCCTTGAGAAGCTGAGCTTTATTTGATTGCCATCTAGTGGTCATTTAATCTCTGTAGGGAAGCTAAGCACTGTAGTTTTTGTTTTTCATGTCTTTGCTGAAAAGCCAATAAAATCATTTAAGTTTACAAAAATGTATATCTAGAAACAAAGAATGTTTCCCCAAATCTTAACTTACACAAGAAATCTAAGCAGAATATGAGATCACTAAAAATGGACTTTGTAAATTATTTTATCTCTTACTGATAGGAAAATTTGAGAAATATAAAAGGTTACAAAGAATGTTCTTTACACATTATGTACAGCGAGCATATAATCAAGAGCACAGGCTTCGAAATTAGCTTGCCTAGTTTTAGCTCTATCCTTCTATGCCTTGGCCAAGTTGCATAACCTGTTTCCTCAGATGTAAAAGTGTAACAGAAAACAACCTCATATGTGAAAGTGCAACAGAAGAGGTGGCAAGAATACACAGAAGAGCTATATAGAAAAGATCTTAACGACCCGGATAACCATGATGGTGTGATAACTCACCTACAGCCAGACATCCTGGAGTGCAAAGTCAACTGGGCCTTAGGAAGCATCACAACGAACAAGGCTAGTGGAGGTGATGGAATTCCAGCTGAGCTATTTAAAATCCTAAAAGATGATGCTGTTAAAAGTGCCACACTCAATATGCCAGCAAATTTGGAAAACTCAGCAGTGGCCACAGGACTGGAAAAGGTCACTTTTCATTCTGATCCCAAAGAAGGGCAATGCCAAAGAATGCTCAAACTACGGCACAATTGCACTCATCTCACACGCTAGCAAAGTAATCATCAAAACCCCTCAAGCCAGGCTTCAACAGTATGTGAACTGAGAACTTCCAAATGTACAAGCTGGATTTAGAAAAAGCAGAGGAACTAGAGATTAAACTGCCAACATCCTCTGGATCATAGAAAAAGCAAGAGAATTCCAGAAAAAACATTTTCTGCTTCATTGGCTATGCTAAAGCCTTTGACCATGTGGATCACAACAAACTGGGTAAATTCTTAAAGAAATGGGAATACCAGACCACCTTACCTGCCTCCTGAGAAACCTGTATGCAGGTCAAGAAGCAACAGTTAGAACCGGACATGGAACAACAGACTGGTTCCAAATTGGGAAAGGAGTATTTCAAGGCTGTATATTGTCACCCTGTTTATTTAACATATGCAGAGTACATCATGCGAAATGCCGGGCTGGATGAAGAAGCATAAGCTGGAACCAAGATTGCCAGAAGTATCAAATAACCTCAGATATGCTGATGACACTACCCTAATGGCAGAAAGCAAAGGGGAACTAAAGAGCCTCTTGATGAAAGTGAAAGAGGAGTGAAAAAGCTGGCTTAAAACTCAACATTCAAGAAACTAAGATCATGGCATCTGATCCCATCACTTCACAGCAAATAAAGGGGAAGAAGTGGAAGCAGTGACAGAGTTTATCTTCTTGGACTCCAAAATCACTGCAGATGGTGACTGCAGCCATGAAATTAAGACGTTGGCTCCTTGGAAGAAAAGCTTTGACAAACCTAGACAGCATATTAAAAAGCAGAGACATTATTTTGCTGACAAAAGTTCATATAGTTGAAGCTACGATTTTTCCATATCACATCCAGTTATGTATGGATGTGAGAGTTGGACCATGAAGAGGGCTGAGTGCTGAATTGATGCTTTTGAACTGTGGTGTTGGAGAAGACTCTTGAGAGTCCCTTGTACTGCAAGACCAAGCCAGTCAATCCTAAAGGAAATCAACCCTGAATATTCATTGGAAGCACTGATGCTGAAGCTGAAGCTCCAATACTTTGGACACCTGATGCGAAGAGCTGACTCATTGAAAAAGACCCTGATGCTGAAAGAGAGTGAAGGCAGGAGGAAAAGGGGACAAGAGAATGAGATGGTTGGATGGAATCACTGGACTCAATGGACATGAATATGAGCAAACTCCAGGGGATACCTGGTGTGTTGTAGTCCATGGGGTTGCAGAGCCAGAAACCCCTCTAGCTCTAACCTTTGAACTCTGTTGCCTGTGCTTAATCATGTTGGCTTTGCACCTTTTCTAACAGAATATTGCCTATAGCCTGAATATACAGGATAGCCTATTCTCAAGGCTGTGACCTTTACACTTTTCCATTAAAAATTGTAGAACAGAGAATAACATTTGTCTCAGAGGTTTATAGACTGATTGCTCACCTTTGAATCAGCCTGTTATTAGCCGATTAGCACAGAGTAGAGCAGGAGATAACTGTACTTTTATACGTTTTCTAAAACACTCCATCAGCAAACCTGCTGTCTTTTCTGGGAGCCCCTAGGTTTCCTGCCTTCGGTTAGTGGGGCTCACAGTGGTTGGCTTCTTTTTCAGTTTCACAACCACTGCCATTTGGCCACAGAGGATTCGCATCTAAGATAGTCTGATGGACATGTCTTTATTTTGTTCCAAATCTCAAAGCACTTGGGAGGTATTTTTACTATAAAATTGTTGTGGTTGTTTATTTATTTGGGAAGGATGTTTTTACCTTAAGTCTCTTTCAACCTATTAAGTCAATTTTTCATTCTTTTATTGTTTTTGGTCGGTTTCAAGGAAGAAGTTAAGAGTGAAAAATGTTATTATTCTATCATATCAGACTATATTTGCATCCTGTTAACATTTAGTAATGTTTCTAAAAATACACATGAAATATTAACACGTGATTTCCCTTATTAAAGAACTAAGTTACTCAATGCACTTAAAATATAGTTTTACTTTTCCTAGCATTATTCACACAATTTTCTAGGAATTGACATATAGCTATTAAAAACCACTTATAAACTGATATGAAAGAATACCACCCAATAGCTGCAAAACGAAAAACCATACCCGTGATAAAAAATTATTGGCTCTATACAATACTGATACTTATTTCTAAATTTATTTTCCTTTTATGTAAGCATATTCACAATAAAGTTGTAAGTGGTAAAAATAAAGGCTATAATTGTCAGGGTTCAGAAAAAAAGTTTCACACTCCAACACCACCTAGACTCTTAAACCTTGATTGGGAAATAAAGTCAAATAGAGCCATTTGAGTTAAGCTGCTGCCAGCTTTTACTTCCTAAAATGGGGCTAAATTTGATAACTTTCCCTTCAACCATCTGCACAGGTGTTAGACAATGCTTAATGTCCTTTCAAACGTTTTAACTCTATAATCCAAAATTTTACCATCATTTACACCTGCAGGGCTTAATTTATCCCATGTTTATAAAGCCCAACAAAAAGCACAAGTTATCAAACTAAAAATTTTTAAATGACTTGCTACATTTAATTTTCTATATTGCTTCATAGTAGTGTCTTAATCCTTTTCTGATTCAGATCTTTCGGATTTCCACCAAGTCTGGAGTCACAGACGTGCTCAGCAAGAGTAAACGAGTCTTCATGTCTCCTGGACAGTAGTGCCCCCTTATCTGTGGCTTTGCTCTGTGCAGTTTCCGTTACCTGCAGTCAACTGCAGTCCAAAAACCATGACAATTTCCGGAAAGAATTCATAACCTTTAAAGTGCATGTTGTTCGGAAGAGCATGACAAATCTTGCACCATCCTGGTCTGGACATTAGTCGCTTAGGAGACACAGGGATGCAGTGCTTACATTAACCAACTCTTTGCTTTATTTAATAATGTCTCCAGAGCATAAGAGTAGTGATGCTGGCAATTTAGAAATGACAAACAGTGCTTCCTTTAAGTTAAACAATGACAGCTCTTGAGAACAAGGGGAAAAAAAAAAAAATCATCTGCTGATGCTGCTAAGGTCTATGGCAAAAAAGAATCTTCTATCCACAAAACTGTGAAGAAAGCAAATTCCCGATAGTTTTGCTGTCCCATTTCAAGCTGCAAGTTAGACCCAGCCACGATGCGTGGGAAGTTCTTAGTTAAGATGAAAAAGGCATTGTATTTGTAAAGTATCTTGAGAGAGAAAGCATACTCATGTGACTTTCATTAGAGTATACTGTTATAATTGTTCCATTATTAGTTCTTAATCTCTTAACTGTGCCTCATTTCTAAACTAAACTTTATCACAGGTGCATATGTATAGGAGAAAACATAGTATAATGCAAGGTTCAATAGAACGTACCTGCTATGCATAAGGACACATGACTGTATTTTCTCTTATTTACCAGGACATCCAGTTTTGAGTTCAGAAACCCAAAAAGTTTATGTTCAAGGTTATACTTAAGCAACTAAGCTACGGGTGGGTAGCTGGGGCTTGGGAAAACTGTAGTCAGTTTTAAAATCCTTCTGTATTCTATTCTTATATCTTTATACTCTACTTTGCTCTTTCAAATCAGCTTTTTCCAGATGACAGAAAAATGTAACTGTGGAGATCTTCCATGCTGAGACTAGCTCTTTGTTTCAAACGTTTAAAATCTCAATCTCTGAGTCAATAAAAGACTTCAATTGGGCAAAGCACTCTCAGCTCCATTTTGAACAGAAGACAAATGAAAGGAGTATTTCCTCCAAAGAAAGGGATGCTGCATTCAAAAACAAGGGGAGAGGATGTACTGTGCCTTTTTCATCTGCCTAATCCCTATCATCTCCATCACTGCAAGATGTTTTTAAGAAGAGGAAATTAACCTCTCCCATTTTTAAAAATCTACCCCATGGCAAACACTCCATAAGGTACTTCATATAAATCATTTCAAATTCTCCCAGTACTAGGAGGTAGGAATTATCTCACAGTTCCAACTGAAATAAAAGACTCTCACAAAGGTTCAGGAAACATCATACAAGTCTAGAACTTTTAATGCCTTTGTATCTTCCTGTTTGCACTGCTGTATTTGGATTGCAAAGAGCTGGACACGACTGAGCGACTAAAACGGTTTTATTTGGAAAACTCAAAGTAATATAAAATAATCTTCATCATACTCTGCAATAAGCATAAGCTGAAGTTAATGAAAAAATAATAAAGACCGACACAACTGGCAACACTATTCTTTATTTTCTTTTTGAAGGAGAAGCATGCTTTTTACAGCACCTGTAAACAAGTCAGTGAAGTCTACTGTTCTGAGTTTCCCCATAAATATATATTATTATTTTTTTGGAATGTTAGAATACCACAACACCAACTGCATTACATAATAGATACTGAAGGCGAGTTAGGCTATAACAAGGGTAAAATTTTATGGCTAAAAATATTCATAGCAGCAACTTTTAAAAAGATGATTTTATTAAATCAAGTCATTGCACCTGGTCATCTTATTGCTACAGCAATACAAGGCCATTAAATTTTAACACTTCTCATTGCTGATTTGAACTGATTGTCTCATTCTAGTCATACATTTCAAGTTTAAATGCAAGCATAAAATGTTTACCAATACATCTAGAGAGCACTTGGGTTGTTGTTGTTTTTCTCTGTGATCACAGTAAGAAGCATAAAAAGAGAATCCTCTGTTACACCAGGCCCATTCTCTCTTCCTATCTTCAGACTTAGACTTTGTAGAGAGGTAATAGCTTTACAGAATGACCGAAGCCTAGTGGTCGCATACATACACACTGTACATCTAATATTAAAATATAATTCCGAAAATTAGTAATATGACGTATTTCAAAGAACAGCAAACCTGAACGACACATTCACTAACAATTTGGCAATGACAGATGCCAAGCAGTTCACCTCTCCTCTGTCATTTATACTCACTCATTATTTTTAAAAAAGAGAAAAAGATTTATCCCCAAGTAAAAGCTATTATTATTACACAGCATCTTGTGATATGAACTTTACAGGAATTAATACAATCCCTATATCAAGAGCAAATACTGGTGAATTGCTAGATTAAAGTAATCGTTTTTCCCTTTGAATTTGTAGGGTTTTCTTTGCTATTTGGTCAAGGGCAGGAAAACAGATATGCTACTTTATTAATTTTCAATTCTAACTGAGGCAAACACTTTAAATGTCTTTCTGCATTCATGACCATCTTGATCTTATGCACTGGTGAGAAAATGATCAACAAAAACTTTAAGAACAGCCTCAAATCCTCTGGAAACTTCCCCTACCCTATTATTAGGGTGGGCAGGAGTCCCTTCATAAGACTTTACAGTCATCAAGCTGAAGGATGATTTCCAGAATACACTGTTTTTATTTCTACCTAAGAACTTTCATATTAAAAGAAAATTAGATGCAATTTATTTAAGAAGAAAGAAATCATTCATTTGACAAGTCATTTAAAAACATTAGATGAGGAATAAATAATTTTGTTCAGTAGTGGCCTCATCAGAAGAGCCCAAGGACTTTAAAAAGTTAAAATGTATTCACTCAAAACACAATCAGATTTCCCCCAAAGATGAAAGTTGTGGATCTAACATGAAGTAATTATGTATTGGAGTTTCTATTATTTTCTATTTCACTCTTTTTTTATTGGAGACAACATGACAAAATTTCATTAACACAAGATTTCAGTACTGTAAGACTAAAACTTACAGGAAAAATATTGGTTTGGGGGTTTAAACAAAACCAAATAGAAGCATGATAGATGGTACTTAAAATCTGAAAGTCATTTGCTATAATAAAGCTTAAAGTCTAATCTTTTTGCAAAAAAAGAATCAAATTTTTACTTTTAATATAAACTCACATATGTTGAGGCATATTATCTGCAGATAACATTTTAAAATGCTCAAGTGTTCATAAGTGACTCTGAAGAATCTGCTCTTCATCCATTTTGTGAAAATGCATTTTGAAAATGGACAACTATATTCCGTTTTAAATAAGCTTTATGATCTACTAGATACTCTTTTTAAAGTTGGTACCTAAATGATAGCCCAAAACATCTCCACCAGTTAGTTTAGTCTAGCAGGTAAATTACACAATGTAAAACCTGAGTATATACATAATGATAGCGCATCAAAGTATGAAAATGGACACTGAAGTTCTGAAATTTTGTTTTCTACATTTCCATTATTAAAAATCAGAGGCAGGGGCACGAAGAATTAAATCACAAGAACATGAAATGAGTTAATATTTGAGCCCGTAAAATAAGCAGAGAAGTACAGCAATAAGGCTGGTGTTTGCATATTATATGTGCTGTTGTTTGTAGGCACAACAAGTTAAGGGTTAAATTGACATTTTTAGTTCCTTAGACCTCATGTAAGCTTAAAACATAGCTCACATTTTCCCCAATATATTTAACAATCTGATACATTTTAACTAAATTCCTTTTATGAATCCTATAGTGCAAGCAATATAAAATATTCCCAAAGTTGAAGAAGTTATTTTGATTATTTCATTAGTTATTACTATATGCATGGGTGAGTAATCTGGTTCATAGCTAGGAAACTCCTATTTCATCACCCAGAGTACAAACAGCACTGCAAACAAACAGGCACAACAGTGTAATCCTGGGTTAAGAAGCTAAACATGAAAAAAATATATATACAAAGTTTATATCCCTTATGTTTTATGGGAAAAGTAGTGGCTACATTTACTATAAAGCTAAACTGTCCCTCTCAAATGATATATTTTACAGATTATTTGAAAAGATACCACCATATTTATAGTATAGATCTCTTTAAAAATAATACTACAATTTTGATTTAAAAAAAAAACTATTGTGAACTTTCTTTCCTTATTATACAGATTCAGTAGTATTTTAAAGCAAACTAAACAAAAAAAGTTTGCAATCCCAGCACATAAGAAATAAGGCCTCTTTTTTTCATATTGGCAAAACAAAATATATAAAAAAAAATTCACCCTCCCACCTACAACTTTTCTATAGATATAATATACTATATTCATATAGTATATGAGTTCATATACTCATATTCTTTATCACAACATCAGCATTTGTTATTTCAGTTGAAGTTCATAGTGTTGCTTCTGAATCCCTGGAACATTGAGAACACTGGGTGCCCGTCACCTCAGGAAGACAGGAATGCTTTTTTCAGCTTCTCTATTTCCACCTAAAATACAAGACATAAATTGAGCAACAGATAAAAGTCTTTACTTTAGTAAGGTGTGTTTATTTTCATCCTAAATCGAGAAGATCTGATCATAATTTCAAGCCTCCAGATTTTGGTTTCCAATCTAAAATCCAATTTCCAATGGTGTGATAAATACTTAAAAAGTTCAACAGAAGAAAATGTCACAATGCAAGTTCCTTAGTGGTAGGTAATAACAACAACAAAAGTACCTACAGCTGCTTTTATAGAGAACAATGTTAAGTAATGTATTTGAAGATCTGTAAGAAAATCTTTAGCCCTGCAAAGAACAAGAGCATCCTCGAAACCAAATTAAGAAATATACTCGTACCTGTAATTACACAAAGTGGGCAGTACAGAATTTTTTTTTTTTTCCCAAAAAGCAGGACCAGTTTAGTTCTATGTTCTTCACTTACTGCTTAGATAATATTGGTAATTCACAACCTCACTTGGTCTCAATTTCCTCAACTGTAAACAAGTATGTTCTAGATTAAGTTGCCTTTGAAGCCCAGGAATATATATAAATTTCAGTCAATGGGTTATAAATATTTCCACCATTAGGTAGAAGACATTCTTCACTTAATAGAAATTCATGATTTAAGACACTGAAAAGAAAGTTAGAAAAATTCACAAAATTTTCACAATAACTCTAGAGTTGTTTTTAATTTTTACATAATACAAATAACTAAGTTGAGGCTAAAAGAGATTCAATACCACACTTGTGATTCCATGCAGAACTTGTACTGGTAAAGTCTAAGGCTTTAAAAGCCACAGCTTTTGTACTCTCTTCCCAATTGTATCCCCTTCATGGATCACAGCCTTGTCGTGGAGAAGGGACTTGTATAACTCAATGAAGCTATGAGCCATGCCATGCAGGGCCACCCAGGACAGACAGGTCACAGTGGAGATATTTTGATTATCTCTGACCATTCACTGCATGTAGACACATTTAGGGCCTACCTTCTCCTTACAGCATCATCCTTCTCTCCCATCATCCCTTTCCCCCATAAGGCATAAAAATAATGCATGTTATGGCTAACTTCTGACAAACAGTTCATTACTAAACGATGAGCATTTTGCAACTGTCAGAAAGTATAAATTCAATAAGCTCACCATCTCCTAAGGGATCCTAACCATTCAAGAACAGTTTGTTTATTCCAGGATATTTCCTGGTATTATTCTTTGACTAATACGATTATTAGCTAAACATGTTAGCAGCACTGAATTGAGACAAAATAGCCTCAATCTTCAGCTAGAGTTTCTCTTGTAGCATGTTTATGTTCATTACTAGATTTTTGTATAACTCCACAGTATCATTTAATACTATCTGATGTTAATGTTAGCGCTTCCCTGGTAGCTCAGTGATAAAGAATCTGCATGCCTATCTATGCAGGAGATGTGGGTTCAATCTTTGGGTCTGGAAGATCCCCTGGAGAAGGAAATGGCAACTCACTCCAGTATTCTTGCCTGGGAAATCCCACCAACAGAGGAGCCTGGCGGGCTACAGTCCATGGGGTCACAAAAGAATCGGACATAACTTAGCAACTGAACAACAACAAATGTTAATCCTATAGTAATTCAAAGTATTATTTTTAATTTGGAGGAAAACATAGTTTCTCCTTTAAAACTATGATCCTAAAACTCTATTGCCTTTATTAAAGTACACTTTTGCAAATACAAGGGTCAAATTTTTCCCATTTAAAAAAATTTATAACATGGGTCAGTAAGAAGCTAAGTAACAGCTGATTTTGCTGGGAAACAAAAATTAGATGAAATTCTTCAAAATAAGAAACAAATAATTCATTTGGCTTTTCATAATTTTTATGACAAATTAAGTCATAGGTACAAATTTAGCATTATTAGTTCATCTTGCTAACATTAATACCTTATCTCCATATACAAATATTATTATGTATAAAAATATAAGGAACAACATTTAAGAAACATTAAAAAATTTTTTTCAATGTCTACCATGCTTTACACTGGGAATTTAACATACATTTGGAAGATATTATGTATCTCCTACCATTTATTAGTGTGACAAAAATTTGTCAGCAATCTAATATGTATACAGCACTGTACTAAGAGCTATGGGCAAAGATGAAACAGAAAAAGATCCCATCTTCAACAGTACAGAAATAGGCAAAATAAGTATATAACATAAATAGCAACAAGATAGAAAATTATTACTTATTCATCTCCTATAAAACTAAACAACATGAATTTGAAATAAGAAAAACTGCTTTTAATCAGAGGACTGGTGGCCAACTCAATGAATGTCATTGTTTGAGCAGGGCCTTGAGAATTCTACAGAACTTGGGCATGAGAAGATGAGACAAAAGGGACACCCATGAAAATACAGTAGGAGCAAAAATTCAGACCAGGGAACTTCCTGGCAGTCCAGTGGTTAAGACTCTGCATTTCCACTGCACAGAAGCGAGGGTTCAATCCCTGGTCAGGGAACTAAGATCCCACACACCGCACAGCACAGCCAACAATGATAAATACTAATAAACCAGGCAAATCAACTGTAAGGGACAACTGGGGATAAGAAGCAAGTGAGCAAAGAAAGATAAACTAGGACTGGGACATAAAAGACTTCATGAGAGAAACAAACTAAACAGAAGGTAAGAGCATGAGAAATGGACAGAAATGGTAGGAATAAGGCAGGAGTTTCGGAAATAAAGCCAGGAGACCTGAAAAGTCAGTGGGATGAGAAAAGACAGAAGTCCCACGTCTGCATGACTAGAAGGGCAACAAACTTTCGACACAAACAGAAAATCAGAATCTGAACAGAAGGTATCATGGGTAACAGGGGACATGCTAAGTGGAACATTCAGGAAGACTACTAGCTGGAAACACAAGAGAGAAGCTGGGAAAAGAACTAGACTTCAGTGGAAGATGCACCACAGCTGCTCGCCATACTCCTGGGCACAGGTGAGCACCGTGGATACACAGAGCAGGGCTGAGGATAGCGCTGCAGGAGCACCTCACTTAGGTGAGGGGGGACGAGAAGTCAGACAGAAGAATGCAGGGTCACAGAACCCAGAACACACTTTGAAAAGTAGAAACCTGAAGCGCTGGGGAAACTGAAGAGACACAGGAGCTGCCTTCAGAAACCCAAAATGCAAAGGGTTAAGGACTAAATTAAAAGCGAAGACTCACTGACTACAAGTATATGCTTTTCTTGTGCTTTTGCAACAAATGAATCACGAATGAAAAGAGAAAACTACAGATCAAGAGGGTAGCAAGACCTAAAGGGGGGCTTTTTATTTTTAGAATAAAGAGGAAAATTGAGTATTTTCAGGCAAAGAAAGGAGAGTACCAATAAAGGGTACATGTCAGATAAAAACAGCAAAAACGGAGTTTTGATAATCTGCCAAATACCTTCACATATAGTATCTCAACAAGTAAAGCTAAACTAGGTAAGTGACTTCCTCATTCAAGCTGTGTAACTTAATACCTAAGAGCAAAGGTTCTGAAGTCTGGCTGCTTCTGTTAAAAAATGTTAACTCCACTGCTGACTTAACCATTCTAAACCCTAGTTTCCTCACTCTTAAAATAGGAACAATGATGCTTACAAGTTGTTATGTGTCCAATGAGACAATGTTCAGGAAGTGCTACGTCTGACATATACGCAGTTCTGAACTGAAAGTCACAAGGCTACGTCAGAAGAGGAGCTCAAGTTTTCTTTTTTAACAAGTTCCATGTTTGCTGTTCCACAGTGAGAACAAAAAGAAACAGGCTAAATAAGAAGGTAAGGTAACATAGGGAGGAGTATGCAAGACTTAAATACAAAATGGGAAGAGCCTCTTCAGAAGAGGAGGAAACACTGAGATATGCAGAAAAACACTCAAACACAAAAAAATACAAATGAAGACAGAAGTCAGTGAGGATGGAAAAAAGGGAAGATAAACAAGTGAAACTGTCAGTCATCAGCAGAGTGAAGATGATGACATTAGCTATAAAGTAAAATTAATTCAGTGAGAAAGCGAAGTCAGCAAATCTAAAACCATTTCATTGCCATTACCACTATCCCTGCCCCCAAGCAAAAAAAGGGGAAGAAAGTATAACTGGGAAGAAAGCTACAGGTCAAGAGAGAAACAGAGCAAAAGATCTAGAACTAGACACTTTCAAGAGACAAGATCGATGTCTGCTTCATTCAAGAGCGCATCCCGTGTGCCTCGTGCTTGCAAGAGTGAATGCTCAAAAACATCTGCTGAATGAATGAATGGAATGTGGCAGGGAGTCAGCAAGAGATTAATTAAATGGTGACCCATGGTAGGGAGTGTCCAACCAAAGCAAGACAGCATAATTTGTGGTGGAACCAATCGCCTGGTTGGGTTGGAAAAAACATGCCTAGTTTATGCTGACTACAATCTCAATGCTGGAAGAAATGAATTACCTCTAGATTACTTCTCATTTCCTTCTCTTCTTCCAAATCTTTTCGTAGTTTATCCAGTTCTTTCCTAAAAACAAAGTTATTTATTGCTGTTAAGTCTTTCAATTAATAAATGTATTTGACTAAGGCGAACAAATCTGTTGGCTGATATCCCAGAACATAGAAAAAATTTTGCAAAGCAAACAACCATGTTGATTAGAAAAACTTCAAATTCTCTAGCTGAAACAATTCGAAATGACAGTTAAAGCAAAAGCAGGGCAAATCTGAGAGAAGGAAATTTTTAAGTGAATACAGGTAATTTTCCATATTCAGTTATCATCCATTTTGAGGCAGGACACACAGCTCACATAAGGTGGTAAAATGAATGTGAAAATATGTCACGGGGCAAAACAAGTTATAGTTTTTAATATAATAAACCTGAATTTTACATGTCTTTCTCTCTCTTTTTTAAACTTAAATATTACATTAAACTCCGAAATCCAAACCAATAACAAAAAACTTTAGCCAGCAATTCCTCTCCCTGTAACTCGTGTTTTCATTCTTCTAGGCTTCTATCTTTTTAGATAGTCATTTTGCCTTCTATTTAATTTTCCAAGAGGAATTCAAGACTTTTAAAATAGTCTTTGGAAACACTTCTAAAAGATCTGATATATATGCTTTAAAATATAGGTCATTAATATTTTTATTCATTCTACAGCGTATTTAAGAGCATCTACGGGCAATCTGTACATGTATTTCTTAGTTCTTAACAGCACACATGGCATCAAAAATGTAAGATGTCCCAACCCATTTATTTTATAAATGACCAACTCAACCCTAGCAAAAAGTGATCCAAGTCCTCGGAGAAGAAAACCAAATATACATGCAGACATATCCCAGATCCAAAATAAGATGAATCTTATTTGCTAGCACTTTTAAGACTAATTAACCCCTATGTTTGACATTTCTAGCTTCAAATTATATTTTTCAGGCTTATCTGTGCTATAACATGCATTACCAACTCACTTCTTCTTCTGGCTGTAGCCAGGCGCTCCACCATATGGATGGACCACAGCCTGTTTCTTCATTCCTTAACTGATGGACATTTAGGTTGTTTGCACTTTGGGGCTATTATGAATAACACTATATATGGTTTTTGTTTGAACATTTGTCTTCAATTCTCTTGGACAGCATTATACCTTGGAGAGGAACTGCTGGATCATATGGGAACATGACAGTTAACTTTCTGAGTCACAGTCAGGCTGTTTTCTGGAGTGGCTGTACCATTTTACATGCCACTCGCAATGCATGAGGATTCCAATTTCTCACATCCTTGCAAACGCTTGTTATCGCTCATAGTTTTTACTATAGCCATCTGAGTGGGCACGAAATAGTATCTCTCTGTGATTTTGACTTGCGTGTGCTAATATGACCAATGGTGTTGAACATCTTCTCATGTGCCTACTGGCCATTTTTCTATAATCAAACTGCTGGAACCTAGTCTATAATCGAGCTACTACTTCCTGTTTTCACTGGTTTTCCTTTTTCATAATCAGGCTAGGTTTTCTTATTCAAGCTCTCCAATTCCTAATCGGAATAATTAGAATAACTGAGTTTCTAATTATTCTGTTTTCTAATTCCAGCTTTTTGCCAAGAGGAGACAGACACTATTAAAAAATTTCTTCGAAAACAAACTTGCTCATACTACACACGTCTTTACTTGATATAATTTGGAAGAACTCTTTACAAGTGTGTTAAGTAGTACTCAAAGAACACAAAGGCTACTTACCCATGGTCCTTTTTCAGTGCTTCCACAACATACAGCAATTCAACAATCTGAGCTTTAAGTTCATCCAAGGAATTTTCTGCTTCTACCTTTGCTTTCATTTCTAATGGAGTTAGAAAAGTAGCTGTATTTGGTTTAGAGGTACTTGAAGGTGTTGGAAGGTGCACAGGCAGCTGAAAACATAATAAACAGAAATTTTTTAATTTTATTTGCATTTATATTTAATAAGGTCAAAAGATATTTTTTACTACAAGGAGATAAATAACTGAAGTAATACTTCCAAGATAAATGATAAACCTGAAAATCAAAAAAAGCAGCTTGATGATCACAACTGGAAAAAACCACTAAATGACCAAAGAATAAACCTGTAATTACTAAGGGTTTTTTCTGAGAAATGTCAAAGGTTTCATTTAAGAAAAAAATCCATTAGATTTATCTTATGGTTGCCGAGTGGAGCATCTAGAAGCAAGAATATAAAAGCATTATTAAGGTACTACTTTGATCTTTCATATTAGTTACTGTTTAGAATATCCAAAGAGCTCCAATGCAAAGCAACTATAAAGAATGCAGTAGTCCAAAGAGGCATTAAAATGAATCCATGGCCTGATACCCTTTTCCTATTTCACTTGGGTAACAGCAGGTATTGATAAAATTTCAACAGACTGCTGTCAGCTGAGAGAATCAGACTAAGTGTATCTGATAATCTGAATGGCAGTCAGATGCCTTGCAATGAATCTGAGGAGCAGGAATAATCTTCTCAAACATAAGATGTGTGTCAGTTTTTGCAATACTATCTTAAATTAAATGGCAAGGGTCTAGAAAAGGCCCTCAACACCATGTAACAGATGGAAGAATCCAGGTCATTCCCGTGTTCATTCAGTGTTTATTATGGTGTCAAGCTCACTATGATGTAAGGAGTAAAGAACTGTTGGCTTCTGCCGAATAGCATGGGTTTTAATGGGAAATGAAACAAATGTATAGATCCACGCCTTAAAAATTATGAAACATGTAGCATCTGTGCTACTCATTTAAAATAATGTGACCCTCCTAAAAAGAGATCTGCAGGGAATAATGCAGCATCAATTTAACAGTAATCACTTTATTTTTAGTAGGCATTATTTCTTGGCTTAAGAAATAATCCTTCCTGACAGACACTTTTAAAGCCAGTAATTCTGATGTTCACAAACACTACAAATTATATAAATCTTAGACCACAATGCACCTCACCTTTGGAGAGTAGCATGAATCCTTCTTGTGTTCAGATGGCTTTAGGTTGGCACTGTCATCTTCTTTTGGTAACTTCAAGGTTTTTTCTGGGCTGTGAGTTGGCTAAATGATTTTATTTTTTAAATCAAGAAACAGAAAACACCAAAGAAAGAAAAGGTAGTAAGCATCTGCCTAATAAAGTAAGCAACTTTTATCACTGTTTTCAGCAGCTACTGTTCCAGATATCCCGTTGTTGTTAACAGGATGTTACATAATTTCATGCTGAATAACATAGTTGCATAACGTAAGCATGGAAAAACAGCTTGTCTATTAGCAGCAAAAAATTTCTCTACTTACATTAACTTAAAAGCATAATAGTGCTTAAGAGGTAATATATGAATACTTAAAGTACTACCAGTATCCCAGGCGATGTACAGAAAGCATAAAAAGAAGTTATAGGGGGTGGGGAATGCTCTTGTTTTTTCCTGAAGTGAACATGTACCACTCAATTCTAATCACTGTTGTTGGACAAGTAGATTACACAGGTCCCCTTGTCTCCTTTCGACGCTGTGCTCTATGGTTATGGTCTTAGGACAACTCCACTTCTGATTCTGTAATCTTCCATTCCACATTCTGCGGAAATGAACAGGTCTCTTTCCTCATATCTCTTAAATACAACCCTTGGCCACTTATGTATAGCTGTCTTTTCTGATTTTTTAAACTTCACTGGAACTATAAATCCTCCCTCTTTCTTATCTTCAGAAGGACTCTGGACTTGCTAAATGGTCTGTGCTTCACAACAGTAAATGTAACTCACAGAATGTCCACCATTGAAGCGGCCGGGCAGTCTTCTTCCAGGCATCTTCGGTCTATTTGCAGTGAGATGTAGTAAGTTCTCTGAGGAAGCTATGTCATCAAAATTTACAAGATCTGGAGAATAAAAGTAAACATATCTATTAAGAGATAACTGCACATTTTAAAAGGTAAAAAAGAATGTCTCTGTATTTTCAACAAACTATAAAATTAGAAAGAGTACCACTAAGACTCACAAGTTGACCTGTGCTTTTCATATGCATTTGGAAAACAACACTCACCCTCAAACACTAACATCCTCTTTACCTGATACATTTTATATATCAACAATATAAAGTTCATGTCTTCAGTAGAGACTTAGACCTCAACAAAGTTCTCACTGAAGGATATAGATCTGTATCATAAGCTGTGTGTGTGTTAGTTGCTCAGTCGTGTCCGACTCTTTGCGACCCTGTGGACTGCAGCCTGGCAGACTCCTCAGCCCACAGGATTTTCTAGGCAAGAATACTGGAGTGGATTGCCATTTCCTCCTCCACGGGATCTTCCTGACCCAGGGGCTGAATCCAGGTCTCCTGCATTGCCAGCAGGTTCTTTACCGTCTGAGCCACCAGGGAAGCCAGTAGTATGAAAAAGCCTATCTTCCCAAGTTCTCACTTATTAAAAAAAAACCTACTTCAACGCAGAATTAATTACAACATATCAAAAAATTAACTCATGGAATGTGTATTAAAGTTCAAGTAATAGCCTAATATTAAAATTTTAAAAACTCGGTTTTATCTGGAACCCTGCTGCTTTCCAACTACATTTCTTAAGGTGAAGATAAAGTGTAATTTAATGTCTTTATACATGTATGTGCGTAGTATACTGTAGCTGGGCCTTGACCTGTTTATACTCCACTGCACTTCTGTTCAGACAGCATCCATGTGTAGGAATCAGACGACAGTCATAAATCTAAGGCAGATTCAGACAGCAAAGGAAAATGCTATACACATCACCCACGTGCTTTCCCATCACCAAAGGCTGGTTGACCTTTCATTCAGTATCTTGAGTTTAAGGACAAATCTAGGTTAATTTGCATCTCTGAAACAATGGTATATAATACCTTCCCTTTTGCTAGATGGTCCAGAAAACCTTGCTTAAGGACCTGATCTTTAATTTTGAAGCCCAGATATCTGTTAGTGGTATAAGAACCCTAAGGTTAATTCCAGACACTTCCACTATTATTAAAATCTCCCTCTGGCCCAGATTCCAAACAAAGAATATTAATCGCAGCCAATATGCCATCACTCATTTCGGCAGCAAGGCATCTTTCACCTTGTCTTCCAAGTATGGAATCATTTTTCACGCTGCCATTGCCTGGAAGTTTAAAATGCTTCCTGTCAAATATTTACATGCACAAATTCAAAGAACTGTTATTTCTTAAAAGAAGTCCAAAGACAGTTATCATTATTGCCCTTAAAACTTAATCAATTTTCATATTCTAAATAATTTAGAGGAATTTTTTTTAAAAGGGATGGAAGACACAAAGGTAAAACAGGAAGAAGGTTACTACTAATCGGCAATATGCATTCTGTAACAATTGTATTTGTTGACCTCTGTTAACTCTTTTCCATCTTCATGTTCTGGGGTTGCTTTATATGTTCTATCTTGGATCTAGTCACTAGGCTAATATATCACAACAGGCAATCTAATATGCTTGGTTTGATTTCTGTCTTGAATTTTTTGGTTTTAAGTGTCCACAAATAATTATAATATACACCAAAGCATAATAAGAAACACAGCGGCTTAAACGGAAAATGCATTATATAATGTGAGAGATCTTGAGTTTAAATATATATCTAAATAATTACTACATAAACGAAGAAAACAGTATTTTAAAAGGTGTTAAAATATGCTATAGTTTGAAAGGTTAGAAATTGCTTTTTACACTGATACATACATACTGACAACCTACAAAAAAAAATCTTGAAAAGCACAATCCAGTAATTTTTGCCTATGGAGATTATTTTCAAATGCATATTTAAGCAACATGCAAAAAGAAAAAGAAATAAAACACACGAAGAGATGAAGCTAAATGAAATTAAAAAGATAAATGAAAGGAAGATTTACAAAATTATAGATCATGCTCATGTAAAATGCCTTCTATATGTCCAGTTTTGGGGCACAACACCAAGACAAGTAATTTTACTATTCTAATACTCTCTCAGGTCCTCCATTTAAGTCACTGGGTTAGTAAAATGAAATAGTGCACATTTCTGATTCATGATATGTTTGAATGTTTCTAATTTTGCCTAAGAGTGGTATCAGTGAATCTATATTTTACACATGGCATAAAAGGCACTCTTGCCATCACACGGCCACTCTGCAGTCCGTGTACACTTCTACACACTGCCGAAGACATGGAATTTTTAAAAATCAAAATGAAATATAAAATTTGGGGAGAAAATAAACTGACTTTTATGGTTGTCAATTAAAAAAAGCTTTTATCAAAAGAATATTTTAAACTAACTAATCAAGAAAAAGTTTCCAATATGAATTTCATTTTATTTTAAAATGGAAAACCAAAAGGGTTAGAATAGACAGACAAACATGTACACTTTAGTAAAATCACAAAGAAAACTCAATGTGCACCACCTATTTATAGTGAATATATTATTTTGATTTCTTTTATAAATTGTCATCTTACCAAATGGAGAAAGGTAGGATAATTTCCTGACACGTAAGAAGGGAAACATGGCAAACAGGCTAGGAAACAAAATCTGGAAAGAAAAGGCAAGGATAGGAATGTCTAGAAAAAAGACTAAACCAAAAAAATTATTTTACAAAGCAGGAAAAAGGAACAGTCGTAAATGAATAGAACCATTTCATGTTTAGCAGATATTGCAGTTTATCTAAACTTACATTAGGATGTGTATTAGATTTTAGATTTATTCTTTTGTGTTTCATAAAGAAAAACTATGATTAGTATTAATTTCAACATACATTAAACTAGAAAGAAGCCTTTTTAAAAATTACTCACTTAACACCACGACAATTTCTAAAAGGATGCTTTGGTACTTAAACTAGAGGTCAGAGTAATAAAATCAACATATTAACAACTCATTGATATATTTGCAACTGAAATTAAACCACCTTATAGTCAAGTTTTAGTCCTCAGCAGATGATAGTAGTTACAATAAGACAGGCAATTTTAATTCTGGTATAATAGAAAAAAAAAAAAAAGCCAAATATTATTTTTAAATATCTCACCATAAAAATACAACTCAATATAACACTTAAAATCTCCCACAGAAACAAAGGAAAATTCAATTGTGCCTTATGTGAAATTCTCTATAATGATATTATCACAGAAATTATTATTAGAAAATAAAAAATTTTAATTACTGCCCTTATTTCACAGGTAAATTCTACATTTTGGGGTACAGTGTTTTCTTTTGGCTTGAATCCTAGCTTAGATGCAAGTTCACTTTTTAAAGCATCTACTGCTCAACAGGCAGACATCATATTTGAAAAATCTCACCATAATTTGAATAAATATTGAGAAATTAAACAAAATATATCAATTAGTAATTAGAAGTGAAGAGAAAGAACACCATTCTACTTAACAGTGATGACTTTCAGATCAAATGATGTATATATTTCTAATATTTCTTTTAATGCAAGAAGAATTTATCACAGAAAGATAATCAAACAGGATAAAATACTATACTCTAAGAATACTTCATCAATTGTCCTTTGTCAATGAAATAGCTGTTTCCACTAAATTTTCTATCTGGAAGTTTAAAACTATTTTTATAAACCAATTTTACTTTCTGGAAAACTTACTATTTTAGAAATATTTAGACTATGTGAACTTTATAATTAACCTGTAGAAGCAGTAAGGTTATCCTAAACCAATTTTTGATGAAGTGTTGGAAAAAGAGAAGAAAAAAAAATGAAAACATGCTTTGACAGCTCTGTAATACACAGTGCAATCTTTTATCATATGAGAATATTTACGAAGAAACTTTTTAACAAACTGAAACAAATTAAGTATTCTAGGAATGTTTTTCTTACATGAATAAAAGTCAGACTCAATATTTATATACATGAATATATATGTTTATATATGGCTTTATATATAAGGAAATCAAATCAGAGAGTAGGGAAAGGAATTTACATCCTTAACAGACAAGAGTAGGTACATCAGAGATATAAGGGATCATTCAATTGTTAGATAAGTGAGAAAACTGAAGAAACATGTCAATTACCTACCAACTAATAATTTAAAAGCCACATTTTTTAACAGCAAATTCTACTATATCATTTCACCTCAAATTATTACTTTACAAAATAACTAAATTCTAAGGAGACTTTCATGTATGTTTTATACTTTCTGGAACTTATGTTAAAGGGCTAGTTTCATGTCATTTAAAAAAATTAAAACCTTACACTGCCCCATGTATGTAAACTAAATCATACCTCAATGCAAGGCCAAATTTGAGACTGTATCTGGTAACAAGCACAGTTCTTTTTGTTTTTTAAGGTGCCAACATCTCGAAGAAGAGGTAAAACAAGTACCAGGTTCATTTTATACTACAACTACTAAGAACATAATATTCTAATTAAAAAAAAAAAAAAGGAAATAAGAAGCCTCTGATCTGAGGCTTGAAACACAAGCTACTTGCTGTCAGCAGCAATGCCTTTTATCTTAGCATCCTACTTGTGCCCAAAACACTACTGCGAATACACACCTGCTCAGTAAATATTTGCTACTTAATATGAACTCAATTTCCAAAATTTATATTTTCTGAACTTCACAGTGTGTAAGTGCAATACACCAAAGGCAGTGTGACAGTGGAAGATACAGACTGCAGCTTGGAAATTAACTGTTAGTTTTTTTGACCATGTATAGTCTTCAGTTCAGTTTAGTCACTCAGTCATGTCTGACTCTTTGCGACCCCATGAATCGCAGCACGCCAGGCCTCCCTGTCCATCACCAACTTTATTCATTTCAACAAAAAAGCTAACTAGAAATCAGAACATTTCAAACCCTGTTCCACAAAGCCTCTAATTTTTAATGAAGAATAAATAATGGTTATGGATATAAGACAAGAAATAGGACCAAGAAACAAAGGGAAAAAACAGAACTTTCCAATCACCAGTAGGCACGTATGTCAAGGAAATAAAGCTTGCTAGTAACCATATATAGATAAGGTTTGGGGAAAAAAGTGAAAAATTTGTTTTAACTTACAAAAAAACTTTTTGGTAATTTCCAAGACTATGAGGAAACTAAATAGAGCAAATGTTAAAGAATGACACAAAGTAACAAAAAATACAGGCAGGAAAAAAAAAAAAAAGCTCTAAATATTATACTTTCAGCTACCAAAGAGACTTTTTAATCAAAATCCAGAACTTCTGTGATAAAAGACTGCAGAAAACTGCAGAAATTCAAAAGAATGCCAATGGATTTTTTTATATCCAGAGTTTGTGTATGATTTTTCTCTACTGTTGAAAACATATTTCTAGCTGCATTTAAAATCAAACAGAAAATGGTAAGAACTAATAGAATTATATTTTTACTACTAACCTCAATTTTTTAAAAATTAAAGGATTTTTAAAAGAATATAAAGCTGATTTTTGTTTTTATTTAACTACCAGTAAATAAGAACAATTTTTTCACCAAAAACATACTGAATATATTTCAGTGAATGTCTCTAAAATACAAACAACATCTCAATTTCCAGAAATTATTGATAAATATGACTTCATCCAGATTAGGCAGGATCCAAATACATGATGAAAGATCTATAAAACATTCTAATTAAAAAACTACAAGAGGCTATGCTAAAGTGAGAGCTTTTGTACTCTCAAACTAAAGAGAAGGAAGAAAAATACAATCACCTTAAATATAAGAAAGGAAGCACATTTTACAATACAGTGATAAAAAAAGTTTAGTGTAACTGGCCTTCAAGTTTAAATGTAAAGAAATGTTAACTTGAAGCTAAAAAATACATTAAGACATTAAAAAAAAAAATTTAAGGAAATACCAGAGAACTTTAAGGGGGTTTAAAGAGTTCTCTTCTGTTTATATGATCTTGAACATTTGCTATAACTGAAACTTACTTTGTTTAGACGCAAAATAGGGGAAAATGCCATCTGCCTCTTAAAGTCAATGTTATAAGAAAATGTGTTTAAAGTGTGAAAAAACTAAAGAACAAATGCCAACTGCTACAAAACAACCATTACCACAAAGTGATGACTGTGTGATGCTTTTAACAGTGAGACCTTTATCTAGACTTTATCTAGACTTCTCTGATGCAAAAAGAAAAAGGAAAATGACCTCTCAGTATTTCATTTTATAACTGAGTATAAAAGACCAGGAGACAAAGCGGATTAATAGGCTAAAAAATCAGTGCTAAAACTGAAGGAATAATATTTAGCTAAAGAAGTAAACCTTGCTGTATATATATATATAGAGAGAGAGAGTCATGAAAAGTCTATTTTTCAGAACTGGAAACAACAGTATTTGGAGATTTTAGTGGGAAAAGAAAAATATTGTTCTTAAATATAATCTAGCATGGCACTGAAACTCTAGTTCATTCATATCTGCCCAAGTTAGGTGGTACGGTCGTTCCACTATGAAGGGATAGAACAATAAACGGCTGATCTTTTAATATCCATCTCAGTTCTCTGACCAGTGACAAAGCTTATGTGAACCAGAAATATTTCGTCTGTTTATATTCTTTCAGTTTCATTTTCTATTTTGGCTTGAGAGATTTTAAACAAATTTTAATTAAATTCCACTATATCCATTCACAAATCTTATATTCAGTAGTTTCTAAACTGTATTTGCACTTTTATTTCTTATGCACCATCTTTCCACATGTTAACTTACCTGTTTCTTTAGAGCTTCTAACTGTAAATGAATCTAGGTCTACTGATTTTGGTCTAAGTGGTAACTGTTCAGAATCTAGCTTTGGTTTTGATACTGGCTCAGCTTCAAATTTTGATGAGCTGGTAGAAACATCTCCATTAATCCTGAAGTGAGAAAAATCAAACACATGTAAAAATCATTTGTATCTGAAGCATGACCATGTTTTTAACATTGTGATTTAACAACACTATAGATGTTATAGTGTAACACTGATTTTTCTTTTTCGTCTATAAAATTATTTCCATAAACATAAACCTCTACCCTAACACCTATCATAATAAAATAAGAAATGTAAATAAAACAGTTTAACATAAGTGTATCTGCCTACAGTGAACGTAAGATTAAAAACATTTAACACAGATTACAATCTATACGAAAAAGATGAAAAGCAAGGACTTTAAAAATAACTTTTGAGATTAAAGACAATAGAGCCAAAATTATGTCAAAAGCAAGTAAATCAAGAAACTAATTTAAAGTTAGATAAAACCTACTTGGCTACAGGAGGAGGTGGAAGAACCGGTTTCTCAGGGCGCTTTGGGTACACTGCTCCAGATCTCAATAAATTACTGGCTTTGGTGGGTGGAACAGGCTTCTTGGGTGGGACTAGTGGAGCAGCTGGTTTAGAAGGTTTCTGTTCCAGCATTGATTTTTCATCCGATTTTTCTATTATTAAAAAATATTTAGAAAGTTACTAACAATCAGAACTATTTTTAAAGCTAATGTCAGACTAGAAAGGTGTGAAACACAAAGACACTATTCGTGTATGTGTACACTGTTTCATCTGTTTTAAAGTTTTAATTTATTTACGAAGTGTTACTCGCTCAGTCATGTAGGACTCTTTGCGACCCCATGGACTGCAGTCCTCCAGGCTCTTCTGTCCATGGGATTCTCCAGGCAAGAACACGAGAGTGGGGAGCCATCCCCTTCCCTTCTCCAGGGCATCTTCCCAATTCAAGGATCGAACCTGGGTAGCCTGCACTGCAGGCAGATTCTTTACTGTCTGAGCCACTTTAAACTTAACTATCATTTTAAAAAACTCTACCCTGGTAGGAAGGGGGACCACTGATAATCTTCTGATTAACAAATAAGGCCTGCTTCTTACTGTCTTCCCACCACCCTTTGCTCTTAGGGTTGGTATTCTACTCCAATATAATCATGCATAATCTACGCTAAGCAGAAAACAACATTATCTAGACTTAAATCCAGTCCACTTTCTAAAACCGAAGTATAGGGAACTAAAAATGAGTAGAAACTCTAGTGCCATTTATTGATAAATAATCATGATAACAAAAATTTTTTTTGAAAAACTAAGGCTAGATTGATTAGTTGCAGATAAGAAAATGACAGGCTTATATTTATAATTCTTATCATTATAGTAGGAATATTATTAGTACCATTTCACTTAATAATTTTATGAGATAGTTAAGAAAATATGCTGGGGAAAAAAATTAAGAACAGTATCATGTCATGTTAATAAAAATTTTGTCACCAAAAAGGCATAGTTAATACATAATGACATACTTGTAAGTTCTTGTTCCTTATTTTATCAGTGGTCACTTGGAAATGCTTTAGAGAGAAACACAGTACTCCGCAAAAAGTAGGAAGTATATCCTTAATTGATTCTACCTTCCTAACATTTTAGAAAAGTTTAGGACCAAAAAAAAAAAAAAAAACTACCCATATTTATCTCACTGAAGTGACTCGAACTGGAACGTGATCTATTTTCAGAAGTCTAAGTTCAAAGTTCAAGGAGCTATCATCACAGGAACACATCTGAGTAACCACCACTCCAGCCAAGAACTAAGCCTCAGCCACATTAAGTTCCTTCTCTTCATGCCTCTTTCCAATCACCACCTCAATGCTCCAATCCAAAGGTGTCTTCTAACATGACAGATCACTTCTGAATATTTTAAGTTTACACCAATGAGATCATAATATGCTGCTGTGTGAAACTCTATTGTATTCATTTGTTGCTATGCTATGCCTAAAGAATCCCATGGACAGAGGAGCCTGGCAGGATACAGTCCAAGGGGTCGCAGAGTCAGACACGACTGAGTGACTAACACACACACATGCTATACTGTATCCTGGCACCTGAATGTACTTCTATTTATTTATCCATTCAACTACTGATAAGACATTTTGTGCTCCTTCCAACTGAGGGTCAATGTAAACGATGCTATGATAAACTTTGAGTCTTTTGGTGTACATATGGAACACACATTTCTTGTGAGTATACAATTAGAAATAAAAGTGCTGGGCAACAGGGTCAACTTTAGTTCTCAAGGGTAGACATAACGACTTACATTCCCACCTACCATGTATGAGTGTTTTGATAATCTGGATCCTCACCAGCATTTAGTATTGCTGCTGCTGTTGCTGCTGCTAAGTCTTTTGTAAAAAAATTCACTCATGTTGGTGAGAATCTTACTTTGGTTTAAATAAAATTACATTTCCTTGCTGAGTAATGAATTCCAGTAATTCTGTCCTGCTCTGGTAAGAATGAAGCAGGCTACTGAAAGGTATGTCCAGGAAAGTCTTCCCCCAAAGCAGGAGAAAAGCACGTGCTCCTCAGTGTTGGGATCATTACTATCCTGAGGGACAACATGTATGATGAGCACAGTACCTCTGAGAAAACAGTGAGAATGATGCTGCAGAGCAGGTTTGAGACAACCCATGCGGAGGCTTGGACAGGGAGGATTTAAACTCCACTCTTATGATCTGGAAAAGTGCCCTGTGAGATAATAGGGAGTCATCTAACAGTCAAAGTTAAGAGGTGATCTGTTGCATGTTTTCTGGGAGCTCCACTTCTATCCTCATTAATAAGGCAGGGTTTTCACAGGACATGCTCTGTGAAACGGAGATCAAGAAAGATAAAAGGAAGGAACACACGCTGGAGGAACACACTGTATCTCCTGTCAGAAGGCTAAGGTTCCTCCAAGTGGACCTAGCTATGGTTTGAAAAAGCTCTCTCTGTTGACTCTGGAACAAGAAAGAGAGATAAACTTATGTTTATTTTTTTAAAGAAATAATGTAATCTATGTCTATAATGGGCTTCCCTGGTGGCTCAGAGGTTAAAGCATCTGCCCGCAATGAGGGAGACCTGGGTTCGATCCCTGGGTCGGGAAGATCCCCTGGAGAAGGAAATGGCAACCCACTCCAGCATTCTTGCCTGGAGAATCCCATGTCTATAATAGTCAGACCCTCTGAATTGATACTGGCTCTCCCTGAATGCTAGTTAATAGGCAAAGCACTGACATTCTTCGTATTTCTTGCATCAGATTAAAGTCATGCCAGGTTAAGGAGAACATTTTCAAAATATTAAGAATTGCTTTCCTTGTTGTATTTGTCTTATTTCACTTATTTAAAAATTTCTTACATTTGTACACCTAAACTTTGAAATCAACACTTCCTGGTAAGCTTTAAAATTTTTTCAATGAAGAGTTTTGGTGGTTTTGGTAACATTTACAGATAAGGGGGGGAAGAGGTCTTTTTTATTCATTCACATAATTACCACTTCTGGCATTCATTACTCTCTGTACATCCAAATGCCAACACAGGGTCATTTTCCTTCTGCCAAAAAGAACCTCTTTAAACCGTCTCTGTGCGGTACATACAGGTCTACTGGCAAAGCATTCTCTCAGATTTTATCTCCAAGTTTTAATTTTGCCTCCACTGCCTGAAAAGTAATTTTGCTAGGTAGAGAATTCAAGGTTGACAGTTATTTTCTTTCAGGCCTTATGTTTTTCTCTTTATCACTGCTTTTCACAGAACTTATTATGATGTGCCTTAAGGTGATATGCTTTCTGTTTTTTTTCTGCTTGGAGTTCACTGAGCAGCTTGGATTTGTGGGCTTCAAGTTTCTCCCAAATCTGAAGATTTTTCAACCATTATTTCTTCACATATTTTTTTTCTGTCCGTTCTCTCTCTCATTTCCTCAGGGACTCCATTCACACATAAGCAAATCCGTTTTCCTTCTGCTGCCTGAAAACTGCTTCTAGACAATAAGCTGGGGGTAACTTTAGGGTTTGCCTCACTGGCTTCAGTGATAACTTCCCTCAGTGATAACAGCCCTGTGTTACCTGTTGTCCAATGTCTGAAACCACTGTTAAATATATTTTACCCAGCTTCCTAGTTGTCTAACTCAAGAGGGCAAATTCAGTCCCTGTCACTTCCTCATGACAAGGATTTTGAAAAAATAAATGTAATAAAAATGTGTTACCTCCCATTTTGTTTATAAGATCAACTGACTGATTTCAGGAAATACAGAAAGTCACTACCTTATTTTAACAAAACCCTACCTACTTGATAAAGGGGACTACAAAAGAAATAACATAATGAAAATAATTTAGTAACAAACTTCTTACATGTGTATGTATGTGTATATATATGTCTCTATGATGATTCTATATATCTTTGTATGGTTAGTTTTTCATGTAGGACAGATATTATAACCAAGTACCAAAATAAACTGATCCAAGATGTAGACCTAACAATAGCTATTCAGTTCGGTTCAGTCGCTCAGTCATGTCCGACTCTTTGCGACCCCATGAATCGCAGCACGCCAGGCCTCCCTGTCCATCACCAACTCCCGGAGTTCACTCAGATTCACGTCCATCGAGTCAGTGATGCCATCCAGCCATCTCATCCTCTGTCGTCCCCTTCTCCTCCTGCCCCCTATCCCTCCCAACATCAAAGTCTTTTCCAATGAGTCAATTCGCATAAGGTGGCCAAAGTATTGGAGTTTCAGCTTTAGCATCATTCCTTCCAAAGAAATCCCAGGGCTGATCTATCACAAGACTAATCAAGAAATATCTTTGCATCTAAATTTTAAAATCTCAAATGTAAAAAAAGGAGAGTTGAGGATATAAAAACTTTCCATGGTGAGCCCAGACAGTGAGAAAGAGATAAAGCTATGAAGGTGTATGACATTTAGAGTCAGAGTGTGGTTGCTACATTTAGTGAATAAAGTAGAAGATAATACCAAAAACGTAATCTGGGATCATTTCCTAACAACACTAAATGCGGACCAGGATGTGGAGCAACAGGAACTCTCATTCATTGCTGGGGGGAATGCAAAATGGTGCAGACGCTACGAAAGACAATTTAACAATTTCTTACAAAACTAAGCATGCTCTTACCATATGAACAAGCAATTACACCCTGTGGTATTTACCTAAGCGAACTGAAAACTTATGGACACACAAAAAGACTGCACAAATTTTACAGCAGCATTATTCATAACTGCCAAAACCTGAAACCAACTTCAGTAGGTGAATGGATAAACTGTGCTACATCCAGACACTGGAATATTAATCAACACTGAAAAGAAATGAGCTATTAAGCCATGAAAGGACATCGATAAACCTTAAATGAATATTACAAAGTGAAGACAATGTGAAAAGGCTACGTAGTGTATGAGTCCAATTATATGACATTCTGAAAACCACAAAACTAGGGAGAAAATTAACAGATGGGCAGCTTCAAGGGTTGAGGGAAGGGAGGGATGAAAAGCACAGAACACAGAGGAATTTTAAAGAGGTGAGACTGTCCTGTATGACAGCACAGTTATACATTTGTCCAAACTCATAAGATGCACAATGCCAGAGGTGACCCCCCAGTGTAAACCATGGACTTTAGACGATCCTGTGTCAGTGGAGGTGCACTGACTGTAACAAGGGAACCACTGTGGGGTGCACTGATGGAGGGGAAGGCCGTGCATGCCTAGGGCAGGGGGGATACGGGAACTCTGTGCTTTCTGCTCAATTCTGCTGTGATTCTGAAACTTCTAAATAAAAAAAAAAAAAAAAAAAAAACCTTAAAAAATTAATCTGGTAACAATGTGAAACAGAAGCCAGACTAGGGACTGAAATAAGAGAAATCATTAAGTTAAGAGAATACACTAACACTTTAAGCAAGAGATAAGAACAGGAAGTAGAATCAACACTGGCAGTAGACACAAAAGTATTCGGCAACAGTGACAAGTTTTTTGCAAGTGTATATAACCTACTCTGCTAGACAGGACCACTGCAGATCTTGTGTACAAGAGGCAGGTACTAACAATAACAAAACATGTGATATTTTCAAACAAAATACATATCTTGGAATACCTTTCCAAGTTTACATGATAAATATACACAGTGAAAGTCAAACAATACATGATAAATCACTTCCATGTTTTAGGTAAGACCTTACTCTTATACCTAAGAAAAAAATTTTTTGATATATTTCAACTGGGACACTATGAAAATAATAAGAGTATAACTGTTTAATGTTTGGTTTTCGCACACATTATTAGAAATAACTGATTAAATGCTACATCCTTACTGAAGTGATGGTATAACTTTCTCATGACTGTAAATTGGTATCAGTTTGAGTAAAATCTTAATTTCCTATTGATCTGGACAAACTCCCTCCCAGAAAACCCCAAGAATTTCATAATACATAATGAACACCTGTTAAAAATCAGTGTCAGTGACTCAATGTGGAGATACATTTTTCTCTACACTGATAAAGAATAATTATTTTTCTGATACTGGAAGAAATCACCTCACCTTTTTCCTCAGGCTTTGTAGGAAAATACTTCTTCTCGGTACCTACCAGCTCAGGCTTTGAAACTAAAAGGGGGAATAAAGTTAATACTTTTAAAAAAAGATAGTTTTAGAGCACAAAGATAATTATACTACTAAAAAGCAAAAGTTGAAAAAATAACGTAAGATGAAAACATGGTTTAACAGAATGAACAATAAACTGCAATCACTCTGTGTCTAACCCTGAGACTGCCACTAACACCCTGAGTAAGGGACAGCACTGTGGACTGAGTTCCTACTCGTTCAAGTGAAGACTTCACATCCTCTGCAACACCACTGCTCAGGAGAACTTCCTGTAATGATGGAAATACTGTTTTTGTATGGTCCAATACTGACCACTGAGACCTGAAATGCTGCTACTGCAACCAATTAACTTTTAAATTTTATTTAATTTTAATTAATTTTAAAAGCCCAGTATGACTAGTAGCTAAAAACTCTCCAATGCCAGCTTCTACAAAAATTACCTTTAAGGTATCCTTGCTCTGAGATAAGGTTAGCAAACAGAAAGCTGAAACTATGGAGGAGGGAAGGACTTGTGTTACTCAAAAAAAAAAAAAAAGCAAATCTTTCAAGGAAAAAAAATTGGACTGCACATTTTAAAAATCAGAAATTATGGGTTAGAACTTAAAGAAATAGAGTCAGATTATAAAACATTAACTCTAGAAAATACTTCTAAGTACTCATCTTTTATGCAACTGTTTAAAAAGGAAAAACAAAAACTCTTCCAGTTTGCTTAAGCATTATCATACTCCTTGAAGAATATATAAATAAATCACTACTAGTTTGTGACACTGAAAAATGGATTACATCTGAAAACTTATCAGCTAGGTAAATATTTAAGATTTAAGCTTAGTCAATTTTCTTAACTCAAAATGTCATAAAATATCCAAATTATTTTCAAAATTCTAATTTTATATGGTTTATACTTTAAAAAAATACTGAGATATTAATACACATGAACACTCAATATTTATGTATTTAAAAAAATTATATATAGTGTCATAGCATTTAATTTTTGCTAACAAAAATAAATGATTTACAGAAGACCCAATTTCATCATTTTAGAACTTAAAACTATAAAATGCAGAAAACTGAATAATCTGTTTCTTACTTACTTGGACCCTTAGCAGGTGGTGGTGGTTTCTTTGGTTTCTATTAAAATAATAATTGTGAAAACAGTAAAACACTTACATATTAAATATTTATAGTTAAACTCTGATCATAAATAATCTAAGTTACATAAATACCTCTCCTTATCCCATCCCTGCTAGAAATTATAAAATGATAAGATCCAAACAAGATCAAAGACAAAAAATTTATCCTATAAGAACAAATGCCTCTTTGATCAAAATTAAAATATTTCAAAAATTATCACTGACTTAAACTTAAAAAAGCTTAATGATGAGCAGAAACATTCTTCCCTATCTCCCCTATTTTAAGATTTCTATGCACCATTTTTACCTCTCTTTACCTGGCAGGGAAAGAAAGACACTTTATTTTAAAAGAAGAAGAATACCTAATAAATATATAGAGGTTTCACTTTTGATTATTCAGGACTCTCAAAAAGAACATAAAGGCAAAGGTCTATTTTTTAATTTATTAAAATTCTCTTGGGTTTACAAGTATTCATTCATTTTTGCCTTAAAAAACTTGAAACACATTTCTAAGTTTGTGAATTTGGTTTTTCCAAATTAAAAATAACTGATAACCAATACTCCATGAACATCTAATAAAAGTCAAAAAAAGAACATGAGTACATTAACAAGAGTATAAAGTGTGTAAAAATAAAGTGTACCTGAAGCCTGCTGAATTAATAATGAATGAAATTTAGCAAAGGAAGAATCTCAGACAGTGTAAGCCTTCATACATTATCCTTTTGTAATTTACTTTAAATAAAAGATTTCAAAGGTTAGAGATTGCTGCACTGGCTTAAATTAAATATGGCAGACTGCCTTGCTGGGGTTTGCCAGCTCTCTGTGTAAATCTTTTCCTCTTGTTTAAAAATTCATTAATCCCTCCATAGGCGGAAAAAAGGGGATCAAACTGTAGAAAAGCAAAAGATCACTGACTCAGTCTCACTTTATTCACTGTGAGAAGTGAGATCGATAAATTAAATCCTGTAAGGAGGCTAAATAAAGCCTTCTCACTGTCCCAAAAATGCAGTGACAGAGTAACAGCAACCAACAGTACCTTAAAATAAAAATTTTCAACAAAATTAAATATACTGACTTACAGTCAAGTGCTAACTTGTCTGAATAGTACAGCCAGTCTTTTATCTTTTAATCATAATAAAGTAATAAAGTCTAAGTTAATTTTTAGTCAAAGGAAAAGAAAAACAGGAAGTGATAAACACAGAAGTGATACACTGTTTTATTCTACCTTAATTCAAATAATTTTTACCTGATTATATCAATCTGAAATTCATGGAAAATTTACTCAGTAACTATGTAAAAAACTTGTTTCTTTAAGAAATATTAGCAAAAGGTTTTTTAACTTATCATCATCACTGAAAAAGAAAAGCTTACAGGAAAGTCCTTATCCAGTTCATTTATCTGAACAGCAAAATTGTCTGGAAATACTCCTTCTTTACCATTCAGTTCACCCTTCCACCAGCCAGTTTCTCCAGTCTCCTAAACCGCAAAATGAAGAATAAGGATAATAGTGGTTATATCTAAATAAGAAAAAAGTTAGCGACAAAATAAGAAAACACTGAATCCCATTATTTTTATAAGGAAAAAATAAAGACTTTAAGCAGACTTTGAGATCCTACTAAAAAAATATATTTCTCCACAACATGAGGGTAAAAATAATTTCTAAAACATCAATTATAACAATAATAGACAATAAACATTTGCTTTAAAAAAATCTTTCTGATCACTTACTATACTCCAGGTTCTGAGGTCACAGCAATAAACATGGCAAAGCCCAGGTCTTTCATAGCTTACCTTCTAGTGTGAATGCAAGACTACTGAAAAAATACTTCTATGAATAAGTTAAGTTATTCACTGAAAAGCCTGAGAAGTATCTTACCTTGCTTATCAACTGTATTATCTCCCCCTCTTTAAAAGTCAGTTCATCTTCATTAGTACCTTCATAGGCAAATAGCGTTCTACAGTATTCCTTAGCTAAAATGAAAAACATAAATAAAGTTTATATATAAATTACTTCTTTCAACAAATACTTATTAAGCCTCCATTTTGTCTAAAGAAATGAACACTAGCTTTCAGAGATGATTTCAATAATTTAAGCCAATTTACTTCATGCTGAATTAAATAACGAGTTTCATTGATCATTCATTCATTCAAATAGTTACTACATGCCTACCTGTTCCAGGCACAGTTCTAACTGTACTGGATACATCAAGGAACAAAAAACATCCAAAAATCTATGACCTCATGGTGTTCACATCTAGGAGGATTTAATACTCTGATGAAGCAGTACAATGTAACAAGTGTCTTCAACAAATCTAATAATATATTTGAGCATGCTTCACTCAACATGAACATTTCATTAAAAAACTTACCTTTAATTTTACCTTCAGTGTCTGTTTTTGTTATCTCCACACTCTGAGTTTTGGATCCTAGTGACTGTGTGATTAAAGGCTAGAATAGAAAGGATAGTATCGTCTATTTTAAGTTGTAACAAAGCTAATAATGTCAAACAAAATTTCCATTAACAATTATCTAGTTTTCCCTAACAGTACTTATAGCCAGGTTAGTAATATAACTGAAAACTGTGCCATGAAATGATAAATATCTGGAAAGCTATTTAAATGGTAGCCTAGAACTTCTGGTTTTAAAACACTCTGTCTTAAGGATAACAAACATACTCTGATACCCAAAATGCTGTGATTTATTTTAGAACCTCCAAAACAAATAAAAATAGCATTTGAAAATGTACCATGTACCAATCTCTGAGCTAATAAGCACTTTGCTGCTGCTGCTGCTAAGGCACTTCAGTCGTGTCCGACTCTGCGCGACCCCATAGACGGCAGCCCACCAGGCTCCCCCGTCCCTGGGATTCTCCAGGCAAGAACACTGGAGTGGGGTGCCATTGCCTTCTCCGATAAGCACTTTACACGTCATGTAATTTAATCCTCAGAACAATCAGAATAAAGTAGGCACTATTAGTCACTCTTTTTATAGTTAGAAAGCAGTTAAATAACTTGACCACAATAAAAATAATTTAGCAGTGCAGCCCAGATTTGAACCTTGAAAGTTCGACTCTAGAAGGTGGGCTCTTAAACGACAGAACTGAACTTCCTTACAATAAGACAGAGAAGAAAAGAAAGTTTTTATACTTACTTCAATGCTGCTACCAGAATGAAAGCATTTAGGTAATGTTACAACCCTTGTAACTATATGGTCTAGTAGACAGTTTTCCATTGTAATCAACTACAGTAAGCCTTTCATCATGTCTTAGTGTTTCCTTAAGTTCTCTTCTCTGAAGTAACACTACATTTGACCTTAGATTTCATTAGTTAAAAATCTGAGCATACTGCTAACTGGTAATATCATTGTGCATTCTATTTATCTTTTAAAATACTCACTTTAGTTTCTCCTAACTTTTCTCCATTATATCTTCCAATCTGGTGTTGCCTACAAACACAGCAAATGTGCTCCCTACTTTATCAATTCCTAGGTCAGTGATCAAATCAAGTCTTGGAAGGCCATCTTACATGGTAATCCTGAGAGTGCTCTCACTTACAACAACTCTTTACTGAACATTATCAATGGCAAAGGAGGGGCTTCCTTGGTGGTTCAGTGTTGAAGAATCTGCCTTCCAATGCAGGGGATACGGGTTCAATCCCTGGTCCGGGAAGATCCCACGTGCCATGGAGCAACTAAGCCCGTGCTCCACAACTACTGAGCCCACGTGTTGTAACTTCTGAAGCCTGCACTCCTCAAGCCTGTGCTCCGCAACAAGAGAAGCCACTACAACGAGAAGCCTGTGCACCACAACTAGAGAGTAGCCCCTGTTCACCCCAAGTAGCGAAAAGCCCACGTCAATGAGGGCCTAGCACAGCCAGCCAGAAATTTAAAAAAAAAATGGCAAAGGAAAGATTACCAGTGTAATCAATAATCAGATAAAGTTATTCAACATAACCATAAGCTTTAGAGTTAGAAAGGAACCCCAGATCATCTAGCCTACTATCCCTCATAATGCAGACACTGCTTCTAGACATTCCTAGCTGTTACAGGACTATACAGCACCATCCCAACAAGAATTCTGATCTGTACCTTTAAAACCAAGAACGAACTGGGCCCATAATCCTAATGTCAGACAGTCACACAGCTAGGAGAGGGCAGAAGAGAAAGTGTAAGCTCTCTTTCCCAAACCTAACTTATTATTATATAAGAAAATATGTGACAGGCTGGGAAAGGAAGGGAAAAAAAGTTGAAACTAACCATTTTAGGAGAAAATTTCAGAATATATTTCACCAACCAAAACAGTCTTAATAGTGAAATGTAACTAAAAAGACAAGTAAATACTAAAACATTTTCAAATGTTATGAGTTAAATAAGACATAACAAAGGAGAACCAGAAGGGAAACAATACTTTAAAAGTCAAGGGACAAGCCTCCTCAAGTAAGTACTCAAACTAATCTCCAAGGTGTTAACACCAGAAACAAGACCTGAAATGAACATCCTAAAGACTGTAGCTATTTCCCCCCAAAGTAAACATTTAATGATTTATTTTAAAATCTCTTATTAGATGGTACATTCTCTTTATTTCACAATGCCAGTGAAATGCTAGTAAAACATAAAGTGCTCCATACACCTAGGGCTAATGATTGGTAGAGTTCACCACTACTAACAATCCAGAGAAAAATTAAGCAAGGCCTAATTTAACTTAATATCCCACTGTGAATTCATTTTAAAATGGCCCATTTTAGAGCTACTTCAAACTGAGAGGCAAAACATAATTTTAGATTTAAAAGGAAGACAAAAATGTATTTGCCTTTTATATTTTTACACTATAATAAAACTTTAAAATTTCCACTAAGAAAAGTCTGTGTTAAATTTACTGGCTCCCCCATCCAATTTTATAAGAATCAAATGTAAACATTAACGGAAGTCACTTAAGCTTAAAAAGTTTCTCACAGTCTTCTCATTCATAACCCATCACCAGCAATCTCCAAAAAAAAAAAAAGAAAAAGGTAGCAGAGTTGCAAACTAATTGTGACATTTTAAAAATTGTTTAATGAGAGAATGAAGAGGGTGAATCTAAGGAAAGCTCATCACTACTACCTTCTCTGGTTTTTTCTCCTCTGTTTCACTACTGGATGTTCTTGTCCTCAGTTTCACAGAGCCTTCTTTGAAAATATCTCCGAATCCAATTCCTCGGATTTTCTTTGGCTGGGTAACTGATCCAGGTGCATTTTCAGTCCCATTCCCCAGAGAGAGGGGTAAAGGTGAGGTAGGCCCAGTCAGAACAGCTTCTGAAAGGATAACTGGTTTTTAAAGAATGACACCTAAAATCACAAAAACCTTGACATTCCACTTCCACAGTATTTATATCCTATAACTCCTAATAAAAAAATGGTAGAATAAAAATAAAATTGCTGAGTAGTAAAATATCCTAAGCACTTTATACTGATTTTTTTCCCCAATATTTAGAAACAATTTTAGGTATTTCTAATCTGTAAAAGACCAATCAGAAATGCAGGAAATCATTGTATATCAGTTTCTTAAGAAGAGTATGTCAAAATTTACAGCTCCTTTACAAAGGTGACACGGGACAGAAACAGCAAGCGTGCACAATATGCTCAATGAGCATTCAATGCACTGAGCGAACAAATATATAAATGTTGACTTAATTAAATAATAACATTTATATTTAGAATTTCCCTTTACTCACTTCAGTGTTTAAATTTCAGATTTGGGAATACACTGGATCCATGGGAAATGCCATCAAACTCTTATATCACTGCTCATATTTCTCACAGGGGTGAAAGTACATGAAAAGACAGTTTTACAGGCAAGACAAAAGGACACTCTAAACAACAAAGGCTAAGAATATTTGACAAAATGAAAGGGCAGTCACTTCATTATAAAAACTGAAATATAACACTTCCCTAGAGAAGCAATGCTTTTCCTGAAATTGACTACTAAAAAGATATTAATCTTGAGATTTATATATAGAAATCACTAAGTAATAGAACAGATTATAAATTTACCATATTCCTATTAAAAAATATAAAAAGGGGCTTTCTTATAGCTTTTATTCCACAGTTCTTCAATGAAAACAGAGGGCATGAAAATAAGTTACTCATAAAGGCTCAGGTAATACTGTCTACCTACTGTCTAGAGTCAGAATTATCTTCTTAGCAGTAATAGCCAGAGTTTAACTGGTCAAACCATGAACACATCCCATATATTTCATTCTATCTATTAAAAGAAGGAGTGTAAGAAGAAAGTAAAATAAATGCAGTGGATATGGCATTCCAATACTATAAACAAAACAAAAAAAAAGAACACATTTTAAAATGAACAGTTGGTAATTCCTGTAACAGTTATCTGAAATAGATGCTATTATACTGACTAAAGAAGACTGTCAAAACATTAGTTAACACAAAAGATGTTATATTTCATTCTCTAAGACCCAATGTGTAAGATATCAAATGCTTAAATTAACACTCAAAGGACACCATGTCTTCACTAAAGTTCTAAAGACCTTATAAAGTGTTCACTTCTTGGCACTTACATCAATATGCAAAATCTTTCTGCCTGAAAATTCGAGTTTAAAAAAAAAGGGAAATTACAGTGTACTTCAACCACTGACTTCCCACCCCATAATCACAAAGCTCCACATTTAGAATGCACTGTTATTGTAAAGGGGTTAAGCAAGCAAGGAAGTACATTTTTAACAGATTATGATTCTGCAAGGTTACTAAAATTCAAATAAGGCTGAACAGTGCAAGGAAATGCCCAAAGTATTATAATTATGAAGTAATGAACTATATCCAAATTTAAATTCAATTTCTTTTGCTACTGATCCCTTATGGACTTTGAATTTCATACAGTATTTTAAGGGCTCAGTTTATATGGCATCATAAAGACTATTTCACTCTACACTTTAATTCACACTAAATTTTAATGTTAAAAATAAACATCAATAGATTCAGTATCTATGACACTTAATATCAATTTATGCCTGAAGTAATTCAGGGGACAGTGTGCAAAGTAGTAATTGTCCCTGCAACATTCCTATGTTGAAATCCTAGCTCCCCAAGTGAAGAGGTGGCCCTTCAGAGAGGTGATTAGGTCATGAGGGCAGAGCCCTCAGGAATGGGATTAGTGTCTTACAAAGAGGCTGCAGACAGCTCCCCTGTCTCTTCCAACTTGTGAGGACAAAGTGAGAAGTCAGCAACTATGCACCAGAAAGGAGCAGAACTGTGAAAAATAAATCTCTGTTGTTTTTATGCTACCTAGATTGTGGTAGTTTATTACAGCAGCTCTAATGGCCTAAAACAATAGTCTTCGTATCTTGACTCCACACTGTCTTTGAAATAAAAAAGCAATATCAACAATCTTAAGGTTGTATGTCTATATCTCATTATCTATGAATCTATGTAACCATTATAAAACTGCCAAATAACACAAGTGTACAAGTGTTAATCCCTGAACATGTTCACTACATACTTTTCCATAAAGAAAAATATCTACTTATCCCTATGCCACCACTTATGAATTTAATGTCTCTTAAAAAAAAAAATCTCTCCTAAATCCCTCAGCGGTTCACAGATGTAATTCCAAGTTTTGGGATAAAGCTTTTTCAATTATACTTCTGAATGGTGAGCAAATTTAAGAATAATTTATAGGTGAGTCTCTAAATGACAGAGATCACAAAATAGTTAAATTACATTCTGGCTACACACGGAAAACAAAATCTATTATGTGAATACAGAAACTCAGAGGAAGAGTCTTTTGAACTTCTAATATTTCTTAAGTAGTCAGGCCATTTGCAAACTCTGATCACAACTGTATATAAGTAGACCTTAAGTGGGAAGAAATCAGGTAACGTAAGCAGTATCATTTCTAATAAGGGTACTATAAGTTTACTTTGGGTTGAAGAAGACATCAGAAGGGAAAACAGTAAATTACCTAGAAGGGAATAGCTACCCACTCCAGTATTCTTGCCTGGAGAACCCCATGGACAGAGGAGCCTGGCGGGTACAGTCCATGGGGTTGCAGAGTCAGACACTACTGAGAGACTAACATTTTCACTTTAAGTCCTTGTCATAAGTTGCTTTTTTTTAAAGTGGATAAACTACAGCTCATAGTTCAAAAAGACAAGAGACTAAAAATATACAAAATGAACACTAGTCATATACAAAATTGGTGTAAATCTATTCAAATTTTTAAAATAATCTACCTGAATCTTCCTGGGCTTCGTGAGTTTCAACATCATCTGTTACCTCTAATTCTTTCACAAAATTGGAGGGAAACAGTCCCAACTTGTTGTTCAGGGTTCCACTCCACCAGCCTTCTTCTACCTGAAAGAGTTCACAACTCAAAAATAATAATAGTTTGTCTTAAGTTTTCACTTCCCCAACAGAAAACCTGAGCTACAGAAATGAACAGGCACAAAGTTAGTGGTACAAAATAATCCCTTTAAATCTATAAGAAAAAACAAACGGGGAAAAAATTTTAAGTAGATTAAATCTATGTGGATTGAATTAATCATACACGGATTAATCAATAGCACCTTGCAACCCTTCCACAATGAGATCTTATAATAAATCACAGAACAGAAATAAGCCATCCAATCTGAATTCTGGACACACGTAACTAACAAACCTAACAAAACAGTGTTCTCTGCCACAAAATTTGGAATGCTGTGTCCTGCAACAACAGGAGATAAGCCAATCCCTTATCTGCTGTGATTCCATCTTGTTTGTAAAATGGGGATAAAAATTCCTATCTCCTTAGGTTGTTCAGAAACTTAAATGAAATAATAAGTTTGAAACACTCAGAATGGTGTGTCAGGCATAATGTGACCTTGATGAACACTGCTATTATTGCCACCTGGTAGACATAAACCAGAACTGCCTTTTACATAAACACATTGGAATTTAACAAAAACTAACGATAAATTACATGTTATCAAACAAAATCAGTTACAGTGGCAATACTTGATATCAAAATACATACTCTGAAAATGGCATCTTTAGCTGCTAAATAACACTTTGATATTCCTTTAATGATAAAAGTAGATATATGAAAAGCTATTTTTGAAATATTTAAAAATCTTATTCTAAGATATTAAAATGAGGCCAAGTGTTTTGGGGTTAATATTTGAACGTGATAATTCAAACAAAACAAAGCTTTTGCATTCTGCTTGCAAACATCTCTGCTGTGCAAAAGGTAAAAATCTTTCTATTTTTATGGCTTGTGTCTAAAGTGAATTCAGAATCAAAGAAAGGTTTATATGCTTAGCTACTTAGATTACATCAATTTTAGCTTAAAAAAAGAGCTTATTTTACTTTTAAAGTCAAAGATACAAATTCAGTACACAAATATTAGGCATTGCAAGGATGAATAAAGCTTTATTTCTACAGTTAAAAAACCTTCCTTTAGGTCATTAAAGATCCACTTTAAAATAGGTATCTTAAAATTTAAAAAAAAACTGGCAAAATAAATTTAAAAAATTAATATTCTTACAAAGCATTTTTCTAATACCCAGAGCATTAATTCTAATTGCTGCTTTATCTCTAACATGTGTTTTTACTTACCTCTTCACTAATATCAATAATATCTCCCACTTTAAGCTCCAGTTCATCCTCATTTTGTGGAATGTATTCAAAGAGAACTTTACACTGACGCTTCTTGGTCTCTATAGGAAGTCACATAAAAAAATTAACAAAGATCTTTAAAACAAACAGTAGCACGTTTATTTACATAACATGTTTATTGTCAAAGGATTTGTATGTATGAATAAAAACAGAGCATGGAAGCATTCTGAACAGCTAACCATAATCTGTGCCGTCTGGCTTTCCACCTTGCCCCCACCCTAGAAGCTCTTCCTTCATCCTAAAATAAATTCAAGCCAACTGCAAATAAGGTAGGCTCTCAGAAATGAAATCAGATCCAACTGATTATACAAAAGTAAAATTTCCACTGCCAATTTGGAAACTAGAAACACAGACTTAAGACACTATTGGCATAACAAATTTATAACAAATTTATCAGACAAGTCCTTCAAACTAGTGATTTTCACACTGCTTCTTGATCAAAATCTAGGAATACTTTAAAGGCACTAAGTCAAGAGTATCTGTGCTTAAAAAAAAAGAGAAAATGCACAAATCTAAAATGTATTTTATCTTATTTAATAATTTTTCTGACAGATAAAAACACAAGTGAAGACAAAAATAGTTTCACTTTAGTGTTTTAAACAAGCCTCATTTATTCAGAAAAGTAATGATTATATAATGTAGGACTTCAAAAGATGTAACTTGATTCTTTTTAATGAATATCAGTATCTTTTTAAATAATTTAAAGTCAATAAAGAGTATTAATTAGCCCCTCTGCCCCTAAGCACATATGTCAATTAACTTCAAGCAACCTAGTGATATTTTAATCAAAAGCTTTGTTTTTATCTTGTCTTTCACAGTAGCATAATTCTCCAATTTTTTTTCTAAGAGAGTATGCAAAATTATTTGCAAAGGAACTCATTTTTAAAAGGAAAATCCACACTGGATAAAAATATCTAAATAGCCCCTACCATTGCCACAAAATGTGAGTCATTTATTTTAAAAAGAAAAATTTTTGTATGATTCTATATTTTTATACAGCTTACTCTTATGTTAGAATGACTGCCTACACTGAACTTTTCTATTAGTTGGTAGCACAAGTTAAGAAATTTGGAGATCCTTCACATTTCAAATGGCACATACAATGTCTACCCATACATATTGGTCAATAAATATTTACTGACTTTCTAAAATGCATCAGAACCTTTGGTAAGCACAGAAGAAAATGAAATTAAAGAGTAAAACTGTCAATAAAAGGATGTGTAGCAGTCAGTCGATTTTTTAACTATAGTATTTTCTTAACATAAGTAGCTTCCATACAGCTTTTCAGAACTACAAAGAATAAAATATTTCTTTAAATCAGTATTTTATAAGTAAAGCTATTAATAAGAAACCAAATAAAGAAGTGTAACAACAAAGGCAGTGACAAATTTTTTATTACTCCAAGTCCTTCATAAACACTTCCCACACAAAAGAGCATAAACACTTGCTAAGACATATTGTATCAAGGAGAAACAGGAACCCCTTCCCACTGCATCAGGCTGCTTTCTTCACAGATCAGAGTGCTTTACCATAACTCATGTACCCTAGTCATGTTAGATCCTTACTCTCTGAAAATACCATAGACTTGCTTATCTTCATGGGTCTTTCAAAGGCTGCAATTCTAACTGCAACGCCATACTCTCCAATTTTTATGTAAATGATATGTCCTACTTAAAGAGCTTAATGACACTTTACTTGATGACTCTTGTATAGAACTGCCCTTTCATTTGAATCTCAACTGCACATTTTGTATGTTTCTAGTCATCAAGCAAAGAGCCAACTCATTGGAAAAGATACTGATGCTGGGAAAGATTGAAAGCAAAAAGAGAAAAGGGCAGAGGAGGATGAGATGATTAGACAGCATCACCAACTCAATGGACATGAATCTAAGCAAACTTGGAAATAGTGAAAGACAGGGAAGCCTGGCGTGCTACAGTTCATGGAGTGGCAAAGAGTCAGACATGACTTAGTGACTGAACAACAACAAGAAGTATGGTTCTTAATAGGATTCTGCTGCTGCTAAGTCGCTTCAGTCATGTCCAACTCTGTGCGACCCCATAGATGGCAGCCCATCAGGCTCCCCCGTCACTGGGATTCTCCAGACAAGAACACTGGAGTGGGTTGCCATTTCCTTCTCCAATGCATGAAAGTGAAAAGTGAAAGTGAAGTAGCTCAGTCGTGTCCGACTCTTAGCGGCTCCTCTGTTCATGGGATTTTCCAGGCAAGAGTGCTGGACTGGGGTGTCATTGCCTTCTCCACTTAATAGTATAAAATACTGCAATAACAAGTACAGACATTTACAGAGCATTTCTTATAATATTTACTTAACATGTTAATACTTTGAAAACCCTATAAGGTAATTATTACTATCATCCTTGTGTTAGAGTAACTTGGTATTTTCCTCTGTTAAACTGTGACTTATGAATCATTATCCATATCCAGTTTTTATTTGGCAGATTTGACTGTCCACATTAACACTGCTCTTACGGTCTTCATACCCACAGGTGTTACAGTATTCATCACATAAATGTCAAATAATTTCAGAAAAACCTTTTAAAAATATTTTGTATTTTCAAATATAAGTCATCACAAATGGGAAGTATACCATGGTTCTTAAAAAAAGATCTAAATATTCAGGTCAAACAGAGTTCTTAAGTATTTCTTATATTATTTCTTATTTAATAACACTGTTTTAATTTTTTCCATCAAATGCTAAAATGAAGAGCATATCATACTCAGAACTTAGGAGGCTGAATTCCAAAATTTCAGAGATAGCAACAAAAAGATTCCCAATCTACTTTTAGTTCCATTTAGTTCTGGAAAGTAAATCGTCAAACTTTATTACAGCATTTTCTAATGTAAAAAAAAATTTTTTTTATCAATTTCTTTCTCTAGTAAGCAAAGGTAATCATCAAAAGTAAAGAAACATCAAGACTGAGCCATTTGCTACATGGCTGAATCTTTAAAATTTTTTTCTTATCAGCAGCAATAAAAAAATCATATTAAGCCAGTAAGTGAAAAATTTAAGCTATTCAAGATTCTAGCTATACTGCTGAGATACACACTTAAGATCATCAAAATCTTAGAAAACATCATCATCACCACTATCATGAAGAAAAAAACTCATGTACTTAGGGATGAAGTATCACGTCTAACCACATATTTTCAACAGATATATAAAGCCAATATAACAAAGCAAGCTTAGGCGAAGAATATACCATGTTTAGCAGACAATTATTATTTCAACTTCTCTCTAAGACTAAATTTTTCAAAATAAAACAAAAAATCAAAAAACCTTACTCCATTCATATGAGAGGTTGCAGCCAGGGAGCAGTCATTAGAATGAGGTTTTATTCCCTTTCTTGGAGAAGGAAATGGCAACCCACTCCAGTATTCTTGCCTGGAGAATCCCATGGACGGAGAAGCCTGGTGGGCTACAGTCCACGGGGTCGCAAAGAGTCGGACACGACTGAGCGACTTCACTTTCACTTTATTCCCCTTCTAAGTCAGAATATTTCAATGTCAAAGGGCAGAGCCTGCACTACTAATATGCCCCTTCTTTTTCACATGTATGCTGCAAAGATGTATATAATCAGTGACCATACTTTGATGAGATTCAGAAATTTATCTTCTTCAGTACTGAGTCAAAGTTGGGAGGCATGTTACCAAGCGTTGTCTGAGAATGAAACACTATGTGGATTATATTCTAGTCAACCAAATTTTAATGTATTTATTTCTGTACAACTACCAATGATTTATCAATCTCAATCTCAATGCATCTTTTGTATTTCAAAATAACTAGATGGAAAATCACTTCTGTAGCATGAATTCCCACTAATAAGGAATACAATATGCCATGAGTGGATTCATATCTGGTATCACGGTTTTCCAAATACAAAGTGGAATATCCACTACTATGCCACACTGCACACTATATACAATTGTGACGCTGAAAGACGTCAATTCTTTACTCCAAGTAAAAATATTCTACACCATTATCTCTGTGCCCGATTTTACAAGGGTCTCAGCAGTCATGCCATTTGTACATGTTTTTGCTATAAAAGTGTAAATTGGTTCTATTCTATAATTTAGCAACTTTTTACAATCAACTTTGTCCTGGAAAATTTTTTGTGCTCAATCTAAAAAATAACTGTCTGTCTTGCTTAATTTACATACAATAGCAAAAGTTTCAATGGTTTCATGACCAGACTTTGTACACACAAAAAAAAGCCAACGCTTTTTGGCTTTGGAGATAAAAATAGCTAACAATTCCAGTCTCCAGATACCTATCATATTAACTATGTGAACTTTTCCTTGAGGTTGCTTAGTCAAAATTCGGCACACATGCAGATTCGTTTGTCTTGGCAGAGCTTTGAACTGAACCTTCACAATGCAGTGCTTACCATTATCAACCTTTACAATGGTTTGGGGTTTTTTTATATTAACAGTATGGATTAAAAGGGTATATACTACTATTTAACATTACAATGAACCACTTTTGAATAACTGATCTATTTCATTAACCAAGGAAATGATGCAAACTAACGGTAACAAAAAAAATCTGATTAAAAAAAAATTAGCTGCTTTTCCTGGAAAAGTAATCTGAAAGCAAAAACAACCTGCATCCTGTTTTAAATGTTACTTAGCACACCAAGTGACTAATTTAGTCTTTGCAGCACATTAAAAACAAGTGAAAAAGCCTAAGCTTCTTAGCAACAACTATATAATGATTTCTCTTTCTTACAAGAAAAATGATGGACAGTGTTCTCAAAGAAGGTAAAGTTTAGTGTCCTTTCCTATTAGGAGACAAAATAAACTTGAAGCCCTTTGTCTAGCCTCTACTTAAGAAGAAGTGTGTTCCTTTATAGCTCACTAGAGCTAAAGAAAGTAGCACATGTATCTCACAACAGACAGAGATCATGAATAACTCTTTCATGGGTCTAAAATTCTCCTTGTGCACAGAAATTCTACGTAGAGATTCCCGTATAGGATGGGGAAATAACTCCGCTATCTATTCCCCAATCTCCAAAAGGAACAGTTTCAGAATCCGGGACAACTAGAACTACTAAACAGTCAGCCTTCGGGCAGAAGACTGAAGGCAATGTGGGTGACATCTAAACATTGTCTGTACACCGCATTTACTGGGAGAAAAGAAGAACAAGTAGTACCTTGTAACTGGTCTGTCTCTGTGTCATGAAACCTGTTCATTTTTATGAAAACCTGTTTTTATTTTATGAAAATAATCAAGAGTGATGTAATCTAGAAAGTAGAGATTTCCCCTAACTTCACAGACAGTAGCACAGAAAGTAACAGGTATGAGACTATAAAAATAAAAAATAATCTTACATTTATGAAACATATATAAACAAAATTTCTTTATATTATAGGCTACTTGGTACACAAGGTAGCAACCAGCATCAAACACAACAGACCCCAACATCAAAGAGACTGATGTGGGGAGTGGCGAGGGAGGGAGAGGAGGTGGGTTTAAGAAAAAGAATGATCGAAGATGATAGTGGATAAATACTCATTTATAACTTATCAAATCAAACTGAACATAGTATTCAATCTCTAATGGGGCCTCAGGTTTACTATGGTAAAACACTATCTGCTCCCAGACTTGAAGTACTTCTTTGAGTAGCAGTCTTTCCAAAGACTAAGTTTTTGACAACAGCAGTATTATTTATTTTTTTAAACCACTTTTCCACCAGCAGTACAATAAAACTCAAGAGTCTAAATGATCTAAGGTCATAAGACAGATTCAAACTAATGTCTGATTTTAAATGTGGCACTCTCCCTCTATATTAAACTCTTAACATATTTACACCAAATACTTCAAAGGCACTCTGCTAGGCCAACCACCTTGGAAAACTGAACATTCATGTTCAGATGGCTAACCAGTAAAGAAAATGCATTATCAAATGCTTGCATCTATACTGCTTAAGGATGAGCAGACATTTTAGCATCCCATTTAACATTTAATAAAAAATATTCAAGTAAATTTAAGGCAAAGGATTAACTACCCAACAGAGCCTGTAAGACTAACAAGAAAACAAAGTTTTCTATCTTAATTTACAATTCCTACAGACAGCTCATGCTGGATTACCAAATGAAGACTGATAACATGGGCCCATAACTAGTAACGGAAGAATAAGCAGGAAGTTTCTGTAGTCTGCTACAAAAGGTTGATTTTTCTTAACACAACTTATGATATGAAGTTAGTTATAAAACAAACTTCTATTTTGATTTAAATGAAGAAGAAAAAATTATTTACATACTCTTCTTAATGTTTTTGGTTTGTGGAAGTGGCTGAATTCCTCCAGGCAGAAGTCCATAGGTGCTTATTCGTTGTACGAGATTTGCTACATTCCCGTGCCTTTCCCGCCTGATGGGCAAACTGTCATCCTTGGATTCTGTCTCTTTCTTAATTTCCTACAAAAGGGGAAATCAGCAAATAGGCAAATTAAGCTGTATTTCATTAAATTAAATCCTCAAATGCAAAATACAAAACCAGGTACATTGATTATTATATAAAACAAAGTATCAACAGTTTGCAACCTTTTCCTCTGCCCACACATATCTAAAGACTATCACACACTTTGGTTACAGCTCCAACAAAATTTTATTTATGGACACTAAACTTTCAACTTCATATAATTTTTACATGTCATGAAATACTGCTCCTCATTTCACTTTTTCCAACTATTTATATAACTCTTAGCTGGCATTCTCAGTTCAGCGACACTATAAATAAACAGGTGGTATTTAGATTTGGCCCATGGGCTGTTGTCTGATAAACCCTGTTCTAAGTTACAGGTCTAAGAGAAGATAGGTAAATCTTCACGAAAAGAAGTATGAAGTTTTACTGGAAGACATAAAAGAAGACACAGGAAAGAAAAGTCATGCCATGTTCAGATGTTGAAAACTCATTATCATAAAGATAGCATTTTTCTCCTAAAATTGATGCAATGCAATTGAATAGATATGTCACAGCTTTGGGAGAGCAATTAAACTAGTTCTAAATTTGTAGAGAAGAACAAATGACCAAGAACAGCCAAAATACTTCAATGAAAAGAAAGTGAGGGGATTTTTCTTTAAACTAAGAAATAAAGAAAAACCATACGATACTACAAATCAGTGTGTATTGGCACAAAAATCCATAAACAGAAAAATGATTTACAACAGGTAAAAAGGGAGGGGAAAATATTAATCTCAAAATATATGGTGCATGCAGTGTTTCACATTTAGGCAGCAGGGAATGAAACTGGATTCCTGCCTCACACATTTAATATTAAAATTAACAGTTTCTGTTCATAAAAAGTAACCACAAGAAAACAGTAAATCCCTAACCAGAAGGTATTTTTCACATATAAAGTTAACAAAGAATCTATATCTCCAGGTGTTTATGTCTACTGCAATGTTAACTTGTTACTCTAGCTGGTAGGATTTCAGATTATTATGTTTGATGCTTGCTTTTTTGTGTTACTTTAACAAGCCGTATCATTTTGCAAACAGAAAATTTTTTCATTTTGGAATAACTGTTAAAATGATGAGAAACCATGAAAACTATTAAAGTATAAATCATAGAAGACACACAAAATATTTCACACTGTAGTGGCTGCTTCATTTTTACTGGTAACGTATGTAAGGAAAACTACTTCAATTGCTACTAATAATAAATGACACACCATATGAAAACTTCAGTTTTCAGACCACATTAAGTATTCTTCAAACTAATAAAAATATGAAATCTAGGCAAAAACTAGTAGCTGCAACCTCAACATGCCAAAGAGTATTAATTTTGGATTCTCCTGAACGTCTCATGAGTTACCTACATTTTAAAAAGACAAACATCGTATGTCTGAAAACTACTGTTTCCTCTCTGGTACAAGAGACCAAGAACTTAGCTTGATATTCAAATCTTATTCCTCTAAGAAAATAATTCCAGGTTGACCCAATGTGAGACAGGAGACAGATTCAGGAGAATATATCCTGGGTATAAATTTTATATCCTGGGTATAAATTTTCATTCTATCCTGTTCAAAGGCTAAATAGATACTTGTGTTACCTTTTAATAAAAATTAACCTTATAAACAGGTATGATATACAAGACAATAACAATGTCTACCATTTCTAAAAATATAAATTTACAACATATTGCTCAAGATCTAGAAACATTTTGAGGACCTTCAATATTCACTGAGAAATCAAACCCATGAATATTAGATATAATACATCTTCTGAGAACAAAAGACACAAAAAGAGGAGGAAAACAAAAAAAAATATATATATATATAAACAATCTACAGTGCCTAAGGAAAACTCAGGATTACAGCCTTACACATACACAGTGCCAACTAAGCCATTATCAAAAGTATCAAGTGAGTTTAGGGTCTAAGCAAAATTACAGATAAGGTAAGGTCCACTTTAGGCTCCACCCCACTCCATCTCTGGAACCTCTTCCTGCTACAGTTTACTACCACCAGACATACAATCTCTTTCTCTCTCTCGCTCTCGCTCTCGCTCTCTCTCTCCAATCTCTCTCCCCCTTTATCTCCCCCTTCTCTCTCCCTCTCTCTCTCTACTCTAGTCCCCCATTCCTGGACACACAGTGCCTCCAAATTATTCTTCAGCTATCATCTTAAATAGCAATTTTATTGAGCACCTATGAAGGGTTGTTAGTAAGGCTTCTACTGTTTCTTCCTTCTGCCCTTTATTTTGATGCTACACAAGTGCTGCACTCAACGTGCCAGCAAATTTGGAAAACTCAGCAGTGGCCACAAGACTGGAAAAGGTCAGTTTTCAGTTCAATCCCAAAGAAAGGCAATACCAATGAATGCCCAAACTACCAATGAATGCCCAAACTACTGTACAACTGCACTCATCTCAGACGCTAGCAAAGTAATGTGCAAAATTCTCCAAGCCAGGCTTCAACAGTACATGAACTGTGAACTTCCAGATGTTCAAGCTGGATTTAGAAAAGACAGAGGAACCAGAGATCAAATTGCCAACATCCACTGGATCATGGAAAAAGCAAGAGAGTTCCAGAAAAACATCTACTTCTGCTTTATTGACTATGCCAAAGCCTTTGACTGTGTGGATCACGATAAACTGTGGAAAATTCTGAAAGAGATGGGAATACCAGACCACCTGACCTGCCTTCTGAGAAATCTGTATGCAGGTCAAGAAGCAAGTTAGAATTGGACATGGAACAACATACTGGTTCCAAATCAGGAAAGGAGTATATCAAGGCTGTATATTGACACCCTGCTTATTTAACTTATATGCAGAGTACATCAGAGAAATGCTGGACTGGATGAAGCACAAGCTGGAATCAAGACTGCCAGGAGAAATATCAATAACCTCAGATATGCAGATGACACCACCCTTATGGCAGAAAGTGAAGGGGAGCTAAAGAGCCTCCTGATAAGCATGAAAGATGAGTGAAAACGCTAACTTAAAACTCAACATTCAGAAAACTAAGATCATGGCATCTGGTCCCATCACTTCATGGCAAATAGATGGGGAAACAGTGGAAAGAGTGTCAGACTTTATTTTTGGGGGCTCCAAAATCACTGCAGATGGTGACTGCAGCCATGAAATTAAAAGGCACTTGCTCCTTGAAAGAAAAGCTATGACAAACCTAGACAGTATATTAAAAAGCAGAGACATTACTTTGCCAACAAAGGTCCATCTAGTCAAAGCTATGGTTTCTCCAGTAGTCATGTATGGATGTGAGAGTTGGACTATATAGAAAACTGAGCGCCGAAGAATTGATGTTTTTGAACTGAGGTGTTGGAGAAGACTCTGGAGAGTCCCTTGGACTGCAAGGAGTTCCAACCAGTCAATCCTAAAGGAAATCAGTCCTGAATATTCACTGGAAGGACTGATGCTGAAGCTGAAACTCCCATACTTTGGCCACCTAATGTGAAGAACTGGCTCATTTAAAAAGACCCTGATGCTGGGAAAGACTGAAGGTGGGAGGAGAAGGGGATGACAGACGATGAGTGGATGACATCACTGACTCAATGAACATGAGTTTGAGTAAACTCCGGGAGTTGGTGATGGACAGGGAGGCCTGGTGTGCTGCAGTCCATGGGGGTCGCAAAGAGTCGGACACAACTGAGCTACTGAACTGAGACTGAGAATCAGCCAGTAAATAAAATACTGACATATTAACACTGTAACATCTCTTTCCTACAAATTTCGCTTCCTTTACTGACTTTGAAAATGACTCCAGAGATGCAGTAAGAATAAGCCCTCACTTAAAACAGGATCATGTACTGACAAAGCAAAGTCAGAAAACTAAACCTCACTGCACAAATAAGGGAAGTCTCCTACACAACAGGTAATGTCAATACAGAACCAGTCAAGGAAAAAATACAGCGTGGATGATTGCGATATAGATAAGAATGTAGTACACATTGATTTGCTTGTTTTCATAAGGATAAGAAAGTAGGGTAAGGAGTAGGAAGTAATAAATTAAAGGAAAAGATGAAAAATATAAGCAAGTAAGAAGCAGCTTTAAAAAGGTGGAAAGGATAGTTACTCTTGATCTGAGGTAAAGAAGAAAACTTAATTCCAATCACATTAATTAAAAAAAGATAGAAGGTTCATCAATAAAATTCATGAACCACTCCATCATGTTGAAATATACCTATTTTATAATTTGATTATCTAATCATGGCCAGTGAACGACCATGATCTGAAAATAGAAAGCAATTACCTCTAGAATATTAGAAGCAAAGGTCACAAAGAATAATAAAAACCAGATCAGATGGCAGGAGCATTCTTTTACTTCTCAGATGAAAGAGGCAGATAACTTAACCAACAAATCTCTAAATAGAGTTACAGTTCTGCTTATGCTAATTAAAATCTGAGGAATACAGTAGTCCCTCCTCATTCATAGGGTCCCAAGACCCCCAGTGGATGCTTGAAAATGCAGCAAACTGAGTCTTACACATACTATATTTGTTTTCTCCTATGTACACATACCTAAGATAAAGTTTAATTTATAAATTCAACACAGTAAGAGATTAACAACTGATAATAAAACAATTATAACAATATACTCTAATAAAAAGTTACACGAATGTGGTTTCCATCTTTCAAAATAACTTACAGATATAATACCTTTTGCATCTTAACTATGCGCTTATCACATACTGTGGCAGTAACTTTTCCAGTCTGAGGTAAGACAGCAAAACTAGTATGAATTCCTTTTCTCTTCTTCACAATTTCACAGACAGAAGATTCATTCCTACCGTAGATTTTAGCAACCTCAGCCGACGACTTTTTCTTGTTTATTAAGCTTTCACACCTTTTCACTCATATGCTTTCTACTAGCATATCCGAGTGGTCAGCATCACTACTCTTGCACTTTGGGGCCATTATTAAATAAAATAAGGGTTACTCACCCACAAACACTGGGATACTGAGACAACTGATCTGATAATCAAGAGGGCTACTCCTAAGCGACTAATGGGTAGGAGACGCTGGACAAAGGGATGATTCACATCCCAGGCAGAAGGGTGCACAGTTTAAAACATGACTTATTTCTGGAATTTTCTGCTTAAGTATTTTCAGACCACACTTGACTGTGGGTAACTAAGGCTTCAGAAGGCAAAACCAAGGAGGAGGGGACTACACTTAATTACTTTTAACATTCAGGATTTCCAAAAGTATTACCTAAAACTAGTACCTTCAACTTTATAGAAGTATAAGTCAGAAGATATGAAGTGATATTACTAAAGAAAAGAAAAATAAGCAAGATTACATGTTTATTTGATACACATCCACTGTTAAAGGTCACATAAAATCAAACCGTCATTTATTTCATTCAAATAATAATTCTTCCTATGGAAATACTGGAATAAGATTTTAAAACTAAATCAAAATGTGATATTTAAAAAACAAACAAAAAAATCACTGAAACTCTTTCAAAGTATCCACCTCATCATCATCTTATTTCCCATATTGCTACTTCACTTTTTTTTAAAAGCAGTTTTAAAAAGATGTGAATAAAGATTTAATGTCCACTTAGCCATTTAACTTATGAAATCTAGGAATAAAATGAAAACAAACGTTTTTGAAGGCAAGATAAGTTGTCACACTACATAATATTTAAGAAAAAAGCAGGTGCAGTGATTTGAATATTTTTTTCTAAACCAGAAAAAAAAAATTGTTCAGAAATTTAGGTCTAAACAAGAGTAAACAGCTGAATGATTTTTACTTACTTACCGGCTAAAGTGTGAATAACTTCTGTTTCCTTGTTCCTTATTATACCAGAAAGTCTAAAACATTATTATCAAGCTCTGAGAACTCTTCAAAAGGGACAAAAATCCCACTTTATATAAAAAATATAAAGAACAGCAATTCACTTACCAGCTCTGAAACATCTTCTGTGGACATACTCATTTATTTTTTAAAGCACTAAGGTAAAAACCGTATTACTAACAGATCTTAGAATAACCTGTAGCACCTCCACGGTATAAGTATAGTGCTCACAGGAAAGCTGCTTCAAAGCTCGAACATTAGCATCTCCTACCACAAATACTCTCGGGCTAATACTCAAGTCCAACTAATAAAAATAATTTCTTTTCACCTCCTTTATATCTTATTACATTGGTATTTCTCTGGTTCCTCCGTACTGCCCCGTGTTTCAACACTGGTCAAACTTTCAAGTGTACCTTGAATAGTAATGCACCTCCCACTCTCCTGCCCAACCTCCTCTGACTCACTCTCAGTGAATCAGACCATGGCCTCTGCCATACCCGACACTCCTCAGTGAACAGAGTCCACTAACGCTTAGTAAATGCATACAACTAGTCAGCTGCACTATTAGCTACTCTCGTGGTTATCTTAACCTTCAGAAAAAGTGAAAATTGCTCAGTCATGTCCAACTCTTCGTGACCCCATGAACTATACAGTCCATGGAATTCTCCAGGCCAGAATCCTGGAGAGAGTAGCCACTGTTCCCTTCTCCAGGGGATCTTCCCAACCCAGGGATAGAACTCAGGTCTCCTGCATTGCAGGTGGATTCTTTACCAGCTGAGCCACTAGGAAGCCCTAACCTTCAGAAGAAAGGTATAACTTAAAGGGTATCAAATATGCTTATTACCTTTTTACTGAACACTAATCTACTCTTATGTTAAAGGTAACTAATATTATATTTTTCTGAACACTAGCTTTATAACCACAGCTTAAGGTAAAAACAGCTATTCCAACACCACTTCTAAAAGGAGAAACATCTATATTGTGTGAGTTTTTACACTGTTAAAAACATGCATTATAATCTCTATTAAAATGCATCACCATCTAGATTATCTTGTGGAAAGATGGAATACATACACTTTTCCCTACCTCTCTCACTAACCACAGTTTAAATTCGGAACATTACATAGACATAGAATACAGAATAAAGAAGAAAATTTGATAGCATCAAATGTTAATGAGAACATTAAAGAAAAACACTCATTACACCACTGGTAGGAGTTTAAATTAGCATATTTATTTAGTGAGAAACCTGACAGTTGATGCAGCAAATTCTTAGCTATGCACATAATCTACAAAGGGATGTTCATTGCAGCACTGTTTTTAATAGCTAAAAATTAGAATATAGCTAAATATTCATAAAATATGCTAAAGACATAAAATGGAACACTATATGGCTATTACAAATTGAATCCTAAAGGAAATGAACCCTGAATAATCACTGGAAGGACCGATGCTAAAGCTGAGGTTTTACTATTTTGACCACATGATGTGAAGAGCCAACTCATTGGAAAAGACCCTGATACTGGGAAAGACTGAAGGCAAAAGGAGGTGACAGAGAATGAGGTGGTTAGACAGCATTACCAATTCAATGGACATGCATCTGAGCAAACTCTAGGAGACAGTAACAGTGTGCTGTAATCCATGAGGTGGCAAAGAACTCGACACAACTTAGCGACTGAACAACAAAGGAACTTCTGGCATATGTGCTGCTGCTGCTGCTGCTGCTAAAGCACTTCAGTCGTGTCCGACTCTGTGCGACCCCATAGACGGCAGCCCACCAGGCTCCGCCGTCCCTGGGATTCTCCAGGCAAGAACACTGGAGTGGGTTGCCATTTCCTTCTCCAATGCATGAAAGTGAAAAGTGAAAGTGAAGTCACTGAGTCATGTCCAACTCTCAGCGACCCCATGGACTGCAGCCTACCAGGCTCCTCCGTCCATGGGATTTTCCAGGCAAGAGTACTGGAGTAAGGTGCCATTGCCTTCTCCGTATTTATGCACAGGTAAATACATATAAAACTGTGTTAGAAGGATACACACAGCTTCAGAACACGGGCAACTGGGAGAAAGAGAAATGAGAAGAGGGTAACAAGAAAAAAACTCAGTGTTATATGTCATGTTCTCTTTATTATAAAGTTAACGCTCTGAAGCAGAAAATAACAAAGTGACAACACTCTTACATTAAGTTCACAGATTCTTGTCCTACAGTTTTTGTAAAATATTTTCTAAATCATATATACAGATGAACTAACATTGCAAAGAGACACTGAAAACAGACATGTCAGCCACACACACAAAATTTACAGTATCTATCATGTTTCATAACAGGCTACAAACATGATGTGACCTTTCTATCCATCTTCCAGCCCTATTTAAATGCTGCTTTTCAGTACAGTTATTCAAAACAATAACAGCAGCATGAGTTTTCTGCAGGAAGCCTCATTGTACCGTCGACACCACAGTTCTGTGTTTACAAAGCACCATACTACTGTCCCACTGAAAGCTTATTTTCCAGTAGACAAAAAAATTACAATTTTTCCCTGAAACTTCTAATGCGCATCTGAAATGATAAAGCCAACTACCTTACTAAACTGTGGACTCTACACTGTTGTTCATTACCTGTGGTTAACTTTTTGATAAAAATTCTGCTTTCAGCCTCTTCAATAAATGGGGTTGGGAAAACTAGACAAGTATATGTAACAAATGAAATTAGAACACTTCCTAACACCATACACAAAGATAAACTCAAAATGGATTAAAGACCTAAACGTAAGACCAAAAACTATAAAACTCAGAGGAAAACATAGGCAGAACGGTCAATGACATAAATTAAAGCAAGATTCTCTATGACCCACCTCCTAGAGTAATAGAAATAAAAACAAAAGTAAACAAGTGGGACCTGATTAAACTTAAAAGCTTTTGCACAGCAAAGGAAACTATAAGCAAGGTAAAAAGACAGCCCTCAGAATGGGAGAATATGATAGCAAACGAAACAACTGACAAAGGACTGGCTTCCAAAATATACAAGCAAATCATACAACTCAATACCAGAGAAACAAACAACACACCCAACACATGGGGAAAAGACCTAAACAGACATTTCTCCAAAGAAGGCATACAGACGGCCAACACACACAGGAAAAGATGCTCTACACTGCTCATTATTAGAGAAACACAAATCAAAACTACTATGAGATATATCACCTCACACCAGTCAGAATGGCCATCATCAAAAAGTCTACAAACAATAAATGCTGGAGAGGGTGTGGAGAAAAAGGAATGCTCTTACACTGTTACCGGAAATGTAAACTGATACTGCCACTATGGAGGACAGTATAGATTCCTTAAAAAACTAGGAATAAATTCATCATATGACCCAGCAATCCCACTCCTAGGCATATGCCCTGAGGAAACCAAAACTGAAAAAGACACAGGTACTCCACTATTCACTGCAGCACTACTTACAATAGCTCTAACACGGAAGCAGCCTAGATGCCCATCAACAGACGAATGGATAGAGAAGTTATGGTACATATACACACTGGAATATTACTCAGCCATCAAAGGAGCACATTTGAGTCAGTTCTAATGAGGTGGATGAACCTAGAATCTATTATACAGAGTGAAGTGGGTCAGAAAGAGAAAGATAAATATTGTATTCTAAAGCATATATATGGAATCTAGAAAAATGATACTGAAGAATTTATTTACAGGGCAGTTAAGTGAAGAAGAACTAAAGAGCCTCTTGATGAAAGAGAAAGAGGAGAGTGAAAAAGTTGGCTTAAAGCTCAACATTCAGAAAACTAAGATCATGGCATCCAGTCCCATCACCTCATGGCAAATAGATGGGGAAACAGTGGAAACAATGGCTGACTTTTATTTTTCTGAGCTCCCAAATCACTACAGATGGTGACTGCAGCCATGAAATTAAAAGATGCTTACTCCTTGGAAGAAAAGTTATGACCAACCTAAATAGCATATTAAAAAGCAAAGACATTACTTTGCAAACAAAGGTCCGTCTAGTCAAGGCTATGGTTTTTCCAGTGGTCATGGATGGATGTGAGAGTTGGACTATAAACAAAGCTGAGCGCCAAAGAATTGATGCTTTTGAACTGTGGTGTTGGAGAAGACTCTTGCGAGTCCCTTGGACTGCAAGGAGATCCAACCAGTTCATTCTAAAGGAGATCAGTCCTGGGTGTTCATTGGAAGGACTGATGTTGAAGCTGAAACTCCAATATTTTGGCCACCTGATTCGAAGAGCTGACTCATTTGAAAAGACCCTGATGCTGGGAAAAATGGAGGGCAGGAAGAGAAGGGGATGACAGAGGATGAGATGGTTGGATGGCATCAATGGACATGGGTTTGGGTGGACTCTGGGAGTTGGTGATGGACAGGGAGGCCTGGCGTGGTGTGGTTCATGGGGTCGCAAAGAGTTGGACATGACTGAGCAACTGAACTGAACTGAATGAAGAAACAGACATAGAGAACAGACTCATGGACATGGGGTGGGGGGAGAAGGTGAGATGTATGGAAAGAATAACATGGAAACTTACATTACCATATGTAAAATAGATAGCCAATGGGAATTTGCTGTATGGCTCAGGAAACTCAAACAGAGGCTCTGTATTAATCCAGAGGGGTGGGATGGGGAGGGAGATGGGAGGGAGGTTCAAACAGGAGGTGATATATGCTGCGTGGGTGCAGGAGGGCCTAGAGGAGCTATTCCACGTTCAAGGTCAGGAGGGGCAGCGGTGAGGAGATACCTCTGGTCCAAGTTAAGGAGCAGCGGCTGCGCTTTGCTGGAGCAGCCATGAAGAGATACCCCACATCCAAGGTAAGAGAAACCCAAGTAAGACAGTAGGTGTTACAAGTGGACATCGGAGGGCAGACACACTGAAACCATACTCACAGAAAACTAGTCAATCTAATCACAAAAAGACCACAGCCTTGTCTAACTCAATGAAACTAAGCCATGCCCGAGGGGCCACCCAAGATGGGCGGGTCATGGTGGAGAGGTCTGACAGAATGTGGTCCACTGGAGAAGGGAATGGCAAACCACTTCAGTATTCTTGCCTTGAGAAGCCCATGAACAGTATGAAAAGGCAAAATGATACTAAAAGAGGAACTCCCCAGGTCAGTAGATGCCCAATATGCTACTGGAGATCAGTGGAGAAATAACTCCAGAAAGAAAGAAGGGATGGAGCCAAAGCAAAAACAATACCCAACTGTGGATGGGACTGGTGATAGAAGCAAGGTCCGATGCTGTAAAGAGCAATATTGCATAGGAACCTGGAATGTCAGGTCCATGAATCAAGGCAAATTGGAAGTGGTCAAACAGGAGATGGCAAGAGTGAATCAGCGAACTAAAATGGACTGGAATGGGTAAATTTAATTCAGAGGACCATTATATCTACTACTGCAGGCAGGAATCCCTTAGAAGAAATGAAGTTGCCATCATGGTCAACAAAAGAGTCCAAAATGCAGTACCTGGATGCAGTCTCAAAAATGACAGAATGATCTCTCTTCGTCTCCAAGGCAAACCATTCAATATCACGGTTATCCAAGTCTATGCCCCAACCAGTAACACTGAAGAAGCTGAAGTTGAATGGTTCTTTGAAGACCTACAAGACCTTTTAGAACTAACACCCAAAAAAGATGTCCTTTTCATTACAGGGTACTGGAATGCAAAAGTAGGAAATCAAGAAACACCTGGAGTAACAGGCAAATTTGGCCTTGGAATGCGGAATGAAGCAGGGCAAAGACTAATAGAGTTTTGCCAAGAAAATGCACTGGTCATAGCAAACACCCTCTTCCAACAACACAAGAGAAGATTCTACACATGGACATCACCAGATGGTCAACACCGAAATCAGATTGATTATATTCTTTGCAGCCAAAGATGGAGAAGCTCTATACAGTCAACAAAAACAAGACCAGAAGCTGACTGTGGCTCAGATCATGAACTCCTTACTGCCAAATTCAGACTGAAATACAAGAAAGTAGGGAAAACCGCTAGACCATTCAGGTATGACCTAAATCAAATCCCTTATGATTATACAGTGGAAGTGAGAAATAGATTTAAGGGCCTAGATCTGATAAATAGAGTGCCTGATGAACTATGGAATGAGGTTTGTGACATTGTACAGGAGACAGGAATCAAGACCATCCCCATGGAAAAGAAATGCAAAAAAGCAAAATGGCTGTCTGGGGAGGCCTTGCAAATAGCTGTGAAAAGAACAGAAGCGAAAAGCAAAGGAGAAAAGGAAAGATATTCCCATCTGAATGCAGAGTTCCAAAGAAGAGATAAGAAAGCCTTCCTCAGTGATCAATGCAAAGAAATAGAGGGAAAAAAACAGAATGGGAAAGACAAGAGATCTCTTCAAGAAAATTAGAGATACCAAGGGAACATTTCGTGCAAAGATGGGCTCGATAAAGGACAGAAATGGTCTGGACCTAACAGAAGCAGAAGATATTAAGAAGAGGTGGCAAGAATACACAGAAGAAAAAAGATCTGTACAAAAAAGATCTTCAACCAAGATAATCACGATGGTATGATTGCTCACCTAGAGCCAGACATCCTGGAATGTGAAGTCAAGTGGGCCTTAGAAAGCATCACTACAAACAAAGCTGGTGGAGGTGATGGAATTCCAGTGGAGCTATTTCAAATCCTGAAAGATGATACTGTGAAAGTGCTGCACTCAATATGCCAGCAAATTTGGAAAACTAAGCAGTGGCCACAAGACTGGAAAAGGTCAGTTTTCATTCCAATCCCAAAGAAAGGCAATGCCAAAGAATGCTCAAACTACCACACAATTGAACTCATATCACACGCTAGTAAAGTAATGCTCAAAATTCTCCAAGCCAGGCTTCAGCAATATGTGAACCATGAACTTCCAGATGTTCAAGTTGGTTTTAGAACAGGCAGAGGACCCAGAGATCAAATTGCCAACATCCACTGGATCATGGAAAAAGCAACAGAGTTCTAGAAAAACATCTATTTCTGCTTTATTGACCATGACAAAGCCTTTGTGTGGAATAAACTGTGGAAAATTCTGAAAGAGATGGGAATACCTGACCACCTAACCTGCCTCTTCAGAAACCTATATGCAGGTCAGGAAGCAACAGTTAGAACTGGACATGGAACAACAGACTAGTTCCAAATAGGAAAAGGAGTATGTCAAAGCTGTATATTGTCACCCTGCTTATTTAACTTCTATGCAGAGTATATCTTGAGAAACACTGGGCTGGAAGGAGCACAAGCTGGAATTAAGATTGCCGGGAGAAATATCAGTAACCTCAGATATGCAGATGACACCACCCTTATGGCAGAAAGTGAAGACGAACTAAAAAGCCTCTTGATGAAAGTGAAAGAGGAGAGTGAAAAAGTTGGCTTAAAGCTCAACATTCAGAAAACGAAGATCACGGCATCCGGTCCCATCATTTCATGGGAAATAGATGGGGAAACAGTGGAAAAAGTGTCAGACTTTATATTTTGGGGCTCCAAAATCACTGCAGATGGTGACTGCAGCCATGAATTTAAAAGACACTTACTCCTTGGAAGAAAAGTTATGACCAACCTAGATAGCATATTGAAAAGCAGAGACATTACTTTGCCAACTAAGGGTCATCTAGTCAAGGCTATGGTTTTTCCAGTGGTCATGCATGGATGTGAGAGTTGGACTGTGAAGAAGGCTGAGCGCAGAAGAACTGATGCTTTTGAACTGTGGTGTTGGAGAAGACTCTTGGAGTCCCTTGGACTGCAAGGAGATCCAACCAGTCCATTCTGAAGGAGATCAACCCTGGGATTTCTTTGGAAGGAATGATGCTGAAGCTGAAACTCCAGTCTTTTGGCCACCTCAGGCGAAGAGTTGACTCATTGGAAAAGACTCTGATGCTGGGAGGGACTGGGGGCAGGAGGAGAAGGGGACGACAGAGGATGAGATGACTGGATGGCATCACGGACTCGATGGACGTGAGTTTGAGTGAACTCTGGGAGTTAGTGATGGACAGGGAGGCCTGGCGTGCTGCGGTTCATGGGGCCGCAGAGTCGGACACGACTGAGCGACTGAACTGAACTGATGGCTGATTCATGTTGAGGTTTGACAGAAAACAACAAAATTCTATAAAGCAATTATCCTTTAATAAAAAATAAATTAATCATAAATAAATATATGGCTAAAGGAAAATTTTAAAAAATTCTGTTTTGTAATAATTTTATGTTTACAGTAAAGTTGCCAAGGTACTGCCCTCAGTTCCCATATATCTCCCATATATATGCCACATTGATACCTGGCCTAACTGTATTATACTTGTCAAAACTAAGAAATTAACACTAGTACATGACTACTAGCAGAACCACTGACTTATACAGATTTCACAGGTTTCCCCTAACATCCTGTCTGCTCCAGCAGCCAAGCCGGGACACCACAATGCATGTGTCACTATGGTCCTCAGTCTCTTTTCAACATCAGTCTCTCAGGCCTTCCTTGTTTTTTAATGACCTTTAAATTTTTGAAAAGTACTGATCAGATAGTTGTGAAATGTTCCTTAACTTGGGTCAGTCTGATTTTTTTTCTCACAAATGGACTGCAATGATAGGTTTGGGAGAAGAATAAATACCAGAGGCTCAGTAGATACATGGTATCAGCATAATTTATTACTGATGATGTTAGCCTTGATCACTTGGTAAAGGCAGTATTTGCTGAATTTCTCCACTGTAAAGTTGCCATTTTTCTCTTTCATCTATTCTTTAGTCCAACCTACACTTGAAGGATACTTGGGGGTGGGGACAGTATTTACCAATATTATTTGGAATAATTCTGTAAGATTTATCCTTTCTGTTCCATTACTTACGTAACAATCTATTTATATCAGCATTCATTTATTTAGACTCGTGCGTTATCTATCTGCTCTTCAAATACTACGTTATTTTGATGTTCAACCAGCTTTCCAGTTGGCACCTATGTTGCCTTGACATGGCCCATCATTTTGTTTTTTTCCAAATTCTTACTCTTGGCACTACTAGCTGCTCCAGGCTCATCCTGTGAACATCGTGTTGCAGCCACAGGATCAGCCATAGGATCACTCCTCCCAGGAGCCTCCTTTTACTGGAAAATGATATTCTGAAACCAAGATCTGAGTACCGAGCGTACTCACTGGTACTGGTGTGTCACTGCTTCCAGGCCCTCAGTGGAAGAAATGAGGAATATATATATGCCTGTGTACTGACCGGCGTATAAACACACACATATAGAATTATTTCTGTATGTATCTGTATATATTTTAAATTAAACATGAGTTCATGCTAATGTCTCCCAACTCTAGTCCACCCTGTGGTTCATTTTAATCCCAGATTAAGCTTCCCTCCATCTCCAAGCAAACACAAACAGCATCCTCTACTAGCAGGCAGTTCATTAAATCCAAGTTCTACAATTAGCTGAACTGTAACAGGACAGGAAAATATATGTTAAGATGGGAGTCCCATGACAGGTCATCTCCACTACTGTGACCACATGTCAGCACAGGGACTACCTATCAGCACACAATTCAAAAGAGAACCACAGTAATACTTCTGACTAAGTTCCTTTTTTTTTTTAACCACTGTTGTATTACTTCAATATATTTTTCCTGAAAAGCCACTTTCCCCACTCACCCCAAAAAAAAGAGAGAGAGAGATGAGAGGCCAACGTTGCAGCTTACTATAGACAGACTAGACTAAAGACAGGCCACTTTAAAAGGAAGAAAACAAAACCATTATGTGATTTTCCTTGTATCATTCTACCAACAAAGGCAGATTTAATTTGACTGTGTTTAAATGCAGTTATTCTACTTCAATTTTGACAGCATCTGCTTTACACTCCATTTTAGATTAGAAGAAAGTCAATTTGTAAAGTAAAAAATAAACAAAAGAGCTCAATTTCTACTACAGCTTTTCTCAGGTCTTTTGAGAGGTAAAATGTAGTTAGTTCACCTTCTCTAAAATCAATTAACAAAGTATGTGTTCATACTTAGTAAAACCGCAGCTGAGCAAATATTTACGAAGCATTCACACTGCACAGACATTCTAACAACTACTCTGTAAGTTGGACAAACCAAATGAACGATAGACTCGAGCCTTCCCAGAAGAGCTCACAGCCATAAATTCATGAGAAGAGGGATGTGGCTGAATGTAAGAAAACTAATCTAGAAAATAAAGACAACTATAGCAGTGTTAGTTGCTCAGTCGTGTCCAACTCTTTGCAATCCTACGATCTGCCCATGGAATTCCCTAGGCAAGAATATGGCGTGGGTTGCCATTCCCTTCTCCAGGGGATCTTCCCAACCCAGGAATTGAACTGGGATCTCCTGCATTGCAGGCAGATTCTTTACTGTCTGAGCTACCAAGGAAGCTCTGGGTTAAGACTATTATAAATGGTGTGTAAATACACAGATATCTTTTACTTCTTTTTTCCTCCTCTAAACTTCTGAGAACATTTTTAGTTTGTAATATATTTAAAAATTATGATTGTTTTCTGGCAGAAGTGACTAGAACATTATTTAAAAAGGAATGACCGCTGCAATGCTAAAACTTATAAATAAGAATACAAGATTCTCAAAGGGGTTAGAAAAGTAACAAAACCCAGTAAGTGTTTTTACTCACACTTGAGTAAAGAGGCAACTATCTCAGATTTCAGTTCAGATTCTGTTTTATTAGCTAACCAACACCATTTAACCTCTCAACCTACATGTCATTGATTTAAAATGGGGCTATCATCTGCCCTACTTCCTCCACAGGACATTTAGGATTAAATGGAAATGTAGATAGCAAAACTCTTTGCAAATTACAAAGTGCTACCTAAATTACAGGTAGACAGGTGCGTGCACACACACACACACACACACACACACACACACACACACAGAGTTTTATAATCCCCCAGGACACCAGGCAACAATAACATTCATTACAATGATACCTGAGTCTCCAGTTATTTTAATTCCTCAGATGAAAAATTTATCTAAAATATTTTTGTGTTAAAAATGTGTCTGCATTTCTTCAAGATTAAATCCTACGGAGCAACAGCAAGGAATTAACCGAGAACGCTTACCTTAACAAAATTATCAGGGAACATTCCTCTCCTCCCGTTCAGCTCCCCTTCCAGCCATCCTTCCTCCTGTAGCTTCCTCACGTTCCTGATGACTTCCCCAACTCGGATCGTTAACTCATCATCATGGATAGCATCGTAGTCATACTCCACAATATAGTCAACTAAAAAAACAGAAACAAACACCTAAAAAACTTAACTCATGAAATACTACTAACCATATTAATAAACTTAAAACTAAGGAACCTATTTAGCAATGATTAATACAACAAAGATACCATCAAGGCTTACCTCAGTTTTTAATATTTGGCTACATCCGCAAATTTCTTTTTTGCCTAACTATAATGCACAGTACCAGTGTTAAGGAGAAACCTCAACACAACGTACAATTTATCTTGTCAGTTATTCTGCCCATCAGCTATACATTCTTTGTGACAAACTCTAAGGTGGTCCCCACGATACCCATCTCTTGATATTCATGCCCTTGTGTAATCCTCTCTCCTTCAGTGTGAATGTGATCTATGACTGACTTCTAATCAACAGAATATGACAAAGATGATGGATTGTATGTGACGACATAAGGCTGTAATATTCCCTTGCTAGGAAACTCTGTAACTTCTGGCTTTGAAGTCGCAAGTTGTTTTGTTGAGCTGGCCTATGGAGAGGGCCACGTGCAAGTAACTGAGGAAGTCTCTGGATGAGAGCCCACAAACAACTGAGGCCCTCAGTCCAACTGCCCACAGGGAGCTGAATAATGCCAGCAGCCTCGTAAGCCTGAAAGCAGATCCTTCCCCAGCTGAGAAGCTGGCCATGAGCAATACACTGATTGCAGCCCTGCAGAGGACGCAGCCATGCCCGGACTGAAGAAACCACAAAAACCGTGAGATAAAAAATGTGTATTATTTTTATCTGCTAAGTTTGTGGCGATATTTTTCACAGAAGCGTAGAAAATGAATACACCCTGAAATGAAAGCTGTTAAGGATTTTAAGGTTATAGGACAGCATATAAGCATACTATTAACATTTTAACTAGTTATACCACCATTACCTTTTCTTCCTCCTATAAGAACGATTAAGAAAAAAGAACACATATACACAACTACACCAAAAAAGGAAAAAAAAAAGGAAAGGGAGTATAGGCAGACACTGTTGGCTACCAAACAAACAGCCATTCCCACACCGACTCCTCCTCCTTCTTCCTTTCTCACTGAACCCTGATTTTGTTCAGGTATTCTGGAACCCTGTACTTTTACAAGTGAAGCTTCTCTCAGGCTCAAAGGGTTAAACCCAGAGGGTTAAACTATTGTAGATCAGTACTTCTCAAACACTAACGTACAATCAGGTCATCTTGTTGACTTTGGGAATCTTGCTTAAGCGCAGACTGAGTAGGTCCCAGGACACCTAACATTTCTGGTCAAGGAGACAAAGGTCTGAAGAGAACTGATTTATAGCAGGTCCTCCCTAGGTGGCTCAGTGGTAAAGGATCCACCTGCCAATGCAGGAGATGCAGGGACACAGGGGATGCAGATTCAATCCCTGGGTCAGGAAGATTCCCGGGAGAAGGAAATAGCAACCCACTCCAGTATTCTTCCCTGGGAAATCCCAATGACAGAGGAGCCTGGTGGGCTAAAGTCCACTGGGTTGCAAAGTATCAGACACGACTGAGCATGCACACAGATCACACACAGATTTATGGTAATCTCATTCATATTCTCTATCACACACACACACACACACACACACACACACACAGACTGGTTTTCAAATACAGGTATGATGGATCGATTCAGACCAATACAATGTAAGTAGGGGTTCTTGAAAGGTTTTATTTGACCTTATAAACAAAACGCAAGGAAAGAGTGTTCTCCTACAGACTTTGGATATTCTTCATTGAAAATGTAATGGCCAAAACTGCTACAACTGGATTAGACAAGAAAACCGCAGATAAGCTTAGAATACAAGAAAGGAAAGATGAAAATGGCTTGGATCTTTACTAGATTGATCCAACTGCTAAGCTAACCAGCCCTGTAACTTTTAGATTTCTTGTTACAGAAGCAGTTTTTTTGCTTAACTTTTAAGTAAATTCTAGACGAGATTTGTATTTGCAGCTGAAAACATACCAATCTGAGAAGGGAATTAGCAAGAAACTTTAAATTCCTGAAAATGGATCCATAAATGATAAAGCCAGAGCTCAGAAAACTTAAGGAAACTATAACTGAGACATCAAACTGTTCTGTAGAACCCCAGAAAGGCCAGAAATTAAGAAAAGGAGCGCTCATGGGAAAAACAGAACTGAAAATAGGGAAATTAACATCTCATGGAAGAGCTGAGACCCAGTATTAACCACAACAGTTCTGAGACAACAATGGTAGATAGGCAGGTTATTTTTCTTCAAAGGTAAAATACTAACGGGTTAATCTCAGAAACACACACACACACGCACACACACTAGTCTGGGGGAACTAGTAAAGCTACTATGGATGAGTGATGGTTTCCTAGAAAAATGACTTCTGATAACCCAGAATTTAGAGGTCTCCAGAGCAATGGGTGGTTTCCAACCTACTAACTCTAAAATAAAATTTAAAAGTCATATCCATATAAAGAGTTCCCAGTCGGCTTTTTGCTTTTCATTTATTCATAAATATGAATAGTAGATAACAGTTAACCATGAAAGATGATGATACATTGAAAAACTACTCCTGGATGAAGCACACAGCAACCTCTCCCCTTCCAGAATGATTCAGTACTAAAGTCATTAGGTATAGAAAAGCATAGTAGGGGGAAGGGAGACCAAGGAGGCGAAGGAGTCTGAGAAGGTGTGAGAAGACAGGGATCAGCAAGAGTAGAGAAGGTATCCAAAGCTAGGGCAGGGGTGGCAGCGACGCCATCAGAGCCAAATAGGGTGAGAAGGGTGTCCGTCTGTGGCGGTTCCCCAAGTGCAGCCTATCACAACTCGAAGGTAGGGTGAGGAAGGTGTCCATGCAGAGGCGACATGATATGGTATGCCAGGCCCCAATCACAGTGGGGAGGGCATCCAGGCTGATGGGTAGCTTGGTGGGGAATATCAGAAGCCACACTGTATTGGGGGTAGGGCCAGATCACCATGCAGAGGAAAGGTAACCTAGACGGAGGGTGGAGGTCACCTAGAACGAGGTCGAACAGCCCATGCCAGAGAAGAGGGTGTCCATGTAAGGGTGGGGAATGACTGGTTACCTCTAGGAGAGTTCATCAAATAAATTAAGGACAATGGAAGCCAAGTTTCTCTGTGAAAGGAAGGGAGTTACAAACATAATGGGAAAAGACTTCACTTAACCCTATGATACTAGATAGGAATGAGAAGTATCACCATGAACTCATGGTTTTCAATACATAGACATTCACATACACATAAAACACAATATACCACACAGGCATACAAGCTCTATCCACTGAAAGGGCCTGAAACCACAACCTCTCAATGAGCAAACCTAATACTGAGATCTTATAAAAACCACTTTCTATTGAAACAAACCAGGAATCCTTGGGAAGATATGCAATTCTAGGGCTTAGGCAGGAAAAGTACAAGATAAACCTGGAACATGGTGTTATGCCAGAAAGCAAGAAAGTTCTCAAAGAAAGATAAGCTGATGTCCAAGGACACGGAGAAGTAGTATCAGAACAGATCCTACTGGCCAAGTCAAGACAATCTGAGCGTCAAAATAAATGATGAAAAAACTAAAATAAAATACATGATAGTGTAACAATATACCCCACTGAATAAAGCAAAAAAAAAAAAAAAAAATGAGTCCACACATATACAAATAAATGTTTATTTCTTACATTTTATAATTGAACTGTGATTAAGTAAAAGATCCTGATCTGTAGAAAACACTAAAATATTCAGGAGAAAAGCATCAGTCAGGAAAAAACTCTTTGTATTGGACTTTAAAAATTTCTACAACTTAATGTCTAAAAATTTTAAAAGATTTAACCTGTACAGATTTTTACCCTCAAGAGATGTAATAAAGTTCCTAAAATCAGAACAGAATGTTATTTAAAAAAAGAAATATGAAAAAGCATTTGGCAATATATCTTCCAACAAGTCGTATTAATTTTTTTTTGCAAAGGTAGAGACAAAACCAAGAAAATTTTATCAAAACAGGTAGAGAGACATAAAGAAAATATAAAAGAACAGACAAGACACAGATAATCAATTCAACACGCAAATAACGGTTCTAGGGAAAAAAAGAGAAAACAGAGAATAGGTAATGAAATAATAGAAGAAAATATTCCAAAGCTATATGAAACAAATCTTCAAATAGAAAGGGGTCTGTGAGAGTCCAGTACAACAGAAAAATTAAAAAGTAACTTCTTGGGAGTGGGGGGCGGTGAACTCAGAGATTGGGACTGACATATACACACTACTGATACTATATACAAAATAGATAACTAACGAAAACCTACTGTATAGCTCAGGGAACCCTACTCAATGCTCTCTGCTATGCTGTGTTTAGTTGCTCAGTCATGTCCGACTCTTTGCAAACCCATGGACTGTAGCCCACCAGGTTCCTCTGTCCGTGGAATTCTCCAAGCAAGAATACTGCAGTGGGTTGCCATGCCCTCCTTCAGGGGATCTTCCCAACCCAGGGATCGACCCAATGCTCTATGGTAACATAAATAGAAGGAAATCCAAAAAAAGAGGAGATGTGTATGCATACACATACAGCTGATTCATTTTGCTATATGGTAGACACTAACACAACATTGTGAAGTAACTATATTCCAATTAAAAATTAATTTTAAAAACATATCCTAGAAATTTCTCTGAGAAGAAATAAAAGGTTCATATACAAAAGAATGAAAATCATATTCATTAGGAGACTTCTCACTGGCAACACCAGATTCCAAAAAAGAAAATAAAAAGGCAAAGCCACCTAAGTACTGAAGAAAAATGTATTCCATATTCAAGATATAACATTTTCAGACAGACAAGGACAAAGAAAATTAATTCCTACATATGCAATTTGGCCACCTGATGCAAAGAGCCGCCAACTCAATGGAAAAGACCAATGTTGGAGAAGACTGAAGGCAAAAGGAGAACAGGGCAGCAGAGGATGAGATGGCTAGATAGCATCACTGACTCAATGGACATGAATCTGAGCAAACTCCAGGAGACAGTAGAGGAGAGAGAAAACTGGCGGGCTGTAGACCACAGGGTCGCACAGTCAGACACAACTCAGCAACTGAACAACACAATACATAGGCAATTACATGTATTATCCGACAAAATAAGAACCAAAAGAGAGGGTACAAAATTCAAGAACCAGTGAAGCCAGTTTTAGAATAAGAAAAGTTCTAAGACAGTAACTGTGCAACAGATCTAAGAAACAGTCTAGATTAAGCAGGAGACAGAAAGTTGAGGAAGTATTTGGGGGCAAAAAAGAAGCGAGAGCCAGACTGTGAAACTGTATACTATCCTTAAGAATCTGGAATTCAAAGAGACAATAAAACTATAAGGAGAAGAAAAACTAAAGAGACTAGAAACTTCTGAAAAGGCAAAGAGCTATACAGTGTTGACAATATAACCATCATATACACTACTTGGCTGCAAAATTACAAGTATTTACATGGTCATAACAACAGAGACTAGTTATTAATTTTAACATTGAAAACCAACCTGTAACAAAACAAGAAGACTATGTTATGGTTACAGAACAAAATGTAAATATTAACAAGACTTCACATTATAGGATAAAGTAAATATTGAGGAGGTTGATAAAGAGAAAGGTAAATCTTCATCATACAAACTTCTAAATCCAGAAATAATGTGTTAGTTGCTGAAAAAGAAATAGAAGTATAACTATAAAACTCAGAATTCAGAAAGGTCTCCAAGAGAGAAATAAAACCGTATCGGGATAAACAAAGACCAGAAGTGAGATTACAAGTAAGCCAAATCTTTACCTATCATATCAGAAGGTTAAAAAACGCAAGTATCCAATCAGAGACAGCTACATAAACTTGTTATTTAGAAATACAAAAGCCAAAAAAATCAAAACTGAAAGATTAGATAGTTCTAAGTTGTTTCCCTCCGGAGAATGAGAACAGAGGAAGAGAACAGTAAGGCAAGGAAATACTGCTTTTCCATTGTTGTTGTTCAGTCGCTAAGTCATATCCAACTCTTGGTGACCCCATAAACTGTAGCATGCCAGGCTCCTCTGTTTTTATAGCATATGCAGGTATTACTTCCATAAGATTTTTTTTTTAAGAAAGCACTAAGTATTAAAGGCAGCTTGTCCAATATTAAAGATGTTTATAATTCATGATTCTATGTTTCATAATTTAAAAGTTTATTGAGTCAAAGATAATTTATTTCTCCTAAAGAAAACACCATATGGTAAATAAGGTTAAATTCTTGCCCTTTTATTTTAACGTCTGGCCACACCACGCAGCAGCACGTGGGATCTCAGTTCCCCAACTAGGGGCTGAACCCATGGGTTCATTGGGAGCACAGAGTCTTAACCACTGGACTGCCAGGAAGTCCTTCTTGCCCTTTTAAACATCTTTAATTAGGCTTGTAATATCATTCTAAATAATAAAGGTTATAAAACAAAGGTACTATAATAACTTATTTTTGTAAAAAGGGAAGAAACAAACATATGCACAGAAAAATATAAAGAGTTACATTCCAAAATGTTAACAGATGCCTGAAGGGATCTAAGATGCTGTTTGTTATCTCTTTTTAATATAATATTTCACCTTTAGTAAAGAATTAAGACTGAGGCGGCAGATTGGGATTTTGGGGTTGACACGTACTCATTGCTTTATTTAGAAGAGATAATCAATGAGGACCTACTATATAACAGCAGGAAACTCTGCTTGGTATTTATTCCGTAACAACTAAAAGAATCTGAAAAAGAATAGATACATGTAGATGTATAACTGAATCATTTTGCTGTTCACCTGAAACTAAAACAACATTGTTAATCAACTATACTCCAATTTAAAAAAAAAATTAATCTCATCCAAAAGAGAGGATAGGACTTGGCCTCATCCTGATCTCTAGGAAGAGTTTTTTTGTTTATTGAGGGATTCTGAAGTTCCTCAGACACCTTTGTTACCTGAAGACTTTACCATACAATGTCATTATGGTTGGGGCTTCAAACCCTGTTGCAGCTGTTCTACCTCTGGAAGAGCTAGACACTAAAAAGGTCAGTTACCTGGGCAGTCAACTATATCTTTCCAACAAAACTCTGGACACTAAGACTCAAGTGAGTTTCCGTAGTTGGCAATACTCTCCATGTTGTCACACATCCTCACCAGGACTTAACGCCATCCAAGACTTTAGAGAGAGAGACTGACATGTCGGGTACCTTCCTGAAATCTGCCCCAGGCTTCCGTCCCCTTGGCCAACCTTAATCTGTGTCCTTTTACAATAGAATACCATCCCCAAGAGTATAACAGCTTTCAATGAGTTCTGCAAACCCAACCAACCAACTGTCAAATGAGAAGGCAGTTGTGGGAATCCCCAAAGTCTGCAGTTGTCATAAGTGAGAGCATTCTTAGAAACAGTAGTAACCCATTGAAATACTGAAAAATCCTGAAATGATTTTTCTACAATAAACATACACTAGTTAGGTAAAAACAAGTTACTAGAAACACTAATGCTCCCTAGACAGTATGTAACAATGATACGTGCAGAAAAGTTGAAACAGTTTAAATACAACTTCATTTAATTCACAAGTCTGCTATACCAAGAATCAGTATCCTCCATATTGTGGAAACTCAAAAAATTCATTATTTTAAATTTCAAATTAAACAAAACTCTTTCACCACTTAGAACAATTGAATTTGACTGACTAAATTTATTTCTTCACTTTAAATGGTTGCTTAAAGTGAAGAAATACATGTTGACTAAAAACATTTGGAAGGAAAAAAATAAAAGGAAGAGAACATAGATATCCTGAAAAACACTCCAGGATTACGAAAGGTATACAGACCCTGTCTGTCACTGATGCTCTTCCCCGTGACCTACCCTCCCACAAAACCAATCATTTAAGATGACACTTTCTGGTTGCGGATTATTCATTGTTCATTTCAATTGTGACTGCTTCTGAAAGAGAATGTAAAATTTAAATTTGGCTATGTAACAGTTTCTTTTTAAACCGTGAAGAAAGCTATCCAATTTAAGCAGATATGACATTTTAGCATTTATCTGATCACTAGGGTAATAAAGATTTTAAAACACAGCAACAAAAGACTCAAAATAAAAGAACACTAGATAATCTGCACCAAATCTCACAGGATGAAATATAAAAACCCTGGATGAAATATAAAAATCACCTTCTTAGGAAGATTAAACGACTAAAAACATAGCAATTTTATCAGATGAAATTGAAGTGAGCACTGGAAATCTACACACACAGTTTGAGACAGGACCCAAATAAATGCACCCAAGCACTGAACCCCAGTTTAACGTTATGTGGGTGACTCAGGAAACCTCACACCAAGACAAAAGAGAAGAAACCAGAACCCTCTACAACATCCAGAGACAAGGAAATATAAGCTGGCATGTAAAGCAAAAAAAAAAAAAAAGACTAAAATAAGTACCTAGGGAAACAAGAAATAACAAACATTTCAATGAATTCCAAATACTGAACGCATCACATACAGACTTTAAAATGATGGCATTTACCATGTTCAGAGATATAAATTACAGCTTGGAAAAACTGACACAAAGCTGAATAGCACAGATGGTGAGAAAATCAACTTGAACCACAAAAGTATTCTAGAATTGAGAAAGACAATAACCAAAACTAGGAACTCAAGGATAAATTTTAAAGTATATTAAACAAGGCTGCAGAAAACTAGCTGAAAGGCAGACAGGTAAATAGAAACTAACCAAAATTAAGCCAAGGACAAAAATATAGAAAATAGAGATGAGAATGTAACAGAAACAGATGATATAGTAAACCAGTATAACATATTTAATTGGCGTCCCAGAGGAAGAAAAAAAAACTATCTGAAAAGTTAATAGCTATGAACTCACCAAACTGATAAAAGATATCAAACCACAGAGTCAAGAAGTCTAAGCAATTCCAAATGGAATAAACAAAAAGAAACCTGCAACTCAACACAGTAAATCTGCCAAATAGCACAGAGGAAAAAGAAAAAAATTCTCAGAAGAGACAAATTTTAAAAGGTTACCAAGGAAGCAACACTTAAAATGGGCTTCTCAGGAGCAACAGTGGAAGCCAGAAAGCAGCAGTTTCATATTTCCAAAATGCAGAAAGAAAATAGCTACAAATCGTAAAATCTGAACCAGAGGAGAAAACTCCTTCAAAACACAAGAACAGACAAGCAAAAACGGAGTTTGCCACCCTGAAAGAAACTCTGAAGGTGTTCTCTGAGCACATCAGGAAAAGAGGAACACAGCCAATATCCAGAGAGAGATTCACTAAGTGAAGGGAGAGTGGTGAACACATAGGCAGATAAACACCGAGTAAAATAAAAACCTGACTCAGAATGGACTGAAGACTTACAACCTGAAACCATGAAACTCCTCACAGAAAGCACAGGCTGTAGGCTCCTTGTCCTCAGTCCTGGGGAAGATTTTTTGGATATGACATCAGAAAGCAAAGGCAACGAGAGGAGAACCAAACACGTGGAGCTGTATCAACCTAAGAGCTCCAGCACAGAAAGGAACTCGTCAGCAAAGTAAAAAGACAACCTACAGAATGGGAGAAAAGTATCTGTAAATCATGTGTATTGAAAGGGATTAATAAGAACTCATACAACTTAAAAGCAAAGACACAAAAAGAAAAAGCTAACCAAAAAAAATCTGATTTAAAAATGGACAGAGAATCGGAAGAAACATTTTTCCAAAGAAGCCATACATACAGTCAACAGATCCAAGAAAAGGTACTCAACATCAGTAATCATCAGAGAAATTAAAATAAAAACTTCCAACTATAAAATAAGTAAGTCCTGGGAATGTAATGCACAGCATAGTGACTTTAATAAAACTATACTGCATATTTCAAAGTTGCTAAGAGAGTAAACCTTTTACAAGTTCCCATCACAAGAAAAAAAACTTTGTAACTATGTATGGTGACAGATCTTAGCTAGACTTACTCTGATGATCATTTCTCAAAACATATAAATATCAAATCATTATGTTGTACACCTGAAATGCACTGTTATATGACAGTTATACCCCAACAAAAAGCCTAAATAAGAAGCAGAAAACGGAGGAGGGAGGCTGATGAGGAAATTTAAAATATAGGAAGATTAAAATAATAACAGCTGTATAAATCAGGAGTTAAAGCAGCCTAAGACTCTTGCATGATACAAATGGAGAGTAAAAGCAATAATTAACATTAGATATTTAAAAGATAAACACGCATGTGTTAATCACTAAAATAATACAGTATAAAATGCCAGATCCCCACCCCACCAAAACGAAAAAACAAAAAAACTCGGCTTGCGATTTTAGTTTCAACATGAAAGAAGCTCGGAGACTGTCACACTCACCCTTACGAGAAAAAATTTAAACAAGCTAAACAATCAATGACTTTCCGTGGGCCCATCAGAGAAGTGAGGACAGGGGGCAAACCACCATCTCAAGATACAGAGACAGAGGCACCTCCAGAGTCACAGCTAAGGTCTGCTAGATCATTCCAAGCAGAAAACACTGGCGTCATCAACTGGTATGAATACTGTATTAGTTTCCCAGGGCTAACATAGAAACTATCACAAGATAGGTGACTTCAAACAATAAAACTTTTAAAATTCTTTCACGGTTACATTTTTGATGGCTGGAATACAAAATCAAGGTATCATCAGGGTTGGATCTTTCTGAAGACTGATGAAGAATTGCTCCATGCTCCTCTCTTGGCTTTTAGGGGCTGCCAGCAATCTCTGGCATTTCTTGGCTGGCATAATTCCAATCTCCGTTTCCATGGCCCTCCCCTTCTGTGTCTCTGTCTCAAATCTGCTTCTCCTTACTCTTAATAAGGATTCCAGTCACTGGATTTATGGCCAACCCTAAATCTAGGATATCATCTTAAGATCCATAGTTACCAGGGCAGGACTTAGACATAACATTTTGGGGAAAAAAAGTCAATCTACTACAAAAATTTAAAACACAAACTTTGATGAATTTCTGGAGGCCAAGTGTGAAACAGCCTAAGAGCAGAAAACTCCTAGGGACCACAGTATCAGCAGGCCCCCACCTTTTGTGGGTTTTACCTCCAGGAACCCCATCGGGTTCTCACAGTGAAGAATCTATAAAGATCTCCTTGTGGTTCTGGCAAGGAGGAAAGGAAAAGCAGTCACTGTGAAATAACCACTAACCCAAACAAAGACCTGCTCTCCAGGAAAAGGACTTCACCAGGTCCTGAGTCCACCACTGGAAAGGGTATAACAGCATTTCTCTGATTCCAGTCCCCTCTTTCCTTTCTGTCTCACACGGAGAAGCGGGGAGATAAGACATCACAGACCCAGGACAAAGACCCACCAAAAGTTTCATTTTAAGATTATAGGATGCTTCCTCTCCCCAGCACCTTACAACTACACTGATGGGGCTCCATTAATACAAGAGTTAATCTCCACTGAAAGCGTTTACATGATGCAGAGTCTACCTGAGAAGGAGTGCTTAGGGAAACCCAAGAGGGGGGCAAAAACAAGGCCACGAAAGGAATCTGATGCCTCTGGCACCTACCAGGTGGAACGACGTTAAAGAGTACACTCCTTGACAGACTACTATAAAACCTCACACAAAAGACCTATTAACCTCAGCTCCTTTTATCTAATACAGCATGTCCAACTTTCAACAAAAAACTACACATCATTCACTCAGAAGGTAAGAAAAACACAAAGACAAAGCAAGAGTTAAAGCCAGACTCAAGTATAACAAATTTTTTGAAATCAGATAATTTTAAATATGTTAAGGGTGATAATGGAAAAAAAAAAAAAAAAGGAGGTAAGCAAAGATGAGTAAGGTAAGCAGATAAAGACCCTAAGATAAGCAATCAAAAGGAAATGATAGAAATCAAAAAAACACTGTAATAGAAATAAAGGATGCCACTGGTGGGTTCATCTACCAACTAGACACCACCACTAACAGAATCAAGATGTTTGAAGGCAGATCAACAGAAACTTCTTGAACTAAAACATAAAAATAATATTCTTTTACAAAACAGAACATCCAAGTTCTGTTTCACCCAACAATTTCAAAAGATAATAACATATGCATAACTGGAATATAAGAAAAGGAAAAAAGAAGAAACAAGACAAAAGAAATAAATGAAGTAATAATGGTGGAGAAGTTTCCAAAATTAGTAACCTATACCAGTGCCAAACCATACATCCAAGAAACTCAAAGGACAAAAAGAAAAGGGAAAAGCCTACACTTAAGTGTACCATATTCAAATCAAAGACCCAGAAAATCTTGAAAAAAGCCATAAGGAAAAAACACCTGAACGACAGAGGAACAGAGGAAAGCATCACAGCAGGATTCTCTCAGCAATGCTCAAGCAAGAAAGGAGTGGAGCAAACTATTTAAACTGTTGAAAGAAAAAAACTGCCATCTTAGAATTCTATATTTAGTGAAATTATCTTTCAAAAGAAAAGGATAAAGACTGTCTCACACAAACAAAAATAACAGACCTGCCATGAAAATGTTAACAGAAGTTCTTCAAATAGAAGGAAAATTATACAGGTCAAAAACTTGAATCTATAAATAAAGAGTAAAGGCAAAGGAATAAGTGAAGTAAAATAAAATCTTTTACTTTTCTTATTCTTAATTTATCTAAAAGATTAGTTTAAATTGGTAACAGTAACAACGTACTGGGTGATTTTTAGCATATGGATAAATGAATGACGGCAATATCATAAAGGACACAGGAGTGGGGAATACTCTGGGATCTGCATTTGACATGAAGTGGGACAGTGCTATTTAAAGGTGAACTTAGATTAGCAATCAACATATACTGTAAACTCTAGAGCAACTACACTAAAAAAAAATTTTAAGTATAAAAGGACATAAATTTGAATAATATAAAATGTTCAACTGAAACCAGAGAAACAGAAAAATAGGGAAAAAACAATGAAATCAAAATTGGTTATTTGAAAAGGTCAATAAAACTGATAAATCTCTAAGAAGAATGATCAAGGGAAAAAAAGAGAGAGAAGACCCAGACTACCAATATTAAGAATTAAAAGGAGTATCACCAGAGACTTCACATTAATTTTTTAAATAATAAAACTATAAACAAGACACTGCTGTCTATGGGGTCGCACAGAGTCGGACACGACTGAAGTGACTTAGCAGCAGCAGCAGCAGCATAAGCAAGACACACATGAATCCGCAAAACTTTAGTAGTTTGAGAGAGTCTGAATAACTATTTTTAAATTGAGTCTGTAGTTAAAAGCCTTCTAAAAAAAGAAATCCCAAAAAAAAAAAAAAAGAAAGAAATCCCGAGAGCCAGACGGCTTCCCCGGCAAAATTTAAAGAAGAAATCTCCCAATTCTACACCATGAGATACTGCTACACACCTATCAGAATGGCTAACATAAAAAAAAAAAAACACACAAAGACATGAAGCAATTGATACTCTAATACACTGCTGGTGCCAATACACACACACACACACACACACACACAAAGGTATATACGCTCAGGAAGAATTTGGAAGTTTCACATAAATAGACACTTACCATATGACTCCAAACTATACATACTCTGAAGAAGTAAAACTTATGTTGACATAAAAATCTATAAACAAATGTTTATAACAGCTCTGTTCTTAACTGCCACAAACTAGAAAAATCCCAAATGCTCTTCAATAGACAAATGGACTAAAAAAAAACTGGTACGGTCATCCAGTGAAATACCACTGTGATACAAAGTGCCTCTACTGATGCTGGAAATGATCCCAAGAAACAGAAAAGTTGTGACGCAAAAAAAAGTTGAATTATTTGATATGCGTCAGATTGAGATCTATAGCTACAATTGATCACTATTTCAAGATAAACAAATTCAGGGTAAGGACTATTATTAAATTAAAAAAATAAAAGACAGGAAATTTGTGAAGCTGTCACTCACTGCAGCTGTCCCAGACTGTGAAAACTTTGCCCTTTTTACTCATATTGAAAATGCAACTTTTAATTCAGGATTGCTATAAGAAAGGCATACTGACAGACTCTAGTACGATTCAAGAAAAACACCAAAATCATTGCCTGAAAACTTAAAGCAAGAGGAAGATGAAGAATGAGAAGCTGGGAGAATTTAATGCCAGCAAAGGATAGTTTGATAATTTTAGAAAAAGGTTTGGCTTTAAAAATGTCAAGATAATTGGAGAAACAGCTTCTGCTGACCAAGAGACAGCAGCAGAGTTCTCACATGCCATTAAGAAAATCACTGAGGAGAAATGATATCTGTCTGAAAAGGTTTTTACTGCACACAAAGGTGCCCTATTTTGGGGCGGGGGCAGAGGGCAGTCAAAAGAATATTTATTAGTGTAAAAAAAAGAGAGAGAGAGAGGGAGGAAGATAAAGAAGCAAACACCAGGATTTAAGAGAGGAAGAGACTGGCTAACACCGTTTTGTGCAAATGCAGTTGGGTTTATGGTCCGGACTGCCCTCCTCTATAAAGCTACTAATTCTTGAGCCTTGAGGGAAAAGATAAACATCAGTTGCCAATCTTTTGGTCATAAAACAAGAAGGTCTGGATGAGAATCCAATCCAGAAAAAGGACTGGTTCCACTGACATATTCTCTAAGTCAGGAAGTATTTGGCCAGTGAAGAACTACTTTTTAAAGTTCTTCTGTTATTGGACAATGTCCCCTGGCCATTGTTACTGAACAACGACCCCATGAGTTCAATAATGAAGGCGTTAGTTACCTATCTGCCCTCATACACAATGTCTCTAATTCAGCCTCTAGATCAGGGGGTCAAAGGACCTTTAAGGCTCATCATACATTAGGCTACAGAATAGGCTGGCAATACTTACAGAAGAGGACCCTGACAGAGAGATCATGAAGGTCTGGAAGGATTACACCACTCAAGATGCCACTGTTGTAACTTTTTTAAAAGCCATGAAAGCCATCAATCCTGAAACAAAAAATTCCCAGTGGGGAAAACCATGTCCAGATGTTGTACATGACTTAACAGCATTTACAACAGAGCCAGTCAAGGAAACCATGAGAGAGTATAGATATTGGAAAAAAAAAAAAAAAATGTGGAGGATAAAGGGTTTCAAGACAGGGATCTTGCAGAAATTCAAGAGCTAACAGACAATATGCAACAGGAATTAATGGCAATGCTTCCAAAGATGACATAGAAACAGCAGTGCCAGAAACAGACTGACAGGAGATAATCTCGCAGAAGGGTGCTGATTATTCAAGACAGCTTTTGACTTCTTTTACGAGGTGGATCCTTCTATAATACAGGCAGTGAAACTAAACCAAGCTGTGAAAGGATTGGTAACTACAGAAATGTTTTTAGAAAATGAAAAAGCAAAAAGAGTCAGACAAAAATTTTATCTCCGTAATGTTACACCAAGCAGGCCTGCCTCTCAGTACAACGAATTTCTCATTAAATTACTCTTTATTTTTGTCATCTTGCAGAATAAGAGTTGACTTTCCTATATTTTAGCCACTTAAAACCTTTATTCAAAAGTCCAACTTACAACAATCCATGTTTTTTCCAGTAAAATTAACTTAATTCATTAAAAATCAGTTTGTCATATACATGTTAAAGTAGCATTCTATTTTTAATTTTTCTCAGATAATCAAACTATATTTAAAAAAAAAAAAACTAGCATCTCACTTATTAGAGCTAAGTGAACCAGATCTTTCTGAAGTCAGTAAACTTCAAAATAAATTCATCCTAGATATCTGGGTATATTTTTTTGCCAATATACGAATAGCCCTTCTAACATCTAATATCGAAAATATGCATATTTAACTGGTGCATTCCACCAAGTGATCTCAAACGGCACTAGCACTGTTCTGGTTAACCCATCCAGCAATCCATTTCCAAAGCATCTCAAAAGATTGAATACCTCAAAGAAGCCTATCAGGATGAGCAATGAAAAATAAACCGGAGCCACAAGAGATTACAGAACACACAAAGAGATCTGCCAATTCAACACTCTAAAAAGAGATGCTGCAGAGTTGGGCCAGACTCAGCAGTCCAGTGGGATGTGAGAACTTAACCAAACTAGGCTTGTTCTTGGATATGCTATAAAAGTTCCAAGCCTAAAAATCTCAATGAAATGGATAAATTTCTATTTTAAAGAAAAACTAGTTACTCAAGAAATTTTTAGAAATCAACAGATCAATCCAGGAATAAAATCAGAAAGTGGTCTTAAAAAATGACTTCAGAAAAAGTTACTAAAGAAAGAAAAAAAAACTTGTTTTAAAGGCTTTTGCAAAACTTCTATAGAACACAAAGTACGTCTACAAATCTTCATTATTTAAAAATAATCAGTATTTGAAATAATTTGAATGTTATTCAGACCAAAGACTGCACCCAAAAATGTACTCTCTCAAACAGAAATGGTTCTAAATAAAATATCAACAAAGGGAATTCAAATGCATAATTAGATAATTGGCTATTACAACTAAGCAAGGTCTATCATGGGATAGGTTTAATCCTGGAAAATCTAATTTGTCATATAAATAGATGTAATATGAAAAACCACATGATCTACAGATTCTAAAATAAGCATTAAATAAAAATTCGCCTTTGTGTATTAGTCTATGTGAACCTGATACCCCTGGCCGCAGTAAAAAGTCCACTGTGTGAGGTCTTAACCTCAAGCTTTGCCCCAGAAAACATAAGTTTGGGGCTAAAACAGCAAGTCAGTGTCTCTCAGGACAACTAGATTTAGAACATATAAATTCAGAACTAATTTATATTAGGGCAATGGTTCTCAACCAAGATAATTCTGCCCCATAGGGGACACTTTGGAATGTCTGGAGACATTTTTGGTGGTTAAAACTCAGGGAATTCTACTGGCATCTACTGGGTAGAGGCTAGGGATGCTGCTAAGCACCCATCAAAACACAGGATAGCCTCTCACCAAGTAGTTTCTGGCCCCAAATGTCAACACAAAACCGCCACAAAACTGTGTATAAGGGTAACACACTACATACAGATTTTCATCTCATACCATATCCCACAGTTCTAACTGAGTAAAAGAGAACTCTTCACACACACACACTCAAACAAAAGGAAGTAGACAGGCAGGAGAGAAGAAAATGGAAGCAAATATCAAAATTATAGAGAAAGAAGAAATTTCTAAACTAAAGCAAACAAACTGAAAACTGGGAAGACTAATAATTGAAAGTATTTATAAGAACCAAAAAGACAACTATGAAAACCCAGAATGAAAATGAAGTAAAAGAAAGTGAAGTATTTAAAAAGTACACTAAACCACTCTAAGAATTTAATCCTCAAAAAAATTTTTTTATATAACAACTTGATTGCAAGAAGAAATGAGGTGGGGGGTAGTTCTGGTGGAATATGTTTTAAACACTTAAGTTAAAAATATTGATATTTTTAAAACAAAAATATCTGAAAACTAAGCTTAAAACTCTTAAAAATCCCTAATTTTTTAAAAGATCATGCACAGAAATATTTAAGATAATAACACTATAAAAGCTGTGACTGTTCTGCACTAATAATTCCATATTTTTTTGATAATGAAATACCATCTAATGAAGAAATAATGTAACAATTCACACAAATTCCAAATAGGTTTGAGTAGTACAAGCATTCACTAGGGAATGTTTACTTTGGTTTGGATTAATAAAATACAGATAAATAGCACAACAGCATCATCTAACTGGGTATGTCAAATTAACCTTATTTACATTATAACACCTATATAATTATAGGACCTAACTTTATTTATATTATAGCAACTATTATAGTAATAACCTTTATTATAGAAAAGTCAAAATATAGAAAGTTACACAAAAATGAACAGAAACATACTTCCCTATAAGCTTTATTGCCAAAGAAGTATCTGTATGATAAAAAATACTTAAACGGTTCCAACTCTTATTTCCTACTCATTTTTAGTATTTTCAGTTATTTTCAGGGTTAATTTTTTTTTAACCATAAACCAAACATCTTTACCAGAAATTTATTTCCAGGACTATCTTCACCATAAATGGAGAAATGAAAAAACTACTGTCCTACTCTATGTGACATTATGAACTGCAGCATAACAGGCTTCCCTGTCCTTCACTATCTCCTGGAGTTTGTTCCAACTCAAGTCCTTTGAATCAGTGATGCCATCCAACATCTCATCCTCTGTCGTCCCCTTCCCCTGTTGCCCTCAATCTTTCCCAGCATTAGAGTTTTATCCAGTGAGTCAGCTCTTTGCATCAGGTGGCCAAAGTACTGGAGCTTCAGTATTAGTCCTTCCAATGAATATTCAGCGTTCATTTCCTTTAGGATTGACTGGTTGGAGCTCCTTGCTATCCAAGGGACTCTCAAGAGTCTTCTCATCATCACAATTCAAAAGCATCAATTCCTCAGCATTCAGCCTTCTTTATGGTCCAACTCTCACATCTGTACATGACTACTGGAAAAACCGTAGATTTGACTATATGGATATTTGTCAGCAAAGTGATGTCTCTGCTTAATATGCTGTCTAGGTTTGTCTTAGCTTTTCTTCCAAGGAGCAAATGTCTTTTAATTTCATGGCTGTAATCACTGTCCACAGTGATTCTGGAGCCCAAGAAAGTAAAGTTTGTCACTGTTTCCATTGTTTCCCCATCTATTTGCCATGAAGTGATAGGACTGGATGCCATGATCTTAGTTTTCTGAAAGCTGAGTTTTAAGCCAGCTTTTTCACTCTCCTCTTTCACCCTCATCAAGAGGCTCTTAGTTCCTCTTCACTTTCCACCATCAGAGTGGTATCATCTGCATATCTGAGGTTGTTGATATTTCTCCTGGCAATCTACATTCCACCTTGTGATTCATCTAGTCTGGCATTTTGCAACCTTTTAGCTATATGCATAATATTAGAATTTCTATAATTTACTTCCTCAAGCTTGTTAAACACAGAACTGATAATCAGCATTTCTTAGAGCAGATAAATAAATGCTGTCATTCTTCAGATATCACACACAAAACCCATCTCTCCTTTCTGTATTTCACATAGAGTGTGAAAAGTATGCAAAGTATCATATACTTTTACCATACAGTAAAAGAGAAGAAAAGAAAATGTGGTATAAAGAAGCTTTTACATAGCACTGCATTCCTTTAAACACTACTAAATCAGATCAATAGGTGACAGACACCCAAAAAACAACCTTAAGCAAAGTTTAAAAACAAAAAAGGATTTCACTCTCACAAAAATTAAGAATTAGCCCCAAACAAATTATCATGTGCATGTGATGTCTCCTCCCAAAATAATAAATCCTAAAAATAACAAACCTACAAAATCTATCTAAAAAGCAAATAAGTTGGAAAATTCAATTAAATATTCTTCATATTTTTAATCCACTATTAACTCTGAAAAAACACTAGAAATTAATTTTAAGCACATTTGAAGCCAGATTTTTTAAAATACCAATAAATTTTTGTCGAGAAATTTTGTAGAACTCACCCTCTCAAAAAAAATAAATAAATAAATCCTATGATTCCCCTATTATTGACGGATAAATGAGTAAAAGACCAAGGTGTAATACAGTTAAAATGTAAGTCTTTTGAGAGAAAATATTAACCCAAATACATGAACAATGTTTAAATTAATTCACAATTTTTAGGTAATAATATTTAAATTTGTTCATTTTTAAACCACATTAGGGGGTTTCCATGAGAATTTATACTTATTTAATCAAAAATAATTAAATATCTAATAAAAAACTAATTGGTAAAGGCCAAAAATGGTTTATTTACATAAACCCTACAATAGTTCAATTCCTTACATAACTATTTATAATTGCATAGTACTTATAAAATGTTTTCACATACACTCTCACTAGATTCACAAAAGCCTTTAAGATTTACATTCTAAAACTGCATCATCTAGTCAGTAACCACTAGCCACAGGTAATATGAAGCACTTGAATCATGGCTAGTCCAAACTGAGATAAATGTGTGATACATACTAGATTCCAAAGACAAAAAAAAGTATACAAATTAATGACTTTTATATTGAACATGTAGAAAAAAACATATCCAAAACATTTAATTTCACCTTTCCTGTATTTTCTAACACAGCGACTAGAAAAATTTTAATTATATATGTAATGTATCAATTTAGTATGCCTCAAAGAATGTATGTATAGCTGCTTCATAATACCCATTTAAGATGATATAATTTTATAGTTCAACAACATTGTTCAAGTTAAACAAACTTTTTGAAGCAAATTAAGCCTTTATACCTAAATTTATTTAACAGGATAAACTGGAGAATCATAAAGAAATATCTCTCAACTGAAAAACAGGCAATTTCCCCTTTATTTAGTAGAAATATGTTACCTCACTGTAACATTCATGGAGTAGGCAAGCTGCAGACCCACCTGACAAGATGTTTAATATCCTTGATTACTGATTCTCTACTAAAGGGACTTAAAGAGTCTCAGTGAGTCATACAGGAAAGATTAAAGAGTTCACAGTTGACCCCTGAACAACACAGGGGTTAGGAGTGCCAATCTTCCTCACAGTTGAAAATTTAAATATAATTTTTAGTCAGCTCTTTGGACCAGCAGTTCTGCATTCACAAATTCAACCAACCGCAGATCCTATAGTACTGAGACATTTACTACTGAAAAAATCTATATATAAGTGGACCTGGGAAGCTCAAACCAACGGTCAACTGTTTTTTAAAAACAAAGTGAGACCTCATCCACTCCAATTACTCCAAATTAAAACACTACTGAATCACAAACTTGGTGAACACACAGCAAGCTCCCAATTTTCTGCGAGTTACTAAGAGTATTACATTTTTTTAATAGTATAAAATAAGTTGGCGGCTCACGTGAGCAGGTCTGGGGCGGGATGAACATGGCGGCGCGTCGGGGCCAGGGGTTCCCGGTTGTGCTCTCAGGGCTCGCCATCGCAGCTGGGAATGCTCGTTTCGTGGGCTCCTGGGTCCCCGTCGATCGGCATCCAGCGAGCAGAGCGGAGGGCTGTGGACCACAGAACTTGGGCTCTGGAGCATGCAAACTTCAAGAGTTGTTCAAGGGCTTCGTTGCCCCTGGGCCTGTGAAATCTTCTACACAGGAATTGAACCCGTGTTCCCTGCATCGGCATTCTGAATTGGGATCCTTCTTGGGGGCACACGCATCACTCAGCCGAGATGGATTCCAGCGAAGTGGATCCTGGGAGTAGGTCATCCAGAGGACCCAAGACATGGTGGTTACTAACAGACTTCCCACAGTACTTCTTCATTCCACGTGGACTCCTTCAAGGGCAGTGAGCATCGCAGCTTCCCTTGAACTTCGTCTGGATTGAATGACAACAGGCTCAACTTTTCATTCACTTGTATGACTATGAGCAGTTTGACCAAGTTGAAGAAGATGACTCATTTGTAGTCTTCCTCATCAGCTCATTCCATCTACTGGCTTTAAAATCATTTAGTACAGAGCTCACCGTCTAGGTGTTCATCCAGTGTTTTGTTTGCTTATCATGCAGGATCATTTTAAAAGGAAAAGCATGTGTGTATGAGTTAGAGCTCTGATCCCAAGAGTCCATGTAGAAGCTTCCCCTGAGAAATGTATCGTTTTGGCACCAATGCTACTGAAATGTGTGAATGTGGCCTACCACGCGTCCCAATAAGTGTAAACAGCTTCACATGCTACTTATTCGAAACGACCAGTACTCATGACATTCCATTCATCTGAGGACTCAATATGGCCAACTTAGGCTGTGTTTGCCAAACAGACTTGGAAGCATTCTTCACAGTCCTTCATCGACGCCAGTTTTCAGATCGAAGAAACCCTTGCTCCGTGAAGTTTGTGAACACATACACTCATGCTTTGTTTGAGATTTTAAAGTCATTCTTCAGTTTTGTTGGAGGAATGGTTCTGTATATGCCCCGTGGATCTCCAAATCCACTGATGTTCATGTGTCTTGAGGCTTCCCAGGTGGTTCCAGTGGTAAAGAACATGCGGAACATACCCATGCAGGAGACATAGGAGATATGGATTCGATCCCTGGGGCAGGAAGATCTCCTGAGGGAGAGCATGGCAACCCACTCCAGTATCCTTGCCTAGAGAATCTCATGGAGAGAGGAGCCTGGTGGGGCCTAGTCCATATGATCCCAAAGAGTTGGACACAATGTAAGTGACTTAGCACAGCACATGATTCATTGTCAGAGCTAATATAATGGCGATGACATAAAAAGAAGCACCAGCAGGCTAAAGTCAATATCCATCACTTTTCAACTTTGGAATGTATTGTGATATTTTACGTCCATATTTGTATGACTTGATAGTTGGCGAATCGATGCGTATGAAGGCCTAATTGTGTTATATGTATGTTGAGGGAAGATATATTTTTATGTGGTTTGACATATGGGTCCCATTTCATTCATAGACATCTGCATACTCATCCCTTATCATCATTTGTTTTGAAAAGACCATTGTTTGGAAAGGTTGTTGTCTAACCATGAAAGATGCTTGAATTCTTGGGCTCCTTAGAGGAAGAATTCAACCCGGGGCCAGTGATGAGGCTTGATCACTCAGAGCTTTTGTGTCGCAACGTTTTATTAAAGTAGAAAAGAGAGAAAGCTTCTGACATAGACATCAGAAGGGGGCAGAAAGAGTGCCCCCTACTCATCTTTAGCTGGATGTTATCTAGCTACTAGCAGTCTACTCATTAGAGAAAGGAATGGCAGCAGACCCCTCACCCACAAGACATATGGAGATGACCGTGGCACCAGGTGAGTCACCCTGGGCCATAAAACGATTGATATGAGCAAATAGATAGCTTCATTCACATAGATCAGGAGAACCGTGTATGAGTAAAGCATATTGGTTTGTCAAGTCAGTTCTGAGCCTTTGGGCAGAACCTACTTGAAGATAGAGTCTAGGGTAAATACATAGTACATTCACATAGCTTAAGGCAAACCTTTCCATAAGAAAAATGCCTTGGTCAGCTCAAAGTATGAGAAAAGTGAAGTTCAGGTGGAACCAGGTGTCATTATAGCAACACAGAATTGTGAGAGAAAATCTCTTTTTAAATTTGTATCGAGAAGGGGAAAGAAGAGAACAGCTTGTTTCCTCCTGCCTCGGAAGTGACAGATAACAACTGTCTGACACTTGCACCCCGTCTCCTCCCTTTGGAGACCCCTGGCCTTCCTGGCGCTTACCCTCTCAGTTTCATTCATTGAGTGTTTTCTGCCTTGTGAAACATTGGGCATAGCAGTATATGTTTATTTACGGGCATTTCATCCAATTTCATGTAAATGCATATGTGAATTAGAAAGTTTGACATGCTGTTGCTCTGTATACCGATTGGGAAATGTGAGCCTCCAGGTTTAATTTAGTTTTTCATGTTCATTTTAGGGGTACAAAGAAAAATAATATGACTGCTAAGATCAGCTTTCGTATTTTTTGCCAAATATGAATTGAGATCACATCGATCGGAGATAAATCTGTGCATGAAAGCCCTAATAACTAATGTTAATTGACTTCACTACCATGGGATGTTTTCCTATCTATTGAGGATTTACTTCATGTATTTCGATTTTAACTTTCTGTCTTACAGCCTTGTTTGTAGATCAAAGCTATTTGAAATTGTCATCTGGTTTTCAATGGCTTGTGAGGTTATTCATGAGTGGTTTATGAAACCGAATGGAGTGTACGTAGCCATACTTTGTTGTCATTCTATGAATTTGAAGAATGTCTGAAGAATGTCTGCAGTTATGCCTTAAAGATTCATTCAATTGATGTCCAATATTTATCTCAATAGACTTGCTTTCAATGTGTAGTGTCCTATGCGTACGTCTCTCCTTATGGATTTGGGTAGAACTTGTATTGGAACACTGAAAAATCTGTGATATCAACCGTGCTGACCTTCTTTCTGGTGGTCATCATTAAGATTTTCACGCTCACTGTCACTTTGTGCAATGCGATGGATCCTAGTGGAAACAGGTGCTGTTCATCCTACTTTTGTGAAGATTGAACTCATCGTAGAAAGTGGAATGTGTTGAAATATTTATGGTATGAATATATCTTGTGTATATAATTACTCAGAAAAAATAAAAAATAAATAAAATAAAATAAGTTATGGGGTCTCTGGCATACATAAGCTCCAGGCAAGTAATATTATTACATATAAAAGAGAGTAATAATATAGGAATTTTTATTTAGGCTTTAAACTGTGAGGTTCTAATCATAAGTTCAGCTGGGTTGCATAGCTGTGAGGTTCTAACAGTAAATTCAGTTGGGTTGCATAGAATATAAGAAATTTAGGCAATTTTTGCGGGAAAGAGGTTACCTAGAAATTTAAAATATAGCCTTTACATTTCCATGACATTCATTCTGAAAATTCATCGACAGATTTGTTTTCATCATGTCAGGTAATTTTTTTAACTGCTTCAAAAAAGTGTGCTTGATTAAAAATGGTCTAATTAAGAGGTAAGGAAAAAATGGAGTCTTCATCTTAAATACCTCAAACACATGCACACTCCAAAGCAGCAAGGTGCAATACTCATCAGGCTACATTCTGCTGCAGCAGAGCTGGAGCTTTAATTAAAGTCTAATTAAAAAAAAAAAAAACAACATCCTAACTATTAAGTCTAACAACAATTAGGAAAAAAACGTAGAAGAGTATACATTTGAAAGTGTGTTAGTTGCTCAGTCGTGACCGACTCTTTGTGAACCCATGGACTGCAGTCTGCCAGGCTCCTCTGCCCATGGAATTCTCCAGCCAAGAATATTGGAGTGGGCTGCCACGCCCTCCTCCAGGGGATCTTCCTGACCCAGGGATTGAATCTGGGTCTCCTACATTGCAGGCAGATACTTTACCATCTGAGCCACTAGGGAAGCCCATACATTTGAAAGACCAACTTTAAATATGTTTCCTAAAATCATTACACGCTGCTACAAATATATGAAATTTGATACTTATAAACCAAACAACTTGGCATTTGATTATTTTAACAATCAAGATAAATACATATACTGTAAGAATAGAACTCTGATAATTAACAAAGTCAGCCTAGATGTTAAGTAAATTCTGACCTTCTCAGTACCGGGGGCACTGATAGACACTAAGGTTAGTACAGTTTTAGTACTTCAGGTAGAAGGATCTTGAAGAAAACAGTTCGAATGAAGGTGTGCTTCACTCTAAAGGTTCAGTACCAGGAGGAGAGAAAAAAATATCCTGGCTACTGTCAAGGACTCACTACATCATTGGTCAAATGAGCAGAAATGAACAAATCCTATTTGCCTTCCAATGCAGGAATCTATATCCTGATTTTCCTTACACTTCTATTATATTTTGACATTTCTGACACTGATACTTTCTTAATGTACGAAATTCCCTTTCTAAATGGATTTCTGGTGATCTGTGAGCTAAGTTTTATTCCTATTATGATGTCTTATTCCTTTCACAACACTCAGCCATCCCAACCCACTGATAACACTCATCCTATCACAACACTCAGGTATCCCAACCCACTGATGACACTCATCCTATCACAACACTCAGGCATCCCAACCCACTGATGACACTCATCCTATCACAACACTCAGGTATCCCAACCCACTGATGACACTCATCCTATCACAACACTCAGGTATCCCAACCCACTGATGACACTCATCAACAACTGGAGGGAAGGAGACATGGGAGCATTTACATCAGAATCTCCTGTGTGAAATTTTTTAAATCCAAACGGCTTCAATAATATGCCCAACCTCTAACACTGCTGTAAACCACTATATGTGTACGTGTCCCAATATTCCTAGCATCGAACATGCCATTAATCACATTCCTCTCATTAAGACAGATACTTCTGGATTTATCTCTCACTGAAAGCTCTTTTCTTTGACAAAATATGGCCTTGAGACAGAACCTTTCTCTTAATGTTGGTGGTAACTGTTACTGTTACCACACTTAAAGTATTTTTCCACTGGGAACTCCTAGTGATCAGATGTCACAGTCACTCCCTAAGAATTACCTGGACACTGGGTCATCAAAAAGAACCAGAGCTACGTGGCACTAAAACAGTCACTGGAATTCAGGGTCCTGTGTTAGTCATCTCTGCTTTGAAACTTAGTTGAGAAATAAAATGTGATCATGAAGGCAAGTGGAATAAGGAAACAACATTTTAAAGATTAAAAACACAAGTCTACTGGAGGCAATGGAAAAGAATGATGTGGTATAACGAGATTCCAGGAAAGAGTCCATAAAACTGCCATGTCTGACACTAGATCAACATTTTAAGCTAGATATCATTTTAGAATAATGAATACTTAAACAGTAGAGTTACTTGTAAGAGTAAGAGCTCCTTTAAATACAAACAACCAGTAAACATGCTTTCAGTTGAAATAAAAGAATCAAAGAATAGAACATTCAGGCAACTGAGGTCTTCAGAAACTATCAAACAAAACCCAAGAAACAGAAAAGAGGTAATGTCATTTAGTCCAAAAGAAGACACATTTAGACCCTAGAAAGAAAATACCTAACTCACCTGGGGCTAAAACCAAGTAATTATAACTAAAAACTGAAAGTATAGCACAGCCTTGGGTCAGAGAAGCCCTAGTAGGATTATGAAGGGAACTCTATACGCTTACTAGTAGTGATAAAAGACTGTCAACTATTATGAGCATCTATCCAGTATAAACAAACCTAAAAGAAAGCTGTGGATAACATGGAGTGGGGGAGTACGAGGGAGGGCTGAAAAGGGCAGATATACCCTACTAAAAAACAAAGCAAAACCAAGAAAGGTCGTTCTAATAACTAACCTAATACCACTTCGGTGAAATTGTTCAGGAATAAACAATTAGTAGTACTTTCAAGTTTCTTACGGCTTACTCTATTATTTATTATTATATTGGCAGCTAAAACTACTTAAAACTGTTAAGCGCTATGCACTTGTTTCTCAAACAGAAGGGTATGCTGAAATTTTGTAATCTGCTTTGTCTTGGGTGAGAAAGGAGAGGAACAGGTGAAAAAAGCAGCCTCCCCCCCCCAAAAAAAGCAGATGTATCAAATCCCTGAGACCAACTAAATAGAGGAAGTGCTAAACTGTGGGCAAGAAATATCCTCAAGCACTGAGACAGAAAATCTCCTTTCATCCCGGTTACCCAGAACAACTTGTAACACACACAGATTCAGCTACTGATGCAGCGCCAAGCAGAAAATAAGTAAGATCAACAGTTTAAGAGTTCAGTTACCTTGTCAATATTACTGCCTGGCTCATCCTAAACAATCCAATAACCAAGCTCCTACTTTTGTTCCCAGGAACAAATAGCTTATCTTGTATCTCTCATAAGAAATCTGAACCTTGACTGGTTTTGTCTCTCCCGTGCTAGCTCTCTAAAGCCTACTGCTAAAACCCATTTCCTCCCTTTTCCAGGACACCAGTCTGAACCTCTCCAGGGTGCCTGCTGCTCACCACCATGCCAAGCCGGCCACCTCCACCTGTCTGTGCACTGGCTTTTGCTACACTGTATCCCCCGTGCTGAGAGGCTAACTATAGGCCTACATGGACCTTCACCCAGATTTCCAAGGCCAGTGTTCTGGCCTCTCCATTGAGAAAGAACTAATTCCGCTTGAGGTAAACCTGCCTAATAGTTGGGTATCAAATTTTACAGTTAATGAAGTCACAGACCCATCATAATGGTTACCAATTTATCTAAATTTCAATCACATCATATTAGGTTTTATTCTTCTTTCTTTTTTGAACACAAACTCCAAAAGCTTTCAGATCTTTCACAACTTGCACCAGTTTACAGCTTCTGCAGCTGTCCTGCTCCCACCCATATCAAGAATCTTCACCTTTCTTTGCCTCTCTTCAACCTCTTGACATGACACCACTTTTAAAACACACTAAAAATGGTATCATACTTAAAAGGTATCTCAGAGAGGATATTCCAAGACACAGAAGAGGAGGGAAAAAAAAAATCACAGATTGGATTACTTACAAATAAAAATTTGAAGGTATTTTCGATTGACAATATGGAATGAACCAAAAGCACTTCACGTTTTATCTTTATCTTAAATGTCCTAAAATTTAGATCATCTTATTAAGTTAATAAGACATCATCTTACTTGTCCAACCCCTCATTTAGAGAGATACATGGCAAACTTCAAGCTGGTTTTTATGGAAAAACATATTATGAATGTGTATTTTCATCCTAAATGTGATTTTATGGAATTATATCTATCCGAATTTGAAGCACTTAAGACAAATCTGATTACAAGTACTTACTAATTAAAGAATACAACTGATTATTTACTAGGATTCACGTTTGAAACAAAATTTCCTAATATTCCACTTTCGTATTCTGGATTAGTTTAATTGAAGTAAATCCTGAAATTAAAAGGTGAGCTACTAGCAGGCAATTTCTAGTTGCCCTTACTTATCTGGGTGAATCAAGATTTTCTTCAAACACTGAGCCAAAGAAATACATCACTGTATTATAGAAATGCACATATTATCTCTACACCAACTGTGTATTTCTGTCCATTAACTGCCTCATAATTTAAACATATTGACTTGTTATATGTCATATGTGAAAAGTTCATAAATTTATTTAAAATTAAGAAATATCAAGTCCTTAAAATCCACTTATTTTTTCAAAAATAAGAAGTTACATATAGTAACACTTTGTGCCAATTGCTGTCTTATTCCACTCCAAAATGCAGATCTGTACTTTTCCAATAAGAAATATAAGTATTGTCTTTCCATCTCGCTAACACTCTCCCCAAATTCTTTCCCATAGAATGCCTCAAATTTCCTTATAAGCTTTCTTCCACATTTAACCAAATGCAGAAACTAAAAACAGTGCTTAAGTTTAAGATAAAATTCAAGTAAGTCTCTATGAGCACTCATCCCACTTAGTTTTCCCTACTCTACTAACCTTACTACCAACACTGGACTTTCTCGAAGTATATACTGAATGTTGAAGGTTACCTATTTCTGCATTGGTACAAAATCATTTCATCCCACTGATCTTTAAAGATAATAATATGCTTAAAAAAAAGGTCAAACATTGAGCATTATTTTTTTCAAGTTGGTGCAAGAATTGGGAAAACTTTTTTGAAAATTTTTATTTTATTCATTTATTTCATTATTTGAAAATGAAAATCACAGCAACCAACACTGGCACTGTTCTAAGCATTTTACAAGTATTAACTCACTCAATCCTCCTAATAACCTGAGGTTGATAGTTTTATCGCATTTATAGATTAAGAAACTAAAGCTCAGTCACAACAGCTCGTAGACAGAAGAGCAAAGATTTGACTTTAAACTGTCCCAGTTCAGAGCCCATGCTTTTAACTCTAGCTGTACCACCTAAATGTCAAGAACCATCACTTCACAGGTGTCCAAGTTACTTCAAAGTGAAGAAATTACAGATTTTTGATTTTGTGATAAATTAGATAAAACACCATGTAAATATTTTAAGCTATCATCTTTTTTTTTTCCTGGCCATGCTGCAGGGCTTGTAGGATTTTTACTCCCTGACCAGGGACTGAACCAGGGCCCTTGGCAGTGAGGCTCAGATCCCTAACCACTGGACCACCAGGGAACCCCTTAAACTGTCATCTTAAGCCATAAGAAATTAAGACTTATGACAGCAAAATCAAGCACCTTAGACTTATATTAAAGAAAAAACTCCTTAAATGATTTTGATAGTTTTATTATGAATATATGACCAATAAATTTAAAGTATACATTCATCTGACAATATCTGACAAATACCTTTCAAAAATTAACTGCACATGCCCCCAAGTAACCAAACTTTAAAACACATTCTGGACAGTCCAGTTGAGTACGCAAACATCACACTGTACTAAGATAATATGGCAGAACTCACCTAAGCAGAACATAGCAAAGTCACTGAGTGAAGGCCTCTAGACAACCAAAATAGACACTCCAATGTGCAAGGATGGACACTCACTATTCTCAAAAGATCTCACACACTAAACAAGGGTCAACTCATTTTTTCCCTTCGCAGAATTACAAATTTGATTTCTGTAGGAAAAAAATGGTGTAGAAAAACTGGTGGAGATGGTGAAGGGGGACCCTGATCACAGTAATAAGCACATCCAACAGCAAAGCACGAAAAATACTTACTAACTCCAAAATGCAAAGAAATCTGATCAGGAGTCCTATATACAATCCAACAGATAGATCCTCAACAAACCACAGTAACTGAAGGTCACAAATGATAACCGTAGGTCATCAAAAGATTTAATTATACTCGCATCCTATTTAAAACAGAAAAGAATTACACATTTAATTTTAGTATGATCTGCACTCAAAGTGGTTTTATAATTTGAAGCTTAAAGGATAAACCCTTAATTACCCAGTAAGCTCAACTAATCAATTAGAAATTCACTGGAAAGTCCCAAGTAACAAAGGTTTTACTGTTTCTCAGTTTAAGAGCACTTTGTGCACAAAAGTTACCTGAAAGCAAAAGGGAGGCATTATAAAAGTATAAAGTCTAGGAAAACACAGAAGAGCTACTGCAACTGTCTATAAACACTATGCTTAAAGCATTTCCCACAAGACAATGTGTGGGCAGTAGGTGCCACATCAGCAGTCCTGTGTTTGTCCTGCTTCTAAATCATTTGTTAGTCTCATGAATTATTAATTTCAGTTAATAGTTTGTTGAGATGAAGCAGTACCAACTCCTTCCTGAACTGCAAAAAGTGAGAGCGTCCTTCTGACTACAGAACCAACGCTGGGATTACTCTTACAGAGCATGCATATGCCTTATGGTGACAAAGCTTGATTTTTTTTAAAGTTCTCTTTTAAACTGCTATTTCATTTTCAAAGGATTGCGGCAGATAGCGCCTAGCCCACATCGAACTTTTGTTATCAAAATAATTGTTACACTACTCAACAAAACTCCCTTTCAAACCAGACTGCAACACATTCCTTCTCTAGCTCCAAACAAAACTTTAAAGCACACTGTAAATAACATATAAGGCCTTGTACTTTTCTCCCCTTCTAGCGAGGAAGTCTAACTCCAAACAGGAAACTGCTTCTCAAAGGGTTCAACGCAGAAATCCTACTAAACTCCAATCCAGTTCTCAGGAAGAGATTTAATATTTAAGTACCAACACATTTGCCTGGGTAGAAACGGAGCAAATACTCAAGCTTTCCTGCCCTTGAGATACCCCTTGAAAGTTTCAGGCTTGGGGGGGCGGGGGTAGAATGCCTTTTCTAACAAACCAAAAAAGTGCTTTAAAAGGCCAATCTCTAAAAAGGTTCGCAGAAGATAGAGAAGTTGAAAGTGCTACGCGGTCAAGTTTTTCGATCATCCTTCCCCCATCCCACCAGGATCTGGGACCAAAGGGGCTGGGTAAGGAGGGAAGTTCGGTGCTGAGTGGAGCTGGGCGGGGGGCGAAGTGATCGGACCGCCCCCCACCCATCCCCTCACCTTTCCCGAGACCAGGAAAAGAGGTGGCGGAAAAGCACGAGCCGGGAAAAGCACCCTGGGGCCCCGCAACCAGCTCCTCCGCGAGATGAGCCAGGTGGAAGGCAGAGCGAGAGGGGACACAGGGAGCGGGCCGTCTGGCAGCGCAGGGACCGACCCCCACCCCCACTCCCGACCCCTCCCCGCCGAAATCGAGAAAGGGAGCCGCCTCCCCGAATCCGGAAAGTCGGAGCGGATGGCGAGGAGCGCACTCGAGTCCCTTACCCATGCTGGGGGCTCCGGCGGGGAGCAGCCCGGCGCCCGCTGCTCCTCCTCCTCCCGCTGCTCGCGCGGCCGCTCCGGCGGCAGGAGGCGGGCCCTCCCCTCGGCTCTAGCCCGGCTGAGCTCAGGCGGGACAAGGAGGAGCCGCCATCCGCCCGCGGCGCTCCCCGGCCAGTCCGGTCCCCACGGCCCGCAAGGAACAGGCGGAGGCTGCGGCTCCTCACTCGTGGCGGCCGGAGGGCCCTCCCCCGCCCGCCCAGCCGGCGGTTTTCCCACCCCCGGTCGCTCCTGCCACGGGGCGGGACCTGCTGGTTCGTCCTGGCCGTCGGCTACAACGCAGAGCGCCAGCCCAGCCCCAGAGCCCGCCCCTGGCAGCTCCGTCGGCGCCCGCCGTCCTCGAACGCGACGCCAAAGAGTGAGGTGGAGACCGGGACAGAGGCCGGGAAGGTGCCGGGAGCAGGGCCGGGAGGAGGAAAATCTCGCGAGACTCCCCAGGCCGCCCTGCCCCGCCCCCGTGCGTTCCGACTCACCGCCCGGCTGGGGCTGCTGCCAGGTGCGGTGACGTCACGGCCGGGGCTCTCACGCCGCCCGCGTCCAGGTGCGCAGAGCGGATGAGGGAGACAGGCGGCGGAGCTGCGGTCACTTCTCTGCCTTGAGGTTCGAAGCAGCTGGGTCGGGAGTTTTGTGTGGTTTGTCGCCTCCGATGGATTCAAAAAGGTTTTGCTGATTGGCAAAGTGAGCCTGGGCTGCCCCACTTTGCACTGTATTTTTTTTTTTTTTTTTTTTGCAGTACGGCAGGCTTCGGGGGACCTGAAAGAGACCGCGAAAGAGACGTGCAAGAGTACAGAGAAAGAGAGAACCCACTTTCTTTCGACCTTTAGAGACCCAGCTGCAAACAGGACCTGCGGTTTACCTTGCAAAGTGCTGTATGAATTAGAAGCATTTCTTCATCGAAAAAAAAAAAAATCATAGGCACAGAATAAATTCTTTTACAGGATTCAATTTGTGGGTTCCTTTAGTTTCTGTTTGCTGAAGGCAACTTTCTAAATACCCTTTTCTGTTTTGAAAATATAAATTGCTACCTGATAGGGAGCAGGGCGGGATAGTCATAATTTGAAATATTGGCTGGTATTTTTTTTTCTAGCCGCAATATGAAGAAGAGCATAGGACTTATTGTAATCAGACGTTAAAACGGAGTACAACCCTATGGTCCTTGACCCCCACCCCGAACCCCGGAAACCATGTCCTCTGCCTACCTTTTGTCTGGGGAAAACTTTAGTCAAAGAATAAGTTTAATCAGAGAAGTGAGAAACACAGAAACAAAACCGCCAAAGGAGACTAAATAATGTAGTTATTAGGCATAGTCAAGGACCTTTAATTCTTCCTCAAGAGCTATAGATAATATTTTGAGCTATATCCTGTGAGCCATGTTATAGATACGAGAACATCAGGCGGAGAAGTGAATTGCATGATGACCAGAATGTGTGTATATATATATACAGTCAGCCAACTTTTTTCTCCTACTGTTGAAGCAAACCCAATCCTCAGACAGCAACATTTGTTGAATGCCAACTCTTGTCTAGTGACTTTTAAAACAATTGTGTTATTTTAAGTCTCACAATCATCCGGGCAAACCTGGATTTCTGAAACTCAGCACAGCCATTCATTTTCTATGGGACTTTGGTTAAATTAACCTTGCTGGATTTCAGTTTCTTGAGTCTGTTGAAAGAAATCTTTACAGTGCAAAGCACAGTGTCTGGCTGATAGTAGCAACCTTGTAAATATCCATTTCCACTTATCTCCTATAAGCCTGCATTTGACATCCTTTAATCTTTTACTTCTAAAAAGACTGCATAGCATGCCTTTAGAACAAAAAGTGTCTGTTACGGTCAGAGACCAATAAGGAAAAAAGAAAAAAAATTAATAAGCATGCCTAAAAAAGATGTACATATTGGTTGTGTTGTATTGAAACCATGAAACAGTGTGACTTTCTTCAATCAACAAATATTTATTGAGTATTGTGTTCACCCTCCCCTTGCAAGCAAACAAATAAATAAACCAAAAAACCTGAAGTCCAGCCCTTATCCTCAAAGATTTGCAGTGTAACCAGGAAGAGACATGAACAAATAGTTGACAATATGAGGTGTGTGTGTGTAGCTATGGGCAAGGCAAGCTTCCCAGGTGGCTCAGGGGTAAAGAATCTGCCTGCAATGCAGGAGAGGTGGGTTCAGTTCCTGGGTTGGGAAGATCCCCTGGAGAAGGAAATGGTAACCCAATCCAGTATTCTTGCCTGGGAAATCCCATTGACAGAGGAACCTAGCAGGTTACAGATCATGGGGTCTCAAAAGAATCTAACACTAAGTAACAACAATAAAGGCGAGCTTCAGGAGGAGGGTATAAATTGAGCTAAGGCTTGGAGGATGGCAGTAATTACAACCTGAAGGAATCCTAGAAGAGGTGAAAGTGGAAATGCAAGGGAAATATCCTGAAATCTGTCTGATTGCTTCAAGCCATAAGAAGTTCAGTTCAGTTCTGTTGCTCAGTCATGTCCGACTCTTTGCGACCCCACAGACAGTAGCACACCAGGCCTCCCTGTCTATCACCAACTCCCGGAGTATACTCAGACTCACGTCCATTGAGTCGGTGATGCCATCCAACCATCTCATCCTCTGTCGTCCGCTTCTCCTCCTGCCTTCAATCTTTCACAGCATCAAGGGCTTTTCCAATGAGTCAGTTCTTCGCATCAGGAGGCCAGAGTATTGGAGTTTCAGTTTCAGCATCAGTCCATCCAATGAATATTCAGGACTAATTTCCTTTAGGATGGACTGGTTGGACCTCCTTGCAGTGCAAGGGACTCTCAAGAGTCTTCTCCAACACCACAGTTCAAAAGCATCAATTCTTCGGTGTTCAGCTTTCTTTATAGTCCAACTCTCACATCCATACATGACTACTGGAAAAACCATAGCTTTGACAAGATGGAACTTTTTTGGCAAAGCAATGTCTTGGTTTTTTAATATGCTATCTAGGTTGATCATAACTTTTCTTCCAAGGAGTAAGCGTCTTTTAATTTCATGGCTGCAATCACCATCTGCAGTGATTTTGGAGCCCCAAAAAATATAGTCTGTCACTGTTTCCACTGTTTCCCCATCTATTTGCCATGAAGTGATGAGACCAGATGCCATGATCTTAGTTTTCTGAATTTTGAGTTTTATGCAACCTATAAAAATGCAAACCATTTAAACTTTGAATGAATGAGGCTGATGAGAGGCAAAAGAGGACTCATACAAGGAAACAAAGAAAAATATAAGATATTATAGGAAGAGAACTAAATACCTTAGTCTCCAGGATCCTAGATATTTTAAGAAGAAAGACCGATGAATAGAAATGAAGAGAGGGTCAGGAAAACAAACAGAAGGAGTGGAAAAAAGAACACTGGATTTGACAATAAGTTTACCTTTGAAACTGTAACTTAAGAATATACATAACAGAATACGTAATATATATAGCTGCATATATTCAGCACATATAGAACAGAAAAGCTAGAAGTCAGTTAAAGGTTTCAATGACTAAATAAGTGAAAAAGAAGTGAGGCCATAAGATGAACATATTTTCTTAACCAGAAGTCAGGTCGCATAATCTGATAAGGTAAAAAATCTGCGATCAGTTCTACCCTAGAAATCTCAAGATCTGTAGTGTTTTCATCGGAAACCACATATTTTAGAAGTTTGAAAATTGAAATAGGCAAAATCACTCTATCAATTCAGAAGGCAAAATCTGGTTGAGGTGATATTGACATACTGGATCATAAAACAAATTGGAAGGATCAGGGAGTAGGACCATAAGGATGAGAAAACTGAAGTAAAGCGAAGAACCATCCCAGAGTTAATGCTATCTTTTTTCTTTTTTAATAATATCTTGTTTTTCTCTGTTTGGCAGCTCTGGGTCTTTGTGTGGCATACAGGATCTTTAGTTGCAGCATGTGGGATCTAGTTTCCTGACCAGGGATTGAACCTGAGACCCCTGCATTGGGAGCTCAGGGTCTTAGCCACTGGACCACCAGGGAAGTCCCGATGCTGTCTTCAAGAGGAGAAGAAGCCAATGGAAATCCCAATAGAAGAACAAAATTAGAAATATATTTTTTAAACTTAGAAAATGGTATGTGAAACTATGTTCTCAAGTTGTGAGTACTAATAAGCAAATGTTTTTAGCTATTAATTACTACATGGAGCTCTTTTCATCTTATAAGTCTTATCACCACCCCCCAGGAGACTTTCAACCTGTGGTACTTTATTTTAAACATTTTTATACAGCTAGCACATTGCTCAGCTCAAAACAATGCTTTCCTCAACAGTAACTATTAGTTGGATGATAGAAAATATGATGAGATGATAATCTCATCATATATTTAGATTTAACCTCAAATACCTTTCAGCTAAGAACAAATTACCTTTTCTTTTTGCCCTTATGTCCTTTAGCTTATTATGAGTTAGGTTTTGTCTGACCTTACCCTTTTTTGTATTCCCAGACAAATGAACTAATACCATTCTAGTTATTCCCTCTTTTTTTTTCCTGCTGAATATTGACCTGATATGAAAGAGAATATTACAATTTCTGTGAGAATGACAATTTCAACCAGTCTAATTCATGCCAAACTGCTATCATTTTTCCCCAATGTTTTCTTAAGAGTTTATCAGAAGATATCTGTATTGAAAAACCCATCTATCTCCTTTCCTTCTGGTGTAAACTATTCTACCCAGGAAGATTATTCTGAAAAAAATTAAATTCTAACTCGATTGTGTTATTTTTAAAACACTCATTTAGCTCAGATGTTAAAGGCAACAAATTTTTGTTTCTTTATTCTTAGTTCCAAAGGACTAGATTTCCTGGCCAGCTTTCTTATTGTTATCTTGTTTTGCCTGAGCTAGTTTGTTGTATACTTGAGCACAAATTGCATCAATGTATAACCTCAATTAAAAAAAAAAAAATCATTCTTTAGAAAATAATTGTAGGAAATAATAATCTCAAACACAATACCTATACTGTGAAGTCAGTGAAGCTGAAAAATGTCCCTGCCCAAACTGGTGACCCATCAGCTTCTGACAAATCCTGCTACTCTGTTGGTACTTTGGGGGATGTACTCAAATATATGATGGCTCTAAGCACTTTTCATTATTGCACATTAAGAAAAAGTTTAATTAAAAATATGATGAACCTGTCCAAATGAATTATCACCTTGCAAGCTGAAAAGGGCCTTTTTAGTAATGTTATTTGAACTTTATTCAGATGGTGAAAGTGAAAGTGTGAAAGTTAATCCCTCAGCCCTGTCCGACTCTTTGCAACTCCATGGGCTGTAGCCCACCAGGCTCCTCTGTCCACTGGATTTCCCAGGCAAGAATACTGGAGTGGGTTGCCATTCCCTTCTCCAGGGGATCTTCCTGACCCAGGGATCAAAGCTGGGTCTCTTTCATTGGGTCTCTTGCATTGTAGGCAGATTTTTCAACTGTCTGAGCCACAAGGAAAGAAACTCAAAATAGGCCCTTTTATCTCCTGACTGAGGAAATGAACCCCAGTCTCCTGTGTGACAGTCAGGGATACTCACCACTATACTAATGAGGAGAGCCTTGTCATAGATCCCCAATAATAGACTCTTTCAAGAAGCATTACTTTTTCAAAATGTTAAAGCTAGTCTCTTTTGAAGGATTAGATATTTTAAACAATCCCAAATGACAAATATTATACATTTCCATTTCTCAAATATCAGGCAATTCAATTATACACACAATATCCCATGAAGAATTTCTGGCTATGAGTACAGATTCATTCAACTCAACAGACATTTTTAGGGATCACCCATTATAGATCAGCACCTGCTCTGTCTTAAATTTAGAGGTAGAAAATATAGTCTCTGCTCTTAAAAGTGCAAATGCTGGGGAGCTTTGGGGGATACATTGAAGTTGCCCAATAAGGGCAAGAAAGTGTATTTGGACAGCTAGGACAAGAAGTAGGTATACTATTGAAAGTCCAGGATAGCTTTTAGGGGGAGCCAGGCTGGGAGAAGGAAAATGGCAACCCACTCCAGTACTCTTGCCTGGAGAATCCCATGGACGGAGGAGCCTGGTGGGCTACAGTCAATGGGGTTGCGAAGAGTCGGACACGACTGAGCGACTTCACTTTCACTTTTCACGTTCATGCACTGGAGAAGGAAATGGCAACCCACTCCAGTATTCTTGCCTGGAGAATCCCCAGGACAGAGGAGCCTGGTGGGCTGCCCTCTATGGCGTTAACCACAGTCAGACATGACTGACGCGACTTAGCAGCAGCAGCAGCAGCAGGCTGGGGGAACCATAGTCAAACACAGAGAGTTCATGTGTGATGGAGATGATAGTGAGGTCTTATCCTAGAAGTTACAGGTAGTTAATGATGAACTTGAAGTGGGTAATTGCTTTGCTCTTTCAGCCAGAGAAAAAAATTTTCACATTTTAAAAAATCAAGTATAAAATATTTGGTTCTATAAGCATTGATTATGCCCCACTACCCTTGATCAGTTAATAAATATGTTTTTCACTTATACTAAAAAAACTAAATTAATTAAACTAACAAAATATACAAGGCACTGTGGATGCTGGGCACCGTGAAAGATGCAGTGTAGCAAACATCAACTCTGCCTTTAAGGATTGTGATTTCCGTCAGACAGAGAAAGACAAATATCATCTGATATCACTTATATGTGGAATCTACAAAAAGGATACAAATGAACGTATCTATAAGTTACAAATGTAGAAAATAAACTTATGGTTACCCGGGGGTAAGGAGAGGTAGGGAGGGATAAATTGGAAGACTGAGATTGACATATACACACTACTATATATAAAATAAATAACTAATAAGGACCCACTGTATAGCAAAGGGAACGCTACTCAGTACTCTGTAATGGCCTATATGGGGAAAGAATTTAAAAAAGAATGGGGATGTATGAATATGTATAACAGATTCACTATGCTGTACACCTGAAAGTAATGCAACATTGTAAATCAACTATAACCCAACAAAAACTTTAAAAAATGAAACATTGTAAAACAACTATACTCCAATAAAAATTAAAAAACAAACAAACAAAGGAATGTGATTTCCAGCTCAGACATCTATAAGATATGCTTAACTGCTGTGAACTTTACCTCTTTTCAGAGAATCTACGTTTAGAATTATCACGGCAAAAACCAATAGACTGGGTACCTTCTCGTTTTAGTCATGAATTTAGTAATGAATTAGTATTCTTATTTAGATCTCTTTGCAAATTCTAAGCAATAAATACAAGTGACCTGTTGACCCCCAACTCAGAAAATATCTATACATATCACGTTACTGTATCACAAGTTTCAAAAAAGAGTTGATATTCTGAAAACAAAAATATGAGTGATCTGTGCTTTCTTCGCTTGTGAGCTTTTATAAATGACAAAGAAGGGATTTTTTTTTTTTTAATAACCTAAGAGAATTCTCAGCAGAGGATTCCATCTATAATCATCATCCCCTGGTCAATACCATTTCTGTGTCTGCCTAAAAGGCACTCATCAAATTATCAAAGTGTTATATTTCTATGCTTCTGCTCATCTAGCCATGAATGGTTTCTAAAACAAGAAGTAGAAACCTTATTTCAAATCTCTACTTAACCTCCTTAATGGCATAGATGACAACAAGGTTATGTCCCATCTGAGACTGGCGTTTAAACTGCTTGCTCTGACATTATTCTGATGTCTGGGGTTAAATGCCTGCCAAAGCAAAAGAAGCTCATGAACCAAGACATTCCTCTCTGCCTGTTCCTGAGAATTCACATGCTGCTCTGCCGGTTTCTGAGCCACTCCCTCAACTCTGGCAGATTCTATACGTGGCTCCTAAGCCGATCTCCTCCATCTCCTGCGGTCAGCCCACATCACCTCGCCCAGCGTTTGCCTTTCCTCACATCACATCCATCCCTCCAGTTTATAACCGGGGAACCTGAGTCATTCTAAATGATCTCCTGCACATCCTGCCCACCTCCTTCACTCTAGAATTGATGCTTTAACAGGACCCTGTCCCCCTCTTTTCTCTCAACAGTCATATCACTGCTGGGCACTCTCATAATTTTATATTTGAGCTACTTTTTCTTCACCCTTAATTTCCTAGACTAAATACCCCTCCTTTTTTTCATTGTTCCTTCCCTTCTCTTTCTGTCTTACAACATATCTCTTCTAATTCCTTTTCCTCTGATTGCCAATCCAGTCTGTCCGGTCTAGTCAACTTTACATAGGAAGCCTCCCTGATCTCCTAACCCTCTCTGGTCACCAAATATCTTTTCACAGAGCAATCTTAGACCTTACTGAGACTTATTGTTGTGGTTTTAACATAACAAAGTTTTTATGCATTAATAGCATGTAATCTCAATGTATTCCTTAAAATAAATCAGTGAAATAATTTCTTGTTTTGCAATATTAGTAACAAAGGCAACATTGATAACAACTGAGAGCATCTCAGATCAGTTCAGTCGCTCAGTCGTGTCCAACTCTTTGTGACCCCATGAACCGCAGCACGCCAGGCCTCCCTGTCCATCACCAATTCCCCCAGTCCACCCAAACCCATATCCATTTAGTCGGTGATGCCATCCAACCATCTCATCCTCTGTCGTCCCATTCTCCTCCTGCCCTCAATCTTTCCCAGCAACAGGGTCTTTTCCAATCAGTCAGCTCTTCACATCAGGTGGCCAAAGTATTGAAGCTTCAGCTTCAACATCAGTCCTTCCAATGAACACCCAGGACTGATCTCCTTCAGAATGGACTGGGTGGATCTCCTTGCAGTCCAAGGGACTCTCAAGAGTCTTCTCCAACACCACAGTTCAAAAGCATCAATTCTTCGGTGTTCAGCTTTCTTTATAGTCCAACTCTCACATCCATACATGACCACTGGAAAAACCATAGCCTTGACTAGACGGACCTTTGTTGACAAAGAGTGTCTAACCATTTTTAAGTCTCGGGCACTGACCCACACACCTTATACCTCTCATCTGATACAGCCGTTATTATAATGCTATGGATTATTGTATAATCATCCCCATTTTAACGAGCTGGAAACTGAGACCAGTAATTCTGTTGCATAAGATCACATAACTATTAATAGCAGTGCCTATGCTTGCACACAGAGCTAATTTCACAGCTAATGTTTCAGTTGATCTCAATTTGACCCCTAAGTCGTGATTTTTTGTTTGTTTGTTTAAAGAGAAGGAGAATAAATAAATAAATAAATAGGAGAAGGAAGAGAGAGAGAAAGGAATAGGACAAGGATCTTAAAGGAATCCTCCTTCCATACTTTTTTCTTTTAAATTGTAGTATAATTGCTTTACAATGTTGCGTTAGTTTCTGCTGTACAAAAACATGAATCAGCTATATGCATACATATATTAGGGCTTCCCTCATAGCTCAGTTGGTAAAGAATCCTCCTGCGATGCAGGTGACCTGGGTTCGATCCCTGAGTCGGGAAGATCCCCTGGAGAAGGGGAAGGCCACCCACTCCAGTATTCTGAGCTGGAGAATTACATGGACGGTATAGTCCATGGGGTCACAAAGAGTCAGACACGACTGAACCAATTCCACTTTCAGTTCACTTTCATACCTATATTGCCTCGCTTTTGAGCCTCTCTCCCACCCACCCCCGATCCCACTGCTCTAAGTTGTCAGGAAACTCAGAGCTGAGCCCTGTGCTGTGTAGCAGCTTCCCACTAGCTACCTAATTTATGCATGGCAGTGGGCCGCAGTCCATGGGGTCGCTAAGAGTTGGAACTGACTGAGCGACTTCCCAATCACTTTTCACTTTCATGCATTGGAGAAGGACATGGCAACCCACTCCAGTGTTCTTGCCTGGAGAATCCCAGGGACGGGGGAGCCTGGTGGACTGCCCTCTATGGGGTCACACAGAGTTGGACACGACTGAAGTGACTTAGCAGCAGCAGCAGCAGTGTATGTATGTCAACGCTTCCCTCTCAACTCGTCGTACCCTCTCCTTCCCTTGCTGTGTCCACAAGTCCATTCTGCACGTCTGCCTCTCTGTTCTTGTCCCAGAAACAGATAGAAAGGGTTCCTCCTTCAGGAGTCTGTTATACAGATCAACCAAGAAAGGGCCTGGGACAGAATAGGCACTTAATGCTAATTTCTCTTCCTACTTTTACACATTCTTTGAGGACCTACTCAGTGCCGGGAGGTGCACAAGGTGCTTGAAAGATGGATGTAGAGAAGTGATAACGGAGATGTGGACCCAACCCTCATGGAGCTTGCGGTCTAGGGGAAGAAGCTGCGGTTCCCAAGTGCACGGTATAAATCATCTACACTATTTCTCACGTGCCACCTCCAACACCACCCCTGCTTTCTCAAAGTATTCTCTCCTTCCTCAGAAACAGTCTGCTTATGCCTCTCCTAGAACACTTGGCGTATTTCCTTTTGCAGACAGCTATTATCCTTCAATTTGCATTTCCTGTTTGAGGGTAATGGTCTTGAGACTGGGTCTTTTTTCTTCCTATCTTTGCATTCTTGCCAGCCATTAAAAAAAAAAAAGGCTTTGCTGTGTGGCATGTGGGCATGTGGGATCTTTGTTCTCCCCAACCAGGGCTTGAACCCGTTCCCCTAGCATTGGAAGTGTGGGGTCTTAACCACTGGATGGCCAACAAAGTACCCTTGCCTGCCATTAATGCAAAGAGGCCTAAATTCAACAGAAAGATACTGGAAAACTATGTCTCTACCTCCTGAATGTTTCAAATCAAGGCAGTATGACTTCACTGATTCAGTCATATTCTTCTTACAAATGCTATCTTATCAGTGATTTATCTGCCACTCTGTGGCAAACTTTTCCTGGACATGATTAGTCAAGAAGTCATTACTTAGGCACATGCGTGACTAAGTGATCCTTTATCTTTTGCAGTAAAGACAGTTCCTTTTAAACAATTGTCATAAATTTCAGTTAATTTTTACATACTAGAATTTTGGTAGAAATAATACTTTTTAAAAAACTGAAGAAATATATTCAGAATATAATGCATTCTACTTATTACAAAGTCATAGTTCTTTTTTCCTAAGAGTTATGGGGAGGGAGGAAGGAGTGAAATAAATGCTGGCTGTGTGAGATACATGCTAGAAAAATCTTAACTACCCTGTGGCATGCATCAGAGCAGCCACTCCTGCAGGTGAAGTCTCATTAGACTCACCTTTTCACAGAAGTATATTTGTGTTTACATGCATGCGGTATTCACTTTTCAGCAGGGGACCATCACTTTCCTCTTCAAAGCTTACCTCTAACCTCTAAAAAGCATACAAAGAATGAAGAAATCCGAGCTATGACGTCACTACAAGATTGTGCTCAAACGTTAGTCATGCCCTGCTGATTAAGAAATTAGTCACCTCCCCAGTGCAGTGTCCTCTCAGATCTGGAGGAAATGAGAGCCCAGGAGTGGGAGATGTGCTCAGTGTTTCTGAATCTGATTAAACAATTCAGTAGACATTTTACAAAACAGAAAGATGTTGCGATCACCACACAGTAGAGTTTTGTTAAAAGACCATCAATTCTCAAGGACCCAGGAAAATGATATTTTATGCCATGAGAAAGAGCTTTAGAGGAATTCCCATTTCTGGTTAAGTTCACCTAAGGATCTCTCTTCCCAAATGAAAGTGTTAGAGGCTCTATTTGAATAGTACTTAAACTAAAATGAAACGGAAAGGAAATTCATGACAGACACCTTGTAGAGATAGGAATTGAAAGCCCAAGAGGACATTTTCATTTGTAGGAAAAGGACCCTGAGAAAGAGGAACTCTCTAAACAAATTTATTTAGAGAGACAGACAGACAGAGACAGAAATATCGGGCAAAAAAAGCCTGAAGAGAAAATCTCTCTTAATTACTCATTTCTTCATTCATCTGTTCAGTTTTAGAGGAGAATGCTTCAATCATGATTCATGATTTCTTAATGTGATAAATTTAACGTGACAAAGTGAAGTCAAATTTATCCAGTGTAAATAAAAACTTGGCCTGCTCTTAAATCCATATATTAATTACTTCCACATTTTTATGCTTCTCTTCTGTTATGTAAAGAATGCTTGTTGTACAAAATTCAGAAATAAAAAGAAATATGTACTGTATTCTTGGTTATCAAAATACTCATAGCTTTAGGACTTTGAAATGGTAAATATTCATGATGTGTGAAACAGCATGATACATAACTGTACGGTCTTAATTACATAAAAATGCATGCTCAGTTGTGAAAATACACAAATGAGACCTAGAAGGACAAGTCAAATGGTAAACTGCTTGTGATTATGAATGGCTTCGTTTTTTGCTTCTTGTGCTTTTTGGTTTCCTATTATGCACATGTTAACTTTTAAGAAATAAATGTTATTTTAAAACCTTAAAAAAAAAGAAATATGTAAAGTAAAGGGTGAGGCCTGGCGTGCTGCAATTCATGGGGTCGCAAAGAGTCGGACACACCTGAGCAATGAACTGAAAAGGTAAAAGTCCCCCAAAATCCCATGTTTCAGAATAACCACTCTTAACAGTTTATATTAACCAGATTTGTATTCATGTTCTAACATGCAAATTGCTTATAATCTTACATGTAACTGCTTATAATTTACTACAGTGTAGTATAGTATAATAATAGTGTCCTATGCTGCACTAGGTATATCACACTTCATACATTGCTTGCAACTGTAATTTTTCCACCTAATTTCACTGTATTTATTTCCAAACCAAGTCATCACTTCAAATGGTACATTCTATTGTTTTATTGAATCATGACCAATCTTACATTAATGATCATTTGGAGTGCTTCCAGAATTTTGTATTTCGGGATGCCATAAATCTGCCTCAGTGAACTTCTTTGTATGTAAATTTTTACACATCAGTGTGCAATTTTTCATAGAAGTGCAGTTGCTAGATCAAAACTCATCCAAAAATATTGTGCCATTGACATTTCTTCAACAATGTATATGGTCACCAAACCTGAGTATTTAACGATCTTTTGAGTTTAGTCCATATGGTAGGAGAAATGTTAAAGCTCGTTGTTTGAATTTACATTAAAGAGGCTGAGAATCTTTGTAGATTGACTACTTTTATTTCTTTGTTTAAAATTGCCCACCTCCAGCCCATATCTTTGACTCATTTCTTATTTTGGTTTATTATTTTCTCATGGCTTTCTAAGAACTCTTTATTCTAGAGATCTTCGTCACTAGGTATCCAGGTATCCATTTGCCCTTAGATCTAGTTATCTTTCTCCCCTATGGGTGTGTGGGGGACGGGGACGGTGCTGATCTCTGCATACCACTTCCCCAGTCAGCTGTTTTCCAGCTGAGGATAGAAGGTTGGAAGGTGTGGAAGGAAGAATAATACCTTTCAAAGATGTCTTAGTTCCCAAGTCTTCCTTGGTACAATGGCTAAGATTCTGCACACTCAATGGCAGGGGCCTGGATTTGATCCCTGGTCAGGGAGCTAGGGGTTTCCCTGGTGGCTCAGATGGTAAAGAATCTCTACAATACAAGAGACTGGGTTCCAACCCTGGGTTGGGGAGATCCCCTGAAGAGGGCATGGCAACCCTCTCCGGTATTCTGGCCTGGAGAATCCCCACGGACAGAGGAACGTGGTGGGGCTAGAGTCCATGGTGTCACTAAGAGTCAGACACAATTGAGTGACTAAGCACGCACAGTACACGGAACTAGATCCACAGACGGCAACTTAACCAAGACCCAGTACAGCCCAATAAATACGTTTTTTTCCTAAAAAATAATTTGAAAAAAATGTCTAGGTCCTAACCCCTGGAAACTGTGAACATGTTATGTTATTTCAATTCAGTTCAGTTGCTCAGTCATGTCCAACTCTTTGCGACCCCATGGACTGCAGCACGCTAGGCTTCCCTATCCATCGCCAACTCCTGGAGCTTTCTCAAACTCAAGTCCATTGAGTCAGTGATGCTATCATCTTCTGTCATCCCCTTCTCCCACATTCAATCTTTCCCAGCATCAGGGTCTTTTACACTCAGTCAGTTCTTCACATCACGTGGCCAAAGTATTGGAGTTTCAGCTTCAGCATCAGTCCTTCCAATCAATACCCAGGACTGATCTCCTTTAGGATGGACTGGTTGGATCTCCTTGCAGTCCAAGGGACTCTCAAGAGTCTTCTCCAACACCACAGTTCAAAAGCATCAATTCTTTGGTGCTCAGGTTTGTTTATAGTCCAACTCTCACATCCATACATGACTACTGGAAAAAACCATAGCCTAGACTAGACAGGCCTTTGTTGACAAAGTAATGTCTCTGCTTTTTAATATGCTGCCTAGGTTGGTCATAACTTTTCTTCCAAGGAGCAAGCATCTCTTAATTTCATGGCTGCAGTCACCATGTGATTTTGGAGCCCAAGAAAGTAAAGTCTGTCACTGTTTCCATTGATTCCCCATCTATTTGCCATGAAGTGATAGGACCAACTGGATGCCATGATCTTAGTTTTCTGAATGTTGAGTTTTAAGCCTACTTTTTCACTCTCCTCTTTTCACTTTCATCAAGAGGCTCTTCAGTTCTTCTTCACTTTCTGCCATAAGGGTGGTGTCATCTGCATATCTGAGGTTGTTGATATTTCTCCCAGAAATCTTGATCCCAGGTTGTGCTTCAAGTTATGTTACTTGGCAAAAGGCAATTGAGTTGCAGCATTATGTTTGGGAAATCAGTTGACCTTAAAAGAAGGAGAGCATGCCACATCAATCCAGGTGGGTTTAAGGATCCTGAAAAGTGGAAGAGTGAGTCAGGAGACCTGGAGAGATGGTCATATCAAGAGGACATGAGCAGTCATTGCTGGCTTCAAAGATAGGGACAGGGCCATGACCCAAGGATGGTAGCCTCTAGGAGCTGGAAAAGCCAAGGAAACACATTCTCCTCGAGAGCCTCCAGAAAAAGATGCAGCTCTGCTGAATCTTGTTTTTAGCTCCCTGAGGCCTGTTTCAGACTTCTGAACACCAGAACTGTAAAATTAAGAGTGCATGAAGGGCACTCAGTTGTGTCCGACTCTTTGTGACCCCATGGACTGTAGCCTGCCAAGCTCATCTGTCCATGGAATTCTCCAGGCCAGAATACTGGAGTGGGTAGCTGTTCCTTTCTTCAGAGGATCTTCCCAACCCAGGGGTTGAACCCAGGTCTCCACATCACAGGCCGATTCTTTACTGTCTGAGTCAACAGGGAAGCCCTGTAAAAGTTTGTGTAATTTTAAAAAACATTTTTACTTTATTTATTTAGACTGTGCTGGGTCTTCATTGTGGTGTATAGGCTTCTCTAGTTGCAGTGTGAGGGCGGCATGTGGGATCTAGTTCCCTGAACAGGGATTGAATCTGGATCCCCTGCATTGGGAGCACAGAGTCTTAGCTAATGGACCACCAGGGAAGCCCCTAAGTTTGCGTAATTCTAAGCCACATAATTTGCACTGATGTGTTACAGTGGCAATAGGAAACTAATACAGAGGGCCAGGGAAAGAAATAAACCACCCCTCTCCCCTACTTCAAACAGCATCTCCAGCACCCACTACTGTCCTCTGGAATGATTTTGGCTTCAGCTAGCTTCAAGAACTCTGGTTATAACAGAGTCTGGAAGCTTGTATTTTTAGCTTTCTAGCCTCTGTAACACAGGAAGGATTTCTAGTAGGAGGCTGAGAATGGACATTAAAGAAATTAAGCAATCTCTCTGCTAGAAACACTGATGGTATGTTTCTGGAAGGAAATAAAAGAAACTAGTGCAGTGGTTGCCACTGGGGAGCTAAACTGAACAGCTGAAGGACGCGAAGGGAAGGACAGTTTATTGTCATTGCATAATGCTTTGTAACTATTGTGTGTTTTGTTTGTTTGTTGTTGTTGTTTTGGCTACATTGAGCAGCATGTGGGCTCTTAGTTCTCCAATTATAGTGCAAGCATGGAGTCTTAACAAATGGACCACCTGCAAAGGCCCAGTTTGTAACTATTTAAATTGATACTTTGCACATGTAAAACTAAATGTTTTTTTTTTAATAGAATAAGGCAAAACAAAACCAAGTAAACTAAAATCAATATTTAAAAGATCTCCAATGATTCTGATAGAGCTGATCCACAGACCAAGATAACCACATCAATTCATACTCTTTGAAATAAATGTGTTTTCTATTTGGTCTAGCTGAGGAAGAACATAGGTGAAACAGTAGTTGATAATTGTTGGAATTTAGTTTTATACTACTTTTATTATTTTTGATATCACTTACGTGTTAAAAAATATTTCCTGTTACTTAGATATTGTCTTAACATTGCATTTTGCACTCATTTGCTGCTTTCCCATTTCCCAGTGTGACTAGTTGTATCTAATATATACACAGAATCGGAGAAGGCAATGGCACCGCACTCCAGTACTCGTGCCTAGAAAATCCCATGGGCGGAGGAGCCTGGTAGGCTGCAGTCCATGGCGTTGCTAAGAGTCAGACATGACTGAGCGACTTCCCTTTCACTTTTCACTTTCACGCATTGGAGAAGGAAATGGCAACCCACTCCAGTGTTCTTGCCTGGAGAATCCCAGGGAAAGGGGAGCCTGGTGGGCTGCCGTCTATGGGGTCGCACAGAGTCGGACACGACTGAAGTGACTTAGCAGCAGCAGCAATAGCAGCATACACAGAAGACTGACTTTCAATTATCCATCACTTGGGTCAGGCTGATCAGTTAGCCCCAATTCCATAGCCGGAATCACAATTCCCTGTTGGCACCTGCAAATTGCAAGCATGATTCCAAAAAAAGAACAGTTCTTAGGGTTCAGTTCAGTTCAGTCACTCAGTTGTATCCAACTGTTTGCGACCCCATGGACTGCAGCACGCTAGGCCTCCCTGTCCATCACCAACTCCCAGAGTTTACTCAAACTCATGTCCATTGAGTCAGTGATGCCATCCAACCATCTCATCCTCTGTCATTCCCACCTTCAATCTTTCCCAGCATCAGGGTCTTTTCCAACGAGTCAGTTGTTCGCATCAGGTGGCCAAAGTATTGAAGTTTCAGCTTCAGCATCAGTCCTTCCAGTGAACACCCAGGACTGATCTCCTTCAGAATGGACTGGTTGGATCTCCTTGCAGTCCAAGGGACTCTCAAGAGTCTTCTCCAACACCACAGTTCAAAAGCATCAATTCTTCAGCACTCAGCTTTGTTTATAGTCCAACTCTCACAACCATACATGACTACTGGAAAAACCATAGCCTTGACTAGACAGAACTTTGTTGGCAAAGTAATGTCTCTGCTTTTTAATATGCTGTCTAGGTTGGTCATCAATTGATGCTTTTGAACTGTGGTGTTGGAGAAGATTCTTGGGAGTCCCTTGGACTGCAAGGAGATCCAACCAGTCCATTCTGAAGGAGATCAGCCCTGGGATTTGTTTGGAAGGAATGATGCTAAAGCTGAAACTCCAGTACTTTGGCCACCTCACGAGAAGAGTTGACTCATTGGAAAAGACTCTGATGCTGGGAGGGATTGGGGGCAGGAGGAGAAAGGGACAACAGAGGATGAGATGGCTGGATGGCATCACTGACTCGATGGACGTGAGTCTGAGTGAACTCCGGGAGTTGGTGATGGACATGGAGGCCTGGCATGCTTCGATTCATGGGGTCGCAAAGAGTCGGACATCACTGAGCGACTGAACTGAACTGAACTGAACTGAGGTTGGTCATAACTTTTCTTCCAAGGAGCAAGCGTCTTTTAATTTCATGGCTGCAGTTATCATCTGCAGTGATTCTGAAGCCCCTCAAAATAAAGTCTGTCACTGTTTCCATTGTTTCTATAAGGTAGTCTTGCAAAAATCAAACCTATTAAGCTATGAAAATATTTTGATGAGTAAATTAAATATAATGCTGAGCTCGAGAGACCAGAAAAAGGAATTGTGTAAAGAAACGGGGACATAAATGGGGAATCCAGAGGAAGTGGTATTCGACTGGGGAAGATAAGTCGGTTTACAAAGCATGTGGGTCATTAGTCGGACAAGTCCTTTCAAACAGCAGAAACTGAGCAATTAGTCGAAATGAGGAACCAAAATTTATGAGAAGGCAAGTCTGCTGAATATATGCATTTAAAAATCATCAAACATATAAAACCTTGATTATAAATACAGGTCTTAACAAAACCTGCTTTCGTTGGTTGGTTGGTTAGTCATTAAGTTGTGTCTGACTCTTCTGTGACCCCATGGACTGTATGTAGCCTGCCAGTCTCCTCTGCCCAAGGGATTCTCCAGGCAAGAATACAGGAGTGGGTTGCCATTTCCTTTACCACAGGCTTAAACCATAAGGTTTCCAATGTACATAGTGAATGAGTCTCAATCTTAGTAATATGAAAAGAAACCTACTAGCAGGAATTGAATAGAAGTGGTAATCCAAGGCTTTCTCACTGAGAAATGTGTATACAGCTCTCAGTACAATCAGGCTGCTGATTTCTCTGGGCATGTCACTGAACTGGCTTGTGGATTCCCAGAGGTTAAAGAACTTAAGTGGAAACGGTTTAGTTAACTATGAAGAAGTGAAGTGAAAGCTGCTCAGTTGTGTCTGACACTTTGTGACCCCCTGGACTATATAATCCATGGACTTCTCCAGGCCAGAATTCTGGAGTGGATAGCCATTCCCTTCTCCAGGGGATCTTCCCAACCCAGGGATCGAACCTAGGTCTCCCGCTTTGCAGGCCGATTCTTTACCAGCTGAGCCACAAGGGAAGCCCCTAGTCAACCATAGGGGACCACAGTAGTGATCTGGGAGAAAACAAGCTGATTTCCCTTTTATAGCAATTGAGAAATTTCTGAGAGAAAAGGGCTTTATTCCCCACCACTGCCCCCACACAAGTTTAGGGAGATATAATTAGTGTACAAAAAACTGGACCATAACCTATGAATAATATTTGGTGATTTGGGGACTTATGAATAAAACCTTGTTACCATCTCTGTAGTTCAGGTAATAAAGATACTGATCACCTCCCAAAGCTTCTTTACATACCCTCCAACCCTTTTTCTCCTGTGGTCACATGAGATGTACCTTCTCAACAGTTTTTAAATTTAACTTTTAAATTAATTTTTATTGAAGTGTAGTTGCTTTACAATGTTGTGTCCGTTTCCGCTGTACAGCAAAGCAAATCAGCTATGTGTTTACAGATCTCCCCTCTTTCTTGGATTTTCCTCTCATTTAGGTCACTATCAACCAATTTTTAAGTATATAACCCACCTGCAATGCAAGGTTCGATCCTTGGGTTGGGAAGATCCCCTGGAAATGGAAGTGGAAACCCACTCCAGTATTCTTGCCTGAAGAATCCTGTGGTCGGGGGAGCCTGATGGACTACAGGTCCTGGAGTCGCAAAGAGTTGGACACGACTGAAGCAACTGAGCAAATCTCCGGAACATAGTCATAGCAATCACAACAGACTCAACAAAAGTCACAACACTTTGGAATTGGGCCAGGGCTTGATCAGGAAAAGCGGCATGTAACTTGGTGTGGAATCACTTTAAACAGGTGCTCCATGTCACTCACACACACTAGAAGAATTGCCTTCAAAAGTTAATCACTAACTAGAACCAAGAAGAGCATTCCCGGCTGCTCTCAATACCAACAGGGGCCTGCAGAAATCGCCGTAAACCCGCATAATTCCCTGGGGAATTCACTGGGTGTGGAGGAAGAAACTGCTTCAAGCAGTGATCTGACCCATGACCAGAAATCTGATTTCATCGAAGGACAACATTGACCGGCACTTGGTTAGATGCAATCTCAGCCATTTAGCAGGAAGAACTGAGGGAGGCTGAAAAGCCAACTGCCTGGGGCCAAGGGAGGCGTCCAGACCCCCAGAGGTTTCAGACCTTTGCTGAGGGGAACTGTAAGAAAGCTGCATGGCTGGTCACTTTCCTGTTCTGGTCATGCCCAGCAGAAATGGTCATGCCCATTCTTTGTCAAGAATGTTTGAGGCCAAGATACCGGGAAATGGGGCTGCTGGCACCAGGTATCTGGCACAGTGGTAAAGAATCCGCCGGCCAATGCAGGAAACGCAGGAGATGCGGGTTGGATCCCTGGATTGGGAAGATCCCTGGATTGGGAAGATCCCTTGGAGGAGGAAATGGCAACCCGCTCCAGTATTCTTGCTTGGAGCATTCCATGGACAGAGGAGCCTGGCGGGCTACAGTCCATGGGATCGCAAAGAGTCGGACACGACTGAGCCTGCTCACACACATCAAATAGAATAATTCTGGGAATGCCCTGGTGGTCCAGTGATTAGGACTTGGTGCTCTCACGACTGGGACTGAGTTCAGGCCCTGGTTGGGGGAACTAAGATCCTGCTTGCTGTGTGGTGTGGCAATTTAAAACAAATAAAAGAATAATCCTGTTGTCAAGACGTTCACCTCTGCAGTGTAATTTCACCTTGCTGAGAGGCTCAAAGTATCTGCTCAAAATTACTATCTGGATCTCCTCTGGAAGTTCTTTGATCACAGAGGTGTTCTGCCCATTTTGTGAATCCCTAAGTGCTTTCTTATCCAGAAACAGGTGGATGGGATGTGTCCCATGGTGGGCAGGGCAGGGAAGGAGAGCCAGAAAGTGACTAGAGCAATGGGTCCATTTATTATTATTTTAAGCAACAGACTCTCCTTTATTTTCCCAAATGAAGTTTTATGCACAACCCTGACCTAGAGAAGGAGACTTTTGGGATTTGAGGCTAGATGGTTGGGATTTAGGTCCTTCCTGCTGGACACCGCCACCCCCTCAACCACCACCATTTGACCCTTCTAAATTTTGAAAATTATTACAACTGAGATAAATTCCTTGAACATAGTGAATGTTCTCTTTGGATCTGTCAAAACCCACGCAGTGATGACTAGGTTAAGCCATAATCTGATTTAATAATCCTTGGTATGAGTTAGTTTAAATCAGATTTCTGGTTCTTTTCCTAGAAACTGGGCTAAAACAAATACACCAGAGAATGCTAATTTTAATAAAACAGAGGGAAAATGAGTTTTCAAGCATTTGGCTAATATGAGGTGGGGTAGACATGATGGAATCCCTCAAGAGGGACTCGGCACTGGATTTGGTTAGAAGAGACAAAAGGTAGGATATGGTGACTGGGAGGAGTGACCTACTGGCACCTTATGTGTTACTTAAGCCATTTACTGACTGTATGACCCTGGGCAAGTTACTTGACCTCTCCGTGCCCTGGGCTCTTCATTATAACATAGCCCTGATAGTAGCACATATCTTACAGTGTTGTTTTGAGATCAAACGAGTTGATATTTTCTAAGCCTTAGAACACTGTCTGAAGCACGGAGAGCCCTCTTCCTATTTTTTTGGCCACACCACGTGACTTGTGGGATCTTAGTTTCCTGACTGGGGTACTATGCCAGTGATTGAGAAATTGGTCAAAGATTTAGAGATACTGTGTAAACTCACTGCTTCGGATTAGCATGATTATGTTGGCTGCTACTCTCCTTTTAACTCTCCCTGTGATTCTGTAGGAGAAATGTGGAAGTACAGCGTCATACTGCGAAACGAGGCCAGAAAAGGCATTGAGTCAGTCCAACCACTTGTCTGGTCCTGAGGGTATCCTTGCCAAATAGAATTCAGTCTATGATTCAACCCTACATTTTTTTTTGGTGGGGGGGGGCAATCTTTTTAAATTGAGGGATAATTGCTTTAGAATGTGTTGGTTCCTGCCAAATAATAACATGAATCAGCCATAAGCATACAGTGAAATGACAGAAAGATATGTTACAGAAGAAGGTAAAAACCTACAAGACCAAATAAATGAAGAGGAAATAGGCAACCTATCTGAAAAAGAATTTAGAGTAATGACACTGAAGAGCCTTACCTTTTCAACTGAGAGTCAGCTACTGAAAGGTAACTGACATAGCACACCAGAAAAAAGATGTAGTAAGCCTGTTCTGAATGTCAAGGTCTTGACTTTGTGTGTGTGCTAAGTTGCTTCAGTCATGTCGGACTCTGCAACCATATGAACCATAGCCTGCCAGACTTCTCTATTCATGGGATCCTCCAGGCAAAAATAGTGACCCAGGGATCAAACCCTCATCTCTTGCATCTCCTGCATTGGCAGGCAAGTTCTTTAGCACTAATGCCACCTGGGAAGCCTTGAATACAGTCTCAATGAAACTAAAAGACATCATGGGACAGTCAGGTATCCCAGGCAACTGATGAGACTTAAATGTCCCCTAAGTCAGAGCTTCTCTAACTATGGCGTATACCCACATCAGGTGAGGGTGTTATTGAAAATGCAGATTTCATAGTTGGGGAGGGGGCAGCTGAGATTCTAGACTTCTAATAAGTTTCCAGGTGATACTGATGCTGCTGGTCCAGCCACAAGGGACCCCAATACCCTCTCCAGAGCTGGCAGGAGAATGCTAAATAACAATGTTACTAAACTTTGTTCAATGAGGTAAACTATATGGGAAAACTATCAAGCCTCAAACACAGGCCACATACTATATTAGTAGAATCTCTCCGGCTTCTTATCTCATTTCAATTTCTGGAGTGCGTATTTACCTGGCAAACATAAAATACCATCATCATCAACAACAAAGACTTGTGTTTATCCTTGATCCATCTGTCTCCTATCTAAAAACACACTCCCCACTGAAATATCTTTTGAACTTTGGAAAGCCGTGAAAGGTGTGGTTATATATAAACAAACACCAAAGAGGAAAGATTGGTACACAAATGGCAGGTGGTAAGGAAAACCTGGCAGAAAAGAACCAGAAACATTTGCTAACCAAAATAAACATCTATATAATAAATATTAATACTATTTACCTTTGAGTTCAGACTGGGATACTCAGCTCAGAAAGTGATCATATATTTTCTACGTTTGTAAATGAGAGATCATATATTTGTATGAAAAGATGATACGAACAAATGAATTAAATATACTATAAACTACCCCTTATGTCAGGGCAGGAATGGGGGTTAGAGTAGGTAATGGATATAAACCATTATTGAATACCTGCTTTATAAAAACTGCTTTAGGGACTTCCCTGGATGTCCAGAGGTTAACCCTTGCCTCCCAATGCAGGGGGTGTGGGTTCAATCCCTGGTTGGGGAGTTAAGATACCACATGCTTTGTGGCCAAAACTCCAAAACATGAAACAGAAGCAGTATTGTAAAAACCGCTTTGCATGGATATCATTTAGTTTTCACTCAACCTCAAGAAACAGGCACAGGGTTAAGGTGCCCATTTCATGGTTGAAGAATCTGAGACTCGGAGAGTTTATACAACTCACCTAAATTTTTATACTGGCAGAACCAGACTTTACAATCCATGTTTCTATCATAAAACTTCACAGTATCAGTCCAATACACTAAAAACTATAGATGGATTTCTGTTTCGATGGGGGTTTGGTATTTTGAGAACCTGGAAGAACTATAACCACTAGCAAGTGAGGAGCATACAGGAATGTCCGTATTAAAGGCAAGTGCTTTTCAAGTTAAATTTTTCTTTTTAGCTGCACTGTGTGGCCTGTGGGATCTTAGTTCCCCAACCAGGGATTGAACCGTTGCCGCCTGCAGTAGAAGCTTGGGATCTTAACCAATGGAACATCAGGAAAGTCCCTCGAGTTAATTTTTAAAAATAAAAGGTAATATAAACATAGAACATTCAAACAGGATACAAATTATATGAAGTGAAAAGTAAAATCTCTTTTGTTTCCCTTCTAGAAATGGAATTGTTGGGTCAATGATTCAGAATCTTTAAGGATGGACCCCCCAGCCATAGGATGTTGTAAGGACCCTCCCAGAGAGTTGGAAGCACAAACAGCTTGACAACGCCACCTGAGATCCTCTAAAACTAAATCCTACACACTGAAGCTGCTGCCACACAACCTATTTGATTTTAAGGTTCCTTTCATTTCCTTTTTCAAAGTGATCTTCAATCTACAAAGATTCACTGAAAAAAAAAAAAAAAGCAAGTGGCACCATTTTCCACCAGCTTATGGGTGCTATATCTGAAATCCCAGTACAGAGTTGGTGAATAGATCAGGAGTGTATCCACCTGTCTGTGTTCCTAGCAGAAGCATCATGTGTCTGTGAGTCATAAGACCTGGCTGGCTGCTTCTGGCATGTTCACTGAATCTCAAATCTGCAGCTGATAGGGAGGCTGCAAATGAAGCACTATGTTTTTTAAAATTTGTTTTCCTTTGTTTTGTTAATGTTTTGTTTTATTTTTTTAATGATCCTGGATAGAAATTTTATTTGATGTGTTATTTCCTAGAATCTATGGGCAAGTTTGTGCATTTTCAGGGATTTCTAAAGGCTTCCTGTTGGATGCCAAAATGACACTGAAACTGTTGTAGTCTTGGGTAACGTCTTAGTGGTCAGTGATTGGAAATGACAGTGGGGTTTTGAGCAGACAATGACACCCCAAGAAAACAAATGGAAATACAAAGCACTTTGTCAAAGTCTCCTTGATAGCCTAAAACTGAAGATAACCTCTTTACCACATAATTTAACATGACAATTATTCACTGATAATAGTTCTTAAAACAGCAAAGATCAGAGAGCTTTCTTCTGCGAGTCAGTTAGTAAAACTTGGTTAAGAGGATTAAGTTCACCTTGTTATGTGAACACTGAGAGTGAAGGGGAAAAGTTATGGCTGCACTGGCTGCCAAGTGGCACACTTTTTAGTCCTTACTGGCAACACTTAAAAAGCAAGGACACATTCTTTTCACTCAGTCTTGTCTTCAAAACTCCATGAAAAAAGCAGCACTAGAATCACAAAATGAGGGAAAGAAAGCTGAACTGGGGTCAGTGAAGCATGAATATTGTTGAATGGAACTTAAATGCATTTTCCTTTTCCTTTTGAGCAAGTAGGTAACATTTTTTTTAAAGAATTTTTTTGTTTCTGATATAAAGAAAGAAGGCATAGAGTATATTAACATACAAAATCAACTGGAGCATCAGGGAATGGCTAACTTCAAAGACTGGTGTTCTGAATACTGAATTTTTTTTTAAAATATTGGGGGTTTTAAATCTAGGAGGCAGAAATTCTGGACTGCAATTTATATACTATTCATATCCAATTTCTAGATTATGGTTTCTAGAAAAAATATGAGTGGTCAATATAGTTGTCAAGTAGATTGACACTAAAAACATGATAATTTTCCCCTAATTATAATGAGGGGAATGTCATACATTTGGATATAATATCAATTGTACTTTAAGGTAATAAGCAGTTTAAATCCTCAAACAATTCAGAGTTTGAAATCATGAGAACAAAGACAATGACAAAAAAGAGCTAACTATGAGAAGAATGTGTGTGCATAGTCGCAAAGTTGTGTCCAACTCTTTGCAACCCTGTGGACTGTAGCCACCAGGCTCCTCTGTCCATGGGGATTCTCCAGGCAAGAACACTGGAGTGAGTTGTCATGCCCTCCTCCAGGGGATCTTCCCAACCCAGGGATCAAACCCAGGTCTCCCACATTACAGGCAGATTCTTTACCATCTGAGCCACCAGGGAAGCACATGAGAAGAATATAGAAAGTTGTTTGTTTGTTTGTTTTTAATAAATTACACATAGTCAAAATCCTTCTGCTGTTTTTGTTTTGATAGCTCATATTCTTCTCTAATTGTGAGCTTTGGTAGTTGCAGCTCCCAGATTCTAGAGAACCGGCTCAGGAGTTGTGGCACATGAGTTTAGTTGCTTGGCAGCACGTGGGATCTTCCCAGGCCAGGGATCAAATACGTGTCTCCTGCATTGGCAGATGGATTCTTTACCACTGAGCCACTTTGAAACTCATAAATAGGAAGGCAATGAAAGAAAGAAACGGGAAGAAAGTTGAGTAGGGGGAGTCCCTTCTAAAGAGACTAAAGATGAAGCTACAGGGAAGGACAAAAAACTGACTTACTGACACCAGAAAGCTAATTTTCAGGTCCTTTCTCTCCCTTACTAATACTTCTAAGTCTCTATTTAGCCTTCCTGGATTTGTCAGAGAAAAGTGAATATTTTCTTCTTCATGTTTATAAAACCCTTTACTTTACCGGTACTTTTCTTAATGCTCCTACCAACTGTGTATGTATTCTCAATCTTTTTTTTTTTTCTTTTTATTTCTTTGGCTGAGCTGCATGGCGTGCAGAATCTTAGTTCCCACCCAGGGATGGAACCTGAGCCTCCTGCATTAGAGTGTGGAGGCCCAAGCACTGCACCACCTGGGAATTCCCTCAATCTCTTTTTTTCTCTTAAGTTTTTGCCATTTTTTAAAACTGAAACATAGTTGACATATAACATTGTGCTAATTTCAGCTGTACTGCATAGTGACTTGACATTTGCATACATTGTGAAATGATCACCATGGTCTAGTAACCATCTGTCCCCATAGAGAGTTATTATAATATTATTGATTGTATTTCTTGTGCTGTATATTATAGCCCTGTGACTTCTGTGTACCCTCTATCTTGAACCTAGAGTTACTAATCCAAGCTGGCTCAATCCAAGAGATGAAGTGTTGAGGCAAGGAATATGACTTTATTCGAAGAGCCCGATGACTGAGAAGATGGCAGATAGTGTCTCAAAATAACCATCTCATTGGGGTCTGGATGCCAGGTTCTTTTATACATCAGAGACACTGGGTGTGGGGAAGGTGAGGGAACAAAAAAAGAAAGCCATTAATCTTGCAAATATCTTCTAGAAGGACAAAGCTCAGGCAGGGAGTATGTTAATTTCTTCCTTCCTGCCATCTACAGGTTGACAGGGTTCTGAGCAAAAGCGCTTAACAGTCAGGCAGAGTGGCAGGGTCTCTGAGGCAGACCATTTCCAACATGGAGTCAGAACTGACCTCCCTATAACACTAGAGGAAAGAGCATTATTGTGTTAAGGAAAGAGCATTATTTTGAGTTATTTAATCTACACTGATGTACATCGGACAAGTCACTTAAATTTGAAGAGGCCTCCGTGGTAGCTCAGATGGTAAAGAATCCGCCTGTAATGCAGGAGACCCCGATTCTTGGGTTGGGAAGATCCCCTGGAGAAAGGATAGGCTACCTACTCCAGTATTCTTGGGCTTCCCTAGTGGCTCAGCTGGTAAAGAATCTGCCTGCAATGCGGGAGACCTGGGTTTGATTCCTGGGTTGGGAAGATCCCCTGGAGAAAGGAACATCTACCTACTCCAGTCTTCTGGCCTGGAGAATTCCATGGACTGTGTAGTCCACGGGGTCTTAAAGAGTCGGACACTACTGAGCGACTTTCAGCCTCCCTCTGTGAAATGAATGGATAGGTAGCAAACCAAATACACTAAAGACTGTAAGTAACAAAAGAGTTGGTCTGAGCTGGCTTAAACAGAGGTGTATTGGCTCACATAACTGGAAGTCCAGAGACGGAGCAGGTTTTGAGGTTGGTTTAATTAAGTAACTCCAGCTCCTGTTTCCTCATTTCCCCTGGCTATGATCATCTCTGAGTACTGCCTCACTGTCAGTCATAGTATCATTTTTGATGACAAAACAATGGCAAGAATTTACAAGCTTCACATCCCTGTCTCACAATGTTGAAAAGAAGAAAGAGTGTGTCTTCAGGTAATCTCCTTTAAACAAGGATGTTATTTTCCTCCCTCAGTCGTGTCCAACCCTTTGTGATCCCATGGACTGTAGCCCACCAGGCTCCTTCTGTTCTCGGGATTTCTCAGGCCAGAATACTGGAGTGGGTTGCCATTTCCTTCTCCAGGGGAACTTCCTGACCCAGGGATCGAACCTGGGTGTCCTGCGTGGCAGGCAGATTCTTTACCAAGGTTTTATTTTCCTCAAGGTTTCTAAAAAATGTCTCTCCTTTTTGGCTCAAATTGGGTTCCATCCCAAAGCCCAATACCATTGTATTAGTTTGCTATGGCTGCCATAACAAAATACCACAGGCTGGGCGGCTTAAACAATGGAAATTAATTTTCCCACAGTTCTGTAAACTAGCGTCTGAGATCAAGCTGTCAGCAGGGTTGGTTTCTCCTGTGCTCTCCCCTTGGCTTGAAAATTGTCATCTCCTCCGTGTCTTCACACTGCCATTGCTCTGTACATGTCTGTGTCTGAAGTCATAATGAATTAAGGCAACTCTAATAACCTGATTTAAATTTAAGGACCTCATTAAAGGCCCTATCTCCAAATACGGTCATGTTTTGAGTCACTGGCGTTAGGACTTCAATGTATGAATTTGGGAGGCTCACAATTCAGGCCATTAACACCCATCTAATAGCAGGGATCTGGGTGAGCAGATTGGCTTAGGCTGAGATTCCAAACCAGTGAGGTCATCCCCACCACTAAGTCAAGCCCGTGGCCAACACATTGGCAGCAGCTGAAAAGGTGCAAGACTGGGTGAGAATTGGGCTGACAAAGGGAATCGGAAATCAACAGTGTTAACTATGGGTTTCCCTGATGGCTCAGATAGTAAGGAACCTGCCTTCAATGCAGGGGACAGGGGTTCGATCCCTGGGTTGGATAGATCCCCTAGTCAAGGAAATGGCTACTCACTCCAGTATTCTTGCCTGGAAAATTCCATGGACAGAGGAGCCTGGTGGGCCACAGTCCACGGGGTCACAAAGAGTCAGACAGGACTGAGCAACTAACACTTCAGTGTTAACTCTAGGAAGGTTGGTGTAAAGGATTGCTGAAATCTCTTCTAGCTCTAAAACTCAACGACTGACAATCCCAAGTACTTTTCATCATAATGTACTAAAAGCTAATACAAAGCAATAGGTGGTGATTTGATGACAGTAAACCAGAAAAATGGGGTCAAATGTTATACTGCCAGAGAAGCCAGCAGGGCAATGTGATTTCTCTTAGAGATGTGGCTCTCTTGTCTCTTGATTGTGGGAACGGAAAACAAGACCATGATTCCAGGGGATGACTCCAGGGGCTGCATGTGTGGAGGGCAAGAGATGGCCCAGCATAGTCTATATTTCATCATGTAAGATGTGGTAAGAAGTATACAAATATCAAAAGATGCTGGGACTTCCCTGGTGGTCCCGTGGTTAAGAATCTGCTTGCCAATGCAGGGGACCAGGATTTGATCCCTGGTCGGGAAGATCCCGTGAGCTGGGAGCAAGGAGAAGCTACCCAGCATCACAACTAGAGAGTAACACCCTCCCCCACCCAACTAGAGAAAGCCCGCGCACAGCAACAAAGACCCAGCGCAGCCATAAATAAATAACAAATAAGCCAATTAATTTAAAAAAGGATGCTAATAAAAACAGTTGATACAGAAACTTTTCAGCCTTGGACTCAATCTTTAATTATGTTAGTTTAAAGCAAGATAAATGAATGTTTTGTAGATTAAAATAATTAAATATCAACAGCATCATGGTTCAACCTAATAAAAAACCTTTCCTATAGACCTTAAAGACACACATTCTAAGACAAAGCAACAGATACAAAGGATTTGTGAAAGAAAAGATATTTCAGAGCATGAATTCACTTTTGGTCTGATAGACCCCCATAGACTCCATTTACCATACAATATAAAATGTTGACAATGGCAATCTTGACTGATAGAGAAAAAGCTTAATTATATTTTATACGGTCTGTTTCCTTTAACTAAAAGCATATAAAAAACTAACAAAAAACATGGCTTTTTTTTTTTTTTTAGTCTTGGCTATTTTAGATATCTCTCCTTATTTATACTAAATAACTGAATCTCCAGCTATAAATGGGAAAATATGATCTAGACATGTTTTAAAGAAGACTTTTTCTTTACTAAAGTTATTTCACTTTTATAGAAATTCTAGGTTGAAGAAATTTCTATTTATTATTTAATATCCCTCTCCTTGAAATTATGTTTAAGGGATTTGCCTGGCCATCCAGTGGTTAAGTATCCATCCTTCCAAAACAGAGGGTACGGGTTTGATCCTTGGTAGGGGAACTAAGATCCTACATGCCCCATGGAGTGGCCTAAAAAAAATTGTTTGATGTATGTAGGATTTAGGTTGATTAGGAAAAATTGGAAAGCTCCCAAAAATATTTCCTATAAATTTTCATTAATAAAAAATCACTTATGGCTCCTCAATGGAGAAGCTGCTCAGAAGAATCTCAGTAAAAGTTTTACATTCAGATTGCTTTGTTTATTTATTTGTCCTCCAAGAAAAATATAGTATTATCTGCACAGAATCTGAGAAACTTCCATTTCTGAGATTTTTTTTGCAATCAGTTCAGTCAGTTCAGTTCAGTCGCTCAGTCGTGTCCGACTCTTCGAGACCCCATGAATCGCAGCACGCCAGGCCTCCCTGTCCATCACCAACTCCCGGAGTTCACTCAGACTCACATCCAGCGAGTCAGTGATGCCATCCAGCCATCTCATCTTCTATCGTCCCCTTCTCCTCCTGCCCCCAATCCCTCCCAGCATCAGAGTCTTTTCCAATGAGTCAACTCTGCAATACAGCAAGACTATTTGTTGCTAACCAAAGTTTGGGGCCAGTGCTATTGGTAGAACAACAGAGTGCTTAATTAAAACACAGAAGGATTCTATTTGAGAAATTAAGAATGCCACATTTTTATTTTTCATTTTTCTTAAGGTGATCTCTAAAGAATGTATTTCTGTTATTCAGTCACTAAATTTGTTGAAGTTTAATTGCTTATGTGGCTCTGATTGACAGAACCAAAGTGCAAAAGTCATCTTTTTCCTCCACACAGACGCAAACGCTGGTCGTATTACAGCTCACCGTGGGAGGTATTTATTCTGCAATTAAATGAGAGTGAGAAGAATGTTCTGAAGTTGTTGCTTTAGTGCCTCTTTCACCAACCTACCCCCGATAACTTTTTAAAGATGATTAAAATCAAGGTTGAACGTGATTTTGGTAAAGTAAAATTCTAGCCTTATATAAATTAGTTGAAAGTTAACAAAGATAAGAGCAAGTATTTGCATTTAGGTTCAAGTGTAAAATGAACATGTGACCTGGAGGTAGGTTGTTCCAAAAATTCTGAAGATTTTAGTCAGTCTAAAGATTAAAATGGGACTTCCCTGATGGTCCAGTGCCTAAGACTCAATACTCCCAGTTCAGAGGGTGTAGGTTCCATCTCTGGTCAGGGAACTAGATCCCAGGTACTACAACTAAGACCCAGCACAAACAAATAGATATTTAATTTTAAAAATGAATTCTGTTAACAACAAAAAATAAAGCTCAAAATTCTCCAAGCCAGGCTTCAGCAATACATGAACCGTGAACTTCCAGATTTTCAAGCTGGTTTTAGAAAAGGCAGAGGAACCAGAGAGGAACCAGAGATCAAATTGCCAACATCTGCTGGATCATGGAGAAAGCAAGAAGTTTCCAGAAAAACATCTATTTCTGCTTTATTGACTATGCCAAAGCCTTTGACTATATGGATCACAATGAAGTGTGGGAAATTCTGAAAGTGATGGGAATACCAGACCACCTGACCTGCCTCTTGAGAAATCTGTATGCAGGTCAGGAAGCAATGGTTAGAAATGGACATGGAACAACAGACTGGTTCCAAATAGGAAAAGAAGTACGTCAAGGCTGTATATTGTCACCCTGTTTATTTAACTTATATGCCGAGTACATCATGAGAAACGCTGGACTGGAAGAAGCACAAACTCAAATCAAGATTGCCGGGAGAAATACCAATAACCTCAGATAGGTAGATGACACCACCCTTATGGCAGAAAGTGAAGAGGAACTAAAAAGCCTCTTGATGAGAGTGAAAGAGGAGAGTGAAATAGTTGACCTAAAGCTCAACATTCAGAAAAAGAAGACCATGGCATCTGGTCCCATCACTTCATGGGAAATAGATGGGGAATTAGTGGAAACAGTGTCAGACTTTATTTTTTTGGGCTCCAAAATCACTGCAGATGGTGACTGCAGCCATGAAATTAAAAGACACTTACTCCTTGGAAGAAAAGTTATGACCAACCTAGATAGCATGTTGAAAATCAGAGACATTACTTTGCCGACTAAGGTTCATCTAGTCAAGGCTATGGTTTTCTCAGTGGTCATGCATGGATGTGAGAGTTGGACTGTGAAGAAGGCTGAGCGCTGCAGAATTGATGCTTTTGAACTGTGGTGTTGGAGAAGACTCTTGAGGGTCCCTTGGACTGCAAGGAGATCCACCCAGTCCATTCTGAAGGAGATCAGCCCTGGGATTTCTTTGGAAGGGATGATGCTAAAGCTGAAACTTCAATACTTTGGCCACCTCATGAGAAGAGTTGACTCATTGGAAAAGCCTCTGATGCTGGGAGGGATTGGGGGCAGGAGGAGAAGGGGACGACAGAGGATGAGATGGCTGGATGGCATCACGGACTCGATGGACGTGAGTCTGGATGAACTCTGGGAGTTGGCGATGGACAGGGAGGCCTGGCGCGCTGCGATTCATGGGATCGCAAAGAGTCAGACACGACTGAGTGACTGAACTGAACTGAAAACTAGTCCAAATATGACATGACTATCTAGTCCTGAAAAACTAGAAGCATACTGAGACACTGACAAGTCAGATTCCCACTGTTCTATGAACTAGTCAGGCTGCAATTGGGGCATCTTCATAATCAAATTTTAAGAGCAATATTGATGAAATGAAGTGGGTGGGCAGACCAGAACACTGAGTTATGTGAGGAACAGTGTATGAAATGAGAGATGCTGAGGCTGAAGAAGAGGAGACTAAGGGGAAGGATACCACTAAGATCCAGTTAGCATCCCTTTTGTGCCAGGGAACTGAATTAGATGCCTTCTAGTGAAATGAAAGTCATTCAGTTGTGTCCGACTCTTTGCAATCCACAGTCCATGGAATACTCCAGGCCAGAATACTGGAGTGGGTTAGCCATTCTCTTCTCCAGGGGATCTTCCCAAACCAGGGATCAAGCCCAGGTCTCCCACATTGCAGGCGGATTCTTTACCAACTGAGTTATCAGGGAAACCCAAGATGCCTTCTAGAACCTTGGTCAATTCTCAAAGTAATCCTTTGCCACAGGATTATCATCTCCATCTTCCCAGTGGCTTCTTATGATTAGGCAACTTGTCCCAAAAGTCTTCATTAGACAGTGACAGAGTTGTGACTCCATCTCCTGCTTGTCTGATATCAAAACCTGCATTTTCCTTCTCATATGTTAGGCCACCATCACTGGTTCTGGGTTCTGGAGAAAATTATGTCTCAAAAGTTGCCTCCTTTGGCCCTTTGTTCAACACTACTTAGGGCCCCTGAGTATATGACGCAGCATGCCAAGAATTCTGCCAGAAGTCAGGCTCTGGCTTCTTAAATGAAAGAAAAATATGCGCCTCAATAACAACAGTGATGGGTGGGAAAAGTAACATGAGCAGTACAGTTAATGTGCTTCAGGAGAAGAAATACTCCTGCTGAAGAAGAGATGTGGCATTTGAACTGGGCTTTCAAAGACAGAGGGATTTGGATGTGTTGAGATGGGGCCGGGAGGGCATCCCAGGCAGAAAGCGCACCATGACCACGGGAAAATGGAATGCATGTCTAGGGAACATTAAATGGTTTATCTTGTGTCCCTAACACAGAGGATGAGAAGATTAATGAGGAATGAGTTGGAGAGATGGATTGATCTAGAGGACAGCAGGTCAGAAATGCCAAGCTAATGAGTTCTGTTATGTTCTGTAGTCACTGGGGAGCCATGACTGATTTTTTTTTAATTAGGGCAATTACAATGACATCTATGGGGTTTTTGTATAGAGAACATGCTGCCAAGCAGAAAAGAAAGTCAGAGGAAGTTGGAAGGCTTCAATTTCCCAACACAAGCTAGTGAGAGCCTGAGTGATTGTACTGTGCAGGCTTCCTCCATTTCTTCCCTTTTTATTTTTAATGATATCTTAAAGACAAAACTTCCATTTTTTTCACTTAGATTATGGTGTTTATTTTTTATTAAAATTTTTATACAATTTAAAACATTTTCATTTTAAATTAATTTTATTGGCTTATAGTTAATTTACAATATTGTATTAGTTTCTCAGATGGTAAAGAATCTGCCTGCAATACAGGAGACCTAAGTTTGATCCCTGGGTGGGGACGACCCGCTGGAGAAGGAAGTGGCAACCTACTCCAGTATTCTTGCCAGGAGAATTCCATGGACAGAGGAGCCTGGTGGGCTACAGTCCATGGGGTCACAAAGAGTCAGACACAACTGAGAGACTAACACACTGCATTAGTTTCTGCTGCACAGCAAAATGGATCATTTAAACATATATCTACTCTTTTTGTAGAGTCAATTCCCATATAGGCCATTCAGTTCAGTTTAGTTCAGTTCAGTCGCTCAGTGGTGTCTGACTCTTTTCGACCCCATGAATCATAGCACACCAGGCCTCCCTGTCCATCACCAACTCCTGGAGTTCACTCAAACTTACGTCCATCGAGTCAGTGATGCCATCCAGCCATCTCATCCTCTGTCGTCCCCTTCTCCTCCTGCCTCCAATCCCTCTCAGCATCAGAGTCTTTTCCAATGAGTCAAATCTTCGCATGAGGTGGCCAAAGTATGGGAGTTTCAGCTTTAGCATCATTCCTTCCAAAGAACACCCAGGGCTGATCTCCTTTAGGATGGACTGGTTGGATCTTCTTGCAGTCCAAGGGACTCGCAAGAGTCTTCTCCAACACCACAGTTCAAAAGCATCAATTCTGCAGCGCTCAGCCTTCTTCACAGTCCAACTCTCACATCCATGCATGACTACTGGAAAAACCATAGCCTTGACTAGACGGACCTTTGTTGGCAAAGTAATGTCTCTGCTTTTGAATATGCTATCTAGGTTGGTCATAACTTTTCTTCCAAGGAGTGTCTTTTAATTTCATGGCTGCAGTCACCATCTGCAGTGATTTTGGAGCTCAAAAAAATAAAGTCTGACACTGTTTCCCCATCTATTTCCCATGAAGTGATGGGACCAGATGCCATGATCTTCATTTTCTGAATGTTGAGCTTCAAGCCAACCTTTCACCCTCCTCTTTCACTCTCATCCAGAGGCTTTTTAGTTCCTCTTCACTGTCTGCCATAAGGGTGGTGTCATCTGCCTATCTGAGGTTATTGGTATTTCTCCCGGCAATCTTGATTTGAGTTTGTGCTTCTTCCAGTCCAGAGTTTCTCATGATGTACTCGGCATAGAAGTTAAATAAACAGGGTGACAATATACAGCCTTGACGTACTCCCTTTCCTATTTGGAACCAGTCTGTTGTTCCATGTCCAGTTCTAACTGTTGCTTCCTGACCTGCATATAGGTTTCTCAAGAGGCAGGTTAGGTGTTCGGGTATTCCCATCACTTTCAGAATTTTCCACAGTTTATTGTGATCCACACAGTCAAAGGCTTTGGCATAGTCAATAAAGCAGAAATAGATGTTTTTCTGGAAGCTTCTTGCTTTCTCCATGATCCAGCGGATGTTGGCAATTTGATCTCTGGTTCCTCTGCTTTTTCTAAAACCAGCTTGAACATCTGGAAGTTCACGGTTCACATATTGCTGAAGCCTGGCTTGGAGAATTTTGAGCATTACTTTACTAGTGTGTGAGATGAGTTGCAATTATGTGGTAGTTTGAGCATTCTTTGGCATTCCCTTTCTTTGGGATTGGAATGAAAAGTGACCTTTTCCAGTCCTGTGGCCACTGCCGAGTTTACAGAATATTGAATGGAGCTCCCTGTACAGTAAAATTTTATATAATTTATAAAAGCTACTTTCCATTGACAGTTATTACAAAGTATCCCCATGTGTACAATACATTTTCAATCTGCCTTACACTCAATAGTTTGTATCTCCTATTTCCCCAGCACTCTACTGCCCCTACCCTCCTCCCTATACGTAACCACTAGCTGTCCTCTATATCTATGTCTGCCTCCATTTGTTTTTAAGACCTTTTAAGCCCATGAAACCCTTATTCATATCATCCAACAGCTGTCCCATCAAATGGACTCGACCTGCCCTTTATTGCCTTTTGTTAATCTCCTTTGCCTTTCTCCCCTTCCTGATCAAGATTTTCGGTTCCCTGACTTCTGCCTTCAAGCCTGGGCCCCTTGAGTTTAACCTTCATCCTTACTTTCCTGCTATGTGGACACCAGCTTTCTCCTATGCACTGTGCTTTGTTTCACTTTCTCCTTGGACCTTTCCATCATCTCTGACAAGTTCAGCCTTGCCTCAGCTTTGGCCTTAATCCTCCATTCTGTATTTGTCAGGATTCAAAACTGCAAACGGAAACTACTCCAGTGAGTTTATGGAAACCTTTTTTTAAAGTGTAATGAATGATGTTTGGTACCTCGTGGACTTTCGAAGACTGCTGACCTAGAGGCAGCGCAATCAGGATCCATGCCTGCGTCATGCTGTGAGGGCTGCTGAAGAGGAGAGGGCTTCACTGCTGCTGGACACAGAGACCACAGCCCCAGTGACTCCAGGGACTCCGCCCAAGTTTCGCCAATAGAGCTGAGACCTCTATTGTCGTTGTTGTGAAATGGTAGATTACCAGTGCTCCTGCTTCCTAAGGTTGTTTGTTCACTTCTGGAGTGAAATCTTTATGACTGTGTCTAATGGGTGAAACCTAACCATCTGCAAAGATGGACAATGCACGGAGCTAATGAAGCTGCAGCCTCAGGACCCCTTACATGCACAGACCCCTTCCAAGGCCCTGGGAGAGTCCTAGGAATGGTATAGATTCTGCACAATTTGTATAAGAAAGATACTGTAACTGTAACCCTGCTTCCTCTGCCCTGCTTACTAAATTTACACAATGTGATCAACTCTGTTTTAAAGCTTAAAGAAACTTCTCTAAACCATCGATCAAAAAAAAAAAAAAAAAAAAAGCTTTGACCAACTTGGCTAAAGAACAGTCTCAAGTATCTTCCTATTCTTTTACAAAATATAAGCCATTGCATATAAAAAGTCAATCAAGGACTATGCAGCTAAAATAATAATAAATAATCATAAATAAAACTATAAAAATAATGCATTAGGCAATTAATTTAAATTACATTGTTTTTCTAGATTCGTGATATGTATGGTACTGGTCATTTTTTAAATTAAAAAAATATTTTTTCTCATTCTAAAAGAGTATTTAATTTTTAAACCTAATTTTAAGTTCATAATTTTGGTGCCTTTTTTTAATGAAAGAAATTTTCCCTTAATTGTACTAGCTTCAAGCCCTACAAAATCAAGATCTGCCCCTGGCAGAATCCCTGAACCCTAACTAAGCAGGCTAAGCAAATTATGGGGAATTCCCCAGACATAAGAAGCATGTTTAAACATGCTGAGTGGCCCTAAACATGATGAATGTCTTTTCCTTTGTGGTTGAGTGTGTGTCTGGCATCTGAGAAGAGCAGCTCTTTTGAGGAAAAGTACTTAGGTAGGTTTTGGAAAAGGCATGGAGAGTCAGGAACACATAACACAAATATTACATAGACATGATGAGAGATAAGGTTGTGGAGGAGGACAAAGGACCCTAAGGATTAGCAAAGATAGTGGTCAGGATAGGAATGCTAATAGCCAGGATAGAGATCTCAGAGCTGATTCCAATTCAGGGAGGAATTGGGAAGACAGCCTTCGTTTCAAAACATTCTAGGACTCAAACTGTGTAAGCCTTTAAAAAGACTACTTAGTAAATCTGCTAGTATTAGCTCACCATCTCATAGCACTGAATGAAGGATAGCAACAATTAGAATTATAAACTGTAATTAAGCAGCCAAAGGAAAAGAAAATAACAGATTAGTTTAGAAAAATACCAACAAATGGAATTGAAGAGCAAGGATAACTAAAAGGCAGATTAGGAGCGAAATAAATCAGAGAGAGGAAAACAAATATCATGTACTAACGTATATATATGGAATCTAGGAAAATGATACTGATGAACTATTAGCAGGACGAGAATAGAGGTGCAGGAGTGGAGAATGGGCTTGCGGACTTGGGGAAGAAGTGGGGGGCACGAACTGAGAGAGTAGCATTGGCATATAAACCCCACCACGTGTGAAATAGCGAGGGGAAGCTGCTGTACAGCGCAGGGAGCTCAGCTCAGTGCTCCGTGATGACCTAGGGGACTGGATGACGAGGGTGGGAGGGAGGCTCCAGAGGGAGGGGATGTGTGTGTATACACGTGGCTGACTTTTCATGATGCTGCGTAGCAGAAGCAAACAAACATTGTAAAGCAATTGCTACAGTTGTAAGTCGCTTCACTCATATTGGTATCCAACTCTTTGCAACCCTATGGACTGTAGCCCTCCAGGCTCCTCTGTCCATGGAGTTCTCTAGTCAAGAACATTGGAGCAGGTTGCCATGCCCTCCTCCAGGGGCTCTTCCCTACCCAGGGATCAAATCTCTGTCTCCTGCTTTGCAGGTGGATTCTTTATCACTGAGCTACTGGGGAGCCTGTAAAGCAATTATGTTCCCATTTTAAAAAATGCTGCTGCTGCTGCTGCTAAGTTGCTTCAGTCGTGTCTGACTCTGTGCGACCCCATAGACGGCGGCCCACCAGGCTCCCCAGTCCCTGGGATTCTCCAGGCAAGAACACTGGAGTGGCTTGCCATTTCCTTCTCCAATACATGAAAGTGAAAAGTGAAAGTGAAGTCGCTCAGTCGTGTCCAACTAGTAGCGACCCCATGGACTGCAGCCTACAGGCTCCTCTGTCCATGGGATTTTCCAGGCAAGAGTACTGGAGTGGGGTGCCATTAAAAAATGCTACTCATGATTAAATTCTAGAGACCCTGCTTTGATGTTAAACAAATTTTAATCTTTTTATGGTAAAAAAAGAGAAAAATAGTAAAACTAAGTAGGATTACCAAAACATGCTTGGCTTATGGAAACAGTTGTAACAGCAGCAGGTATTTATAGAGGGTTTTCTACATGCCATGTGTTATACTAAAAATTTGTATATATTACTTACGTTATTTCTTAATAACAATCCACTATCACAGTATCTTTATTCTCATTTTACACATGGATAAACTGAGTCTTAGAGTGGTTAAATTACCTGCCAGTTTACAGACCATGGTCTGGACTCTGAAACCTGAACCTGAGCACATAACGAGTATTAAATTGCTCGATGCTGTTCGGCTAGCTTGTCTTCATTATTTTGTTGAAACACACCTATGTGGAAAGCATTATGCAAATATACATGCTTTGTTCCACCACGACCATGGGAAGTTAAATTCATCTTTGACAGTCTCACACTCATACTAAGGAATAATGGCCTATTCAGAGCTGCACAGAAATCAATGACCAAGTAGATTGGATTCCCGAATGGCTGGCTTTTGGCAGCCTTGCTGTTTGAGATGTAAAGGTTGTTTACTGACTAACGTGAGTCTATTTGAAAGAGAGAAGAGAGAGATTATCTGTACATTGTGGATTACATTCAGTCTTTCTTTTTCCTTTTCAGTTTCTGATGGGAGATTTAAACACCAGGCTTCAGGAAAAATGGGACCAGGAAGCTTTGAGCATCCATACCCACTGCTCACACAGGGGTAATGAAAGAGTCCTTCATTCCCAGTCCAACTGACGTAGAGAAGAAAGAAAAATAAGGAGAGGCTGTAGCTTGTTTTTTTTTTTTTTTTTTTTTTTCCCATTCTTTCAGTCAGTGCAAGCAACTGGGTGTCAGTATCCAATGTAACACACCCGTTTTTAGTCCCTTTAATGCCCTTCATTTTATTCATCACAATTATTTTTCTCATTTGTTGCCTTATTTCTCTTTCTCTTATGGTATGCATTTTTCACAGGGAAAATGCAATATCACCCGCAAAAGGGTAAAAACTGGTTCCTGGAGAGGCACACACACAAAAAAAATTCCTCTACGTTTAAAGCAAAGATATGCACAATACATAAACAGACTTACAGTATAGCTATGGTATTAAACACAATACTTAAACAGAGATACAGTATATCTGCAGTATTAAAATTGCACAGTGGAGCCAGTTAGGAAAAAGACTTTTTTCTTTTCAAAATATATTTATTTATTTGGCTTCATTGGGTCTTAGTTGCAGCAGGTGGCACCTTTGTTGTGTCATGTAGGATCTTTAGTTGTGGTGTGGGTTTAGTTGCTCTGTGACATGTGCGATCCTAGTTCCCTGACCAGGGATTGAACTTGCGTCCCCTGCATTGCAAGGCAGATTCTTAATCACTGGACTACCAGGGAAGTCCCAAGGGGGGGAAATTTTTTCTAATAAGTTTCCTTGGGTCGGGGGTAAGCATGAAAAAGCATAGAGAAAGACTATTCAAGGGGGTGAGTTTCAGAAGGGCAGGAACAACAGAATCCTTGTAGATTGTAGCCCCAAAGTCTAAAAGTGACTTGCACAGACTAAGGACATAATAAATATTCTAATGGCCGAAAGTGAAGAGGAATTAAAGAGCCTCTTGATGAGGGTAAAAGAGGGGAGTGAAAAAGCTGGCCTAAACTCAACACTCAAAAAACTAAGATCATGGCATCTGGTTCTATCACTTCATGGCAAATGGAGAAAACTGGAAACAGCGACAGATTTTATTTTCTTGGGTCCCCAAAGTACTGCAGATGGTAACTGCAGCCACTAAATTAAGACACTTACTCCTTGGAAGAAAATCTATGACAAACTGAGACAGCATATTAAAAAGCAGAGACATCATTTTGCCAACAAAAGTCCGTATAGTCAAAGCTATGGTTTTTCCAGTGGTCATGTGCAGATGTGAGAGTTAGACCGTAAAGAAGACTGAGTGCCAAAGAATTGATGCTGTGCAGCTGGAGAAGGCTCTTGAAAGTCTATTGGACAGCAAGGAGAACAAACTCATCAATTGTAAAGGAAATCAACCCTGAATATTCACTGGAAGGACTGATGCTGAAGCTGAAACACCAGTACTTTGGCTACCTGATGCAAAGAGCTGCCTTTTGGAAAAGACCCTGATACAGGGAAAGATTGAGGGCAGGAGTAGAAGAGGGCAACAGAGGATAAGATAGTTGGATGGCATCACTAACTCAATGGGCATGAGTCTGAGCAAACTCCAGGAGATAGTGAAGGACAGGGAAGCCTGGCGTGCTGCAGTCCACAGGGTTAAAAAAAGTCAGACATGACTTAGCAACTGAAGAGATGTTAATGACAGATCAGGTTTTGTTATTTTTTTAAAGGAGGGGGAAAGAGAGTGGGGAAAAGAAGAAATTTTTTCCCTCTAGATGAAACAAGGCAGGTGGGGCAAGAGAATATAAATTATCAATGTGTCAACTCAGAAGTGAAGTTACTTCTCTATTTTTTCAGAAATCTACTTGTCACCATTAGCTAGTGTTGACTTTTAGACATCACCATGCAAAATACTTAATTAAAAAAATGGGCACACAGTGTTTCATTCGGAACTTTGTTATCATTCTCATGCTTTGCCTAATGTCCTTGCTGCTGCTGCTGCTGCTGCTAAGTCGCTTCAGTTGTGTCCGACTCTGTGCAACCCCATAGACGGCAGCCCACCAGGCTCTCCCGTCCCTGGGATTCTCCAGGCAAGAACACTGGAGTGGGTTGCCATGTCCTTCTCCAATGCATGAAAGTGAAAAGCGAAAGTGAAGACGCTCCGTTGTGCCCTGCTCTTAGAGACCCCATCCATGGACTGCAGCCCACCAGTATCATTATTATTTTCCACATGAGCCCAGGCTTGAATTTGGTGAGCTCAAAGTCCAGACTGCCAAGCAGTGCTGGTGAGTAGGTGTAAAGTGTATGGGAAGGGAGGACCAGTGGCTCCCAGCCATCACACAGTATCTATTCTTGGTCACAGAGACTCCATGCCCTGCCTCTTAACAGACTAATATTGGGTTCCTTTCAGTTCAGGGTTGGGACCACTAGAGATAATTGAGACTGTGGGCATTTCTTGTGATTTTTTTCCATTTCCTCAGTTCAAGACTTCTTCCTACAGCTTCCTCTCATGAAGTAAAAGTCACAACCTCAAAGCGTTCTGCAGAAACAGAAGAAATGCTGCAGTCATGAACTGGTGCTAACTGATTTCTCCTCAACCCTACGCTTCAAATGCCAAAGGCCATACAGGGAAACTTTCGACACAAGGACCTTCAAGGACATTCCATTCTGTGGTGTCGGTTCTATACAGCTCAAGTGGCATGAGATTCCATACACTGACTTAACTAGACAGAAATACTCTTTATAACATATCATACTAAGATGAAATTTCTACATATTGATTAGAAAGCCTCTTGAGTAAAGCAATAATAGAAAGAGATAGGAAATAATAAAAAGAGATAGGAAAAGATAAAAGTATTTGTTTCTTCTGAGCAAAGTAGCTGAAGAATGTTTTAACAAACAGACGAATCATAAAAATATGTCCCCACAGTTCTTCATCCATTTGAAAATGATCTAAAGGTAACCAGAAATGATTACACAAGGATAAATGGTTTTGGAGCATATGAAAATGGGTTCCATTGGACAAGAGGAGATTTTTGACTTTGATAAGTTGCTAGAATTCAGAGCACACGGAAGATGGTTAACCTTTGAGAAGGGTCTACTCTTTGAGACTTTTGGAGAAGGAAAAGATGAAACAGGGAAATAAGAAGATGGAATTTTAGCCAGAGTTTTCATGGTGGGTGTCTCTTGATCTGACCCAGAAGGAAATTTCTCAGTAGAGGCCATATTCAACATTATTTTTGCAAGTAATGCTTCCATGCAAATAAATGGTCCCATGAAGCTCCTGATTCATTCCATCATCCATCGTGTGTTTTGTGAAATCAGTGAACTCTTGAAATATTGATGGTCAGAGCTGGCAGCTTTCTTCCAGTCAATGGAGATCTTAGCCATACTCCTGCTGCTGCTACTAAGTCGCTTTAGTCGTGTCCGACTCTATGCGGCCCCATAGACGGCAGCCCACCAGGCTCCGCTGTCCCTGGGATTCTCCAGGCAAGAACACTGAAGTGGGTTGCCATTTCCTTCTCCAATGCATGAAAGTGAAAAGTGAAAGTGAAGTCGCTCAGTCGTGTCCGGGCCCGTGGACTGCAGCCCACCAGGCTCCTCCGTCCTTGGGATTTAGCCATACTAGCACTCCATAAGCTGCCCCCTGCCCCCTCTCCCCTGACAAGAGGGTAACAGAGGTCATTACCTTTAAGTGAGAACAGTGAGGAGGAACTGAGAACTTTGAATTGGGTCAGAGTTTGAAACAGCCCATGTGGGAAGTATATCTGTGAACTCATGTGCCCTGAAAAAGTGTTACTGATTTTCAGTAATTAAAGATAAAAGACAGTTATACAGAGATTTTTTTTTTAATCTAGAGAATTAAAAAAATCAGAATGTATTTTTTGAAGAAAGGGTAAAATTTTGGAATTACGGGAAGCTCTCTTAACAGACCTCCATTTAACCAAATGTCCAAATTATCCAATCTTCTCCCTTTTCTCTGTAATTCTGCCAGATACCCATGAGCCTTTTATTGTAATTATAGATTTTTTTTCCTTTTCAAGTATAGACTATTAAAACTTACTTTTAGGGGGTACAGTTGTATGAATTTTGACATATTACATTGTATGTATAGATTACTATGCCACAATTGGTCTACCAGAAAATTCCATTGCCCCCCATTCCAATTCCATTGTTGGCATTTTAAAAGCCATTCTAATAGATTTGAGGTATTATCCCATCATGGTTTTAATTTTGATTTCACTAATCACTAAAGATATTGAATATCTTTTCATGTGCTCATTTGCCATCTACAAAAACTTTTTTGATTAAGTGTCAGCCACCATTTCTTCAAATATATTTTCAGCACCACACTCATACCTCTTTCCTTCTTGGACTCCAGTGAGTTAAAGTTAAACCTTTTGTTAATATTCCACATGTTCCCAAGGCCAAGTCCTTTTTTTCTCTCAATTCTTTTCCCTGTTGTTCAGACTGCATAATTGCTATTGATCTGTCTTTGCGTCCATTGGCTCCAGTTCTATTATCTCCATTCTGCTCTTGAGCCCAGCAAGCGAGTCTATTTATTTCAGTTGCTGTATTCTTCAGTTCTAAAATTCCCTTTTGGTTCTTCTTTATATCTTCTCTCTTCTTGCAGAGAACTTTCTATTTGATTCAAATGTGTTTGTGATCTCTTTTTAAAAACATTTAGCAATAGCTGCTTTAAAGTCTTTACCAGGTAATTCTAACATCCATGTTACTCATCTTTGGCATCTGCTACATGTGTGGATGTGAGAGTTGGACTATAAACAAAGCTGAGCACCAAAGAACTGTTGCTTTTGAACTGTGGTGTTGGAGAAGACTCTTGAGAGTCCCTTGGGCTGCAAGGAGATCCAACCAGTCCATCCGAAAAGAGATCAGTCCTGGGTGTTCATTGGAAGGACTGATGCTGAAGCTGAAACTCCAATACTTTGGCCACCTCATGCGAAGAGTTGACTCATTGGAAAAGACCCTGATGCTGAGAGGGGTTGGGGGTAGGAGGAGAATGGGACGACAGAGGATGAGATGGCTGGATGGCATCACTGACTCGATGGACATGGGTTTGGGTGAACTCTGGGAGTTGGTGATGGACAGGGAGGCCTGGTGTGCTGTGATTCATGGGGTCGCAAAGAGTTGGACACGACTGAGAGACTGAACTGAACTGAACTCTTTTTCCCTAAATTCAAAGTGAGATTTTCCTGATTCTTTGATAGCAAGTTATTTTTGATTGCATATTTGACCTTTTGAATATTCTAAGGTTCTGGATCTTGTTTAAGTTATACGGAGAATGGAGGCTGCTATTTTTGTTTTAGTAGGCAATCAGTCTGGTTAGGTTCTGGTCACAATCTCTAACTCCCCTCCAGTGGGCTATGTTTTTAATGCCAGGTCAGTTTCCATATCTTTGAAGTCCTCCTTGAGCCTGTTCCACGTGTGCGTTCTCCAGCAGCCAGTCTGCGATGTGGGCAGGCAGCCTGTCTGTTAAATCTCAATGTTGACTTTAGACAGATCCGAGTATGTACTACTTTGGCGTGAGCTCAGGATTCAGGAATAAATTTGTGGGGTTACTTTCCTGAGCAGTCCTCTCTTCCAGATATCCCAGTACTTTCCAGTTTCCTGAACTCCCATTTTGGTTCTCACATCTGAAAGGTGGGGCTCTCTTTAACCACTCTGCTGCCAACTTCTACAACTTTGCCTGCTTGTGGGTCTACGCCTTGGGAAGACCAGAGAAAAAGATGTGGTAAATTTAGCAATGCTTCAGTCAGTGATATTTCAAATTCTAGGCTTTCTCCTTCAAATGTTGCCATTATTTACTTTTTGGACAAGTAGCTGCTTTGTGCGTTCTGTTCAGAGACAGAAGCGTGCTCATTCTTATCTGGAAACAAACTCCATAGATTCTGATTAAACACGGTGTAAACCAATGTCATATGAGGACAGAAACAAAAGTGGTTGAAGTTTCTCATAGTTTATTGAATATTTCTGAGGGTCTACATAAAGATGAGTTGGTAACAAAACAACTTATCAAATCTGTAAACGATAGCAAAAGACCAAGGGAAAGTCATTGAAACCTAGATGGGTTCTGTGCTTGTTTCACAATGTATATAAGTTCTTTCTCCACTTGACAAAAATCATATCCAGGAAACCAAAAATGATGCATCATAAGTATGCGTATTCTAAACAGAGAACTTAGAATGACAGTTAGCAGATCCATCTTCAATTAAAAGATCTTGGCTCTCTAAGACAGAACCCTCATACACTGTTGATAGGAATGCAAATTGCTATGGTCACTGTGGAAAAGAGTGTGGAGGCTCCTTAGAAAATTAAAAAATAGATGATCCTGCTGGATCCCTCTGATCCAGCAGGTCCACTTTTTAATATTTACCTAAAGAAAACAAAAGCTTAATTTTAAAAGATGACTGCACTTCCATGTTCACTACAGCATTATTTACAATAATCAAGATATGGAAGTACCCATCAGTGGATGAATAGATAAAGAAACTGTGGTTTCTACACATGCAGCAGCTTACTACTCAGCTGTGAAAAAAGTAGGAAATCTTGCCATTTGTATCAGCGTGGATGGACCCTGAGGACATTGCGCTAAGTGAAATGTCAGACCAAGAAAGATAAACGCCATATAATCTCTCTTATATGAAAAACACATATAACTAAGCTCAAAAATGCAAGAGAACAGATTGGTGGTTGCCACAGGGAGGTGGTGAAGGGTGGGAGAAACAGATGAATTGCTTTGGAGTTTGTTTTTAGGTTTACATTTTAAAGAGAGAGCGGTAACTTGGGCGTGGCTGCCACTGCACAGCAGCAAAGTGAATGGAAAGAAAAGATAAAAGAGGCATTAGAAAGGAAGAATCAGCTAGACTGCAAACCTGTTGGTGGTAGGGAAGTACGTGATGGAGAAATTGCCAGCTTTGCAGACTGAGTGGCTGAATAGTGTGCCCATAACAACATTAGGAAAATTAGAGAAGGGAATATTTGTGAGGGCAGAAAGATAAAAAGAATAAGGACTTATTCTTAAAGCAAGAATAAGGTAAGGACTTAAAGATTTATACCTGCTGAATGGGATGATTATGGACGCAAATGAAAGTATTAAGCATGGAAGAGTGATTCTATCTCCAATCTCTTCCTCTTACCTAGTTTGACATCTCCTGAGACTAGATAGATAGAAAGTGACATTTTTCACTGTAGCTTCAGAGTGGAAAGGCAACACACGTTTTTCTCGTAGTATTAATAGATAATGGAAAAAATGCTAGAAAGAGGTACATCTTCAGAGGGAGAGTTGTGAGCATTTTTTACATGTTCTGTTCTGAAACTGATCACTTTGAGGCTTCTTTTCAAGCCTTGGTCAGTGCAGCCCTTACTGCCAAACACATATACTCAATCCATCCAACTGCAGTGACAGACGTGTCTAATAATGACTGACAACTCAAGCAGAGGAATAATTAAGGGCATGTAGGCCTTTGGAGCTGGAGTCTGTGGCAGGGGCATACTTATCATCGACCCCAGCCCCCTCTTCCCTAGCCTTTCCTTTACTGAAGTCTTTGCCTTCTCAGATTCCCTGGTTATTAACACAGCCATGTGACTTAGTTTGGACAGTGAGACATAGACATCATCTCCTTCTTGCTTCCTTCTACTTGGAATGTGTAGAATGTTTGGGACTGCAGCCATCGGTGCTAAGCAATAAAGAAGAAGGAGAATAAAAGATGCCTAGTTCCTTAGAGCAAGCCTTGGATTACTTACCTCTTGGATTCTTATTGCTTTAGGTAACCAATCCCCAGTCAATTCTAATTGGGTTTTTGCTTTACACATGTGAGCACATTCCCTATAAGTGCTAAAAGTTTAAAAAGAATGGAAAAGCTATGTGTGAGAGGGGAGAAATGGCGCAGGAGGAAAAGAAAGTTGAAAGGATGCTGTCTATTCAGATAGGGAATAGCCTTGGGGTACACTCTGAGTCTCTAGAATTCCGCCTCACTCTTATGGACAAAACGTGGGAGAATGATCAGAACACTATGCCAAAAAGCCACTCTCCAGGGTTACAATATGAGACCTGACTCTGAGGGGCTAACTGGCCATCCTCTGGGATTCTATGGGGAATGCCTGACCAGTTAACTGTTCTGTTGATTTCTGACAGAGTAAACTTAAAGACTTCCTTCCATGATAAAGTGGAAGGATGCTCGGATCAAAACAATGGGTGATAAGAGATGGTAGGAACGGATTTGGAAAGAGAGGGTATTTATTTGTAATTCATCATCATAGTAATGAAATTTTCAGTTAGTTAATGATATCAAGTCCAATGGATGTTACATAGTACACTTAGTATTTCCTATATGAGTAAATAAGTGAGAGTTAATATAGATATCAAGGGACTTCCTTGGTGGTCCAGGAATTAAGACTCTGAACTCCCAATGCAGTGGGCAGGGGTTCCGTTCCTGGTGATCCATGGTTCCATCCATGCTGAAACTAAAGATCTCTCATGTCACAACAAGGATCCCATGTGTCACAACTAAGGACCAGTGCAGCCAAATAAAATCAATCAGAGTTGGAAGGCAAGTCTGTGATCCCGTTTAAATTGAATTATGCATTCATTCTTGGCATTCTCCTATCTCAGAGCCATACCCACACAGTTCCTCTGAGAACTCCCATCTTCCTCTCACCTAACCATGTCCCTCCTTGCCTTTAAAACTCACTCTGTTAGAAAAGATTTTCTCTTTCTCATCCCCATACAGCTTCAGTCACCCCACCAACCACAGTCACATAATGTTAACTTCCTACAGTGTCACTAACTACTATGCTTAACTGTGAATTTCAGCATTTTAGATAAAACAAAAGTCTTTGCTTGTATTCTCTTTATGGATTGAAAGCTGCCCAGGGAAGATAGATGTTAAAAGCAAATTTTATAATTGATTTACAAGTGGTGTTAGTTCCTGGGCTTTCCAGATGGCATTAGTGATTAAGAACCCTCCTGCTAATGCAGGAGACTTAAGAGACCTGGGTTCCACCCCTGGGTTAGGAAGATCCCCAGGAGGAGGGCATGGCAGCCCACTCCAGAATTCTTGCCTGGAGAATCCCATGAACAGAGGAGCCTGGTGGATTACAGTCCATACTGTTGCAATGTCGGACACAACTGAAGCGACTTAGCACGCACACATGCAGGTTAGTTTCTACCGTAGAGCAAAATGATTGTTTTATACATATACATATATCCAAGAAGGCAGTGGCACCCCACTCTAGTATTCTTGCCTGGAAAATCTCATGGACTGAGGAGCCTGGTAGGCTGCAGTCCATGAGGTCGCTAACAGTCAGACACGACTGAGCGACTTCACTTTCACTTCTCACTTTCATGCATTGGGGAAGGAAATGGCAACCCACTCCAGTGTTCTTGCCTGGAGAATCCCAGGAATGGGGCAGCCTGGTGGGCTGCCGTCTATGGGGTCGCACAGAGTCGGACACGACTGAAGCAACTTAGCAGCAGCAGTATATATATATATATAATATATATATATATATATATCCAGGCTTCCTTGGTGGCTCAGATGGTAAAGAATCTGCCTGCAATGCAGGAGACCTGGGTTCAATCCCTGGGAAGATCCCCTGGAGTATGGCATGGCAATCCACTCCAGTATTCTTGCCTGGAGAATCCCTGTGGACAGAGGAGCCTGGCAGGCTTATAGTCCATGGGGTCACAAAGAGTCAGACACAATTAAGTGACTAAGCACAGCACACAGCACACACATATACCCACTCTTTCTTAGGTTCTTTTCCCATATAGGTCATTACAGAGTGCTTAGAAGAGTTCTCTGTGCTATACAGTAAGTCCTTATTATCTATTTTTCAATATAGTAGTGTGTATATGTCAATTCCAATCTCCTAATTTATCCCCCCCAACTTTCCTCCCTAGTAACCACAAGTTTGTTTTCTATATTTGTGACTCATTTCCATTCTGTAAATAAGTTCTTTTGTACCATTTTTAAAAAAAGATTCTACATATAAGCAATACCACATGATATTTGCCCTTTCTGGGGGATATACATTTTTTATTTCCATTATATTTCCTCATACTCCTCCTTTGGAAACTGTAGCTATTTTTCACTCGGTAAACATCATTAGACTGACTCATGCTGGGACAGGATTCTTGCATTTTCATTTAACAAGAAATATAAACAGTCAGCCAGATCTAGTTCTCTATTCACTAAATAAAGGAAGGAGAATGATCATCCATGCAGCATATCTCTAAATAAAAACATAGTATTTAACATCAGACTTGGTGAGTGAAAGTCACTCAGTAGTGTCTGACTCTTGGCAACCCCATGGCTATACAGTCCATGGAATTCTCCAGGCCAGAATACTGGAGTGGGTAAGTTGCTCCTTTCTCCAGTGACTCTTCCCAACCCAGAGATCAAACCCACGTCTCCTGCATTGCAGGCAGATTCTTTACCAGTTGAACTATCAGGAAAGCCCGGGAACTCTTTGTAAATTTGGACTGTAACTCTGACTTCTTTAGAAACCCCCGAAAGACATTTAAATTCTGGGTTTGAGTTCTTGCTTTACTTTATAAGGTATGACCCATTCTATGGATTATTTAATGTATACAAAGCCATCTCTAAGTACCCTGGGTAAGGAAAGTTAGAACATGGAAAATTAGAAGCCTCTTCTGAAAGGGAGAAATCCCATTAGGAGCAATTGTGTAAGTAAATTTCTAAAGACAGGCTCCATCTCTGTGGTTATAAGTTCTTAAAACATTACAGAAAGTAAAATCAGCTTTCATGGAGCTCAAAATGGTTTGAGGCCATTGAGCCCAACTTCCTAATGTAACAGACAAGGGAACTTCAATATAGAGGAGTTTTGCTTTCCTTTGCTTGATGTGGTTAGATGAAGTCTGGGGTAGTTCATATTCAGCTCTCAAAATGAGTTTGCAGGTCATGCAGAGAGCTTCTCTTTCATACTGTATTTGAGCAAATGCTGAAGAAATTGTTCCTGGTAACACTGGATTATGTATAGAGAGATATTTATACAACGAGAACTTTCTACAGAACACAAGATGGACAGACTTACATCAGATTCAGATCCTCCTTGTGCTAAACTCAAGTATAGTTTAGCACCAGTAACAATAAGAATTTTCAGCAGGCTGCCACCATGTGGAAGTGAAAAGAAGACCAACCTTGTGCAAAGCTAATTAGACTCAACTCTCAACTGCAAAGAAATGGTATATTATTGACAGAGGAAGATGTTGAGTTCTGGGGGAAAAAAATCAGCAGTGGGGAATAGTAAATGCCCTTTGCCTAGAGAGTTTGGTTTTATTTTACTCTGGGTAATGAGTTACTTTGATTACTTTTTGTCTGTGTCAAGGAGCAAATTGAAGGAAGAATACATACTCCAGTCCTGGTTCTACTATTGCTTATCTATGTAATCTCATTGATCTGTTCAACCTCTGCCCACCCTCACCACACACACACATACACACACACACACACACACATACACTTCTTTCCTTCAAATAACTCTAAAGCCTGAAACATTAATGCTAAACTAAGGGTAAAAACCAATAAAAATGGTTAAGTGTATATATATGTATATATATATATTTACATTAACAATCAACTCAGTGGAGGAAGCAATTTAATAATGATAGGTATGCAAACATTTTACTTTCAATGTTTTTACTATTAATGTAATTTTACTCATATTAATATTATAATGCATTTGATTCCTTGAGCACAAGTGAAGTTATATTACAGGGAGTCAGGCCATAAATACAATGGTAGAAGGATGATATCACAAGAGCAAAGGGCTATGGAAACTTCAGAGTTGATTTATGTGCATAAATAATGGAGCAGTGTTTAGCTACCAGCACCAGCTGCCAGTATCTCAGTTCCTTATTGAGACGTGTCTTAGGGGCTTCCCTGGTGGCTCACTGGTAAAGAATCCACCTGCCAGTGTAGGAGATACAGGTTCAATCATGCCGTGGAGCAACCAAGTTCATTCGCCACAACTACTGAGCTTGTGCTCTAGAGCTCGGGAGCCGCAACTCCTGATGCCCTTGCGCCCTGGATCCTGTTCTCCCCAACCGAGGCCACCGCAGTGAGAAACCCAAACACCATAGCTAGAGAGTAGCCCCCGCTTGCCCAACTAGAGGAAAAGCCCATGCAGCAATGAAGACCCAGGACAGCCAAAAATAAACTAAACTAAAAAAAAAAAAGTATCTGTTTGCAATAAAGCTGGACAGTTGAAGAAGACTCTAAGATAGCCCTCAGCAAAAACTTTCATATGATAGAAAACACTTACAGAAACATGAACTGTTCTTTTATTTATTTTTCATGCATTTTTTTGGTTATTTAAATTTTTATCGGAGTATTAGCTGCTTTACAATATTGTGTTAGTTTCTGCTGTACAGCAAAGAGAATCAGTTACACATAAACATGTATCTCCTCTTTTTTTGTATTTCCTTCCCATTTAGGTCACTCTAGAGCATTGAGTAGAGCTCTCTGCTATACAGTAGGTTCTATTTTATACATAGTAGTGTACATATCGGAGAAGGCAATGGCACCCCACTCCAGTACTCTTGCCTGGAAAATCCTACGGATGGAAGAGCCTGGTAGGCTGCAGTCCATGGGGTCGCTAAGAGTAGGACACGACTGAGTGACTTCACTTTCACTTTTCACTTTGATGCATTGGAGAAGGAAATGGCAACCCACTCCAGTGTTCTTGCCTGGAGAATCCCAGGGACGGAGGAGCCTGGTGGGCTGCTGTTTATGGGGTCGCACAGAGTCGGGCACGACTGAAGCGACTTAGCAGCAGCAGCAGCAGTGTACATATGTCAACCCCAATCTCCCAGTTCATCCCACCTCCACTTCCTCATATGAACTTTTCTTTAAAGTTTCCTGATGGTTCAGAGTTCTTGGCAAATATGTCAAATTCTTCCCACAGAGAGAGGTTTTTCCTTCAGGAGGGTAAGCCTGAGGGCCAATGCAATGAGATCCCTGTTTGGTTCAAGATAATTTCCAGAGGTTGAGATAAATTCAGTGGGTGTGAACATATTTATGCTGTATTCCATTCCACGGAGATGACTCAGAATTCAGAAGGTTGGTGCTTTAGCCACCCACAGCTGTTTTCTGGGCAATTCCAAATATTTTAATCCTGATGCCACTCTTAATTAAGCATTTGATCCAATACCTGGAACTCATACTTCTTCCTAACTGCCCACCAACTACAGAGCCAGTGAAGTTTGGAGAAGGAACAGGTCAAGAATCTGGCCTGCTTGCTCTTTAAGCAGAGAGTAACAACTAGACATTTTCTTCAAGAAAATTAGAGATACCAAGGGAACATTTCATGCAAAGATGGGCTCGATAAAGGACAGAAATGGTCTGGACCTAACAGAAGCAGAAGATATTAAGAAGAGGTGGCAAGAATACACAGAAGAACTGTACAAAAAAGATCTTTACGACCCAGATAATCATGATGATGTGATCACCAATCTAGAGCCAGACATCTTGGAAAGTGAAGTCAAGTGGGCCTTAGAAAGCATCACTACGAACAAAGCTAGTGGAGGTGATGGAATTCCAGTTGAGCTGTTTCAAATCCTGAAAGATGATGCTGTGAAAGTGCTGCACTCAATATACCACCAAGTTTGGAAAACTCAGCAGTGGCCACAGGACTGGAAAAGGTCACTTTTCATTCCAATTCCAAAGAAAGGCAATGCCAAAGAATGTTCAAACTACCACACAATTGCACTCATCTCACATGCTAGTAAAGTAATGCTCAAAATTCTCCAAGCCAGGCTTCAGCAAAACGTGAACCGTGAACTCCCTGATGTTCAAGCTGGTTTTAGAAAAGGCAGAGGAACCAGAGATCAAACTGCCAACATCCGCTGGATCATGGAAAAAGCAAGAGAGTTTCAGAAAAACATCTATTTCTGCTTTATTGACTATGCCAAAGCCTTTGACTGTGTGGACCACAATAAACTGGAAAATTCTGAAAGAGATGGGAATACCAGACCACCTGACCTGCCTCTTGAGAAATCTATATGCAGGTCAGGAAGCAACAGTTAGAACTGGACATGGAACAACAGACTGGTTCCAAATAGGAAAAGGAGTATGTCAAGGCTGTATATTGTCACCCTGCTTATTTAACTTCTATGCTGAGTATATCATGAGAAACGCTGGACTGGAAGAAACACAAGCTGGAATCAAGATTGCCGGGAGAAATATCAATAACCTCAGATATGCAGATGACACCACCCTTATGGCAGAAAGTGAAGAGGAACTAAAAAGCCTCTTGATGAAAGTGAAAGAGGACAGTGAAAAAGTTGGCTTAAAGCTCAACATTCAGAAAACGAAGATCATGACATCTGGTCCCATCACTTCATGGGAAATAGATGGGGAAACAGTGGAAACAGTGTCAGACTTTATTTTTCTAGGCTCCAAAATCACTGTAGTTGGTGACTGCAGCCATGAAATTAAAAGACACTTACTCCTTGGAAGAAAAGTTATGACCAGCCTAGATAGTATATTCAAAAGCAGAGACATTACTTTGCCGACTAAGGTCCATCTAGTCAAGGTTATGGTTTTTCCTGTGGTCATGTATGGATGTGAGAGTTGGACTGTGAAGAAGGCTGAGCGCCGAAGAATTGATGCTTTTGAACTGTGGCGTTGGAGAAGACTCTTGCGAGTCCCTTGGACTGCAAGGAGATCCAACCAGTCCATTCTGAAGGAGATCAACCCTGGGATTTCTTTGGAAGGAATGATGCTAAAGCTGAAACTCCAGTACTTTGTATATCTCATGAGAAGATTTGACTCATTGGAAAAGACTCATGCTGGGAGGGATTGAGGGCAGGAGGAGAAGGGGACGACCAAGGATGAGATGGCTGGATGGCATCACAGACTCGATGGACATGAGTCTGAGTGAACTCCGGGAGATGGTGATGAACAGGGAGGCCTGGTGTGCTGCGATTCATGGGGTCGCAAAGAGTTGGACACGACTGAGCGACTGAGCTGAACTGAACTGAACATACAAAACACAAAGGAGAAAGAGGAGGCTGGAGGCTGGAGATCCTGTTTGTTTTCTCAGCATGCTGATAAAATATTTGCCAAGATCTAAAGCAGGAGATATTGAAGTTGAATTTCTCTGTAGAAAGTTTAGAGCCAAATTCAGCTAACAAAATATAAATTTTGGGCATCATTGCTGAACATATCATAAGTACTGAATCTAATAAATGTGTGTTGGCTTATTATTGACTTTTTGTTTCATTTTTCTGCCTTTCATCAATTTGTTATTAATTTGGGACATGATAACTAATTGTATAATCATTTGGACTATTTCTTGGGAGAAATAAGGAAAGAAAGCCCAAGTTGTCCAGTTATAGAAAATCAGAATAAATTCAATTTGCTTTTAACTTGTTCTGCCCTGTTTTTCTCAGGCTGTAGTTCTGGGAAGGGAAAGTCAACATCATCAGATTGTACATGATGGGGATTTGATATGCTGGTTAATGATTATCCATAGGCGAGGAGGTTTTGCCAGGCTTGTTCAGACCCAAAGCATTTCTGGACAAGCAGCAGGAATAGCCAGAGCCAAAGAGCCTGATAATTGGGGGAAATTCTTCTTCCTTAATTGGTTGTAAGGCATAATAGTACTTAGTGTAGGAAAGACACTTAAAAGGTGAATTGCTGCTATGTACCTATCACTTTGTTTATTTCCTTTGCAGGAAACATCACTGGTTCTAAACTTTAGAGAGGGGAGGAAAGCCAATGTGGGGATACCTCTAGCTAAACCAGAAATATGTGGTTCTGGAAGGTTTTCCCCTACTTAACTATTATTTTTTTTTAATGTTATCTCCTCCCTATGACTTGTTGAAATACTAATCTCTTGTAAGGAAACTTCAGATTTAGAAAACACATTTCAGTATTTCCTATTTTAGCTGAAAGGCAGAGTTTTTAAAATGATTTTCATTTCTTTCTTTAGAAATTTTTCCCTTTAGAATTTTTAAATTATTTAAAATTTTTGACTGCACTGCACAGAATGTGGGATGGTAGTTCCCCACCCATGGATTGAACCTGTGCCCCTACAGTGGAAGCATGAATTCCTAACCGCTAAAGTGCCAGAGCAGTCCCCTGGAATTTTTATAAAATCAAACCGTTTTGCTAAAGCTCCAGCCACAAAGTTCTAAACAATTAAATGTGTTTTATAGGTTTTTTTTTTTTTTTCCACAAAACCTAAGAATGATTTGAGGTTTAAAAATAAAATGCCTTGGGACTTCCCTGGTGGGTGAGTGATTAAGATTCCACGATTCCAATGCAGGGGACAGAGTTTTGATGCCTGCTTGGGGAACTAGGATCCCACATGCCACATGGCTCAGTCAAATAAATAAATTAATTCAGTTCAGTTCAGTTCAGTTGCTCAGTCGTGTCTGACTCTTTGCGACCCCATGAATCGCAGCACGCCAGACCTCCCTGTCCATCACCAACTCCTGGAGTTCACTCAAACTCACTTCCATCAGTCGGTGATGCCATCCAGCCATCTCATCCTCTGTTGTCCCCTTTTCCTCCTGCCCCCAATCCCTCCCAGCATCAGAGTCTTTTCCAATGAGTCAATTCTTTGCATGAGGTGGCCAAAGTACTGGAGTTTTAAATTAAATTTATATTAAAACTACACAACTCTTAGAAGAAAACAGAGAAAGGGAATTCTCTGGTGGTTCAGAGGGCTTTCACTGGGGACATGGGTTCAATTCCTGGTCAGGGAGCTAAAATAAGATCCCACATGATACGCAGTGTGGCCAAAGAAGAGAGAAAGGAAACATACAGGAAAAGCTTTCTGACTTTAGATTTGACGATGAGTTCTTGGATATGACACCAAAAGAACAGGGAACAAAAGAAAAATAGGTAAATGAGACTTTATAAGAATGAAAATTATCAAGAGAGTGAAAAGACAACTCAGAGAATGGGAGAGAATATTTATAGACCATATATCTGATAAGGGGCTAATATCCAGAATATGTAAGAATTCACTCCCAACCACTCAATAACAAAGATACAGATTACCTGACTAAAAAATGAGCAAAGAACTTGAATTTACATTTCTTCAAAGGACTTGAATTTACATTTCTTCAAAGATGATACACAAATGGCCAATAATCACAAGAAAAAGTGCTCAAGATCACTTATTATTAGAGAAATGCAAATCGAACACACAATTCGATACCACTCCCTGTCCGTTAGGATGGCTATTACAAGCAATGACAGTAACAACAGAAAATAGCACGTGTTGACCAGGAGGTAGAAAAATTGGACCCTTGTGTATAGCTGTTGAGAATGTAAAATGGTGCAATCACTGTGGAAAACAGTACGGTGTTTCCTCAAAAAATTTAAACACAGAATTACTTTATGATCCAGTAGGCATATACCCTAAAGAATTGATAGCAGAGGCTGGAACAGATACCTGTACATGAACATTCATAACAGCATTTTTCACAATAGCTGAAAGGTATAAATAAATGTCGATCAGTGGACGCATGGATAAACAAAACATGGTCTACACATACAGTGAGATATCCTTCTGTTTTAAAAAGGGATGAAATTCTGATACATGCTACAACATGCATGAACTCTGAAGACATTCTGTTAAGCGAAATAAGCCAGATACGAAAGAACACATATTGTATAATTCAACTTATACAAGGAACCTAGAACAATCAAATTTATAGAGAAGAAAGTAGAATAGTGTTTATCAAGGACTGGGAAGTATGGGGATGGTGGAAGAGGGAGGAGGCAATGGGGAGTTGTTGATGGGTAATAGAGTTTTCAGTTTGAGATGATAAATAAGAATTCTGGAGGTGGGCGGCGCTAAAGGTTGCACAATGGTGTAATGCCGCTGAACTGCACACTTTAAAGTGGGTGAAGTGGTAAATTTTGTGTTATGTAAATTTAACCACAATGTTAAGATCCATTTGTTTACATACTCTTCATTTGGATTTCCCTAGAAACAGACAAGGATTTAAGAGGATGTGGTTTATGTGGGATCCCGAATAACACTGCTGAGTGGGGAAGAGAAGCAAGGGAGAGAAAGCACAAAGACAACGTGAATCATTAAACCAGTCACCTCTCTGAACAACCGAGACTTAATCCACACTGGGAACCCTGGGATCCAGCAGAGAACAGACCCCAGAGCTAACTCTTTGCAGATGAAGGAAATGGAATATTGCTCCACTAGTCCTCACCAATCATTTTTTTGAAACTAACATCACCAGTTTTCACTTGCATCCTTTTTCTGTTCCAGCATTCAATTCAAGACCCCATATTGCATTTAGTCATCATGTCTCCTTAATCTCTTCCTACCTGTGACAGTTCCTTAGTCTTTCCTTGCTTTTCATAACCTTGAAATATTTGAAGAGTACTTGTAAGTTATTTTGTAGTGCGCTTGCTCAGTCGCTCAGTTATGTCTGACTCTTTGCGACCTCATGGACTGTAACCCGCCAGGCTCCTGTATCTGTTGGATTCTCCAGGCAAGAATCCTGGAGTGGGTTGCCATTTCCTCCTCCATGGGATCTTCGTGACCCAGGGATTGAACCTGTGTCTCCTGCATTGTAAGTGGATTCTTTACCGCTGAACTACCTGGGAAGCCCTGTTTTGTAGACTGTCCCTCAGTTTGCATTTCTCTGGTGTTTTCTCAGGTAAGACTGGGATCATGGCTTTTGGAGAAGAGGTGAAGTGTCCCTGACATCATATCACATCATGTCCCATCACAGGGTGCATGATAGCGACACGGCAACACTGGTGATGTTGACCCCAGTGACTTGGTCCAGGTGCTATCTGCAGGTTTCTCCAACATGGTAAAGTTCCCCTTTCCCCCTTCCTATACTGTTTGGAGAAGGCAATGGCAACCCACTCCAGTACTCTTGCCAGGAAGGTCCCATGGATGGAGGAGCCTGGTAGGCTTCAGTCCATGGGATCGCTAGGAGTTGGACATGACTTCACTTTCACTTTTCACTTTCATGCATAGGAGAAGGCAATGGCAACCCACTCCAGTATTCTTGCCTGGAGAATCCCAGGGACGGGAGAGCCCAGTGGGCTGCCGTCTATGGGGTCGCACAGAGTCGGACACGACTGAAGCGACTTAGCAGCAGTAGCAGCAGCATACAGTTTGGAAGTTCTTTTTATGGTTTTTTGGAAGTTGAGCCACTAAGACCTTAAGTAGAGGGAATTAAGTTCTACCTCCTAGAGAGGGGAGTGTCTACATATGTTGTTTGGAATTCCCATTAGCCGCTTTTTAAGGACTACTACACCAAGATGTCCAAGTCCTTTGAGCCAGGTGCAACAGAAAGGACTCCAGCGTCCAGAGAAAGTCACTGGGCAGAGGTATCCTGATGCCGGCAGCAAACTAGACGACATTATTTAAAATCGAAAGGGATTTCTTGATTAGGCAGATCCTGAATAAAGTACTAGAGGACTTACCGGATGTGAAGCACACATCAGGGATCATATTACCCTTTACCTGGGACTGATTTTGGACTGTCTTCTCTGCAGCATCCTCAGGTTTGGTTCAAGTCTTCACTCCCAATCTTCTCCTCGCCCTGAGTTCTAGTAAGAAAAAACGCACAACAGCCTTCTTTTCTGAAGAAGGAAAACTTGGACCAGGAAAAAAAAAATCTGTTTTTTTCAAATATACACCAATATCTTGTAATAATCTATAATGGGATATAATCTGCAAAAATTCTGAATCACTATGCTGTACACCTGAAACTGACAAAATATTGTAAATCAGCTGTACTTCAATTTAAAAAAAAGTTTTCTTCTGAATGTAATTAAATCTTTTTTAAAAGAATGATTTATTTGGCTGTACCAGGGTATTAGTCACAGCATGTGGGATCTAGTTCCCTGACCAGGGATTGAACCTTAGCCCTTTGTACTGGGATCATAGAGGCTTAGCTACTAGACCACCAGGGAAGTCCAAATGTAACTAAATCTTCTTTAGCTATTTTTGTATTCTCAAACTGCTGTATGTCTCTGCAGCTTTTCCTGTAAGTATTGAATAAATGAAGGAGGTGGGGAGGAATGGGAGTCAAAGATGATGGACAAATTTCTTGGAGGACAAAAAGGAAGCTAAACAAACTGTAGAACGGTGAGAACCACCAAAGGTTAATTTCACTTACATTTCAGTGAATACCAGATACAACTCTCTTTGGGAGACTATTTATTGTGGAATTGTTTGAAACTATGGAAATTCTCCAGAGAAGGTAATGGCAACCCAGTCCAGTACTCTTGCCTGGAAAATCCCATGGACATAGGAGCCTGGTACGCTGCAGTCCATGGGGTCGCTAAGAGTCGGACACGACTGAGTGACTTCCCTTTCACTTTTCACTTTCATGCATTGGAGAAGGAAATGGCAGCCCACTCCAGTGTTCTTGCCTGGAGAATCCCAGGGACGGGGGAGCCTGGTGGGCTGCCCTTTCCGGGGTCGCACAGAGTCGGACACAACTGAAGCGACTTAGCAGCAGCAGCATGCAAATTCTCTTTGGTGTTTTGACCCCTTTCCTGCTTCCTGTTATAATTAAACAGTAAAACCTAACCTAACCAAACAAAAAGTTCTTGGAAAATCTTAACAAGGTTCTGTGGTTTCAAGGCAGTCATGGGGTCACACGGATTTTTCTGATGCGTGGGGGCACCGGGTGGGCTGATTTCCCGAAACATCACTGAAAATGAAGCTGATGGCCCCACCCTGATGAGATGGGAAAATAAAAAGAGTCCACCAAATTTTCTGTCTTTGACCTCCACTACAACTTGCTTCTCTGGCTTGGAGCTGAAGAAACCCCCTCTACCTGGGTGAGTGTGAAGACTAAACACTCTTTTGGCATAACTAAGTTGAATTAAAGCATTCCCCATAGAAATATTTTTAGATGTGATGGTTAGGTTCTGAAGTTCTGACAGCAAAATTAAAGCTTAAATAGGTTTTGTGGATTTAAAACATAATGACTTACCATTTCTCACTTTGGGGACCAAACCCAATTTCATGTCAGGAAATTCCTCAACTGGAAGATTGAGTGAGAAAAAAAAAAAAGTTAACATTCAGTGATTGGGGAAATTTTGCTTTCACCTGCCTGCCTGGCTTATATTTTTTGATTTATACAACTATAGGTTTATACAAGCCCTTTCTGAGATAACAAATTTAACTTAAAAGTATCCTATACGACTAGGACCTCCTGTATAGCACAGAGAACTCTACTCAGTATTCTGTAATAGTCTATATGGGAAAAGGATCTGAAAAAAAAAAAAAAAGAGAGAGAGATACCTGTGTATATATATATATAAGTGAATCACTTTGCTGTACACCTGAAGCTAACACAACATTAGTAAACCAACTATGCCTCAGTATAAAATAAAAAATAAATTTAAAAAAGTGTACACTATGAGGTAAGAAGCAATAAATAGACATGGAGGAAACGTAAACGCAAATTACTTAAGCAAAAGAAACCAATCTGAAAAGGCCACAAACTGCATGATTCCAACTATATGACGATCTGGAAAAGGTAAAACTATGGCTACAGTAAAAATATTGGTGGCCAGGGGTTAGAGGGGATGGCAGGATGAAGAATTTTGAAGGCAGCAAAAACACCCTGTTTGATACTTTAAAGGTGAGTAGCTGACATTATACATTTGTCCAAACCCATAGAATATAAGACACCAAGAGTGAACCCTAACGTAAAGTTATGACTTGGGGTGATAATGATATGGCAGTGTAGGTTCATCGGTTGTAAAGAAGGTACCATCCTGGGGCCGGATGAGGAGGAAGGATGATAATGGAGAAGGGATGTAAGTGTGGCTCACAGAGTATATGGGAAACCTTTGTGCCTTCAGCTCAAAATCGCTGTGAACCTAAAAATCTTGCAAAAAAGAAATAAAGTTTATTATTATTATTTTTAATGAACTGTGTGTTTAGCTATGGCGTATTTACAGGGGCTTTTCTGTCTCAGAAGAGCAGGATTGTCTTGGGTGGATGTTGCCACCTTGTGGCCAATATGGGGAACTGTCAAAAGAAACACTTTCTAGAATCCCTTATAAGAAATGGAGTAGCCCCTCATAGTCAACAAGAGTCCAAAATGCAGTACTTGGGGGCAATCTCAAAAACGACAGAATGATCTCAGTTCATTTCAAAGGCAAATCATTCAATATCACAGTAATCCTAGTCTGTGCCCCAACCTCTAATGGTGAAGTTGAATGGTTCTATGAAGACCTAAAGATCTTTTAGAACTAACAGCAAAAAAAAAAAAAAAAAAAAAAAGATATTCTTTTCATCATAGGGGACTGGAATGCAAAAGTAGGAAGTCAAGAGACATCCAAAATAACAGGCAAGTTTGACTTTGCAGTACAAACTGAAGCAAGACCAAGGCTAATAGAGTTTTGTCAAGAGAACACACTGGTCACAACATGAAAGATGACGCTCCTCGTGAACACCACCAGATGCTCAATACCAAAATCAGATTGATTATGTTCTTTGCAGACAAAGGTGGAGAAGCTCTATACAATCAGCAAGAACAAGACCTGGAGTTGACTGTGGCTCAGATCATCAGTTCCTTGCTGTAAAATTCAGGCTTAAAGAAAGCCTGGGAAATCAGTAGGCCATTCAGGTATGATCTAAATCAAATCCCTGATGATTATACAGTGGAGGTGATGAATAGATCTGGTAGATGGAGCACCTGAAGAACTGTGGACAGAGGTTGGTAACATTGTACAAGAGGCAGTGACAAAAACAATTGCAGAGAAAAAGAAATGCAAGGAGGCAAAATGGTTGTCTGAGGAGGCTTTACAATAGCCGAGGAAAGAAGAAAAGTGAAAGGCAATGAAGAAAGGGAAAGATACACCCAACAGAATGTAGAGCTCCAGAGAATAGCAAGGAGAGATAAGAAGGCCTTCTTCAATGAACAAGGTAAAGAAAGAGAGGAAAACAGAAGAATGGGAAAAACTAGCGATCTCTTCAAGAAAATTAGAGACATCAAGGGAACATTTCATGCAAGGATGGGCATGATGAAGGACAGAAATGTTAAAACCTAACAGAAGCAGAAGAGATTAAGAAGGGGTCGCAAGAATACAGTGAAGAACTATACAAGAAAGACCTTAATGACGCAGATAACCATGATAGTGTGGTTGCTCACCTAGAGCCAGACATCCTGGAGTGTCAAGTCAAAAGGGCCTTAGGAAGCATTACTTGGAACAAAGGTAGTGGAGGTGACAGAATTTCAGGTGAGCTATTTGAAATTCTAAAAGATGATGCTGTTAAAATGCTGCACTCAATATGCCAGCAAATTTGGAAAACAGCAGTGGCCACAGGACTTGAAAAGGTCAGTTTTCATTCTAATCCCAAAGAAGGGCAATGCCAAAGAATGTCCAAATTACTGTAAAATTGCACTCACTTCATATGCTAGTAAGGTTATGCTCAAAATCCTTCAAGCTAGGCTTCAACGGTACATGAACTAAGAACTTCCACATGTACAAACTGGATTTAGAAAAGGCAGAGGAACCAGAGATCAAATTGCCAATATTTGTTGGGTCATGGAGAAAGCAAGAGAGTTCCAGAAAAACATCTACTTCTGCTTCACTGACTATGCTAAAGCCTTTGATTGTATAGATCACAGCAAACTGGAAAATTCTTGAAGAGATGGGAATATTAGACCATCTTACCTGCCTCCTGAGAAACCTGTATGCAGGTCAAGAGGCAACAGAAACAGACATGGAGTGATGAACTGGTTCCAAATGGGGAAAGGAGTACGTCAGGGCTGTATATTGTCACCCTGCTTATTTAAGTTATATGCAGAGTACATCATGAGAAATGCCATCACAAGCTATAATCAAGATTGCCAGGAAAAATATCAACAACCTCAGATATGCAGATGACACCACCCTTATGGCAGAAAGTGAAGAGGAACTAAAGAGCCTCTTGATGAGGGTGAAAGAGGAGAGAGAAAAAGCTGGCTTGAAGCACAATATTAAAAAAACAAAGACCATGGCATCTGATCCCATTACTTCATGGCAAATAAAAGGGGAAAAAGTGGAAGCAGTGACAGATTTTATTTTGGGGGGGCTCCAAAGTCACTGCAGGTGGTGACTACAATCATATAAAAAATGTTTGCTCCTTGGAAGGAAAGTTATGGCAAAACTAGTTCTCAGCATGTGCTCAGCCACTCAGTCATGTCCAAGTTCCTGCGACCCCATGGACTGTAGCCTTCCAGGCTTCTGCTATCCATGGGATTTTTCAAGCAAGAATACTGGAACAGTCTTCCATTTCCTCCTCCAGGGGATCTTCCTGATCCAGTGATCGAACCTGAGTCTCTGGCGTCTCCTGCATAGGCAGGTGGATTCTTTATCGTTGAGCCACCTGAAAGCCCTGACAGACCTAAACAGTGTATTAAAAAGCAAAGACATCATTTTGCCAACAAAGGTCCATATAATCAAAGCTATGGTTTTTCCAGTAGTCATGTACAGATGAGAGAGTTGGTCCATATAGAAGGCTGAGTGCCGAAGAATTGATGCTTTCAAACTGTATTGTTGGAGAAGACTCAAGAGTCCCCTGGACGGCAAGGAGATCAAACCAGTCAATACTAAAGGAAATCAACCCTGAATATTCACTGAAAGGACTGATGCAGAAGCTGAAGTTCCAATACTTTGGCTACCTGTTTCGAAGAGCTGACTCATTGGAAAAGACTGTGATGCTGGGAAAGATTGAAGGGAAAGGAGAAAAGGGCAGCAGAGGATGAGATGGTTAGATAGAAGCACTGCCCCAATGGACATGAAATTGAGCAAACTCCAAGGAGATAGTAGAGGACAGAGGAACCTGGCGTGCTGTAATCCCTGGAGTCACAAAGAGTCAGACATGACTTAGCGACTAAACGACAACAGAGAGAGACATGGTGAACTTAAACTAGGCTTTCTTTCAGATATTCTCTACTCATAGCTCAGGAGATCCCACCAAAGTGCTTTACCTATAGAATAAATGCTGGGTACTCACAGATACAGAGCAGAGATTGCTGCTTACCAGAGTGAGGGATGAGAGGTGGGCCAAATGGATGTGAAGGGGGTCAAAAGGGACAAAATTTCAGGTACAAAACAAAGGTCGTGGGAATGTAATGCACAGCATGGTGACTGTGGTTAATAACACTGTGTAGCATATTTGAAAGTTGGTAAGAGAGTAGATCTTACAAGTTCTCATTAAAGAAATAATGTTTTTATAAGCTATGCATGCTGATGGATGTTAACTAGACTTATCATGGTGATCATTTTGCAATATACATAAATAAGGAATCATCATGCTGTCTACTTGGAGTTAGTATAATGTTCTATGTCAATTATATCTCAGTCGAAAGTACTCAATAAAAACCAGAGCTTTGTTTTCATTAGTATGTCCCATCCCACTACAAAGGAAATTACAAGTGATGAATTTCTATTTACAAAATTATCTTGGGTTAGTCACTCAGTTGTGTTCAACTCTTTGGGACCCTATGGACTGTTACCCACCAGGCTCCTCTGTCCCAGTGTATATTCAGATTCCTATTAAAGTTCAAAGAGTTCAAAACTTTGAGAGGCTTTTTTTTTTTTTTTTTTTTGAGAGGCTTTTAAGCAGGATATACGATTCCATTTTGGGTAGCCTATTATCTGCCACTAATCCACATGTTTATTTTTACCAAGAGGTCTAATCTTAGGGATTCATTACATTCTCAGAACTGGAGGGAGCACCCACAGAAAGTTTGCTTTTTTTAACATGAAGTTTGTAACAGATTCATGATTAAGAAAATAAATCTCTTAAGATAACAATTTTTGGATGGTTCTACATCCTCCAGAATCCCTTGTCTGATTTAATCTCCTTAATAAATCAAAACATTTGTTCTGAGGTTGACAGCAACCTTGGAAGGTTTCAACAGATGGGATCTCAAATAGCTCTGGGATACTTCAGATTATGTGAAATGATTCAAAACAATATAAAAAATCACTACAATCTTCCAAAGGCTTTACAACATTATAAAAGAAAGGATGATTTGCTTGTTTATGGATTTCTGCCTGCCCCTGTTTGCAGAAATACTTCTGAGATCTGCCTTTGTGATCACCGAGATACCCTACCTCTGTGACTCAAGTATTATGCCCAAAGCTCTTGCTTTCAGTTTATTGTCAGGGGTGAAAGCAATTTTTCGTGGTTGTAACTTTTTTTTTTTTTTTTTAATAGATGACTTTTTTTCCCCCACTGCACCAGGCAGCATGCAGGATCTTAGTTCCCTGACCAGGAATCGAACCTGTGTCCCCTGCAGAAGGGCAGAGCCCTAGCCACTGGACAGCCAGGGAAGTCCCTGTGGGTTTAGCTCTTTATAGACGTCACTCTGCTGATGCCTTCACAGTCACCATCTTCTCCAAGTTGTGTCTGTGATTTGTGAAGATGGTGAAAGCAGAGAAACTGTAGCGCCTCTGCTCTGTCCCCAGCAACATCTTAGAGACAAATGCAAGACACACACATCCTAGGTGGATTTTTATGTTATAGTACCTTATGTCCATGGGCTCCCCTGGTAGCTCAGTTGGTAAAGAATCTGCCTGCAATGCAGGAGACCCCGGGTTGATTCCTGGGTTGGGAAGATGCCCTGGAGAATGGATAGGTACCCACTCCAGTATTCTTGGGCTTCGTTGGTGGCTCAGCTGGTAAAGAATCTGCCTGCAATGCAGGAGACCTGGGTTTGATCCCTGAGTTGGGAAGATGCCCTGGAGGAGGTCATGGCAACCCATTCCAGTATTCTTGCCTGGAGAATCCCATGGACAGAGGAGCCTGGTGGGCTACAGTTCATGGGGTCACGGAGTCAGACACAACTGAAGCGACTTAGCAGGTATGCCTCTTATGTCCACAGTGCTCAGAGCGATCTATGAAAACATGCTTGCATTCATTTCAGGAACATGCCTTTGCATCCATATACTTAACACTAATATTTCCTCTACTCTATACCCACATGGCCAAGGAATTGTTGCCAATCCGTCTGACTGAGTAATTAAAAATGTATGTGAGACACCCTTGGGCCTGGTGTTGTCCTTCGTGGAGTTTCTGGTTGAGACCATAATAAAAGATACCTCGTCAGATTCTTTATGACCTAGGATGAATCTGATCCTTAGCCAAGGGGACTGAGCAGGTGACATCAAGTAGGAAGCTAAGTATCTTTTTTAAATTGAACTACAGTTATGTTACAATGTTGGGTTAATTTCTCCTGTACAGCAGAGTGATTCAGTTGTACATATACATACATTAAAAAAAATAAATTCTTCTCTGTATGCTTTTCCATAGGATACTGAATGTAGTTCCCTGTCTGTACAGTAGGACCTTGCTGGTTGTCCATTCTATTTATAATAGCTTACATCTACTAACCCCAATCTTCCAATTAGGAAGCTAGGTATTTTGAATGATCTTTTTTCCTTTTGGTTGCACTGCACATCTTGTGGGATCTTAGTTTACTGGCCAGGGATCTCACCTGAGCCCTTGGCACTGAAAGCAAAGAGTCTTAATCACTGGACCACCAGGGAATTCCCTTGGAATGACCTTTAAGGACTGCTATTTCCTAGGTTTCCTTGGCCCTCTTCTCCTCCCCCCAGGATATGCATTCTAATAGCTTTAGCTTCTATTTACATGTTTCTATTTATACAGTTTATATGTTTATTTATATGTTTTCATTTATAATGGAGTGGGTAGCCTTTCCCTTCTCCAGGGGATCTTCCCAACCCAGGGATCGAACCCAAGTCTCCCTCATTGCAGGTGGATTCTTTACAAGCTGAGTCACAAGGGAAACCCAAGAATACCGAAGTGAGTAGCCTATCCCTTCTCCAGAGGATCTTCCTGACCCAAGAAGCGAACCGGGGTCTCCTGCATTAGAGGCAGATTCTTTACCAACTGAGCTATCAGGGAAGCCATTTATATGTTGATGACTGTCAACTCTATTGTTTTAACCCAAAACTCTCTCTTGTGATCCAGATCCACATAATCCACTGACTCTTGAGCACCACATCTTGGATGTCTCTTGACTACCCTACGGAATTCATCATCCCTTCCCAACATATTGCTATTTAGTGGGTATTTCTTATCTCAGTGAATGACATGCCAACCACCCAATTTCTCCAAGCAAATATTAAACTTACTTCTTTCCTCCAAAATCCCAACATGCACACATCTACAAACAGTCTCTCTCTTTCTCTATGAATCCAGAATCCATCTAATTCTCTTCATGTCTGCTGCTACTATCATCACCTGCACCGACCCTCTAAAAGCCTGCTTAGGATTTCCTTGGTGGTCCAGTGGCTAAGACTCCAAGCTCCCAATGCAGAAAACGAGATCCTGCATGCCCTAACTAAAGATCCCACATGCCACAACGAAGATCGAAGATCCTGAGTGCCACAGCTAAGAACTGACACAGCCAAATAAATAAATAAATACTTTGAAGAAATAAATAAAAGACTGCTTATACTTCTGGCCTCTGATCTTTTACTTTTCCAATTGTCCTACTGCAACTAGAAATATCTTTCTGAAATACAATTTAGATCATGTCACTCCCCTGCTTACTCTTTCTACAGTCCTTCTTTTACTCCCTTTTTAAAAAGATTTGAACTTATTATTTTCTATTGGAGTATAGCTGATTAACAATATTGTGACAGTTTCAGGTGAGCAGTGAAGGGATTCAGCCATGCATATACATGTATCCATTTTCCCCCAAATTCCCCTCCCATCCAGGCTGCCATATATCATTGAGCAGAGTTCCATGTGCTAGACAGCAGGTCCTTGTTGGTTATCCAGTTTAAATATAGCAGTGTATACATGTTCATCCCAAACCCTCTAACTATCCCTTCTCCCCATCCTTCCTCCTGGCAACTATAAGTTCATTCTCTGTCTGTGAGTCTCTGTTTTCTAAGTTCATTTGTATCATTTATTTTTAGATTCCACATGTAAGGGATATCATATGAAATTTCTCCTTCTTTATCTGACTTACCCCACTCATATGACAATCTCTAGGTCCATCCATGTTGCTGCAAATGGCATTGTTTTTAATGGCTGAGTGATATTCCATTGTACATATGGACCACATCTTTATCCATTCTTCGATCAATGGACACTTAGGTTGCTTCCATGTCTTGGCTATTGCAAACAGCGTCACAGTGAACATTGGAGTGCGTGCATCCTTTTGGATCATGCTTTTCTTGGATATATGCCCAGGGTGGGATTGCAGGGTCATGTGGAGGCTCTATTTTTACTTTTAAAAGGAAACTCCATACTATTCTCCATAGTGGCTGTTCAGTTCAGTCCCTCAGTCGTGTCTGACTCTTTGCAACCCCATGGACTGTAGCCTGCCAGGCTCCTCTGTCCATGGGATTTTCCAGGCAAGAATACTGGAGTGGGTTGCCATTTCCTTCTCCAGGGGATCTTCTCGACCCAGGGATCGAACCCAAGTCTCCCTCATTACAGGCAGAAGCTTTACCATCTGAGCCACCAGGGCAGCCCCCTAGTGGCCGTACCAAGTTACATTCCCACTAACAGTGTAGGAGTATTCCCTTGGCTCTACACCCTCTCCAGCATTTATTGTTGGTGGATTTTTTTGATAATAGCCATTCTGGCTGGTGCGAGGTGATAGCTCCTTATAGTTTTTATTTGCATTTCTCTAGAGTCCTTTTTTGCCATCTAACTAAACACCAGCTCAGCAACCTGTAGTTCTCACTGCCTTCAACTGTCTGCCTCCTCCTCACTTTCACCTGGCTGACTTCTATTGAATTTTGAGGGTTGAATTCTTTTAATATTTCTTTTGGGAAGTCTTCCCTGAATTCTTCAGACCAGATCAACCACTCCTCTATTCTCACAGCTCCTTGTGTTCCCCTGCATGGCAGTTATGTAATTTTATATTAACTTGTCTGCCTCCTTCATGCGCTGTAAGTTCCTTGGTAGAAGGAAGTGTGTCTAGTCAGCATGGTAACACCAGTGCCTCGCAGGCATCCTGCAAACAGTTACTGACTGAGCCGAGGACCTGATCCATCTCAAGCATCACCCCTGGGAAGTCATTTATGTATGTGTATGTGCTCCACAGGAACAGAATAAAACATGAACTGGGAAAATTTAAGCTTCTGTGATCCTGAAGACCAGAACTGTGAGCCACTAATGGCGATGTATGATTCTTACTATATTCAGAAGGTATTAGAATTATGAGTGAAAAATGTCACTGCCATATCAGTCAACAAAAGATGTTGCACTTATCAAGTCATCAACCAACTGCAAACACCTCCTGAAACCACCCCCCCCCCAACACACACACACAGGATATTGGCCCCAGATAGCTGAGGTGCACATCAAAGGGATAATTTCAATGAGCCCAGACTCTTGCATTTTTTCCATACATAGAAAAGCGCTGCTGCTGCTGCTGCTGGTGCTGCTAATTCGCTTCAGTCGTGTCCGACTCTGTGCGACCCCATAGACGGCAGCCCACAAGGCTCCCCCGTCCCTGGGATTCTCCAGGCAAGAAAACTGGAGTGGGCTGCCATTTCTTTCTCCAATGAATGAAAGTGAAAAGTGAAAGTGAAGTCACTCAGTTGTGTCTGACTCTTAGCGACCCCATGGACTGCAGCCCACCAGGCTCCTCTGTCCATGGGATTTTCCAGGCAAGAGTACTGGAGTGGGGTGCCATTGCCTTCTCCTTAGTGTGTATGGTTGTCTTTAACAGTAATCTTTTGAGCTTCTAACTACCTGATCTTTGTTACAAAAACTCTTATATATCCTGCCACCCCCAGCACCCCACCTCTTTGGAGCAGTCCCTCAGGGCTAAGAGGAGGCCTCCTGGGCTTAAATCCTCAGCAAGTCCACTGAATTATTATAACTCTCAAATTTTACATTGTGCATTTTTTCTCAGTTAGCAGAATAAAGTATAAAAAAAAGGCAGGATGATTTATTGACTTAACAAACCAGGAATGAGGGCCTACTGGGTACCAGGACTTGTGAGGGGCTTTGGACATCCTGAGAGATTGTCATCCAAGAGTTCAGAGCGGAGTGGGTGACAGACTCAGGGAATGGTAAAGGGGGAGGAGACCCGAAGGAAACTCACTTCAGCCCCCTCGCTTTACAGAGAAGACCTAGATGATTTCTACAATGTCTTCCAAATTATTTAAAACACTGGGGTTTTCTTTCCATATGACCACACTTTTTCCCAGCTTCAGTTTGTCTGTCCCTAAAAAGGGAACACCGTGGGACAGCCCTCGTGGTCCAGTGGTTAGGAACCCACCTGCCAATGGAGGGGACACAGCCTCCAGCCCTGCCTGGTCCAGGAAGATTCCACATGCCATGGGGCAGCTAAGTCCATGTTCCACAGCTGCAGAGCCCAAGTGCCTAGAGTCTGTGCTCCGCAACGCAGGAGAAAGCGTCGTGTGCAGCGATGAAGACCTACTGCTCCCAAAATAAATTAGTTAATTAATTACAAGGGAGCAGTGTATCAGTGATACTCTGAAACCACAGCCAACATAAGCTCACCCTGGAAGGGAAAAAGAAAAGGAACCATATGCCAAAGCTGCCTGGAAGGATACACTTTTATTTGCAATCCTGGCATCATAAATGCTTTAGGGGGAAAAAAATCATGTCTTCAGGAAACAGTTAAAAATGATCATGAATTAAAATCATCAAGCTGTGTTAGCAGATATGGAAAGAATGTGATCACGTGATTGTTTGACTCAAACATTTCATTGACCAAAAACTGGTTTTCAAAGAGAGACTGTATTAAATTGAGAGTGAATTAGTTTTTAATGGACATTTTGGAAGTTCTGGTCCATCTGTGCACATTTCAAGGTGTTGATGTCACGCAGAGGTAGCCAAATGGTTTGCATCAGATGACAGATGAGGAAGTGGCCTGTCAAAGGCTGTTGCTCTTGAATGAAACAGGGTTTGTTCATATGGTGGGTACCCCAACATAGGAGACAAGACTAAGGCAGCCTGGAATTAAAAGCTTGAGAATATCTACATCTTCATGTCAGAAAACCAGAAATGCTTCTGGAGGACAGTGAATACCTTACATATCTCAGTTTCACTCCCATGTCCCCTGTTTCTTGGAGCTCTGAATACCCATGGATGGGTTTCACATGTCCTGGTTTTATACTTAAGAGGGTCACTGACCTTAAAGGACTTTACGTTTGCAAAAAGTTATACTGTAGAGTTTATAGACTGCCCGTTGAGGATAGTTGTTATGTTATTATAATTTTATGTATACATACATGAATTATACTATTACATGTACCTACATGAACACACATATTATTACATATACTGCTCCTGCTGCTAAGTCACTTCAGTCATGTCTGACTCTTTGTGATCAGGCGAGAATTACTGGCAAATAATTATTGGCAAGTTACTGCAGTAACTTGCCATGTCTTCCTCCAGGGGCTCTTCCTGACTCAGGGATTGAACCCGGGTCTCTGATGTCTACTGCATCTGTGGGCGGGTTCGGGAGAAGGAAATGGCAACCCACTCCAGTATTTTGCCTGGAGAATCCCACGGACAGAGGAGCCTGGCGGGCTACAGTCCCTGGGGTCACAAAGAGTCAGACATGACTGAGCGACTTTCACTTTCACTTCTTTACCACTAAAACCAGTGTCACTGTTACGTACGCACGCATACACATTATCCATATACGTGTCAGTGTTATGTACGCACGCATACACATTATCCATATGTGTCACTACTACGTACGCATGCATACACATTATCCATATACATGTCACTATTACATACGCACGCATACACATTATCCATATACATGTCACTATTACATACGCATGCATACACATTATCCATATACATGTCACTATTACGCACACATACACATTATTTACACATATGTTTCACTATTACATAAACATATGTACATTATTATAACTACTGGGACTGATTTCATTAATAAATCAGACTGTACCTCAGGCATACTTCGGAAATGATTTTCCCAGTCTTTTTGATTTTACAGTCCATAGGGGTGGGCGGAAAAAAGCTTTTCTTCTGTCGGTTGTTTAGTAGAGTAACAGCGTTATTGTTTCTTCAAGTAGAAAAGTCACACGTTGCACCTCATCTCAGAGATTCAAACAGCTTTTAATTTATATGTTGATTTCATGTGATCTGACCGGAATGCAATGGAATTAATTAGGCACACTCACCACAGTGAGAGCAAAACACCCTGCATTTTCTAATTACATGAGTACTGAGGCTTGGATGATAGATGATGGGGGAAAATCCCTAGGCAGGAATTGTAATGTGCTTTCTCATTGCTCACAGCACTTATTTCCTTTAATGTACATTGTGAATCGTGTGCCTTCTTTCCTTCAACTGTTCCCCTTATCAGTGATGTGAAGCTGATCACCTGCCCTCTGCAGTTCTCTGTACTTGCTTCCACTGTGTGAGGCTTATTCCCTTTCTCAACTGCCCACTTTTAGAGATAAGGGATTAAGGATACATTGTAAAGAATATATAACTATTTTATTATTATGAGTTGCATTTGAGGGTACTCTGTATGTTTTAGGCTCTTTTAGAGATATATGTGATTTGAATTTGTTTACAAATACAATTTTCTCAAATTTGGGATTATGACCCCATTTTGCAGTGGTGGTATTAATGTTGTATGCCCAACACACAGTGAGGCCAAACAAACTGAAAGGTCAGAGTTTGGAACAGAGAAAGGTTTATTGCAATGCCATCCAAGGAGATTGGTGGCTCATGCCCTGAAAAGCTTCTCATTCCCGGAAGGAGTTTCATCAAAGCATCTTAAAATGGCAGGTGGGGTAGGGGGAGGTCTCAGGGTACCTGATCAGCTCGTGCACAATTCTGTGATTGGCTGATGGTGAGACAGCAGGATGTTGTCACAGGGGTTAACGGTTTCAGTCCTTAGGCTTCAGGAGGCCTAGGTATATTGCTCAGGGTCATCAAGTACTTCCTCCGTTTGGTGGTGGTGGTGATGGTGAAGTGGCTTTATATTTGCAAAACAACTCAGGAAATTTGCATCAAATACTATTATCTAGGTACTTCAGAGAGGAGCTAAAGCAGAGGATGGGGGGAAGGCCTGTCTTGGGAAGATCCCCTGGGTCCTGCTTGATTACAGAGAGGATGTGCTGTGTGTATGCCTTGTCAAGTCCTCCTTGCTGGTCTGTAGGGGAGCCAGGGCTGGAAGCCAGGGTCTGATGCCAGAGCCCGTGTTCTTCCTCCATCACTTCCTTAGTAAACCATACTCCTCCAGGCCAGTCACTCCAGTCAACAGGGTACCCAACCTATGATGATTACTCAACAGATGCTTTGGAATTGATGCCAACCCTAATTGTAGACTTGCTCACCTTACTACACGAACAGGCCTTGGCAGGAAGTGGAAAGCAAAGCACTCACACAAAGAGGTTCACGTGGGCCCAGAAAGCCACGTGCTGCTTCCCTCCCCCGTTTCCCAGCCCAGAGGGGAAAGACTTCAAAATGACCCCAAATTAATTCTGCATAAGTAGGACAAAGAATGCAAAGCCACTATTGCCAACTCACTTGAGAGATGGCTAGGAACGAATTTGGTTCCAACTGAGCAGAAACTGAATTTTGGCATCCACTCAGCTCAGAAATAAGGTCAGCTGTTTAAACCTGTGTCCCAAGAAAAGCCCGAGTGTCACAGGTGATTATCTTCAAACTTTTGCAGCATCCCGGTGGACCCAACATCAGTGGTAGCCTGCTCTCCCCGAGAGTATTTGCATAAGCGTTGATGAGAGCTTTACTCTCGGTTTTTATATTCAGAGGGTTTACCCCCTCATTTAAACATCTCGTTTCCCTACAGCAACAATTTTTGGCTCGTGTCCATCTTGCATATCCTTCTCAGGGCAGACAAGCCATCATTCTCTTTGTTCTTAAGGAGGTAGCCAATTATGGCCTTTTCTACTTAAGACTCTGAAACATGGCATTTGGGACAGGCTTACTTTCATCCACAGCTCCCTAGGGCATAATCTAATTACCCACAAGGTACACAATGCCCACAGTTATGTGGAGAACCCTGGAGTAAGTGCTCTGTATTGACCAGAGACATAAATAGCAGATAATTAATTCATGAGCCAGCTTTTATTAAGCACACTGAGCCTTACTGAATATTAGGTATGCCACAGGTGGCAGCTACGTGGGGAAAAATTCTCAAGAGATTCCCCCAGTGGCTTGGTGGGGCCAGTGTCCCATCCAGTGCTGATGAAGCCATAAGGATTAGCCAACTCTGCCTTGCTCACATGTCAGTGAAGATAAACAGGTCCTATCTACTCTTCCACTGGAGGGACAACAGCAAGTTCCCCAAGAGGATGCTGGTTGTCGGGTATGGAGAAGAAGGGAAAAGAGCAGGTATGAGAATTCTGGGATGGGTGGCTTAAAGATCAGCTCTGTTGGGAATCAACCCATTAGCAGTGTCCAGTCTTCCACCCAACAAATCTCCATGGAGGAGTTGGACGTAATTGCTCCCTCCTGAGAGTTATACAGCTTAAAGTTCCGGAATGAATTTCCAACACATATGTGTGTGTTTGTGGAGGGCAGAGGGGTGGTTCCATACTTCCAAGTGGTTCTCTGACTCCACAAGGGTGTCCTACAATTCAACCCAATTCTAACACTGCAGTTGGTTCTTCCAGTCTGTGGGTTCTGTCTCTGCAGATACAAAGGGCCTGCTATACAGTGCCGTTTTATATCAGGGATTTGCGTATCCTCGGAATTTGGTATCCTAGAGGGTCCTGGAACCAACCTCCACATGTGTGGGGACGACCCGGAGACAGTGTCACATCCCACAGGTTTAGGACTTCGTCTTAAAAGCCTGTCTCCCGGTCCAGTTCAGACACCCGCTGCAAGCCCAGGTTGTCACCGGGTTTCTGACCAACAGGCTGTAGATCAAAGGTTCTCACAGCCCCTTCCTTGGGTTTGATTAATTTGCTAGAATGACTCCCAGAACTCGGAACATTTTACTTACTAGATTACTGATTTTTTTTTTTTAATGATATAACTCGGGAACAACAGGTAATACCTGACAATTGTCCCTAGAACTTTTCATCTAAATAACAGAATAACAAGACAAACACTTAGAAAACACCCCCTTAAACTGAAAAATAGCATTGTGTCAAAAATGGACAAATTAATTGTCCTCATCTTTGAGGTTCATGAAAAAAAACGGCCACCTTCCACCAAGATAAATATGCATTAGATACAAATAGCCTTTATGACAAGGATTAGAGAGGACAGAATTTTTAGAGTTGATCTCTCTGTGTCACTTATTCACTCTGCCTCTGGGATACCTGTCACTTGCAGGCTGAGGGGACACTCCCTGGGACTTGTTGTCCCTTTCTTGTGCTGTGCTGGGCTTAGTCACTCAGTCATGTTGAACTCTTTGTGACCCAATGGACTGCAGCCCACCAGGCTCATCTGTCCATGCAGACTCTCCAGGCAAGAATACTGGAGTGGGTTGCCCTTTGTTCAGTTCAGTTCAGTTCAGTTCAGTTCAGTCGCTCAGTCATGTCCAACTCTTTGCAACCCCATGAATCGCAGTACACCAGGCCTCCCTGTCCATCACCAACTCCCGGAGTTCACACAAACTCACGTCCATCGAGTCAGTGATGCCATCCAGCCATCTCATCCTCTGTCGTCCCCTTCTCCTCCTGCCCCCAATCCCTCCCAGCATCAGGGTCTTTTCCAATGAGTCAACTCTTCACATGAGGTGGCCAAAGTATTGGAGTTTCAGCTTTAGCATCAGTCCTTCCAATGAACACCCAGGACTGATCTCCTTTAGGATGGACTGGTTGGATCTCCTTGCAGTCCAAGGGACTCACAAGCGTCTTCTCCAGCACCACTTCTCCAGTTTCAAAAGCATCAATTCTTTGGCGCTTAGCTTTCTTCACAATCCAACTCTCACATCCATACATGACAACTGGAAAAACCTTAGCCTATATGCCGGCAAGTTTGGAAAACTCAGCAGTGGCCACAGGACTGGAAAAGGTCAGTTTTCATTCCAATCCCAAAGAAAGGCAATGCCAAAGAATGCTCAAACTACCGCACAATTGCACTCATATCACATGCTAGTAAAGTAATGCTCAAAATTCTCCAAGCCAGGCTTCAGCAATATGTGAACCGTGAACTCCCTGATGTTCAAGCTGCTTTTAGAAAAGGCAGAGGAACCAGAGATCAAATTGCCAACATCTGCTGGAGCATGGAGAAAGCAAGAGAGTTCCAGAAAAACATCTATTTCTGCTTTATTGACTATGCCAAAGCCTTTGATTGTGTGGATCCACAGTAAACTGTGGAAAATTCTGAAAGAGATGGGAATACCAGACCACGTAACCTGCCTCTTGAGAAATCTGTATGCAGGTCAGGAAGCAACAGTTAGAACTGGACATGGAACAACAGACTGATTCCAAATAGGAAAAGGAGTACGTCAAGGCTGTATATTGTCACCCTGCTTATTTAACTTTAATGCAGAGTATATCAGGAGAAACGCTGGACTGGAAGAAGCACAAGCTGGAATCAAGAATGCCGGGAGAAATATCAATAACCTCAGATATGCAGATGACACCACCCTTATGGCAGAAAGTGAAGAGGAACTAAAAAGCCTCTTGATGAAAGTGAAAGAGGAGAGTGAAAAAGTTGGCTTAAAGCTCAACATTTAGAAAACGAAGATCATGGCATCTGGTTCCATCACTTCATGGGAAATAGATGGGGAATTAGTGGAAACAGTGTCAGACTTTACTGTTTTGGGCTCCAAAATCACTGCAGATGGTGACTGCAGCCATGAAATTAAAAGATGCTTAGTCCTTGGAAGAAAAGTTATGACCAACCTAGATAGCACACTGAAAAGCAGAGACATTACTTTGCCGACTAAGGTCCGTCTAGTCAAGGCTATGGTTTTTCCTGTGGTCATGTATGGATGTGAGAGTTGGACTGTGAAGAAGGCTGAGCGCCGAAGAATTGATGCTTTTGAACTGTGGTGTTGGAGAAGACTCTTGCGAGTCCCTTGGACTGCAAGGAGATCCAACCAGTCCATTCTGAAGGAGATCAACCCTGGGATTTCTTTGGAAGGAATGATGCTAAAGCTGAAGCTCCAGTACTTTGGACACCTCATGCAAAGAGTTGACTCATCGCATGAGTCAAGAGTTGGAAAAGACTCTGATGCTGGGAGGGATTGGGGGCAGGAGGAGAAGGGGACGACAGAGGATGAGATGGCTAGATGGCATCACTGACTCGATGGACATGAGTCTGAGTAAACTCCGGGAGATGGTGATGGACAGGGAGGCCTGGCGTGCTGCGATTCATGGGATCGAAGAGAGTCAGACACGACTGAGCAACTGAACTGAACTGACTAAACGGACCTTTGTTGGCAAAGTAATATCTCTGCTTTTTAATATGCTATCTAGGTTGGTCATAACTTTCCTTCCAAGGAGAAGCCCTTTGTTAGACAGGAACAAAAAGCAAGACTAGTCTTTTCTGATGCTTCAGCTCTGCGGGATCTGGGATGAACTGCACTTCTGTGGAGAAGCACAAAGTGTGCAGCTCTGCGTCAGCAAGGGTCTCACACCTCCCAGTCCCATCTCAGGCAAGGCCCGTGTTTTTATGAGTGTAGCATCAGGGGCAGGTGGTGTAGAAGATGAAGACATAAAGATCTCAGTTCTGCTCAGTCACTAAATGGTTCCTAGTGCTGGACTACAATCATTTAACTTTTCTGGCCCTTAATTTCCTCAATATTAACTGGATAACTAAGCGAAAAAATTGTAGAATAATGTGTCTAGTAGGATCCCATTACCTTTTTTGTTTTGATAATATTAAAAACTCCTTTACAGGAATTCTGTGGTGTCCAGTGGTTAGGATTGGTGCCTGGGTTCAATCCCTGATTGGGGAACAAAGATCCCGTAAGTTACAGCCCAAAACAAAAGCCCACTCCCTGGCAAAATCCCCTTATTACCAAGAGAAGGAGGGGAATGGGATGAATTGGCAGATTGATATTGAAATATATACATTGCTATGTATAAAATAGGCTTCCCAGGTGGCTTAGTAGTAAAGAATCTGCCTGCCAAAGCAGGAGATGCAGGAGACGTGGGTTCAATCCCTGGGTCGGGTAGGTCCCCTGGAAAAGGAAATGGCAACACACTCCAGTATTTTTGCCTGGAAAATCCCATGGGCAGAGGAGCCTGGCAGGCTACAGTACATGGGGTCACAAGAGTTGGACATGAACTTAGTGACTAAACCACTATCATTATTCTCGCCTGGGAAATCTCATGGACAGAGAAGCCTAGCGGTCTATAGTCCATGGGGTTGCAAAGAGCTGGACATGACTGAGCATGCACGTGTATAAAATAGATGATTAAGGAGAACCTGCTGTAAAGCACAGGGAGCTCTACTCAATGCCCCTTGGTGACTTAAATGGGAAGGAAATCTCCAAAAGAGGGGCTATACATATACATATAATTGATTCACCTTGCTGTACAGCAGAAACTAACACAGTGTGGTAAAGCAACGATCTTCCAATAAAAATTAATAAAAACACTTCAGATATGTGTTATGTGTATCACACACATATACTGTGTGTATATATATCTATATATATATAGAGAGAGAGAGAGAAAGAGAGAGAGAGAGAGAGAGAATGCGTATATACATACATTGATACACACAACATCAATGCCAACATCTACACAGAGATACAAATACACATGCAGGGATAAACACAAAGAAAGCTTTTAAAATAAGTTATTCTAGAGGGACAGGCAGAAAGCTGGGATATTTGGTCCCTGTGCCCTACTTAGCGTCACTGGCAGTAAGTGGGCTGAGTCGAGGACTGCTCCTCCTTGGAGTTGGGGTGGTGAGACTTCAACTCAATTTCTCACAAGGTTATCAGGTGCTAGCAGATAATGGTCCCATAAACCTGGGAACAGTTAGCATCTATGCTCACCCTTTTGGTACCCAAGGGCAAAGTTATTTTTTCCTACTTGCAAGCACATCCCAATACTTAACCCATAGAGGTAGGCTCCTTTTTCTGGAGCACGACCCCATGGTATGTCTGGTGACATCTATCCCAAGCTTTCCATTTATAGAAGAATAGGGACCCCTGAGATTACTTCCTGTCTTCCCTGAGTTCCAGCCTGCAACTAAAGTATCCAGGAGCCCTTAACGTGATTGGCATTCAAAATGCTGATGTGAGAGTGGGAGTGGGGAGTGCTGGCTGGGGAGTGGGGATGAAGGTGGTGAGGGGAGAGATTGTTAATGTTTACTATACTTTCATAGCATGTGTTCACTATCTTTTACTTGTTAAAATGAGCACACGTGTATAATCAGAAATCTTGTTAATAAAAGCAGGCACTAAGTATGCTTTCCAAGTGCAAAATATAGCCATTATTTCAAGGAACATGCTGATTTGCTGTCCTGTGACTTTTCGTGTTATTAGAAACACTTGGTCAAGCATTTGGGTTTTGCTTCTGCTGACTATATTGATCATTGTAAGAGCATTGTTCAAGACTCATTGTTACCAGATTTGCAAGATAGAAATAAAGACATTTAGATCTTCTAAGACATCGAGATTTTAAAGATGCTTTTAAAACATGAGGTAATGTTGGAAAGAAATTAAAGCTCCTGGTTACCCTAGCCAAGAGTCAATTTGAACAAAGAAAGAGGTAATTGGATTAAAACTGAGTTAAAAAAAAAAAAAAAAAAACAACTGACTTTCAGAGCTAAGAGACTCACAGGGGGAAAAAAAGCAATTTGACTCTGAAACACCCCGACAGTGTCTGATCCTTCCGACCCTTCAGCTTCTTGTTCTTCTGCATGGATTCTTCAGGAACACACCCTCTACAACCAGTTCTAACATTGCAGCTCTCCATGAGTTAAGAAGACAAGAAAAAGTATATGAGCCACGTGGATTAATCCTCGAAGAGAAAGATGCATGCGGCTCTTGTATCCCTGACATTCAATTCAAGCGGGACTTGCAGGGCTTATTCTTAATGGTTTTTTAAGCTATTAGAATAATATTTTGGAAATGGATCAACCGCTTAACCAAAGGTCGTTCAGTTACCACATCTCATTTTCTTATAAGGCAGTAGAGATAGCTGTGTCAGGACACTGATGATTTTCCAGATGGTTTTGGAATAAGTAGAATCCTAGTCTTCCGTCAAATTGGTGAATTGCTCTAGGATTCAAAGGTGGGGAACTTCTTGCTACTTTACATGAATTAAAATAAAAAAGCTTGCCTAAGCTCCACAAGCAGGTAATTTGTGAGATGGAAGAGAGGAAAGAAGAAGCGTAAGAAAAAAGAAAGAAAAAACTCATTTTTGACCTGTGCTTATTTATTTATTTGGTTGTATTGAGTCTTAGTGGCCACACGTGGCATGTGGGATCCTAGTTCCCCAACCAGGGATTGAACATGAATCTCCTGCATTGGAGGGTGGATTCTTAACCACTGGACAACCAGGGAGGTCTCAGATCTGTACCCCTTTAGAATCAAAAGTTTACATGGTCCTCTTAGCTTCTGTGGCTCCCCTTTTCCTGGATTCAGGTTGCTACTCTCTTATTTCTCTCCCAAACTGGAAAATACAGCTGTGATCTCACTTTTAAATCACAGATATGGTATCTGTGTTACTCAGCTTCTGAAAGTGTTTAGTCGCTCAGTTGTGTCCGACTTCTTTGTGACCCCATGATTGTAGTCCACCAGAATCCTCTGTCCATGGAATTCTCCAGGCCAGAATACTGGAGTAGGTGGCCATTCCCTTCTCCAGGGGATCCTCCCAACCCAGGGACAGAACCCAGGTGTTCTGTACTGCAGGCAGATTCTTTACCATCTGAGCCATCAGGGAAGGCCACTCAGCTTCTGAGGTGGCTGTCAAAGGCAGTCAGCTCATTCAACACTGTCACCTAGGCGGTATTGCAGATTTGTGGATAGAACTGCATCAATGCCATTCCATTCAAAGCTGAGGGCATGGCTCCAGAAGTATGTCTGCACCAAAAAGTTGAGCTTCTTGACTGATTTCCATAGATTGGATAAAGTAATCCAATAATTAAATGTTGTTTTCCCTGGTGGCTCAGACAGTAAAGGATCTGTTTACAATGAGGGAGACCTGGGTTCGATCCCTGGGTCGGGAAGATTCCCTGGAGAAGGAAACGGCAACCCACTCCAGTACTCTTGCGTAGAAAATCCCATGGATGGAGGAGCCTGGCGCAGGCTACTGTCCATGGGGTCCCAAGAGTTGGATACGACTGAGCAACTTCACTTTCCATTGAGTAAGTCTTCTCAAGAGGAAATTTTACAAAGACTTGGCCTGAAAATTTGTGTGTGTGTGGATTTTAATGGCAGGCAAATAATCAACATGGATTGTGTAAATTTACCACAGAGGCTTTCTGTGGTAAATATTCTGACATTTCAAAAAATGTCAGAATTATTATTACTTAAATTATTACTAAGATTTCTTAAAGATCCCCTGGAGAAGGGAATGGCTACCGACTCCAATATTCTTGGGGCTTTCCTGGTAACTCAGATGGTAAAGAACCTGCCCACAATTTGGGAGACCTAGGTTCCATTCCTGGGTTGAGAAGATCCCCTGGAGAAGGGAATGGCTACCCACTTCAGTATTCTTGCCTGGAGAATCCCATAGACAGAGAAGCCCGGGGGAGCTACAATCCATGGTGTCTCAGAGTCGGACACAACTGAGTGACTAACACTTTCACCTTCATGGCCTCTTAGAACTATCCAATCTCTTATCTATCCCCTTGTCTTCCTTCTCAACTGTTTGAGAAACATTTTGGCAAAAGTAATTTTTCATTTTCCTATCTCCATTTGTATTTTTTCAAGTTACTATCGTACAAATGATTTATTTATATTGGCTACTGTGATTCCCAAACAGCAGAAGGCTTATGTTTATGCATTTATATCCCCTGGGACTCCACAAAGCAACTGCTTTCATGGCGTTTGGATCCATCCTTCTCATACCAATGAGTTTCTATGAGAATTTTTACAAGGTGAAAATGCTAGTGCATTTTCCTGCAATTTTATCTTGGAATGATTTGGGGCTTGAGAATAGTTATAAAAAGAAAAGAGAAGGAGAGCTACCCATCTATGGTATGATTAAAATAATTAAAGATCAGAGTGCTTTAAAAGATAATTTTTCCCAGTTCTTCATAATTTCTAAAAAATTCAGAAAATATAGCATTTTAAGTTTTGTTATTAGTTTGGTAGGTACCCAGAAGGTGCGAATCTGCTGTGGGAAAAGGATTGACTTTTTCAAATTACATCTCTTGGTTCACATTCCTGATGGAAGTGGTTGAGGTAATCCATCTTTGAAAGCTATACCTGAAAATATGAAATATGAAGTCATTCATGCATTCAAAATTCATCTGTTGAGTGCCTTTATTGGGGAAGTTGAAAGATGCTATTGGAGAAGGAAATGGCAACCCACTCCAGTGTTCTTGCCTGAAGAATCCCAGGGATGGGGGAGCATGGTGGGCTGCCGTCTCTGGGGTTGCACAGAGTCGGACACGACTGAAGTGACTTAGCAGCAGCAAGGTGAACTGAACCATCATACCGTTCTGTGATGTCTAAGTGACATCTCTCTTTTAGGATACATAATTTGCTTATTTCTCTCCTTAGGATCTTATGTTGCTCTCAGCCCGATATCATCTGCCTTTTAGTGGTTGCTTTCTGTTCTCAGAAATTTGTCATGTTATTTGTAGCCGAGGAGGGCTGTGCTCGAAGATTTGGGCATATCCTTTGTTGCATCACCGTCAGCACTCCATCTTTCTGGGCACCTCCTGCTCTCAGGCCATCTAGGGTCGCTTGGGAGGCTGGTGACAGCCGTGGATTGTTTCATCTGCTTACCATACTTCCTCATCCCCCTTCTTTAGATTACAGCACTCCTTTTCTTTGGGTAATTGTTCCCTTTTTTTCCCTTATTATTATTCTGGTGGGGTTTCTCCCCTACCCCGCCCCAGGATGCAGTAATGGTCTTGTGACCCACTCAAGGCCAACCAGAGCCCTATTTGAAATTCATTTGGGAATGGAGAGAAGTCCTCTCTGTCTGGACCTAAGGCTAGGGCTCCTCTAAGCCATCTTCTCTACTGTGTGGGGGATAAAACCAATGGGAAAAAAGCAGGAATGCGTGATGGAAAAAGAGGTGGTGAGTCCTGGTGTCTGGGAGCCCCTCTGCCCTCAAAGCAGATTCCTGCAGCTTATTTCTCATGGGAATTGCCCCAGCATCCAATCCTGATAAGTGAACTGATACATGTCATTTTTATTCCCTTCTTAAATTAGTTTGATTTGGGTGTCTGTTTCTTATGATCTAAAGAGCCCAAGCTAATAGAGTCATTCCTTACTGAGCTGCCCCATTATTGCCCATTTTACCATGACTAGTTCAATTTTCAGGTAACTATATTACTCTCTGCCAATCCTTCCATAATGTAATCAGCCCTGTATTTTCTGGAGTCCTTTCTCAGTCTTTTCTCCCATCTTTCCAAAGGGCAGCTAATACAATTGGCCCCAATGTCTCAACAGCCTGGTCTTTTCCAGTAACATATTTAAACACTCTGAGAGGGGTATATATATATCCCCAATGTATTTGGAGAAGGAATTGGCAACCCACTCCAATATTCTTGCCTGGAGAATCCCATGGACAGAGGAGCCTGGCAGGCTATAGTTCATGAGGTTGCAAGAGTCAAACATGACTTAGCAACTAAACCAATTTATTTATTTAATACAGTAATGGGAGCTACAGATGCTGTGGCCAACCAGTGAAAGAGATGCTTGTTACCCCCAAAGACTGGATTGTAAGTTTCTGTAAGACCCCTATATCTGTGTGATCCAGTCTTACATAAAAGAGCCGTGGGACTTTTCTAGTGGTCCAGTGGCTAAGACTCTGTGCTCCTAATGCAGGGGGGCCCAAGTTTGATCCCACATGCCTCAACTAAGAGTCTGTATGCCAAAACTAAACAGCCCACATGCCACAGTGAAGACTGGAGATGCAGAGTGCTGAAACTAACAGCTGGCACAGCCAAAGAAAAAATTTAATATTGGAAAAAAAAAAGAGCCATATGGTTCCACTTCACACAGAGATGGCCAGATACTCTTATCATGGACTCTCTTCACTTCTTACTGTGAGCTGGAGGATCTTTATTTTCACAGTAGCCTGTATAGATATTGTTATAGGGTGAGACCCATTATTATTGAGAAGATGCTTGGTTAAAATAATCTTTCAAAACAAAATAAGTTTCCAAGATCTGAATAAAGGACAACTATTCTGCAGATGGGGCTTCCCTTGTGACTCAGTGGTAAAGAATCTACCTGTAATGCAGGAGACACAGGTTTCATCCCCGGGCGGGGAAGATCTTCTGGAGAAGGGAATGGCTACCCACTCCAGTATTCTTGCCTGGGAAATCCCATGGACAGAGGAGCCTCGTGGGCTACAGTCCATGGGGTGCAAGAGAGTTGGACATGACTTAGTGACTAAACAGTAGCAACAATTCTGCAGATAACAAGGGGAAAGTGTGCATAGCATTCCAGGCCAGAAGAGGTAGGGAGAATGGTGGTAGGTATTAAGGAATCACTTAGGAATTAACTGGAGAAGGAAATGGCAACCCACTCCAGTATTCTTGCCTGGAAAATCCCATGGACAGAGGAGCCTGGCAGGCTACAGTCCACGGGGTCACAAAGAGTTGGATACAACTGAGTGACCTCACTCACTCACTAGGAATTAATAGACGATAATCCATGATAGGGCCTAATTGGTGTTTCTGGAGTTACAAAATGCCTTGGTGTGAGTGACATTTGTCTGGAAACTGCTAAAGGACTAGATATCCGATAATATACCGTGCTAAGTTGCTTCAGCCATTTCTGACTCTTTGATGCCATGGACCATAACCCTCCAGGCTCCTTCGTCCATGGGATTGTCCAGGCAAGAATACTTTAGTGGGTTGCCATTTCCTTCTCCAAGGGATCTTTCTGCCCCAGAGGTCGAACCCGCGTCCCTTATGTCTCCTGCATTGCAGGTAAGTTCTTTACCATTTTGGTAAAGAATCTGCCTGCAATGCAGGAGACCTGGGTTCAATCCCTGGTTTGGGAAGATCCTCTGGAGAAGGGAAAGGCTATCCACTCCAGTATTCTGGCCTGGAGAATTCCACGGACTGTATTGTCCATGGGATCACAAAGTGTCAGACATGACTGAGTGATTTTCACTTTCACTTTCTTTATCACTAGCGCCACCTGGGAAGCCCTATAAGACAGAAGTACCTATTAGTTGGTGATGCTAGAGAGAATAATCTCAGGGAATTGGCAGCAATATTAGGTAATACCCGCAAATGCAGGCAGACTGCAAATTCAAAACAATTTACTCAATAACTACTTGGCAGCAGTGTGTGAGAAACCCCTGCCTTAGCTTGAATTTGTTCCCAGGGGCAAGTTGTCTGAAACAGTAACTGTATCTGATGATATGGGAAAGCAGGTTGCTAGTTCTACTCTTGTCAGCAAAGAAAATGATAGGATTTACATGATCAAGACACTTTTGATGGCGTCTAAAAACCTCAGGCAAAAAGGGCCATTTGATTACTTCCTAACTGGCATACTGTAAGGAACTCTGTGCAGATTAAAGATAACCTATTTCATCCCTCTGGATTAGAAGCACTAAGTGTCAGTTTATTAGCTCTTTAGCTTTTGTCATTAAAAAAAAGAAAAACAAACAAGAAAGGGCTGAGATCCATGAAGAGGCAATGCCTTTATCCCGGTAAACCTGTCAGCTTAGGGAGGTCTAGTTCATTGCCATGACTTTGCAGAATCTGGGTTTTTACTCCCCCAAATTTCATAAAGTTGCTACGAACAGACAAAATTCTGAGGGCTGAGTTAAATGAGTGAGGCCAATGGGTTAAGGGTTTTTCTTTGAAACATATGAAGAAAAGAGGACCAGGGCAAAATGATATAGGATGGTAAGGATTTACTGAGAACACATGAAGAAAAGAACAGAAAGTTGTTTCTATTTTTAAGGCTTAGTGGACAGGCTTAGCACAGTTTTATAATCCTTGATCAAGTTAGCTATTTTTACATGCAGTTCTACTTTTATTTTATGTATGCCAAAATTTTCAACTCAGGCAAACCACATCCATGGTGAAAGATTCTTCTTTCTCCAGGAGTTTAACCAAACTGACTGTTTTCCTAAAGTCAAAGGACCTTCAGTACAAGCAATAGAGCTCGAGAAGTGGCTTTTCTGGCACTGAGTTAACAACCTATAAACACATCAGTAATGGCACGCCACTCACAGACATCTTTGTTCTTTTCCTGTTATTCTAGCAACTTCTTTTTCTTAAATTCAGGTAACCAGAACTGTGGGAAGCTGGAATCCAGAGGAACCATTATGACTTTGATTTCCAACTGTGAGGAAGAACATGCATTAGTGGTCACTCAGCATTATATTTATGAGGACAAGGGCTACAAAGATCGTGAACATGACCTGGTGTGTAAAGGTTGTCAGCTGGACACATCCTGACATGTGTTCCTAGGGAGAGCTAGCCCCCGGCATCTTCTGCAGGTCCAACAAAAATGAATAGGGTCTGCTCTGAAGAAATTTCCAGAGCTGTTGTTCAATCTCTCAGGTGTGTCCAACTCTTTATGACCCCATGGACTGCAGCACGCCAGGCTTCCCTGTCGTTCTCTATCTCCCCAAGTTTGCTCAAACTCATGTCCATTGAGTCAGTGATGCCATCCAGCCATCTTATCCTCTGTCACCCCCTTCTCCTCCTGCCCTCAATCTTCCCCAGCATCAGGATCTTTTCCAATGAGTAGGCTCTTCAGGAGTAAAATATCATAAACAAAGATGGCACAATAGGGCTAACATGGTGGTCCGGTGGTTAAGACTCCACATTCCCAAAGCAGCGGGCCCAGAGTTCAATCCCTGATCGGGGAGCTAGATCCTGCACATGTTGCAATGAAGATCCCACGAGCCACAGCTAAGACCCAGGGAAGTCAAAATAATAAATAAATAAAATACTTAAAAACATAAAAGTTAATCTAAATCCACAAAAACACTATAAAAGCATACCTAAATATGAATGAATATAGAGAAGGAGGAGCCCTCTGAACCGCAGCAAATCTCATCAAGGTGGGTGGCTCCCTCTGCTCCACGGCCTCGCAGTGGAGGCCTTTGGAGATAAGAAAACGGGGAAGGATAATAATGAACACTTTAAATCTAAACTCCCCCATGGTGCTCCTATAATTAACTCCATTAATGTAGATGGCCACCCGTGTTTTTAACATCTGTTCTCCTGCTTTCAGATGGAATATCAAAGCAATATCTTCTGAAGGAATTGCTAGAGGAATGCAAGAGCACCAAGGCCTGAAAAATGCAGTTCCATTTACTCCCTTCCATCTTCATGGTTTTTATCCTGGTTCTTGAAATGCCAATCAACCACACTTCATACCTTTGTCCCCTCTGGGAACTTTCTTCCCCAGGACATTCTCGTGTCTCATACTTCATGTCCCCTCCTTTTCTGACTTCCTTGTATAAAATAATATCCTTAATCAATCATATTCCTTTACCTTACATCATTTTTATCTAGACACCTGACATTATACTACAGGTTTATTCAATAATTTATTTATTGCCTTGGGCTCCCACTGGAACATAAGAGACACAAGACAGGTATACTGCCTACTTGCATTGCTTTGTTCTCCGTGCCTAGAACAGAAATTGATGTCTAATGAGCTCCTAGTAAATAGTGGTTGACTGAATGCATTTCAGTCTTTCTTAACTTCGTAAGTAAGTAAGTGAAGTCGCTCAGTCGTGTCCGACTCTTTGCGACCCCATGGACTGTAGCCTACTAGGCTCCTCTGGCCATGGGATTTTCCAGGCAATAGTACTGGAGTGGATTGCCATTTCCTTCTCCAGCGGATCTTCCCGACCCAGGGATCGAACCCGGGTCTCCTGCACTGTAGACAGACACTTTACCGTCTGAGCCACCACTGCAAATAAAGTCACATCCACTCAGTCAACTACAACAGATTATCTCTGGATGTCACTGGTGCTTCATCCCAACCCCTTCCAGATCTAAAATAAGTTCAAGGACAAATAACCCATTCCTTCACTCACCTGTTTGCCCACCAGTTCCTGATGCCTGTTTATATGCCAAGCCTTGGGACATAAAAAACCCAGCACCTACACTGTTGACAATGATACTGATGGTGATGTGATGGTGATGGTGGAAAAGAGAGAGGAGTGGGTGGTAAGATGAATTCCCATTTGTTATCAGAACTCGAGTTTCAGGTTGATACTCATCCATGGGTTACTTCTGCCTACTTTATTTGTGATTTAAATGATGTACTTCTACAGGGACAAGAGCTTTGCCTTCCATTTTGTTTTCCTCTTTGAATTTTCTTTAGATAATAAATATCCTTGTTTGATCAACTTTTATTATTCCATCCAAGCAATTTGTTACTCCTGACTTGAAGGACTAACCAGAAGTTTGGCTACAGGACTGGGCTTGGGGATCTTCCAAACATGGCTCAGTTCATTCATTATGTAAATATTTCAACTACAGACCACTGACCGTGGGCAAGATTAATAGAACACAGGAAGGGAATTTATAGCAGATAATGGGAACATGAACTCTCTGAATTTTTTTGATGTGGACCATTTTAAAAGTCTTTATTGAAGTTTGTTACAATATTGCTTCTGTTGTTGTTGTTTGGCTTCAGAGATGTGGGATCTTAGCTTCCTGACCAGGGGTCGAACCTGTATCCCCTACATCGGAAGATGAAATCCTAACCTCTGGACCACCAGGGAAGTCACCCTTGAATTGCTTTTTTATACTATACTGGGGAAGAAAGCAGCTACTGGCGATCCTAATGTAATTATTGAGTACTAGACACCACCCTTATGGCAGAAAGTGAAGAGGAACTAAAAAGCCTCTTGATGAAAGTGAAAGAGGAGAGTGAAAAAGTTGGCCTAAAGCTCAACATTCAGGAAACGAAGATCATGGCATCCGGTCCCATCACTTCATGGGAAATAGATGGGGAAACAGTGGAAACAGTGTCAGACTTTATTTTTGGGGGCTCCAAAATCACTGCAGATGGTGATTGCAGCCATGAAATTAAAAGACGCTTACTCCTTAGAAGAAAAGTTATGACCAACCTAGATAGCACACTGAAAAGCAGAGACATTACTTTGCCGACTAAGGTCCGTCTAGTCAAGGCTATGGTTTTTCCTGTGGTCATGTATGGATGCGAGAGTTGGACTGTGAAGAAAGCTGAGCGCCGAAGAATTGATGCTTTTGAACTGTGGTGTTGGAGAAGACTCTTGAGAGTCCCTTGGACTGCAAGGAGATCCAACCAGTCCATTCTGAAGGAGATCAACCCTGGGATTTCTTTGGAAGGAATGATGCTAAAGCTGAAACTCCAGTACTTTGGCCACCTCATGCGAAGAGTTGACTCATTGGAAAAGACTGTGATGCTGGGAGGGATTGGGGGCAGGAGGAGAAGGGGACGACAGAGGATGAGATGGCTGGATGGCATCACTGACTCGATGGACGTGAGTCTGAGTGAGCTCCGGGAGTTGGTGATGGACAGGGAGGCCTGGTGTGCTGTGGTTCATGGGGTCGCAAAGAGTTGGACATGACTGAGCGACTGAACTGAACTGAACTGAGACTGTAGACTTAGAGAAAGAAATGGCAACCCACTCCAGTGTTCTTGCCTGGAGAATCCCAGGGATAACGGAGCCTGGTGGGCTGCCGTCTATGGGGTCGCACAGAGTCGGACACGACTGAAGCGACTTAGCAGCAGACTGTAGACTATAAATCCAGGAGGGTAGAGATATTGTCTGTTTCCATAGAGATATTGTCTGTTTCACTCACCTCTGTATATTTAGGACCTAGAACAATGTCTGATATATAACTGAAGGGGGAGTTCATGAGCTGAAGCTTGTTAACTGAATAAATTGAAGTGCATTAACATTAGGTTTACAATGTTTTGAATGAATCACTGAAAGAAGGAATATTGCTGTTGGAGGGGGGAAAGGTTAGGGACACTTGGTTACCTAACTAGATGGGGAAATGAGAAGGACAAACACAACTTTGACCTGTAGTTAGGCTACATAAATAGCAAGCATATTCTGTTCTCTCTACATACCGATCTCAGCTGTGCTCTGAGAGTCCCTGGAATCCTGACCCAATGTTATAAATGAATAGCACAGCTCTTTTATTTATTTATTTATTGACTGTGCCTCGGGGCTTGTGGGATCTTAGTTCCCTGACCAGGGATTGAACCTGGGACCCCCGCTTCAAAAGTTCTGAGTCTTAACCACTGGACCGCAAGCGAATTCCCCATTTATTTTACAGCTGTATTCCTGGTACAGCCTGTCAATTAAAATGACATAAACTGAACCTGATTTCCCTACATTTGTATACAGGAGTCTGAAAAATCTGGATCAAGTCCAGGTCAATTAGATTTTCTAGGTCTGTGATGACATCCTCGCGTCTTGGTTTTTCATCTCTAGAATGATTATAGCTGCCTCTAGCCCAGTTAGATCCGGTGTGGCTATCTTTAATAACGTTAGCATTCCTGTAATTACTTGAACAATATCCGTTTGTCACCTGGACTGTATGCACTATGAAGGCATGGACCATCTGTGCTGTTCCCAGTTGAATCTGCAGATTGTAATAAGAGTACGCTGCACACGGTACATACTTAACAAACGTGTTGAATCAGTGACTCATGCATCACTTGGTATTCCCAAGGACACTGAAATTAAAATGGTTCAGAGTCACCACAGATGGGTAAAACATACGTCTTCGGGCTCCTTGACACAAGGTAGAGAATAGCCCATACTCTGATTTCACAAATTCTTTATGTCACAGCTATGTCATCACTATATTTTGAAACTAAAATGTACATACCCATGGATCCCAGGGCGTTGTGTGGATGTTTCTTTTACCAGGAAGGGTTCCCTCATTTACCTTTACAAGTTTTCCAGTGCTGCAGTCTACTGTCATACTTCAGGTATCTTTGAAAAATAATATATATATATATCCAAAGCCCCTTCATGGGTACATAGTGCATTCTCTACCGTAAAACGGAGCACAGAATTGTATTAACTAGATCTTGAACAGTCTGGGCAAAAAGTATTCATCTGACTCAGATAATTTGTCCATCTGGAGAAGTTCTGAAATAGATCTCCAGATATCAAGTTTTAGAATAATAACATGACCTCAAAGGTAATCAATGTGAACAGGTTCTAAGGATGAGGCAACAGGGCAAAGTGTTCGGCTTTTCTTCCTGCTCCTTTGTTTTGATTAGGCCTGGTTCTGTCCCTAGTCCTCCGTTTGCCTGATCTATAACACGGGTGTGTGAGCACCACGCCTTTCCCTAGGACTATAACTTGGACGTCAGCAAGCTTTATTACCTGCTGTTTACCTCACCTAAGAGAACACAGGACAGGTGGAAAGTGTCTTTTAATTATCTGTGTACCCACATGCCAGGTGCCACTCACCCAGCTTTCAGAACTGAGATTGGTATCAAATAGACCAGCCACACAAGGAAACAGGGAACAACAGAAACAGAAGGCAGAAAGGGAGCCCCCAGAGAGGCAGCTGAGTAAGCAAAGCTTTGGTCTGGGTCCTGCGTTTCAGGATGGAGTGATGGAGACATCATATGCTTGGAGGCTAAGTAGACGCAGAGTCGAATCCCAACTGAGGTCTTTGCAGGTCACTTAAATATCTTACTTCCAAGATCAAAACAGGGCTATGCTATTAAATGTCTTGAGTTGTTTTAAAAATTAGAAGACACACAGATAAACCATAAGAGGCATCGCAGCACTGTCATGAGTACTCGTCACTGTTTTTGACACTCCAGGGAGGGAGAAGGTCAAGTCTGATAACATCGCTGTATGTTCAGATGGGAGAAAATAGGAACAGTTCTCTTACATGCTAAAAGAAACTGCTGTCTACTAATTAGACTCATAATTAGATTTTGAACATGAAATTTTGCTTCAAAAATAGTCCCTTGCCTCCCTCACCCACTTATTTGGTTTCATTTTCCGCTGAAACATCTTGCTTATAAACTCATTTTTGGTTGTAGCTGACGTTACTGGAAATGAGTTTAAATGACATATAAATTTCTGTCATCCTAATGGGCTTCTCTTCCTATCCCTGACACACCGCTGATGCTGTCTTATCCCATGTGTCCTGCTTGCATTGATGCTGGCCATAGACCCAAGCCTGCAGAAGGATGTCTTAGATCCAGAGTGACCACACAGACACTTGTATTGGTCCCCTGGCCCTTCTGTGTAAATCCTAAAATATTTTATAAGAACACATAATGTTAAATAGAGCAGGAAATGCAGCTATAGGTATTTTTGGCAAGTCCAGCTGGTATCACTTTGGTCTTGGGCAGAGCCTTGAGGGAATTGGCATATCAATCCAGGTAAAACTAGGACTTTTACAAAGGTCAGTGATAGAGAACCTAAATATATAGGAGGAGAGCTGAAAAGTAAAGGAGAAGAAGGGAATTCCCTGGGTCCACTACTCCACATTCCCAATGCAGGGGGCATGGGTTCGATCCCAGATCAGAAAACTAAGATCTTGTATGACATATGATGTGGGAAGAAGAAGAAACGATGAAGAAGAAGGAGAATGAGAAGGAGAAGAAGGAGAGAGGGTTTCCCAATGGTTTAGCCAAAATATCATCCCATATATTAATAATCAACCTTGGGCATGTTACCTAACCCTAAGTCTTATTTTCCACAGCTTTAAAATTGGGATAATGAATACCTACCACAAACATTTATTATCATGATGAGGGAAGATGATGTTGGGGAAGGACCTTGCAGATTACCCAGTACATCAGAAATATCAGTTTCCACCTCCTTGCCAAGAGTCCTCTTCATGGTCAATTTCTACTCTGTTTCAAGTTCAGGGACATCCTGATGGTAGCTTGAAATTTGCTGTAGTTGGAATATTTACACCATGGAAATTGGAGCCCAAGCCTCAATACTTTGGCCACATGATGTGAAGAGCTGACTCATTAGAAAAGACCCTGATGCTGGGAAAGATTGAAGGCAGGAGGAGAAAGGGACGACAGAGGATGAGATGGCTGGATGGCGTCACCGACTCAATGGACATGAGTTTGAGCAAGCTCTGGGAGATGGTGAAGGACAGGGAAGCCTGGCATACTGCATTCTGCGGGGTTGCAAAGAGAAAGACATGACTGAGCAACTGAACAACAACAAATCATTCAGAGCTTCTTCATCCATGCCCCTCCCTAGAGAATCTGTTAAACATTTAGCAGAATTTACATCACTGATATATTATTATAAATGTTAATAATGTGTTATTATAAATGTTAATATGTATTAATATCTTTAAGCCTTGATTTCCTTACCTTTAAAGGAGGGAGAATGAACACAGTCGCCCCATCTCAAGGGCTGCTACTGCTAAGTCACTTCAGTCGTATCCGACTCTGTGTGACTCCATAGACGGCAGCCCACCAGGCTCCCCCGTCCCTGGGATTCTCCAGGCAAGAACCCTGGAGTGGGTTGCCATTGCCTTCTCCAATGCATGAAAGTGAAAAGTGAAAGTGATGTCGCTCAGTCTTGTCCGACTCTTAGCGACCCCATGGACTGCAGCCCACCAGGCTCCTCCGTCCATGGGATTTTCCAGGCAAGAGTACAGGAGTGGGGTGCCATTGCCTTCTCCGATCTCAAGGGCATTTGGTGTCACATAACAAAAAACTGAAAATGACTGAGCGTAGTAATGATTAAGAGTCACGTGAGCAAGAGGAGGCGATGATGGCATTTCTTCCAGGGAAGAGAGAAAAACGCTGGAGGTCTGTCACTCCTGGTGAGGTACCGTGGTCCACGATTGGAAGCTGAGAGGAGAGGGAGCCCATTTGCCACATCCCCTTGGACTGGAGACTTGGTCATTGGAGAAACACGGGGGAGGGAAGGAGGGAACAGTGGTGGCTCAAATACTGCAGATTTATGTAGTTGTTATTGAGAATCAGTGTATTTTCTTGAATGAATATTTCTTCATAGGCTCTCTGCTCCTAGGACAATTTCCATAATTATTCGAAGTAGAGCCGATTCACATTATTGTATGTTAGTTTCAGGTATGCATCATAGTAATTCAGCGTTGCAGATTATTTTCTGTTTGCAGTTATTATGAAATCTTGGCTCTGTTTCCTGTGTCGTACAGTATATTCCTGTAGTTTATCCATTTTATACACAGTAGTTTATGCCTCTTAATCCTCTCCCTCTGTCTTTCCGTTCCCCCTTCCGTCTCCCCACTTGCTTGTTCTCTGTATCTGTGAGCCTGTTTATTTTCTTATACTTATTTGCTTGTTTCACTTAGATTCCACATATAAGTGATAACATATGGTATTGATCTTTCTCTGTCTGACTTATTTCACTTAGCATAATACCTTCTAAGTACTTCTGTATTGTTACAAAGGCAGATATCATTCTTTCTGACTGAGTGATATTCCATTATATATATATATATATATATATATATATATATATATATATATTACATCTTCTTTATTCTTTCATCTCTTGATGGGCACTTAGGTTGCTTCCCTGTCTTGGCTATTGTAAATACTGCTGCTATGACATTAGGATGCATGGATCTTTTTGAATTAGTTTCTTTGTTTTCTTCAATTATATAAATGGCTATTTTATGTAACTTTCACCATTTATAGTTGTATCCTGTGGAGTGATCCACAGAGTTCCTCGTGCTGCCATTTTGGAAGTACAAGTAGTAGTGATTTTTTTTAAACAAAACTCCAAAATTGTAAAGGGATAAATTTGTTGTTTTTTATTACATTAAAAAGTTTTTGTTCAAGCAAGGGTGATAGGAACTCACCTAAAGACTTCCAGTTGAAATAAAATATTTACAAAGTTGTTCAGTTGCTAAATCATGTCTGACTCTTTGTGGACCCATGATCTGCAGCATGCCAGGCCTCTCTGTCCTTCACCATCTCCCAGAGTTTATGCAAACTCATGTCCACTGAGTTGATGACGCCATCCAACCATCTCATCTTATGTCGCCCCCTTTTCCTCTTGCCTTCAATCTTTCCCAGAATCAGGGTCTTTTCCAAAGACTCAGCTCTTCACATCAGGTGGCTAAATTTACAAAGTAGATTAATAATAAAATATTGTACATTGTTAATGGATATACATCTAGAATACACAAGAATTTCTAAGTCTGCAGGAAAATGATGGGCAATCTCATAGAAAAATGGGCAATGAATGACCTAAGCAGGTCACAGAAAGAGGAAACTCTTACAGCTAGTGAGTTCATGAGGAGAGAATTAACCTCATTAGTAGTCATAAAAAATGCAGTTAAAATAAGTTTCCATTTTACTCTCAACAGGGGGCAAAAGTTGAGTTATAGGCAGTCAAATGCTGATGAAAATGGGGAAACAGAAAGCCTCACATACTGCTGATGAGACTATAAGCTTTTGGAGAACAATTTGGTACACATTTAGCCTATAACCCAGGAAATTCCATGCTTGTGGGTACCTTAGAAAATCTTTCACAACATGAATCAGGGGAAGATGATTCATGGCAACATTGTTGTTAATGTTTGTCGGTGTAAAGATTTCAGTTCAGTTCAGTTCAGTCGCTCAGTCGTGTCAGACTCTCTGCGACCCCATGAATCGCAGCACGCCAGGCCTCCCTGTCCATCACCAACTCCCGGAGCTCACTCAGACTCACGTCCATCGAGTCAGTGATGCCATCCAGCCATCTCGTCCTCTGTCGTCCCCTTCTCCTCCTGCCCCCAATCCCTCCCAGCATCACAGTCTTTTCCAATGAGTCAACTCTTCGCATGAGGTGGCCAAAGTACTGGAGTTTCAGCTTTAGCATCATTCCTTCCAAAGAAATCCCAGGGCTGATCTCCTTCAGAATGAACTGGTTGGATCTCCTTGCAGTCCAAGGGACTCTCAAGAGTCTTCTCCAACACCACAGTTCAAAAGCATCAATTCTTCGGCGCTCAGCTTTCTTCACAGTCCAGCTCTCGCATCCATACATGACCACAGGAAAAACCATAGCCTTGACTAGACGGACCTTAGTCGGCAAAGTAATGTCTCTGCTTTTCAGTGTGCTATCTAGGTTGGTCATAACTTTCCTTCCAAGGAGTAAGCGTCTTTTAATTTCATGGCTGCAATCACCATCTGCAGTGATTTTGGAGCCCCAAAAAATAAAGTCTGACACTGTTTCCCCATCTATTTGCCATGAAGTGATGGGACCAGATGCTATGATCTTCGTTTTCTGAATGTTGAGCTTTAAGTGTAAAGATTTGGAACCAACCTAAAGGTTGAACAGAGAAAAGATGAACATGTGTGGTATATGCATATTATCAAATACAGGCTATAAATCAGAAAGAAGGAAATATATATATATATATATATATAGAAGGAGAGTTCACAAATATACTACTGAACCTAAAATTTAAAAGCATAATGAAATGTTTATCACAATGCAATTGATGTAAAACATAAAATAATGCTTCCTATTGTTCATTGTTACATAATTTGTGACTAAATGCATGGATGATAGAATAATAGACATTAAAAACAGGAGTATGAAAGTGAATGGAGGGCAAGGAGGTGACAAATGGCATTGAGTATGGAAGATGAAGAGGACAAAAATAAATGCATAAAATTAAACTAGAAAGAGCCTCTTGATGAAAGTGAAAGAAGAGAGTGGAAAAGCTGGCTTAAAGCTCAACATTCAGAAAACTAAGATCATGGCATCTTGTCCCATCACTTCATGGTAAACAGATGGGGAAACCGTGGAAACAGTTGCTAACTTTATTTTTCTGGGCTCCAAAATCACTGCAGATGGTGATTGCAGCCACGAAGTTAAAAGGCGCTTAGTCCTTGGAAGGAAAGTTATGACCTTCCTAGACAGCATATTAAAAAGCAGAGACATTACTTTGCCAACAAAGGTCTGTCTAGTCAAAGCTGTGGTTTTTCCTGTGGTCATGTATGGATGTGAGAGTTGGACTATAAAGAAATCTGAGTGCCGCAGAACTGATGCTTTTGAAGTGTGGTGTTGGAGAAGACTCTTGAGAGTCCCTTGGATGGCAAGGAGATCCAACCAGTCCATCCTAAAGGAGATCAGTCCTGGGTATTCATTGGAAGGACTGATGTTGAAGCTGAAATTCCAATACTTTGGCCACCTGATGCAAAGAGCTGACTCGTAGGAAAAGACTCTGATGCTGAGAAAGATTGAGGGCAGGAGAAGGGGATGACAGAGGATGAGATGGTTGGATGGCATCACCGACTTGATGGACATGGGTTTGGGTGAACTCCGGGAGTTGGTGATGGACAGGGAGGCCTGATGTGCTGCGGTTCGTGGGGTCACAAAGAGTTGGACACGACTGAGCGACTGAACTGAACTAAAACTAAAACGTTACTACGTGGTTGGTGGCATCTATAGTGCACCAGAAACGGAGTACGGTTGGTCCTATTAGTGCTAGTCTGTGTGTCTGAGAGCCCATAATATTAATGATGATGATACAAGGAGATAACATATGTATGAATGACGAGCAGTGAAACCATCTTTGCTAATTCTCCTTTCCATTCTGTCTACCTTACAGAGAGATAGCACCAGAATTAGGGAGATACACTTTTGAGATGGACTTTGAAACTTTCTGCAGAAATCAAAGTTTGAATTACTTTTGTAAAAACTAAGCATGAATTACTATTATGAAAATGACTATTTATTTGTCTGAACTAGTCAATGCCTCAGTCAGGTAGAGACATAAGTGGGAAGGTAAAGTTTAAAAAGAAGATATTTCAGCAAGGCAAGCTATCACAGAGCATATGAATTAATGCCAGAAAATGAAAATAAAAATTTCTGGACAAAATCTGTAAGTCCTGAAATATGGTCCAAACATTGCCATCTGCTCATAAAATTACGGAGAGGCTGTTGGAACATTCCAACACTGGAATGGACTGTCTACGCATAGCTGTCAAGGCAAAAATCTGTGGCACCAGACCATCAGGAGAGTTCCCAAAGGGAGGAGGTCACTGGGATGCTTTCTTTCTCCTTGGCGTATTTCTATGCAGCAATTTCCAAACTTGAAAAAAGAAAAAAAGAGGATTCACCCTCATAAAACACCAGTCCAAACTATATTTCCTTCCAGTGAACTAGCCCTGGAGCACCCTTCTTAGGGGAAGCTCACTGATTGAAACCTCCCACTCTGGCCAAGCTCCATAGTAACCATTTGCATACGTTATTTTAGGACAGGAAGTCTTCCTAAGGAACACAGAACTAACAAGCTAGCACCAACCAGAAGAATTCGGGAAAGGTCAAAAGGAGATGCCACATGCCTTACCACCTCCCAGAATCCTTGCTGGCGTCCATCTTGGCTGAGCTATGCAAGTGCCAACAGGAAGGGCCCTGAGTCAGAATGATTGGCCAAAGATAACCCAGAAATGAATTGCATCACCATAAAATCCAAAGCTGGGAGTCATGTGGCAGAGCAGTTCTCCTGGGTTCCCTTACCCTCCTGCCCTCTGCCTGGGTGGCCCTTCCCAATAAAGTCTCTTCCTGTGTCAGCTCGTGTGTCTCCTTGGACAATTCATTTCCAAGTGTTAGACAAGAACCCCTTTTGGGCCCTGGAAGGAGTCCCCCTTCCTGCAACACCCCAACCTTAATACCATGACCCATCCAGTTCGTATTCATTCCTCAAGTCTCAGGTTCAAGAAACGGTGGGATGAGTAAGGACCTTGGATACAGACAAACCTAGGCTCCAATCTAAATTCAATTGCTCAAGAGCTGCATGAACTTGGGTAAAGGTTGAAATCTCACCATGCTGCAATTTCCTGAACAGAATGGGGAAAGTAATACATAATTTTCAAGTTGTGAGAATGAAAAATCTAGAGCAGACACTCAAATCAGTATTTACATATTCTCTCTCCTGGTTCTTGACTCCTCTTGTCCCAGTTGATCTCTCCCCTCTTGGAACTTCCTCAACACCCACAGGTGCAACTCAGTAACTTTCTGTCTTGATTGTAATCTCACTTCCTGGTGTAAGTTTTACCTCACCCAGAAGAGCTGGGCGGGAACGTTTTTTTTCCTTCTTCTGACCTTTCCCTCAAAGAACACTCACTAGAACAGGAACTTGGCTGCATATTACTAAAGTACCATGAACAGGTAAAGAAGAGAAAGACCTTCACCTTTCTCTTAAGATATCCCCACTGGCAAAGTCAGAATTCTCAACAGAAAATGTTGTTTTCGGTAAAACAAAATTGAGTGCAGTATTTTCAGCCACACAGAGGCTACACTCATTTATCTGTATGCTTTTAAAGAGGGCATCACCAGGTGGAAGCAGATCCTTTGTTTTTCGTCCACAAACACAGCGATGACTCAACTGCTCCTTATTTTGTTGTCACAAGTGGAGCTGGACATTTTATTTTTCCTATGATAAATCTAAAGTAGATAATCACTCTTTTCTCCAGATAACCTGGCAATACCGACAGTCAAAAAGGATTCTTTTTTTTAGTTCATTTAAACTCATAGTTTCATATAGGCCCGGAATGATATACCAAACCAAAGAAATAGTTCAATTTCATCCTACTGCTCCCAGTCAGAAAAAAGATAAGGCTTCCCTGGTGGTCTAGAGGTTAAGAATCCACCTGACAATTCAGGGGACATGGGTTTGATCCCTGGTCCATGAAGATCCCACATGCCCTGGAGCAACTAAGCTGGCACTCTAGAGCCTGTGAGCCACAACCAGAGAGAGCCCATGAGCAGCAACAAAGACCAAGTGCAGTCAAAAAAAAAAGAATAAATAATTAGATTAAAAAAATTTTTTTAATATTGCACTTTTTTTAAAAAAGAAAAAAACATATTTTAGCTGGTAAGGGATGGGATTGAAAGCTGAAATTCATCTCAAATCCTTAAGCCAAATGGATGATTTCATGGCTATATAACTATATATAACCAGCCCGTTTCTCCAAGATTCACAGGAAAAAGGGGTGCTTCCTATGTTGGGGGGTGCAGGGAGCCAAGCGCCCTGCATGGTGGGAGTGCCCTTCTGGTTTCCATGCTGTGGTTGTCCCCAGGAAGCCAGGGTGACTGTCCCCAACTCCAGCGTGACTGCCAAGGCACATGGGCCAAAGGACTCCACCCCCTTTAATGAAATACAAATTTCTATGAAGGGCTTCTAGCCTTCAAAGGTACTTAAAGTAATTATGCCCTGGCTTTAATACAGAGGCCATTTGTTTCATACATATAAATCAATCCAGTTCCATTTCGATGTACTCAGTTCATATAACAGCCTTGTTGAGGTTTACTTTGCACACCCGTAAAACTGAAGTACAAAGAAGTGAAGCAACTTGCCTAAGATCTGAGAGCTGGCAAGAGGGTAAGTCAGGATGTGAAACCCAGCAGCCTACATCCCATCCTCATAACAACTAAATGGAAGTACCTGAGGCTCAGGGAGCTATGGAACTTGCCCAACACAGCTACTCAGTCACAGGGACTAAATTGAAACATGAGTTGTCCATTACCAAATCTTCACTTTTTTACTAATTAGATGCTCTCACTCCAAATTGTGGGAAGCTTTGAATACAAGAGCTTCCCAACTACTTTAAAAACATTTCTTTCATGCCCATCATTCACTCAACAGTCACGGAATAAGTACACTGAAGTGAGCCACAGAGAACAAAGGCATGGTTTTATGCCGGGGGAATCACAATCTTGTGCGGAAACAGACACAAAAGCAAGGAATTCTGATGGTAGGAACCTGAAAAAGCATTTTGTTTGGAGAACAGGAAGGACTAGATTCTACTCAAGGAAGCAGAGACTTGAAGAAGCAGCCCAGGAGACATGCCGATGGGAAAAGACTCTTAACTCTTTTCTGGGTGCGCTGTGCGGCATGTGAGATCTTCCATCCCTGACCAGGAATGGAACCCGTGCCCCCTGAAGCAGAAGCTTGGAGTCCTAACCACTGGACCACCAGAGAAGTGCTGAAGACTCTTAATTTTTCGTAATAGGGTGCAGATGAGAGGAGAATCAGAGCAGTATTTTGAGACAAGTTGATGGAGGATAGAAATTGATGGACAGGAGACAAATTGTTAGGTTGATCAGGAATAAGATGGAGATACTAGAATCCTAAATTAGCACCCTGAGCACAGAGAAGGGAAGATGGGGGGAGATAGTGGAGACTCTGTGCACAGCGAACACAGTTAGTTATGAAGTCCATCTGTGTGCTCAGCACTGGGCAGAAAGACACACAGAGGGAAAGGACCTGAGGATGCAAGGTGAATTCTCTGATTACTCCTTAATCTATTGGGGAATTTTGTTGACCCAGTGAAAAGGAAGAGAATCCTAAAGTTCTTGGGCATAAAACCTCCCTCCCTTTTCTCACACATGCAGTTCCTTCCTTTGGAGGTCTTTTGGGGTTTGAAAGCTATCCTTTGGCAATGCTAATGATTTTGGGAGAAAGCCTGACATCTGGGAGGAAGTGGATGAGGGGTTAAGACACATTTTCCTCCATTTTTAATTTTACTAAAGACTCTGCTGACAGTTCGTGAGTGAAAATTCGAATTTTGAGTAGCACTTATTACTACAAGGGTACCATCTTCATTTCCTTATTTGCACTAAGTTATCAAGACCCCATTCTTCTATTTGCCATTTTTTCCACTTCCCTTGTAACCACAGACATGAGGGCTGAGCTCTGCAGTTTCCGAGGGTACAGAGTCTACTTTGAACATGGGAGGCTCTACACCAGGACCTACTGGAAGGGTCTCCAGTTTCATAATGCAAGCTGCAAGCTGGCATTCCTTTCCAAGAAGAATCCTTGGCAGCTAAACTGAACTGCTCTCCCCAGAAGAAGGCATAAAAAGGACAAGCCTGAATTTAAAAAAAAAAAAAGGAGAACTTACAGTGCAAATTTCAGAGGCTATCATGGATGTAGCTGTTGCTAATATAAAGGCTAAGAGCAATTAGGGCTTCCCTGGTAGCCTACAATTCAGGAATTTGCCTACAATGCAGGAGACCCCAGTTGGATTCCTGGGTCAGGATGGTCCCCTGGAGAAGGGATAGACTACCCACTCCAGTGTTCTTGGGCTTCCTTGGTGGCTCAGACAGGAAAGAATCTGCCTGCGATGCAGGAGACCTGTGTTTGATCCCTGGGTTGGGAAGATTCCTTGGAGGAGGTCATAGCAACCCACTCCAATATTCTTGCCTGAAGAATCCCCAAGGACAGAGGAGCCTGGTGGGCTACAGTCCATGGGGTCAAAAGGATTCAGACATGACTGAGTGACTAAGCACAGTACAAGAGCAATCAGAAAGGCTCAACTATAACAACAAGGCTACCAAGGAAGAAAAGAGGGCTAAGAAAGCATCTAAAAATATAGCAGTGACTTCTGCTAAGCCTCCCTCAAAGGCAGCATCTAAATAAAATGTGAAGCCCATGAAGGTTGCTGCTCCCTGAGCTGATAGGAAATATCAAATTGTCAGATCAGATTATAAAATTAATTTTAATTATTTTTAGATTGATTCTAAAATAAACATCTGACTCTAAAAAAAGGGATTCTGTGCTTAAAATAAGTTATACATATTCACATCTTTCCCTTTCTTCTACAAATTTGGTCAGCCTTTCGGGAGTTAGCCATCAGCTGAATCTTCGCTGCTCCCAAATATTCAGACATGATTGCCTTGAAACTCACTCCACGCCCTGTGGGAATTCAAAGTCCACCCTGAGATGACTATTCTCAGGAGGCTTCCTGTGTATTCTGATCTGAACTGTTTTTCCTGAGTTCTCAGGTTGATGACTCACCTGGGAAAATTCTAGGTGCTGCCCCTTCTTCCTTGTTGAAACTTTCACTCCAAGCACGTGATATGGGACTCCCTGAAGACTTAAGGGTACTTAGGGAGGGTTTACAACGCCGAAAGGCAGGATCTTCAAATCTCCAGTCATCCAGCCTTATCACTAACTGCGATTTTCCTCAGTCCCTGCACAGATGCCCAGTCACACCACCTTCCTCCTTTCTTCCCCACATCTCTTGAAATTCTTTCTGTGAAGGTATGCAGGTCCCAGGTTCCAGGCTTACTGGGTATTTGAGAGCTCAGTGGCACAGTAGAGGGTCTCTGCAGAATCCAGCCTTGGTAAACGGAAATTTGTGGTTATAAATAGCAGATCTCTCCCTCCCTTCACCCCCATTACTCTCTGCCTCTATTGTTGCATGATACCTTCCCTTAGGAAACTTCAGTCTCTGGGGAATAACACCTAATAAAGATATATGCTAAGTGCTAAAAGGACGACAGGAAAGGAAAGATTTGCAAAGAGATTTGTAGGGATGAAAGCAAAGCCTTATGAGTAGTCCATCCATCGACTCACCCACACATCCATCCATCTATCCATCCATCCTCCCATCTGTCCATCAACTTATCCATCTAACATTGACTAAATGCCAGCTAAGTGCCAGACACTGTTCTAGCCATTGGCTATATAGTCATGGACAAGATAGTAAGGGCTGTGCCCTATCAGAGTTTACATTGTAGTGGGGGCATGTATTCATTTTGATTCATGTTTTGCAGCAAGAATAGGTGTTCACTGCATAGGTAAGGGAGTCAAGACCTTTCCAGCAGAGAAGACAGGATGCACAAAGGCAAGAAATAAAATGAAATTAAATCACTAGGAAACAATATGACTGGCTCAGATTGCAGTGGGAAGACAAAGATGGAAGCAGGGCCAGGAAGGCACATAGTTGGGAGTTTGGATGTTATTCTGTGGCAAAGGGAAGGTCTAATCAATCTTATAATGTCTCGGCCTTTCTTTCTCCTGCTGCTGTGCTTTCTCCTCATCTCTATTCCAGTCAGCATGTGTTCTTGTCATTCCCAACCAAATGAGTCCATAGTGATGGGAGCATTAATTTATTTGAGCAGACATGTGTCAACATCATTTGGAGAAAAGGCACCAGACCCATTACATACACTCAAATAATGTAATTAGGACTAGTTTGAAAGCAGCAAACCTCGAGCTTTCCTAATTCAGTCCTGACTGCTTCAGCCCACTCTGTCTCTCACCCTGTCTTTCGAGCTAATTTCTACTTCTCCATCTCTCCACTCCTAAGCCCTTCCCGCCGCCTCCCCCACCACACAACTTATCTCAGGCTCTCTCCTGTTGTCTTGCCATAACAAACCGTAATATTTACTGGATTTCCATGGTAAAGTATTAGTCGCTCAGTTGTGTCCGACTCTTTGAACCCCATGGTCTGTAGCCTGCCAGGCTCCTCTGTCCATGGAATTCTCCGGGCAAGAATACTAGAGTGGGTTGCCACTCCCTTCTCCAGGGCGTCTTTCTGACCCAGGGATAGAACCTGGGTCTCCCACATTGCAGGCAGATTTTTTACCATCTGAGCCAACAGAGAAGTCCACGGTGAAGAAGAGAGAAATTTTTAGACGTTAGCTCCCTTAGTGTGTGGGAGAAGGCATTATAATAAAAACATGGCCACCTGATGAGAAGAACCAACTCATTGGAAAAGACCCTGATGCTGGGAAAGACTGAAGGCAAAAGGAGAACAGGGTGGCAGAGGATGAGATGATTAGATAGTATCATGTCTGACTCAATGGACATGAATCTGAGCAAACTCCGGGAGACAATGAAGGAGAGGGGAGCCTGGCCTGCTGTAGTCCATGGGGTCTCAAAGAGTCACACATGACTTAGCAACTGAACAACAACAAACCTTAATCTCTTCTCATCCTAATTGGAGTCATAAAATTTTAAAGGCAGTATTCGGACGGGACCTTGAGACTGTCTAGTGAAATCCTCCTCTTTCATTTTGGAAAAAAACAGGCTCAAGGAAACATCTCAAGTTAACCAGGCTCTGGAGATGAAACCAACAGAGGCTTATTCTGATATCTCCCATCGATGGGGGATATTCATGAGAGAGAGAGAGAGTGTGTGTGTGTGTGTGTGTGGTCGAGAGGAGTGTGTGGGTGTGTGGTAGGGCTGGTCCACCTAGTCCAAGCGGAAAAGGTAAGATGCAATCCCATCAGTCATACAGCCATGCTTTATGGATGCTAGAACACTCTTTGGGTTCACAGGGGTTAATACAGCACAGAACTCAGGCATCCAGCCACACCCCCAGCATTAAGGAATTCTTAGTCCTTCCCAAGAGTTATGCCGGTGACAGTCTCACTCCTCTTATTTATGCCTCTGCTATTCCTGCTACTTCTCCTGCTTTAGGTTAATAACTTGGGGGAAAAACCAAAAAAAACTCATCGGTCTTTTTGTAGCTCATGCTGACTCTTGGCTTCTCCTGATTGTAGTTTTTGCTTGCTTGGTTTCTGCGGATCATCAGCTTCTTCAGTTCAGTTCAGTCGCTCAGTCGTGTGCGACTCTTTGCCACCCCATGAACTGCAGCACGCCAGGCCTCCCTGTCCATCACCATCTCCCGGGGTTCACTCAGACTCACGTCCATCGAGTACGTGAGGCCATCCAGCCATCTCATCCTCCGTCGTCCCCTTCTCCTCCTGTTCCCAATCCCTCCCAGCATCAGAGTCTTTTCCAATGAGTCAACTCCTCGCATGAGGTGGCCAAAGGACTGGAGTCTCAGCTTTAGCATCATTCCTTCCAAAGAAATCCCAGGGTTGATCTCCTTCAGAATGGACAGGTTGGATCTCCTTGCAGTCCAAGGGACTCTCAAGAGTCTTCTCCAACACCACAGTTCAAAAGCATCAATTCTTCAGCACTCAGCCTTCTTCACAGTCCAACTCTCATATCCATACATGACCACAGGAAAAACCACAGCCTTGACTAGACGGACCTTAGTCGGCAAAGTAATGTCTCTGCTTTTCAGTGTGCTATCTAGGTTGGTCATAACTTTTCTTCCAAGGAGTAAGCGTCTTTTAATTTCATGGCTGCAGTCACCATCTGCAGTGATTTTGGAGCCCCCCAAAATAAAGTCTGACACTGTTTCTACTATTTCCCCATCTATTTCCCATGAAGTGACGGGACCAGACGCCATGATCTTCGTTTTCTGAATGTTGAGCTTTAAGCCAACTTTTTCACTCTCCTCTTTCACTTTCATCAAGAGGCTTTTTAGCTCCGATTCAGTTTCTGCCATAAGGGTGGTGTCATCTGCATATCTGAGGTTATTGATATTTCTCCCAGCAATCTTGATTCCAGCTTGTGTTTCTTCCAGTCCAGCGTTTCTCATGATGTACTCTGCAGATAAGTTAAATAAGGAGGGTGACAATATACAGCCTTGACGTACTCCTTTTCCTATTTGGAACCAGTCTGTTGTTCCATGTCCAGTTCTAACTGTTGCTTCCTGACCTGCATACAGATTTCTCAAGAGGCAGGTCAGGTGGTCTGGTATTCCCATCTCTTTCAGAATTTTCCACAGTTTGTTGTGATCCACACAGTCAAAGGCTTTGGCATAGTCAAGAAAGCAGAAATAGATGTTTTTCTGGAACTCTCTTGCTTTTTCCATGATCCAGCGGATGTTGGCCATTTGATCTCTGGTTCCTCTGCCTTTTCTAAAACCAGCTTGAACATCAGGAAGTTCACCGTTCACGTATTGCTGAAGCCTGGCTTGGAGAATTTTGAGCATTACTTTACTAGCATGTGATATGACTGCAATTGTGCGGTAGTTTGAGCATTCTTTGGCATTGCCTTTCTTTGGAATTGGAATGAAAACTGACCTTTTCCAGTCCTGTGGCCACTGCTGAGTTTTCCAAATATGTTGGCATATTGAGTGCAGCACTTTCACAGCATCATCTTTCAGGATTTCAAACAGCTCAACTGGAATTCCATCACCTCCACTAGCTTTGTTCGTAGTGATGCTTTCTAAGGCCCACTTGACTTCACTTTCCAAGATGTCTGGCTCTAGATTAGTGATCACATCATCATGATTATCTGGGTCGTGAAGATCTTTTTTGTACACTTCTTCTGTGTATTCTTGCCACCTCTTCTTAATATCTTCTGCTTCTGTTAGGTCCAGACCATTTCTGTCCTTTATCGAGCCCATCTTTGCATGAAATATTCCCTTGGTATCTCTAATTTTCTTGAAGAGATCTCTAGTCTTTCCCATTCTGTTTTTTTCCTCTATTTCTTTGCATTGATTGCTGAAGAAGGCTTTTTTATTTCTTCTTGCTATTCTTTGGAACTCTGCATTCAGATACTTATATCTTTCCTTTTCTCCTTTGCTTTTCACCTCTCTTCTTTTCACAGCTATTTGTAAGGCCTCCCCAGACAGCCATTTTGCTTTTTTGCATTTCTTTTCCACGAGGATGGTCTTGATCCCTGTCTCCTGTACAATGTCACGAACCTCATTCCATAGTTCATCAGGCACTCTATCAGATCTAGGCCCTTAAATCTATTTCTCACTTCCACTGTATAATCATAAGGGATTTGATTTAGGTCGTACCTGAATGGTCTAGTGGTTTTCCCTACTTTCTTCAATTTAAGTCTGAATTTGGCAATAAGGAGTTCATGATCTGAGCCACAGTCAGCTTGTACCCATTGCTAAGTCCCTCTCTCAGTCCAGCCTTTAAAATGGAGAGGGAGTATAACTGAGGAGGAACCCCCCAGGGCCTTCGCAGGGCAGGCTTTCCCCACATCCTCTGCTTGAGCTCCTCTCTGAAGTACCTGATGCAAATCTCCTGAGTTGTTTTGCAGATGTGATCCCCTAACCCCCCTAAATGGAAGATGTTAACTGCTTGAGGGCCATGAGCACATGGCCCCAGGCCTTCTGGAGCCAAAAGACTGATAAGTTAACTCCTGTGACATCACCCTACCCACTGTCAGCCAATCAGAGAACTGTGCACGAGCTGATCACAGACCCTGTGACAACCCCCACCTGGCTTTTACAAGTGTTTTCCGGTAAGCCTTGGGGAACTCAGTGCGTTTTAGGGCTTGAGCCACCCGTCTCCATTCAGGGCCCTGCAATAAACCTTTCTCTGCTCCAGACTCCGACACTTCCGTTTGTTTTGCCTCACTGTGTGTCGGACACGGATCTTGCCTTAACAGGAGTTCCCTGGTGGCCTAGTGGTTGAGATTCCCGGCTTTCACTGAGATCTTGTAAGTCATATGGTAAGGTCAAAAAAAAAGCTTCCAAGACTTTCGGTTCTGGAACTGATCGTCTCCTTGTTTCATAGTTATTCTTCATGGACCGTATTCTTGTGCCAGACCTTCTCAAAGATAGCCGCCTGACCTAGGGATCAGCTGTCCTGGGATCCAGCACCTGTGCCCAGGGTGGCAGTAATTTGCTTCCATTAGACAGCACTTTTGGTGGCAGTACAGAACTTCCTCTCCATGCACCCTCTCCGGTTAACTATTAGTGCCCCAGGTAGGGCTTAAATCCATGTGTATAGACCTTTAACTCCATGCCCTCCTCTTCATGTCAGACTCCTCTGGGTTCTCACTGGTCCTATGTGTTTCTTCGTCACCAGCCACGTTAGCATCTCCTGCCCCAAGGGGCATTCACTCTCCCATAGAGCAGGGCCTTGGTTCAGATCCTGGAATTATTGAAAAGGACTCGATAAACTAATTATAATTGAGAATAGCTTAGTCTATATCCTGGGTATTTATATTTTAACGATGTTTTAAGCCGAACAAATTACTCTCTAATGTGGCATTTCAGACTGAAGGAAAGATTTGAAAGGGGGCAAATTTCCCAGGGCTACTCCAATTACCATATACACAGTAATTTACTCTTCATGCCAATAAATATAGCTTCCAGTCTCTTCTACATATATTATCTCCCTGGTCACCACCTTAATTTCACTGATGAAGATTCAGAAGTTAATAAATTTTCTGGACACGGCCCAGATTAAGGATGTCAAGATAGGCAAAAATCAGTACATTTTATGCTATAAAAGCATGCTTTTTTTTTTTTTTAATATTCTATAAGAGGCTTAGAAGATACAAGGTGAAGGATAGGAAAGTCCCTATATAAGAGAAAGTTTTCTAATTTAAAAAATCTCTAACTTTCTGTTACTCATTGTACTATCCTGCAAGGTAGAGGTAAGTTGTCATTTATGGACCTGAAGTTAATTTTCATGTACTCCTGGAGAGTTATTGAAACCAAGAGCAGGAACCTGTGGGGCTCCCAGGTACAAATTCTTTCCGTGTCTCCTGTTTCTTGTTTGTAGGAAATAGACTTCATTCAGCCTCCTGACCTTGCCTGAGTTCCAAACGATAGATTCAAACAGATGCTGATCAGGGAAGAGAAGGGATGCAGAAACAAGGGAGGAACGGTCAAGAATGAATAGTGCAGCCTTGGGGCAGGGTCCTGCTTCTGGCTCAAGAAATATACGAAATAATATTTTTGTGTTTCTCTGCAGAACCAACCCCCAACCCCCAGCCCCCCACCCCAGGTGGAGGATGGGATGGCAAATTCAGGCTTGAGTAGATTCCTGGAGCACCACCTTGTTACCTCACCAACAACCAATCAGAAGAAAGTCACACACCCTGCAGCCTCACCCCAAATATTGCTTCTTAAAAACTTCCCCCGAACCATTGGGAAGTCTTGGGTTTTTGAGCATGAGCCACTCCGTCTCCTTGCTTCGCTCTGCACTCAACCTTTCTCTGCTCCAAACTCTTGACTTTTTGCTTTATTTGGCTTCTCTGCATGTCAGGCACATGAACTTTGTTCAGTAACATTTTTTTTTTTAACCAACAAATATTATTAGAGTGCCTATTAGGGACTGGGTGATATTTTCAAAAATATTTACTTTTGTAAATATTTTAATTTTTACATTCATTTTACACTTACTGTTCTTGAACCCAAGTCCATGTGCCTGATGCACAGTGAGGCCAAACATGAACATCACAGTTTGGGCAGAGAAAGGTTTATTGCAGGGCCAAGCAGGAGAACAAGTGGATTGTATTCAAAAGACCTGAACTTCCCAGTGGTTTTTAGGGATGAATTTTTAAAGGCAGTATTTGGTGGGGGAGAGCTGCAGGGGGGTGACTTCCTTCTGTCTGGTGGTTGCCCAGAATCTCAATCTTCTACCTTCTGGTTCCAACTAGGGTTTTAGCAGGTAGTTACCTTCCCCCATCTGGGTGGGGGTTTTAGTTCCTGCAAAACAACTCAAAGATTCCTATCAGATTGTTAGGGATTTCCCTTGAGGAGGAGGGAGGACTCCCTTTTATTGCTACACTATTGTTTCTTAACTGCTTTTCCTTTGTTTCTGCATTCCCTCACTTCTATAGTTAGCAATTGCTTAAATCTGCTCTTTGGAACTCACGGAAGGCCTAGGAGAGTAAAGCCTTTCCCTACAAACATGTTTCAACGCTATTCTCTCAAATCATCCCACCCTTGCCTTCTCCCACAGAGTTCCAAATGTCTGTTCTTTATATCTGTGTCTCTTTTGTTGTCTTGCAATAGGGTCATCATTACCATCTTTCTAAATTCCATTTATATGTGTTAATATACCGTACTGGTGTTTTTCTTTCTGATTTACTTCACTCTGTATAATAGGCTCCAGTTTCATCCACCTCATTAGAACTGATTCAAATGCATTCTTTTTAATAGCTGAGTAATATTCCATTGTGTATATGCACCACAGCTTTCTTATCCATTTACCTCCTGAAGGACAGCTAGGGTGGGATGATTTGAGAGAACAGCACTGAAACATGTATATTACCATATGTGAAATAGATCACCAGTCCAAGTTCGATGCATGAAACAGGGCACTCAAACCCGATGCACTGGGACCACCCTCAGGGATGGGATAGGAGGGAGGTGGGAGGGGGGTTCAGGATAGGGGACACATGTACACCCGTGGCTGATTCATGTCAATGTATTGTAAAAACCACTACAATATTTTAACTAGCCTCCAATTAAAATAAATAATTAAAAAAAAGAAAGAAATGGGAGACATGGAAAGCCTTTTGTACCCCAGAGGACTCCATAGGATCCTGCTCGATTTCAATGCTTCAAATAAAAATGAGAATGTGTGTATCAATATATTGATGTATCAATATACTTTATCGATACATGTATTGATATTCTTAATATTTATATTAACTTTAATTAATTTACAGTATTTCCCTCTTGGTAGATATTTAGGCTGTTTTCAAATTTTCACTATTGCAATGATGCTATAAGGGCTTTTCTGCTAGCTCAGCGGCAAAGAATCTGCCTTCAGTGCAGGAGATGCAAGTTTGATCTTGGTTGGGAAGATCTCCTGGAGAAGAAAATGGAAACCTACTCCAATATTCTTGCCTGGAAAATCCTATGGACAGAGGAGCCTGGCAGGCTACAGTCCATGCGGTCACAAAAGAGTCAGACATGACTTAGCCACTGCTGCTGCTGCTGCTGCTAAGTCGCTTCAGTCGTGTCCAACTCTGTGCGACACCATAGACAGCAGCCCACCAGACTCCCCCATCCCTGGGATTCTCCAGGCAAGAACACTGGAGTGGGTTGCCATTTCCTTCTCCAAAATGAAAAGTGAAAGTGAAGTCGCTCAGTCGTGTCTGACTCTTAGTGACCCCATGGACTGTAGCCTACCAGGCTCCTCCATCCATGGGATTTTCCAGGCAAGAGTATTGGAGTGGGGTGCCATTGCCTTCTCCTGACTTAGCCACTAAACAACAACAAATAAGTCTCTAAATAAATCCTTATTTGCACTGATGACTCTTCCTTAAGATAGATTTCCAGACTGGGAAATAGTGAAAGAGCCTGATGATGTTCAAGGCAATAAAAAAAAAAAATTTTTCTTTGAGGTTGAGCTATAAAGAAGCTGCAGTGCCAGATTTGGGAACAAGGCCAGGACCCCCTTCCCAAGTCCAGAGAAACATATCTGAGTGAACACTCAGTTTCCTCCAGCAAGGAGATGGAGCCTGCTTTGAGGTGTGGCTTGCATTTTGTCCTCCATTTTTCTGTTGGAGAAATGCGCAACCAGAGTTGGTGTAACCCAGCAGGATGCTCAATATGGGCCTTCCTGGGACAGGCCTTCCCCACGTCCTCTGCTTTAGCTCCTCTCTGAAGTACTTAGATCATATTGATAGTACCCGATGCACATTTCCTGAGTTATCTTGCAGATGTGAACTCCCTCTCACCCCACCAAATGGCAGATGTAACTACTTGACCAGGGGCACACAGCCCCAGGCCTCTTGGAGCCTAAGGACTGATAATGTTAAGCCTTGTGACACCACCCTGCCACTTCACTGTCATCCAATCAGAGAATTGTACACGAGCTGATCACACACCCTATGATCCCCCCTCCCTCACCTGCCTTTTAAAAATGCTTGGCTGAAACCCCTTGAGGAGGTGGAGGCTTTTTAGCACGTGAGCCACTCATTCTCCTCTTGTAGCCCTGCAATAAACCTTTCTCTGCTCCAAACTCAAGTTTTTTTTGGCCTCACTTTGCGTTGGGCACGCGAACTTGCGTTAATATTTGGAGGGCAAGTCGGTCCTTTAATATCATTGACGACGTCTCACTCTCAGCTTAAACCGTCCTCTCCTTTCAATGGTCTTCACTGAGAATAACATCCAGAGGATTATCGAAGCCCACAGCATCCACACGGTGTGGCCCTGACCATCCATCGGCCGTCTTTGGCATTGTCCCCTTCCTTCAGTGCCTGGAAGGGGTTAAGTTCTTTAAAGGCTTTACTCTCTGAAATATTCTTTTTTAAGATCTTCAAAAGATCTTGCTCTTTTTCTTCCTTTGGAGTCAGGTTCTCTGAAGAATCTCTTCAGAGAGTTCTTGCCCATATCACTTAGGATGTTGTTACTTTGTAGAACTTACCAAAACTTTCAATTATTTTACTTTTTTCTCTGTTGTTTTTTCCCATTTATGATGGGAGAGTCAGTTCTCTGGAATACCCAGAGCCTCACACAGTGGCTGGCATATAACAGACACTGGATAACTATTTACTGTTGAATTTCTGTAGAGTTTGGCCAGTTATGACAAGAGGACAGAGTGTAAGAGGAGATGTGGGATCCAAAGCCAGATTTGCACAGCAGAGACCAGGGTGCCAGGTCCAAGGTTGAGTTCATCTGCATTACCTGCTGAGTTAGCTGAATAATTAATAAAAGATGGCCACATCCTCAACCCTGGAACCCTTGACCATCTCAGAGTGAAATCCTGAGGCTTGCTTGAGCAAGCAGCTAGCCAAGCCACCACCCCTCAGGTTGGGATAGCTGTGATCTGGTTTCAGAGGCTAGAACACCATTTATGAAACGCCCAGCTCTGCAGAAATCTCAGCCACTGTAGTCATAGCACCCACTGAGGCCCCAGTTAAGCCAAAACCAGATACTGAAGCCAAAGCTGGATGTAAACCCCAAAGGACCTCAAGACATGCTTTGTCTGTGGGAGTTGAGTATTCGAAAACGGCCTTGGGAATTTCCTGGTGGTCCAGGGGTTAAGAATCGCCTGCCAATGCAGGGGACCTGGGTTGGATCCCTGGCCTGGGAACTAAGATCCCACATGCCTCGGGGCAACTAAGCCTGTGTGCCGCAACTACTGAACCTGTGCTCTGCAACAAGAGAAGCCACCACAATGAAAAGGCCTAGCATTGCAACTGGAGAGGGGCTCTTGCTTGCCGCCTCTAGAGAAAGCCCACAGGCAACAAGGGAGATACGATGCAGTAAAAAAAATAAATAAATAAAGAGTGGCCTAGTGTCACTGAAACAGTGTGGACTGTGATATGAACTTTATTTAAATCTGGACTTGGCCACTTCCTAACTAGTTAGGGAAGCCTGAACAGTCCTTTAACCTAGCTAAGATTTTATTTTGTTGTCTATGTCAGTCATAACAGACCATGCAGGATAGTTGCGAAGCTGAGAAATTCCATTTATAGCATGCCCAGGACACAGTAGTTTGAAAATGGTGATTATTATTACTGGAGTGTCTTCCAGGGACCCACAGCCAGAGTCATGGGTCAGGGACTAAGACTCTATCTTAGCTTGGTTCTCATGGATGGGATGTCTGTTCCCCTGCCAAATATCCCTCAAAGGGGAGCAGATCTAAGAAAGGGATATACTAAGGGATCAGATCCATTTCCCCACCAGCTCCCCTACTTCCAATCTCAAACCCTGTTTAGCACCATTTGGCAAAACCATGAAATGAGAAAAAAGTGCATCTCTACTGGGTAGAAAGCCTATGAAACTTCTGTGCAAAAAGTTAATTTTTAATCCTATGTTCTTCATCTCTCAAATAAGGGTAATAATAGTATCTTCCATGGAGAGTTATTATAGATAGGAAATTAAATAATACATATAAAACACTTATCAAGGCACCTGGTAGATGACGAGAGCTCAGTCAATACTGTTGCTGAGGTCCTGTCAGCAGTGATGGTGATCCTGAGGGTGCTTAGGGTGAGGATGGTGAGGACCATGATGATGATGACAATGATGCCATGAATGTGGCTTCCTGATTAAATTCAGGGGACACCCTGGGAGCTGACAGTCCTTGCAGTCTTTTCTTTGGAGGGAAAAGGAGGTTTAAAGAAATGTGAATTTATTCCCATCATTGTGCAATCAGAACTTTGAAATCAGTCTCACTGAGCTAAAGTCAAGCTGTCAGCAGGGTTGGTTCCTCCTGGAGGCTCTAGGGAAGAATCCATTTCCCTGTGTCTTTCAGCATCTAGAAGTCACCTCCCATTGTGGCTCAGCTGGTAAAGAATCTGCCTGCAACGTGTGAGACCTGCGTTCGATCCCTGGGTTGGGAAGATCCCCTGGAGAAGGGAAAGGTTACCCACTCCAGTATTTTGGCCTGGAGAATTCCAAAGACTGTATAGTCCAGGGGGGTCACAAAAAGTCGGACATGACTGAGTGACTTTCACTTTAGAAGTCACCTACTCCCCTGAGTGCACAGCTTTCATCCATCTTCAAAGTATATCACTCTTACCTTTGCTTCTGTCATCACAACTCCTCAATCCTTTGACCTTCTTACCTCCCTCTTATAAACAGCCTTGTGATCACATTTATGACCCAACAGACAACCCCAAGTAATCTCCCCATCTCAAGATCTTTAACTTCATCACATCTGCAGAGCCTCTTTTGCCTTATGAGGTAAGCTTCCCAGGTTCTGGGAATTAGGATGTGGATATCTGGGGAGGAATTCCTATCACAGCCACGGGTGACAATCTGTCCCCTCGTTCCCACTTTATGAGCATACATTTCGGGACCCATCTCTGAGGCCCTCCTTATAGGTAACCTCCATACCCTCCCCTCTCCCTTCCACTGTAAGCTTCAACTTAAATACCCAACAGTTGTAAGTTTCAATTTGAATACTCAACCCTCCACCAGCTATATGTCTGCATCCAAACAGCTTGATCAGTCTGGAGAAAAGCATCACTGTGACACTGGGTCCCACTTTCCATTTTTAGTCCCAGATCTGAGACAGGTCCTAAGTATTTCAGCAGAGATTCTGACACAGGCCAGGCCGTAGGCAGGCAGGGGAGAGGCAGAATGGCTCATTTTGAGATAGCTGTCCAAGAAAAAAGATAGCGAAGGTTAAATGGGGATAAGACAATCTCCTTTGGATTAAAAAATGAGTTGTGAGGAACATTTACTCTGACTGGGAAGAGTTTTCATGCGAAGCCCTCTGGGTGGGTGATGGAATTCTTAGGCAGAGGGAAAAGGTCAATACAGAAAAGGGGACTCATTCCAAGTCTGCTAAGAGGCTAGAGGAAAATGCTGTGTAAGCCCAGGGCTTAATTCTTATGAGGGAGACAGAGTATGATAAGGTAAACACATGAAGATAAAATAAATGCCAGGTAGAGAAAAATGCTGATCAAAATAAAACAGAGAAGATTACAGAAAATAACATGGATTGCTATTTTAGAAAGAAGAGTTGGAGTAATGACCTATATGGGGAAAGAAGCTAAAAAAAGAAAAGGAGAAAAAGACTGTTTATATGTATGAAAGAAAGTGAAAGTGAAGTCGCTCAGTCGTGTCCAACTCTTTGGGACCCCATGGACTGTAGCCTACAACACTCCTCCGTCCATGAGATTTTTCCAGGCAAGAGTACTGGAGTGGGTTGCTATTTCCTTCTCCAGAGGATCTTCCCAACCCAGGGATTGAACCTGGGTCTCTCGCATTGTAGGCAGACACTTTACCATCTGAGCCACCAGGGAAGTCCGGATATGTGTATAAGTATAACTAAATCACCTTACTGTGATTAACATTGTGAAGTTAACATTGTGAATCAACCATATTCAGAAAAAAGTTATTAAAAAAAGAAAGAAGTTGGAGAGAACATCTCTGAGGAGGTGGCAAGTGAGCAGTGAGGAAGGGGGGAAGAGACAGATAGGGGAGAAATGAAGGAAGCGCAAAAGCCCTGGGGCAGGATTTGCAAGGCGAGTTTGAGAACCAGCAGGGAAGTGGGTGTGGCTGGAGAGGAGTAAGCTTGGACGGGACTGGTAGGTGAAGGTGGCTGGGTCTCCAGGGGCCACAGAGTGGAGAGCCTTGGAGGACCCTCATGCCTTTGCTCGCCTGCTCCACTGGTGGAATGTCTGTCTCTTGTCTCAAAGGTAGAGCCATGAGGCCCTTCAGGAAAGCCCTCCTATGTGTCATCTTTACTGAGAAGCCCGCCTGTATCCCCTGAAGGTGTAACTGATCGCGACCTCTTACACTCTTCCAAGGCCCTGAGAGTCTTCACTTTGGGCAAGTCTTCACTTCTCAAGATCCCAGCCTCTGTGTGGGACCAGCTCAGCCTTCCTGTGAGACAAAGGGACCCATCCTTTCCAAAGCCCTGATATCTGAGTCATCACCCTATAACAGGTTCTTTCAGAGGATTTGCTTCTCCCTCTTATGTTTGGAAAGAAATTTGGCTTTCTTCTCCTGGGAAAAATGAAAACACTAATTCAAAAAACATATCTGTACCCCCATATTCATTGCAGCACTATTTACAATAGCAAAGGCATGGAAACAATCTAAGTGTTCATCAATGGAAGGGTGGGTGAAGAAACTGTAGTATGTGTGTAAAAAAAAAGGAAAACTCGTCATTTACAGCACAGGGATGGAACTCGAGGGCACTATGCTAAGTGAAAAAAGTCAGACAGAAAAAGACAAATATCGTACGACTCTCTTATATGTGAAAGTGTTACTCGGTCAGTCATGTCTGACTCTTTATCACCCCATGGACTGTAGAGCATCAGGTTCCTCTGTCCATGGAATTCTCCAGGCAAGAATACTAGAGTGGGTAGCCATTCCCTTCTCCAGGGGATCTTCCTGACCCAGGGATCAAACCCAGGTCTCCTGCATGGCAGGCAGAATCTAAGCAACCAAGGAGCCCCCCAGACAAAACAAAACAAAACAAAACAAAATTCCCAAAGGGCAAGCTAATAGATACAGAGAACAGATTGGTGGTGGCCAGAGGTGGAGGGTGGGGATGGAAGAAATGGGTGAAGAGGATCAAAAGGTTAAAAAAAATTTTTTTTTTTAACTTTCAATTGTTTGGCTACCTAATGGCTGGGCGCAGTGTACACAGTGAATTGAGAGAGCTGTCTTCAGCGAGGGTTGAAGTTAAGAGGAGGATGTATCTCAGGTTCTTTAACTGAATAAAGCTGCATTTTTCAAACTAGATCTGAGTTTCTGACGCCAACAGGTGTCATTGCTAAGCAACTGGGTAGGATTCTAGCTTAATCACTTGGCCATATGAGCTTGGACCAGTCACTTGCCTCTTGGAAAATCTGTCTCTTCATCTGCAATATATGATTAAGGATTCTTGCCTCATAGGATTATTATAGTATGATTTTGTAAAAATGTCTGGCATAGAGTAATCATGCAAAGTAAAAGTTTGCATGACCTGAAATTTCAAGTTGTACCTTTTTCTGAGTTCGATAGAAATAACACTCCACCTTCCATCCCTGGCTTTCCCATCTCTAAATTCTCTGCTCTGTCTACCTTGCAAATTCCTCTGTGTTCAGTGCATCTGACAGGAGAATTTCAAAAAACAGTAATAAGGAATTCCCATGCAGTCCAGTGGTTAGGACTCTGTGCTGCTTTCATTGCCAGGGACTTGGGTTCAGTCCTTGGTTGGGGAACTAAGATCCCACAAGCCATGCTGCATGGCCAAAGGAAAAAAAAAAGAAGGTGACAGAAATTAAGGTGAAGTTATTAAAAAAAATTTTTTTTAATTGCTTGTAAACAGATATACTTATTAGGAAAACAAGAATTTAATGCCTTAAAATGAAACTCAGTTTTACAATTACTTCTAAGAGAAAAATTGCATAAATTACCAGTGAAGTAATTTACAATCCTTACTGTTAAAAGTAGTGACTGTTTCTATATTAAAGACAGAGTCTAACTGATTTGGGAATAGACATGAAAGAAGGATAGGTTTTCAAAACAACCCTGTTCATAAGTCAATTCTAGAACAGACTACAATAAGATGCAATTATCCATTGTATTCACCATTATGACTTTTTAAAATTTAATATTAGTTTCAGTGCTGTGAAGAGAGATGGCTGAAAATCTCACAAAGTGACAACCACTTTGTTGATTACTCTTAAAGCTTTTGAATATTTAAGATATTTCCATAAAACGATTATTTTCCAAGCAAAATTAATGCTGCTTTAAAACTGACTTCAGATACAAGCAAGTTAGTCCAACTGAGCCTAAGACATGGTATGTGCAGAATGTCCCTCAAATGTTAAAAGTGGTTTTAAGCCTTTCATTATTTCAACAATGTATATGTTATAAACAACAAAAAAATCATTTGAAAGTGTTAATAGTTCAAGTTTTTTACCTTTATGTATCTTGGTGAATTTTGAATGACTAATGTTTTAATTTTTGTTTGTTTGTCAAATATGTGTTAACTTCGATGAGAGGGACAAAAATTAAAATTAAATGTGAATTCTTCAAAACATTAAAAAATGTGGCAACTGTATGAAAAAGTTAAAAAAATGAAGCTTTCAAATAGTTTTTAAAGTTTGTAACATGTATACTTCTGAAAGTATTAACGTTTAAAATTCCAAGAAGAACTTTAGGACATACTCTGTCAAATACTACATATAGTAAGTGCTGTAAAGAATAAAATTGAAAAAAGATCAAATCAGAAGGGAAAATTTCCTCTCAAGGGAAAAAAAAAATCCTTTTTTCCTCAGATCAACTGATGCAGGTAGGGCACCAAAGACGAATCATGCAAAAAACCCCTATGGGCTCTTGAAGGGGTGGGGCAGGGTGTGTAGGGATGGTGAATGGGGTGGTACCCTGGTTATATTGACTAAACTTCCATCAGCTAAACGACTCTGGGTCCAATGCTTCTCTGTCCATTTTTCAGATGCTTCTTTTTTTTCAAGGTCTCATTTTTTATATTTTTAAAAATGTTTTTGTTTTATTGTGGTAAAAGTCATATAATACAAAGTATACTATTTTAACCACATTTAACCATAGAGTTCAGTGACACCAAGTACGTTCACCTTATTGTGCAACACTTACCATCATCCTTTTCCCGAATTTTTTACGTTCCTAAACTGAAACTCTGTCCCCATTAAACATTAACCCCTTCCCATCCTCTCCCCACCGCCTCCCCCTCCAACCCCTGGCATCTACCAATCTACTTTCTGACTCTGTGAACTTGACTATTCTAGGTACCTTGTATAAGATGGCCAGCGTCAGTCAGTCAGTTCAGTCGCTCAGTCGTATCTAACTCTTTGCGACCCCATGAATCGCAGCACGCCAGGCCTCCCTGTCCATCACCAACTCCCAGAGTTCACTCAAACTCACGTCCATTGAGTCAGTGATGCCATCCAGCCATCTCATCCTCCGTCGTCCCCTTCTCCTCCTGCCCCCAACCCCTCCCAGCATCAGGGTCTTTTCCAATGAGTCAACTCTTCGCATCAGGTGGCCAAAGTATTGGAGTTTCAGTCTCAGCATCAGTCCTTCCAATGAACACCCCAGGACCGATCTCCTTTAGGATGGACTGGTTGGATCTCCTTGCAGTCTAAGGGAGTCTCAAGAGTCTTCTCCAACATCACAGTTCAAAAGCATCAATTCTTTGGTGCTCAGCTTTCTTCACAGTCCAGCTCACACATCCATACATGACCACTGGAAAAACCATAGCCTTGACTAGACGGACCTTTGTTGACAAAGTAATGTCTCTGCTTTTGAATATGCTGTCTAGGTTGGTCATAACTTTCCTTCCAAGGAGTAAGTGTCTTTTAATTTCATGGCTGCAGTCACCATCTGCAGTGATTTTGGAGCCCCCCAAAATAAAGTCTGACGCTGTTTCCACTGTTTCCCCATCTATTTGCCATGAAGTGATGGGACCAGATGCCATGTTCTTTGTTTTCTGAATGTTGAGATTTAAGCCAACTCTTTCACTCTCCTCTTTCACTTTCATCAAGAGGCTTTTTAGTTCCTCTTCACTTTCTGCCATAAGGGTGGTGTCATCTGCCTATCTGAGGTTATTGATATTTCTCCCGGCAATCTTGATTTCAGTTTGTGCTCCTTGGAGTCCAGCGTTTCTCACGATGTACTCTGCATATAAGTTAAATAAGCAGGGTGACAATATACAGCCTTGACGTACTCCTTTTCCTACTTGGAACCAGTCTGTTGTTCCATGTCCACTTCTAAGTGTGGTTTCCTGACCTGCATAGAGGTTTCTGAAAAGGCAAGTCAAGTGGTCTGGTATTCCCATCTCTTTCAGAATTTTCCACAGTTTATTGTGATCCACACAGTCAAAGGCTTTGGCATAGTCAATAAAGCAGAAATAGATGTTTTTCTGGAACTCTCTTGCTTTTTCCATGATCCAGCAGATGTTGGTAATTTGATCTCTGGGTCCTCTGCCTTTTCTAAAATCAGCTTGAATATCTCAAAGTTCACAGTTCATGTATTGCTGAAGCCTGGCTTGGAGAATTTTGAGCATTACTTTACCAGCATGTGAGATGAGTACAACTGTGCAGTAGTTTGAGCATTCTTTGGCATTGCCTTTCTTTGGGATTGGAATGAAAATGGACCTTTTCCAGTCTTGTGGCCACTGCTGAGTTTTCCAAATGTGCTGGCATATTGAGTGCAGCACTTTCACAGCATCATCTTTCAGGATTTGAAATAGCTCAACTGGAATTCCATCACCTCAACTACTATATAGATAGGGGGGAAAAAAAGGTAGAATCTGTTCATAGGACATATATTAAGTTAACCTTAAAATTCATTCCAACATACATTAGGTGCAGACAAACACTGTCAGAGGCTTTTAATGCTGCTCTTATCACTTATAAAAACTGAGAGAATGGCTCAGGAGAGGTGTTGGAGTAACTATTTATCCAAAGGATCTTCTTCAACCAACAGTCAGTTACTGTGAGGCCATCTCCTGTGCACTGGCTCAGCAGGTGAGCTATGAAGCTGGACTGAGACCAGAAATCAAATCACCTGACTCTTCCCCTTCTCTTGACACTACTTTGCATCATGTCAGAGTAAGCAATTTTTCTTTTCTTTTCTTTTTTTCATTCATATAATGAACAGAGTAAGCAGTTCTTCTATCCATCTTAACTCCCAATTCTAATGGGTCTTGGAGTAAATTTCAAATTTTCCAACCTACTGTTTCTTCTCTAATTACAGTAGATTATAACAGAGAAGCCTCTCAAAAACAGGAACTTGGAGAAGGAATATTGAGTACATAGTAAGGGACAAGCCTTGTGCTGGTAATTTCACATATTTTATCTTACTTATTCCTCCTAACAGCACTAGGAGATATTTCTTACTATGTTAAAAATGAATAAACTCAAAAAGTTGAAGATACTTGCCCAAACTTAATGTATAAGTAGTATAATGGAGATTTGGTCTCAGCAGCAGCAAATCTATTGTCTTTTGATTAAACTATTAAGTGAGGCCTACTTTCTCATCAACTCACCTGAGAAGTGAGAAATTATTTGGGGCCCTGTGTGGAAAATCATACAGCAAAATGGGAACATTACAGGGGTGAACTCCTATTGCATATGAATGATGGACAATTCAAGGTCAATGCCACCTCTCACAGTGCTCCAGATGAAAAAGAAATTAATTTAATTACCTCACTGTCCCCAAGATTGAAACAAAGGTATTATACCTTCAAAGGATTGGCTATTTTATGTTATCAAATCATCCCTCTCTTACTATCCAAGAGAGAAGGAGGCTTTCAGAACCATGCCTGCTTTGCAATTCTATTCCCATTTGATCTTACGCAAGAATGCCGTCTTAGTAGAATGTCTCTGTGAAGACTTGATCAAATCATGCCCATGTGCTTAATATCGCAATGTGCTGCCGAATGGCTGATATTCCTTCTTAAGCCAAAAAACAGCAAGTTCTTTTTTAAATTTATTTTTAAAAAATTTCTTGGCTGTGTCATACAGCACGTGGGATCTTAGTTCCCTGACCAGGGATTGAATCACCCCCTTTCCTTGCATTGGGAGTGCAGAATCTTAACCACTGGACCTCCAGGGAAGTCCCCAAGAATGACAAATTCTTAAATGAACTAGTTTAAGGAAACAAAGCTGAGGACAAAGCACTTAAACCCAAGTCCAGGACATGGCACTTTAGCAAAACACATATTAAACCTTTATTATTTGTATAACGCAGTTCAGGATGTTTGATTTAAGGCTTGGAAAAGGAAAAAGGTACATCAGGTGTGTTAACTGTTCCATGGTCTGTCAAACTTTTCAATATTTCACTTGGCAAATATTTATTGAGCCAGGTCAATATCTTGAATCTTGACTACGGAGATAGAAGATGATTGAGACATAGACTTTGGCCCCATAGAGCTCAAAATGTGGCCAGCAACACAGACAGGAAAACTAACTACAGTGTCGTGTCGTATGCGCTATCACAGAGACATGTAGGAAAAATCTTGAGGAAGGAACAAGTGTCTTTCCATATAAGGGTGTAGAAGGTGAAAGAAGATGTTAGGAAAGCATTCTTAGCTGAGGTACCACTTGAGGTTGGTCTCAAAGGGTAGATTCATAGGAAATCAACAAGCAGAGGTGAATTGAAAAGAAAACAAAAGCTAGCAAAGACTCGGAAGTATGGCAAAGACAAGGTAGGTAAGAAACACAATCATCTAGCAGAATTAGCATGAAGAATCTAGGGTCTGTAGGGGCTGGCAGGCAGTGGGAATGAAATTGGATGTAGGAAGTAAAGGCTCCATGTGCTGAAATTGGAGGTAGGAAGTAAAGGCTCCATGTGCCTTATCTGTATATGTCTACTCAACTTGCAGCCATGGGGAGGACTGAACCATGATCAGAGATGAGAATGCATGGTTTTATTAGGCCTTTGCACTTCACATTGAGAGTAACGAGGAATATTTGTTGGGTTTTTGGTGAGAGAAGGACATAATCAGATTTAGGTGCTAAAATGTTCATTATCCTTAGGATGTTAAGAAGAGTTTCTTTTGCAGGACTGAGAGGTCCAGGCAAAACATGAGACAAAAATCATGAAGTCTGTGTAATCGTCTGGGCAGGAGTAAAAGGACTATAGAGGAAGAGGTGCTGCCGCTGCTGCTGCTAAGTCGCTTCAGTCGTGTCCGACTCTGTGCAACCCCATAGGCGGCAGCCCACCAGGCTCCTCTGTCCCCGGGATTCTCCAGGCAAGAATACTGGAGAGGGAGCAAGGAGGAAAAAAACTGTCAGAGACAAAATTAAACTACAATTAATTTGGAGAGAAATAGCAGGTCTTCATGACCTTGAATGAGAGGGATGATGGACAGTTAAGGTCTTGCCAGGGAGAATACTTCCCAGAAGACATGAATGGCCATTCTGCTTGGCCAGCAATTCGGTCATACATAGGTGCACTGGAGACTGGGAAAAGTAGTCTTATATTCTGGATAGTTGCTCTGAGGCACATGGAAGCTTCCCGGACCAGGGATCAAATCTTCATCTTCTGCACTGGCAGGTGGATTCTTAACCAATACACCAGGGAAGTTCCCCAACTTCTTTAAAACAAGACTTTTTTTTCCCTTGTCAGGCAGCTTGTGGGATCTTATTTCCCCTACTAGGCATCGAACCCAAGCCCCTGCATAATAGTGCTGATTCCTAACCACTGGACAATCAGGGAATTCCATAAGCAAGACTTATGATGGTATTGATTAGTCATTTTGAAGTTTTGAAGAAATAAATGAAGCTGTTATCTATGGAGATACAATGCATCTCCCTCTTTCTGGAACTAGATTGAGAAATTCAAGCGCAACCATAATCCTCTCCCCCAAATTCCATATTTAGTAGTAATGTTTCCTAGAACTTTGATTTTCACCAGACGGTACACATTAGCTTTAATATTTATGGACAATCATTTTCTTTACTGGCAGATGTTTGCAAGAACAGATTGGAATTAATCCTCAGATTAATTTTTAGCATCTTTCAAGTGTGCATAGTACAAAGGCCAAAGCACAATATTTTAATAAGAAAACAAATAGTTGGCACCTTTCCTTTGTAGGTTACCTTCAGAGGTACTGTATTGATTCTTGAAGCAGATAATCGAGAAACTATATTATCTTTAAGTAGAAGGGGTCACAGAAGCTAGGAGAGGTCCAGCACCATAGAGTTCACAAATGAGTGGTGTGAACCAGATGGTCAAAGAGGCAGTTTCAGTATAGTGTGCCCTGTGCTGGCAGAGACTCAATTGTAAAGAATCTGCTTGTAAACGCAGGAGACGCTGGAGGTGCGGGTTCAATCCCTAGGTGGGGAAGATCCCCTGGAGAAGGACGTGGCAACTCACTCCAGTATCCTTGCCTGGAAAATTCCATAGACAGGGGAGCCTGGCCAGCTGTAGCGCACAGGGCTGAAAAGAGTCAGACATGATTGAGCAATTGAGCACACACATGCTGTCAGAACCTAGACGATGGACACTGTACCAGAAATGGTGGTGCTGCCAGGAGACTCTGCCTCCCCCCAGGTGAGACAACGAAAGGGTTGCCAGGTCCTCACTCACATTCAGAAATGCAGGCGGTGCCAACTATGCCCAGGAATGCTCTGTGCTCTTACTTCCGAGGCACTATGTTACCTCCCTTTCTACCCACCCACCTCCCACAAAGGCATTTGGAACTCAACTCAAAAATGTTTAATATGTTTTTGGAGGGAGAGTGTTTCTTATCTCTGTGATAAATTGATTCAGAGCTCTGGATCTTTTATTTAGGAAAATGCACCTGCCCACATATTTCAGGGGCTTCCAAGGCCTCTGTAAGAGCATCTATGGATCCAACTTCCGTGGACTCCAGGTTTGGAATTCTTTAGTCTGGATTTCCTTAATCGCATTTATTAACCCAGAGGATTTCAAATTTTGTTCCAAAATCTCCCCCAAATCACCTGGAGAAGTGAAAAAAAAAAAAATTCCCAACGCCCAGACCACATTCTATTCCGATTGAAGCAGAATTTCTAGGGTGGGAGCAGTCATCACAGTTTGTTTTAAACATTCCAGGTGATTCTAAAGTGCAGCTAAGTTTGGGAACCAACTCACTGGTCTCTTTATGGCACACCGTTGATCTAAATACTTTTTGCTTTTTCTCTGATCTTACTCATCGAGCCAGAAACAATAGAAAGGCGTCTGTCACAGAAAATAACTTACTGAGAATCATCTTAGTAAAGAGGGAAATTTGGGTCAAGGGTGTGCATACCTTCGCAACGTTTTCCTTGGATCAGAAAGCAGCTGCAAGTTCTTCAGCGAACGGCAGGGGGCATCCTGCACCTCCTTGCTTGTTCTGGACCGCCTTCTCAGTTCTGCTCGCACAAAGAGCCCGGCCTCCTTCGCGATGACATCACAAAGGGCCGATTCCCCGCCCCTTCGGCGCCACCACGTGTTTCCCTGCGCTCGGCGGCCACAAGACTCAGTCCCTCGCCGGCCGGTCAGGGCAGCGGAGGACGGTGGTTGGCAGCGGCCGGAGGCTTCGCTATGGGAAGTTGTTCCTTCGTTCTCTCGCGCCCAGCCCTCCTCCCTTGTTCTCCGCAGCCGCTGTCGGAGGAGAGCACAGGGAGGTGCGGGTTGCAGCAGCGGCTGCTTCTCCCCGTCCGGACAGCCGCGCAGCTGGGCAGGTGTTAAGCGCCCCCGGAGCCTCGCTCGCCGCCTCCCTCCTGTGTCCGGCCGTCCGGCTGCCGCAGTGCACATGGGGTGTTGGAGGTAGATGGGCTCCCGGCTCGGGAGGCGGCGGTGGATGCGGCGCTGGGCAGAAGCAGCCGCCGATTCAAGCTGCCGGGGGGCCACGCGCCCCGGGCGCCCTGCGAGCCCCGGGCTCAGCCATGGGGACCTTCACGAGCAGCAGCACCGCCCCGGCCTCCTGCAGCCGCATCGCCGGAGCCACGATGATCGCGGGCTCCCTTCTCCTGGTGAGCGCTCCGGGTGGGGTAGACGGGAGTCGCGGGCGGCGGCGGCGCTGGAGCCGAGGATGCCGCGCTCGGGGAGCGGGGCGGGTCGCGGGGCCGGGGCTTCGGGGGTGCTAGGTGCAGAGGGGGCAGGTTGCGAGCGAGGGCAGGCAACAGACCCGAGGGCTTGGATCGGGTCATTTTTGAGGGAGCCGCAGAGCTCAGCCCGACTCCGGAATGAAGGCGAATTGTTTTCCTTGCAGTGTGGCTGCGCCGGGAGAGGCGCTGGAGATGGCCACTCGGCTTCCTGCGCATTTCAGGGTTTCTTCACCTCCCCCGCCTCTCCGGGGCCCCCACCCCCTCGGCGCACCCGCAGGGCCCCCAGCCGCTAGCCCCTCCGCGGGGTGTGGGGCCGGGGAGCCGAGGCTGGTGGCGGCCGCCGCTTTGTTGCAGCTGCAGTGTCATGCCGGGATGCTGCTGCAGTGGGAGAGCGCGGGACCCGGGCGCGCCGGCCCCCCGGAACGCCGGGTGCCTCGGCGCCTCGCCTTAGGAGCGGGCGCCTGCTCCCCTTCCCCCTTCTCTCCGCCTTGACTGGGTGGGTCCCGGTTTCGGCACGCCCAAAAAGGAACCCTGAGACCCACTCTCAGGCGCCCCCAAAGCGCCGGCTTCCAGCCAGGCGGCCAGCGCGCTGACACTTAAGTGGGGGAAGGGGAGAGCCCACCATAAAGGAAGCTGAATTTACCCCCGTTTTTCCCCATCCTTCGCTTACCTGTGGCCGGGCAGGTGAGCATGGAGGGTGGAGCAGCTTCCTTTTTCTGCACCCGGTCTGCATTCAGCTCCAGGGCGTGCCCTGTAGCTAGTTCTCTCCATCGCTGATCTGGCCAAAGCCTGAAAGCACCTTCGACCCAAAACTTGTCCCCAACTTCCCCACATCCCTTGCCCGCCTTTCCAAATATTGGCGGGGGGATGGGATGAATTAGGTGGAAGAAGAAAATTGACTTGAGATCAAACCCACGAGCCACCATAAGCTTCCGTGCTTATCTTTCTGTGTCTGCCGGGTGGATGGAGATTCTTAGCTAAAAACCGAACAAAAACAAAAAAACAAGAGCCTATTTTCATGGCAAGGCCGTGTCAAGGAGAGGCAGGCTTGCTGTCTCCTTCCCGAAAAGGGCTTAATGCCCGGCCAACCAAGATCTCTTAGATCCCAGGGCACTGCAGTTGCTATGGCCTGGGAATTCATCCTACAGACACTCTGGTTCCCTGTGCGAGGGTGTGTTTTAAAGGGGAAGAGAGACACTAAAGAAAAGTTTGGTGCTGTTCGGATTTATAATGAGGCAGGTCCCAGACTCCCTTCAAAGACCCTTTTCTGCCCATTCTATAGCAGTGGCAAAGTCAAGATTTGTGTCCTTGACACAAGGGTGCTGGGTGGTGGGCAGTAGGCTGGGAGGGTCCTTGAAAGCAGTGGGCATGGATTGGACAGTTGGTGTGGAGAGAAACTCATCTAAGTCCTGGGGAACATCGAGCCCAATATCAATGGAGGTAGGTCCATCCTCAAGCTGCCTCCTTCTCAGTCTTAGATCTACTGCCCTATACCTGTGCTCCCCTTGGAGTCCACTCCTGGATTAAGTCAGTGCAGTATTTCATTGACTTTACGTTTCTGCATGAGATGCTTAAAGTAAGGTTGTGGTGTAATTAAAGCATAGGTTGCTTTAACCTCCAGAGAAAGAGCCCAGCTCCTTTTCTGAAATCATTAAGTCTGGTTGACCTAAAAAATTGTGCACTGGATTTGCAACTGAAGACTTGAGAAAGTAAGTTTGCCTGTCTTTTGTAAAAAGTAATTTATAGTGGAGCTTAGATGCAACCTTGAGATGCTAACTAAAATGAGAGTGCTTATTCTCTTGCTAATTGTAACAGAAAAGTTCCACTGCAGTTCACTGAGTGCCCTGAGGTGACCCCTGTGTCCGGAAGGGAAACTGAGAGAGTGGACAGGGGTCACCAGGGTGGGGAAGCAATGTCTTTTATTTTTCCCACTCTACCAGCTATAGTTCTTAGCCCAGACATTGATAGCATATGAAATGATGATCTCATGGTTAAGACTCCACGGTTGAGCACGGGTTCCATCCCTGGTCACGAAACTAAAACCCTAAATGCTGTACAGTGTGGCCAGAAAAAAAAAAAAAAAAGATGATTTCATGACATTGTTATAAGGATTCTTTATCCCACTGGGATTCTTGGCCCTATGAAAATGGCAGACTTCAGGTACTGCAGCTCAGGTCCACGCGGCAGCATGCTCAAGGCACATGGTTTTCCTCTTGTTTCAAATATTTCCTCTTTTAGGGTGAAGATATTTGTTACTGTCATCATTTTTGATTCTTTCTTGTGATGACAGGCTAACTGAAGGAGAACTTACTGTAAGCTTTAAAAACCCTTTTTATATAATATATATACAGCATATAACATGATTATCGTATATATCAGGTGCTTTATAGATAGTACCTATCTTAGTCCCAACATCTCTGTGAAGCCAGTGGGATGAGCTCAGTTTTCCAGTTGAGAAAATGGAGACCGCAAAAACTTCACTGGCAGTTCTGGGCCACCCTGCTCCCAAGTGTTGAGGGCACTGGTACTGGGACCCAGGATCACTAGGCTCCCTCTCACGACTCCACTGCCTCCCTGCTGTGCCACTCTGCAGGTTTCACAACTCCAAATTGCCAGATGAGGAAGTGCAACAAGAGAGAAGACTCACTGGGGGAGAGTTGAGGCTGGTGGTTTGATTTGTTGCAGGACACTGATGAGAATTGCATGAATACCTTTGGGGGAAAGTATTCTTGCTGCTTGCACTTCTGTTTCTGATGTGTTGAGATGTCTGCATGATATTTGAAAGTAAACCACACACTGAAAGGCAAAATCTTGTGCGTTTCAGGCCAAAAATCTGGAGAGCAGATGAATGAGACCTTGAGGTTTGTGCCAGTGTTAAGAAATGCCCTAGAATGGGCTAACAACACACTCAGAGATGTCTCTTGCCCTCAAGGAGCTTGCTTTGACTGCACAGATAGAATATTGGCAGTGGGACAGTCAGAAGAAAAAGGAGATGTAATTGATAAAGGAAATGAGGTCTGAAATGTTAGAACCCACTAATCTGTGTATATTATGAATTCCTGATAGAAGAACAGTTACTGTAAGAGCTTTCAGATGAGTGTTCACCTAGAAAGTCCCACATATGGGTGTTTGTTACTGTTGTTGAGACTACATGTCTTCGTGCCATCTCCTGACCTTTGCTTATTAAAGTTAATCATCTAGCATCCTGGCATTTGACTAGATTGGTGTGGAGTAGCTGGTTGGGGCTGAAGTCCTGAATAGATGCTAGACTAAGTGACAGGTTCAAGGAGAACTTCGAATTAGAGCTAATGTTACATCCAAAAGATTTTCTCCTTCATATACACCTGAACTTCACAGTCCTAGAATGTGAAAGCTGCAAGGGAAAACTTGGAGGGGAAAAACAGCCTAGATGGGGGAAGCAGATTATTTTTTCATGTTAACAAACCTACATTGAGCGCTTACTCTCAGAGGCACTGTTCTTGGTAGTGGAAGCCCAGGAATGAATTAGAACTTGGATCTTGCCCTACAGGTACAAAGTATATGGTGTATAAACGGACGTAGCTATCAGTAGTGCTGGTTGAGTTTCACACTTTCAGAAAGAACCCCCAGATGAATGTACTGTGCTCAAAGTAACACACAAAATGTGATGGATGTTAGCATCTTTAGACTACTTGAGGGACTTCCGTGGAGGTCCAGAGGTTGAGGCTGCGCCTTCCAACGCAGGGAATGAGGGTTTGATCCCTGGTCGGGAAGCTAAGACCTCCAGTGCCTCACCACCAAAAAACCAAAACGCAAAAAGAGAAGCAGTATAGTAACAAATTCACTAAATACTTAAAACATGATCCACATCAAAAAAAAAAAAAAATCTTAAAAGAGAAAACCACGTGAAGAAATTGTGGCTTTTAGTTTGAAAGTCAAAAGAAAAAATTTTGTAGTCTCAGAATAACACCTATTAGACTTGGTAGAGAAAATGACTCATGATCGCACAAGTCAGGTATGTCCTGGAAGGCAGGGTGTCTCACATACCATGTGAATCTCCCATCCCTATTGTCAAACTGTATAGGATGGGATTGAGCTTTTTTATCCGAATTCTCAGCTGTTTCTAAAGGCATATGGCTGAATCTGCCACAAGCCCAGTACAAAACAAACAAACCTACAGTGTAAAGAAGACACACAGGCACATCAAGTCAGCAAGAAAACAATTCCTTGTCATGGAATTCCCTACCACCCAAAGTTGAGAAAATACCAGCACTAGATCCGCCAACTCGCTAAACTGCATATTTTAGTGTGGCTAAATTTGGACACAGTCTTTCCAGCTGGAGGTGGTCAGCACGGTTAATACTGTATTTTCCAGCACCATTTGCAGCAGGCCCCTTTCTCCAAGTGGATGGAGTGAGTGGGTGTGGGTTCAAGTTGGTTTCAGCAGGTGCTCTGTGTCCCATCTATTTGTAGATCAGAATGAGGAGACATTTTTCAGCCTTAGGCTTGACTGTGAGGGTGAGAGGTGCAGTCTCTTTAGAGACCCTGGGGACACGTTGCAAATCGGTTTTGTCCTTATCCGGCTCTTTGTAAAGCATGTAAACTATAATTGGCTTCAGGGAACTTTATTAATTGTGTGTGTGTGTGTGTGTGTGTAATGGGAAATGGTGAGAGGCATCATCAGATTATTCCAGGGCCAGAGTGAATTGAGTGGCTTTTTGTCGACTGCAGTGCCTCTTTTTCCAGGAAGCACTGACTCTGCTGGCCTTCTTCGCCCAAGCAGGCCTGGCAAAGACTTGGTGATACCAGGTCACTCGGCAACTTCCTGGAAAATTCAGGTGCTTCTCTGCAGTGACAGAAGTCTCTCATTGCCTTTGGGCTTGTGCCTGATGACCATTTGGAATGGATTCGGTCTGGAGCATTAGGCGCAGATGATGTCTGTTGGACAGAATGAAAACTGAAGCTGCAAGAGGAGTTATCCTGGCCCCCAAGTTGAATCCCCCTTTAGCATTAGTAGGACACTGGGCGTTGTAGTTGGAGTAGCAGCTGCTGAGCTGCGATTCTTTAGGAAAGCGGCGAGATGGTGAATAAATCCTGGCCATGCCCCAGTGTTTGTATTTGTCAAATACCAGAAAGTAAACAGGCATCCTGAATTGGCTTGTGTGCTGCCACCTGGCTTCCATACCACCTTCCATGTCCAGCCTGAGCCCAAGAGAGGGGAGGAGCTGGGCAGAGCTTGTAAGTAGGAAGGGAACTGGCTGATGTCAGCAAGTATCTGCTGAACACTCACGGGGGCTGTAGAAACACGGGGCTCATGGATGTTTAGGCTGTTGCTTCAGAGCAGTGGTGATCTCACTCTTCTATCTCTTCTTCATGGCCACACCGAAGGGTAGATATGTGGCATCTTAGTTCCCTAACCAGGGATCGAACCTGTGCCCCCTGCATTAGAAGCGTGGAGGAATAACCACTGGACCACCAGGGAAGCCCTGTGATCTCACTCTCCTTGAGAGATGCTGAAGGCCACCAGGAAGAGTCCTTTCGCCTGGATTCTGCAAAAAAATCCCACACGTCAGCACCCTGGCCTTGAAGATGACAGATGCTTCTGTGGTGGGAAAGTTGTGCTCAATGTGTCCTCAGGGTGTGGCGCTTGGAGCCATTTGCAAATCTGTTTTGGGAAGAGGAGCCTGAGTTAAATGGATTTAGCAGGGAGGAGAGGAGTGAGACGGGTTCTGGAATCAAATGAGCAGCAGTGGCTCTAAGGGGGCTCTGGTCTCGATAGAGGGGAGGAATATTAACGGCTTTTAAGATGAATCATTGATTTTGATTATTATCAAGCTTCTTTTTATTGAGCACGTACTATTGGCGTTGAGTTGAATAGCTTCTACAGATGATCTCAATAGACCCTTCAAGTCCATGAGGTACTAGCATTAGCCCCATTTTACAGGCAATGAGGCTTGGGAGAAGCCATGGTCAAGAAACTGGCAACTGCCAGAGCGAGGGCTCGGAGAAGGCAATGGCACCCCACTCCTGTACTCTTGCCTGTGAAATCCCATGGACGGAGGAGCCTGGTATGCTGCAGTCCATGGGGTCGCTGAGGGTCAGACACGACTGAGCGACTTCACTTTCACTTTTCACTTTGATGCATTGGAGAAGGAAATGGCAACCCACTCCAGTGTTCTTGCCTGGAGAATCCCAGGTATGGCGGAGCCTGGTGGGCTGCCGTCTATGGGGTCGCACAGAGTCGGACACGACTGAATTGACTCAGCAGCAGCAGCAGAGCAAGGACTCAGATCTAAGTCAGTCTTCATATACACTGCTCTTTCTGCCAAGGTGTGGGTCGGGCACAAGCAACCTTAATTTACTGGAATTTTGTTTCCCGTTAAAGGAGTACTTTTACCTGAGAGTTGAACATTCTCTTTCCACTGGGTGAGCGGTTCTGCCCCATGGTGGCATTTGGAAGTTTAGCCAAAAAGGCTGATTATAGCGTAAGAGCAACCTGTGTGTGGCGATTGAAAGGGAAGGGCTTGGAGCCACTGGCAAGCATTTTCCTATGGTGTGGCTCTGACCGGCAATGGTTCCACAGTTAAGATGGAAAGATTCTCTTGCAAATTGAAATGTTATAAATAGGGAAGAGATGCTGTGCTTTCCTGCTCCTGGGGTCATTTTGAAAAATATTTGCCTAGTGAGTAACAGTATGACACGAATTCTGCTTAGCAAGCTAGTTTCAACTCATCCTGAGAACTCGAGGACCTCTCAGGGTTTCCTTTGCTGCCGGCCTGATTATTCGTACAGGATCAGTCCACAGGTTTGCGTCATCTGTTATTGGCATTTTCTTTGTTAACTTTTCATTTCAGGTCTCAGAAACTGGTTGAGCTCTGTGATTTGCAGTCTCGGCTCACGTGAGATGTTTGTATGTGGTTTATCACACGTGGAGCTCTCTCCTAAGGGAACTTTTCAACATGTCTTTTCATAGATTGTAGATGCTGAGTACACTAAAGAAAGGCAGAAGGTGAGGAGAAATTTTATCATTGCTCCTGGAAGGAGGTTGGCCTTCTGATTTCCCAAAGAACCCTTTGGAGAAGGATTATTATTTTATGATGATTATCAGATATCACCTTAGGTATGGCCCGGTCAGCATATCCAGGATTAAAAGAGGCAAGAGGCAGAGGAGGAAAAAACTCAAGGCAAATGGTGACAGGTTCCCAGAATAATCTCACTAGTCGTTCGTCACTCCTTGCTCTTTGCTTCTGCAAGTCCATGGCTCCTCTCTCTTCTTTGGTTGAAACCTTCTGTACCTGGTCCAGAAATACCGGATTTGATGAGGATTGGGTCTGCTTCTGCATACAGCATGCTCAAGGCCATTGTTGTTATTCCTTTTCAGCTTCTTACAGATGACAGACAACGCACTATTCATCTTGGTGTTTCTAGCCCAATGCCCTGACACACAATATTTAAGCAATAAAGGATTGTTGAATGAATTCCAGAAGGATTTTGCTCTAAACTAACAGTTCATTCATTCTGGAGAAGTTAGAGTGTAGTGGGAGCTTGATCTGAGTCTCAGTACTTTGAGCTACATATCAAGGGTCTTTGACTTACTAACAAAGAACATTTACTTTTTTACTTTTTTTTTTTTTTTTGGTCTCATCTGGGATCAAACCCATGCCCCCTGCAGTGGAAACATGGAGTCTTAACTGCTGGACCACCAGGGAAGTCCCATGATTTCCTGGTTCTTGAGTTTAGTCTCTGATGGTCTGACTGCTTTGAAGTGGTGGGAGACAAAGGAGCAGATAAGGTTGGGTCACCCAAAGTTTGGATGTGAATTTGAGGTGCTGTAATTCATCTCAGTGCAACCTTCCTGCCTGTCAGTTTCTATGCCGACGTCTCCTCTGGTTGGCAGTGTGTTGAGTCATCCTACTGTCGTTGGACCCTTGGTTGTTGTTCTCATTGTTTTCCTGCTGCAGGCAAGCAGCACAGACAGAGTTGTCTCTATACAAACCAGTTGCTCTTTTTTCTTTTGGGTTGTTCCCAAAAGTGAGGTACTTTTGATGTGTATTCGCCAAAGTGGAATTGCTGGGTCACAGGAAATGAATGAACTGTTTTCCGGCTCTTGCTGCACGTTGCCAGATTGTCTTTAGAAAGACTGATTGATTTAGATTGTCATCAGCAACCTATAAATGTGCCTACTACCCCACAAGCCGGCCAACATTGACGTATATCATTTTAATTTACTTATGCTGCTTTAATAGAGATATGTAAAGGTCCTTGGTTGTGCAAATTTACATTTCAATAGTTGCAAGGGATATTATCAATTTATCCATGGGAAACTCAGTAGTAAAGAATCTACCTGCAATGCAGGAGACGTGGGTTCGATTCCTGGGTTGGGAAGATCCTCTGGAGATGGAAATGGCAACCCACTCCAGTGTTCTTGCCTGGGAAATCCCATGGACAGAGGAGCCTGGCGGGCTACAGTCCATTGGGTCATAAAAGAGTCGGACACGACTTAGTGGCTAAGCAAGGTATCCGTATAATTATTCTGTCTCCACTGTTGAGAGCAATTTTTGTTAACTTGCTTTGTGTTAATTTTTTACATTTTCAGTTGTAAGCTTTTATTAGCTGTATATGGCATAGTTTTTTCCCAGGCTACTTTTAATGTTTTTATATTTTATAATGCAAACATTTTGGTTAGTTTCTTTTTTTTTTTTTTTTTGGTTAGTGACACTTCGAGGCTTTTGGGATTTTAGTTCCCCGACCAAGGATCAAACCTGTGCCCACTGCAGTGGGAGCCCAGAACCTTAACCACTCGACCACCAGGGAAGTTCCACTTTGAATTTATGTTTGATCTTATTAATGTTGGATTTGTTGCATTTCTGGACTTTAACATGTTAGTGGTGAGAACTACATCGGTGTGTTCTGCAGGATGTTCATGCTCCTGATGTGAGTAAAGGATTTCATGATCACATAAGTTTGGGAAGTTTTGGGCTCAACTGAGTCACCGTTTTCTGCAGCCCTCCTGGGCTGGGCGGGCCTCTTGCAGCATTCATGAGGCTGCCATGAACTGTGCCTCTCCAAGAGACGACTCCAGTGAGGAGCACGTCCTAAACTTCTAGGCCAGGGGTTGCCGAGCTTTATCTGTAAAGAGCTAGATAGGATTTCTGACCACGTGGACCCTACGATCTCTGTGGACACCACTCAGATCTGCCTCTGGTTTGAAAGCAGATCTAGGCAATGCCCAGAAGAGTGGGTTGTGGCTGGATTCCAAGTCAACTTGATTTGTGGACACCGAAATTTGAATTTCAAATCATGTTCATGTATCATAAAATTTTATGATTGTTTTGATTTTTTTTTTTAACCCAACTATTGAAAATGGGAAAACTAACCTTAAGCTTGTGGGTGATGAAAAAGCAGGGAGCTGGCTGGGATTTATTCACCCGTGTTTTAGACCCTAGAATCATCAACATCTTGTGGGACAAGATCAGGAAAATTCCCTCTGGAAAATGTTTCCTTAACTTTCCCTCCATCCATCTGCAGTGTACCAATAAATAACGAACGCTTTCTCCTCCTGTGTTTGCTCATCTGCTCGGTACTGTATATTCTAAATCTGTCTGGAAATGCCAGTTGGTTCTTGTTTCTCTTTTACCTCCTTGCCATGCAGTCTGTATTTTTGGTTTTGTGGCGGGCTCCAAGCCTAGTAGGGTATGTTTTAGGATTACAGTTTTTTAAAAATCTGGAGTCTTTGACACACTTATCAGGAATTGGTTATTGGCATATTGTTGTTGTTGTTGTTTTTTAAATAAAAGGAGGCTACACCTTTGTTTAACTAGTGTTGTAAAAACACAGGGATTATTGTTATTTTTATTGAATTAAAGATTCTTTAAATTCTATAGTGCTTTACAAATTTCAGAAGTTTCATACATATGATTTCTGTTTTGAAATTATTTTTTATTTTTGACTGCTCTGCTCTTCCTTGCGGCACTTGAACTTTCTCTAGTTGCATTGCCTGGATTTCTCTTGTTGTGGCATGCAGGCCTAGTTGTTCCAAGGCATGTGGGATCTTATAGTTCCCTGACCAGGGATTGAACTCAAGTCCCCTGTGTTGAAAGGCAGATTCTTAACCACTGGGCCACCCAACCCAGTGGGTTGATTTCTTATAATTCCATAATAACCCTTTGTTCCCCCTTCCCCATATCATTTCTCCCCTTTTCCTCTTTACACTAGTAACCACTAGTTTCTTCTCTATTGGGTATTTGTGTTTTAATTGGAGTGGTTTGAAAAGCTGTCTAAGCCCAAGGGACTGAAGCTAAACTAGAGTACCGTGATAAATAGGAGTGATGATTAAAATAGCATTCATGAAGAACTACCTTGTGTCACGACTGCTTCACCTATTCTTATCTGTAGTAACAATTGTGAAAACAATCCTAGGGTTGTGATCGTATGTATTATTTTTATTGTATTATAAAAATTATTTTTAGTTTATTATTTAATTATATTATTATCATTATCTCCATTATACTAATGAAGAAATGGAGACACAGGTTAAACTGCTCCCCCCCTCCCCCACACCCCCATCAGGATCTGGTAGAGCTGGGCTTGCTCAGATGCTTCAGGCTAAATTAGGTTTTGTTTATACAGGCTACAGTCGCTGCCCTGGCTGGTGGTGGCAGTTTTGCCAGGTTTAATGAGGACTCTGTAAATTCTTCACCTTCACCACTGTCTTGGGTTCTCCAAGTAGGTGGGGTCTTAGCCTATAGAACTAGCTGTTGTGATGGGTGACTAGTGGGCTTCCCTGGTGACTCAGGTGGCAAAGAATCTGCCTGCAATGCCGGAGACCCGAGTTTGATCCCTGGGTCGGGAAGATGCCCTGGAGAAGGGAATGGCAACCCACTCCAGCATTCTTGTTGGGAGAATTTCATGGACAGAGGGGCCTGGGGGGCCACAGTCCATGGGGTCACAAAGAGTCAAACACGACCGAGTGACTAGCGTGACACAATAACATTGTGACGGGTGGTGTGCGATGTGTTTCTATGGTCCAGGCCCCTGAAGGCTAAGTACACACACTCTCCTGCATTGTAGGTTCCAGGGAAGACAGCATCTGGGTTGGTTCTGTCTTGTTTTTTTTTCCCTTTGCCCTCCATCTCCTCTGAGCTTGCCTCCTTCCGGTCTTGTCGTCAGCACATTCTAGCCTCAGCATTCTTTGGATTCGCCAGCTTGAACGGCAGTCCCTGCTTTTGCCTTAGCAACAGAAGGCTTTTTTAAATCTGAGAGGATAGTAGACAGTGCCAGAGTCGGCCAGATTTATATAATGTAACTGGTAACGGGTCTCTCTGTGCTTTGCAGAAGCTTTTTGCTTGGCACCTTTCTCTTGGTACATTCTTTTTCTCCCTTCAAATCTCTAGAATTCCGGGCAGTCAATGACTTATGATTACAAATTTAATGTGATGTGGAAAATAAAACGGTCAGAACTTCTGGGAGTATCTCTACTCTGCCTGGCTTTTTGCCATATGAGCATCTGTTGTATGTTTTATTTTTCTAAAGATGTTTTTGATGTGGACCATTTTTAAAGTCTTTATTGAATTTTTTACAATATCGCTTCTGTTTTACATTTGGGTTTTTTGACTGAGAGGCATGTGGGATCTTGGCCCCCTGACCAGAGATCGAACCTGTAACCCCTGCATTGGGAGGTGATGTCTTAACCACTGGACCACCAGGGAAGTCCCTATTAGTATGTTTTATCCTCACCGTGTTTTTATAGTTACCATCTCAGGAATAACTTGTTTCCTTAGTTATCGTATCCAAGGAAGCTGAGATTCCTTTTGACATATTAATTTTAGGCAGTATTAACAATTTTTCTATAGTAAGCTCACAAGCGATCTTTGTGCTGGTCCATTATGAACAGACAAAAGTTTATCCCTGCCTTGAGTTTGCTCATTTTCTATGAAAAGTGATTGAGATTTGATAGGGAACAAGAATGACAAACACATCTACTTATAAACTGCACAGGCTCTTTCCCTCATTTATTAGAAAGATGAGGTCATGGGATAAGAATTGTTAAAGATAAATAAGCATCAGGACCTTCCCGGCAGTCTAGTGGTTAAGACTTCCAGTGCAGAGGGTGTGGGTTCAATCCCTGGTCAAGGAGCTAAGGTCTCACATACCTGGCAGCCAAAAAACCAAAACAGAGAACAGAAGTAGTATTGTCACAAATTCAGTGAAGACTTTAAAAAAGGCCCACATCACCAAAAAAAAAAAAAAAAAAAAAAATCTTAAAAGAAAAAAGAAAAAGGAAAACAAGCAAAAATAAGCGTCAACATTCTGACATATATTAGCACACCTGTTGTTTCTTGGGTCCATCTCTGTGTCCTAGAGTAAGAGTGATATAACAGGATAGGTGTGATGCAAGTTGTCAAGGTGAGTGTGGAGACCTTCCCTCCTTGAAATGTGCTTTGTGTCCTGGGTTTTCCCTTTAATCCGTTCATAAGTATTTGTCGTGCTTCTGTACCCCGTGCAGTTTGGAATGGTACACTGATTTTTGTCCATCTATCATTGTTGTTGTTGAAATAAGTGTCCTCTAAGTAAATGAAAACTTTCAAATAGCTGAAGTTGAAATCAGGATGGGACATAGGTGACTTCTGGAGAATGATCTTGTTATACTGCTTATCATTCTAATCACCAAGTTACTCTAATCTTTTTATGAAATGAGAGCTATTTTAAATTCTTCATTACATTTTCTTGTCATCTTAAGCACCACACAGAGCATAATTCTTATAAGCCAGTTACGGTTCTGTGAAAACGGAATGATATCCTCAGGGGCTTTAGAGGTGAAACTGTATTATTTACTCTTACACCGAAGAGTGCCAGCCTGTTTGAGACACGGGGGGGTGGAGGCATCTTGGCTTTCTGTCACTTGATTTATCCCCAGCAACCTCCTCCACTCCCACCCTTTATTTTGCTGCTTCTAATTAATTATGGTCTACAAATCCACTCATTCATTTAGCCAACACACCCTGGTCAGGTATACCATGCATTGAGTACTGTCCTCGAGGGCTTGGAGAGCATCAGCATATAACATACATTCTATTATCCTCATGGAGCTTGTGGTCCAGAGGGGAAGACACACTAAACAGATAGATGTGTAACTACAGAATGATGGTTGTCATATAGGAAAAAAAGGAATAGAGGATAGATAAACAACAAAGCCTTACTATATAGCATAGGGAACTATATTCAATATCCTGCAATAAACCATACTGGAAAAGAATATGGAAAAGAATGTGTATGTATGTATAACTGAGTCACTTTGCCAGACAGCAGAAATTAACACACTGTTGTATTGATAAATCAACTATACTTCCGTAAAATAAATTTTAAAAACAAAACATTTATTAACCTAAGGAAAGGGGGTACGGGGTGAATGGGAGACCTGTTTTAAGTGGGGGAGGGGAGAGCAGGGTTGGGATTTTGGAGGAAGTCCTAACTCTGGTAAAGGTTTTGCATCCACCCTAAGTCATGTGAGGAGCCACTGAGAGTTTTAAACAAGGGTTGGGAGGATCAGATTTGGCCTGTGAGTTGGAATGAGTGCTCAAGAAAGGAAGCCATGAACTCCATCACCTGCTAGACTCTCCAAGGAGGTATGAGTGTTCCAGTGAGGGAGCTCCTGGTCCCTGCATTTTCGACGTTTCTTTTGATTGCTCAGCATAGGGGTTGGCAGGCTTTTTGTTTTTTTCCTTTGAAGAGGCAGATAAGTTTGCAGCCATATGGTCTCTTGCAGTTATCCATCTCTGCCGTTATAGCATGGAAACTGCCATGGACAGTGCCTAAATGAATGCCTGTTGTTGTTGTTTAATTCCTAAGTCGTGTCCAACTGTTTTGCGATCCCATGGACTGTAGCCCACCAGGCTCCTCTGTCCATGAGATTTCCCAGACAAGAATACTGGAGTGGGTTGCCATTTCCTTCTCCAGAGGATCTTCCTGACCCAGGGACTGAACCCCATGCAGGGATCTCCTGCAAGGCAGGTGGATTCTTTACCACTATACCACCAGAGAAGCCCAAATAAATGCCTAGGTTCCCATAAAACTTATTTACAGGAACAGGTGGCATGTGGGATGTAGTTTGCTGACCCTTGGTTCAGAGGATGCTCTGTTTATCATTTCCATGGTCGTCACCATTGAGGTGGTTGAGCAAGAGAGGAAATGCAATCTACATGGTTGTCCCTGGCCTCGAGCTGCTTATAATCATTATGGGAAGATAAGTATATACACTTTGGAAGTCATCAACTAACATTACAAGGCAATATGTAATTAGGCACCAACATGATGAGCAAAAGAAACAGGAAATGTGATGAGTTTGCTCATTGGCTTGGAATGAGCGTCTAGGAATGGTTGTAAAGGCTTCGTGGAGAAGGTGGAACTCTGACAATCACAGACACCTTGAAGTTGAATGCACCTTGAATTGAATACAACCTGATCCAACCTGCTAATTTTACAAGTATGTAAACCCAGGTGGTATTGATCATAAGGCAGAGCCTGGACAAGAACACAAGTCTTCTATTCTCTAAATCTTGGCCCAGGTAGTCTTTCTCTTTCAGGTCTGGTCCTCCCACAGTCTGAAAATACCTATCTAGTAAATTCGTGGTAGTAAAGAAGAGAAGGACCGAGAGGTTCCAAGTTATGGGTTATTTGGTTCTTGCAGAAAGGAGTTCTTAAAACACTGAGAATAGCATGATTGTACCTATTATTTGGGATGGCAAGGAAAGAAAAGAGAAACTCGTGTGGAGTGGGAAGGGAAGGAGGTGCATATGGATTATAGAAAGATGCATGGGTGCACTGACATGTGGGCAAGGAAGCAATCTACATGTCCTCAGTAAGAAGAGTCTCTAACTTCTTTACGTGTGCAAGTTCAAAGGCATATCCATGCTGTTAGAGTACTTGACTGCTATAAAGAAGGAAGTAGTCTGTGTGCTCTGATGTGGAAAGATTTCAGTGATGCAGTAATAGAAGGTGACCAAAAGCAAGTCATAGAATAGTGGGTATATACAGCCTTTCCCCTTCATATATGGAATCCAGACCCAAACCTGAGGTAGCCAACTTGGCCAAGTGAAAGCATGTATGTGTGTTTTATGTGTAAATGCTCAGAAAATGGTCTGGAAAGATGCATACCATAATAAAGAGACTGTTTCTCTGGGGGTAGGAGGCTTTGAGCAGAGACTTTCACTCTATTTCATAATTAGAATGGTTACAAGGACTAGTTAGGGAATGTGGGTTTGACTTGTATACACTGCCGTATTTAAAATCGATAACCATTAAGGACCTACTGTACAGGGAACGCTGCTCAATGTTATGTAACAACCTAAATGGGAAAATAATTTGGAAAAGAATAGATAACATATATGAGTATAACTGAATCACTTTGCTGTACACCTGGAACTAACTCAACATTGTTAATCAACTATGCGCCAATATAAAATAAAAAGTTAAAAAAGAATGTTTATTTTTATTATAAATAATGATTTTAAAAAGAACAGTATTAAAGCAATAAGGGAACTTCCCTGGTGGTCCATTGATTAAGCTTCACGCTCCCAGTTCAAGGTTAGGGTTCTCCTGGTTGGGGAACTAAGATCCCACAGGCCACACAGCACAGCCAAGAAAAAAAAAAAAAGAAACAATAGAAAGTGCCAGGTTGGGTGAGAATTGGAGGGAAGGATCTGACAGTTGAACTGGGTTGTCTCCAAAGTGGTTCTGGGAATCCCAGGTGATTAGAGCCCAGGGGCGCCCGTCTTGTTTCAGGAAGTCCAAAACTTAGTTGGGGATCACAGTCATTGGGAAAGCTTAAAAACCAAATCAGACCAAAACAGATTGCAGATCCACCTGATCTCAGATGATGGGCTGGGGATGTGGATTTTCAAAAAGCTTCTCAAGGTAATGTTGATGTTGCATTTGAGGCCCCAGGCTTGCTTTGAAGCTCTGATTTAATTCCCCTGCCTCGGTATCAAGGAGAGATGGAAGACTCTCGATCATGGAGAACCAGCCTCAGGTTTTCTGGCTCCTGTTCTCCTCAGCTTTTTTCATTGCCTGTGTCTCTTGATTTAGATGTTTTCCCTAGCATCAGCTTTTAGGCATCATCTCAGCTTGTTTTTACATTTTATAGGGAACTTTCTTAAATGTTGTTTTTGAACTTTAACTGCCCTCCTTCCCATGCTTTATTCTTAGGGTCTTGGGTGGCTGCAGGTCCATGCTGCGTCGATCATGGCCTCAACAAATAGGAGGTGCATCTGAAAGTATTAACTCTGTTGTTTAAAGCTCATTCAGAACACCAAGGGTCTGCCTCTGATTTACAAAATAAAAAGGAAAGGCCATTTAGCTTTGTAAAGACAAAACCTTTGGAAAAAAAAAAAAAACCACACTTTGTCTGTTGGTTAACACCAAGTGGATCACCTGTAGTAGCAGCTTGAATATTTGTTATCCTGCCATCTCAGCTGATTTGTCCAGGTATCAACAAATGGCTACCCATCAGTTGGGTTGTAGCAAGAAGACACTATTCAGCAAGTTACTTTCCTCTTGCATTAAGATTTTAACTGCTGTGTAGCATTTTTAATATGAGTCCCAAAGTGCTTTCACATTCATATTCTCCATTGATTTTATAATCAGTTTGCAGCTTCATTTTACAGATGGGAAAAAAAGAAAGCTGAGGCAAAGGTCAGGCAACAAAACCAAAACTTTGCAGCCAGGAGATCAGGCCCCCTATGGAATTGTAGTCTATTTTTTTTTTCTCTCTCTCTCTTATGATGTAGCTGTTAAAAGGGCACAGTACTGGGGACTTCCCTGGTGGTTCAGTGGTTAAGAATCCACCTTCCAGTACAGGAGACTTGGGTTCAATCCCTGGTTGGGAACTAAGATCCCACATGCCACCGAGCAACTAAGCCCCTATGTGCCAGCACTAGAGAGAAACCTAAGAGCTGCAACTAAGACCTGATGCAGCCCCAAATAAATGAATGAATATTAAAAAAAATGGCACAGTACTGGTCAGACTTTTGATGGGAATGATGATGGTCGGGTAGGGATTGTTCCATCCTTTCTCCTCCTCTTCCTGTGTAACATCTTCTTAGCTTTTGTTCCTCCTTTCCCTTTTTTTTTTTTCTTTCAGCTTGGATTCCTCAGTACCACCGGGGCTCAACCAGAGCAGAAGGCACCAAGTCTCATTGGCAAATACCACCACGTCGACCGCATCACTGGCCAGGTGCTCACCTGTGACAAGTGTCCAGCAGGAACCTATGTGTCCGAGCACTGTACCAACACAAGCCTGCGTGTCTGCAGCAGCTGCCCCACGGGGACCTTCACCAGACACGAGAATGGCATCGAGAAATGCCATGAGTGTAGTCAGCCGTGCCCCTGGCCGATGATCGAGAAATTGCCTTGTACTGCCTTGACTGACCGAGAATGCACTTGCCCACCTGGCATGTTCCAGTCGAATGGTACCTGCGCCCCCCACACGGTGTGCCCTGTGGGTTGGGGGGTGCGGAAGAAGGGGACAGAAATGGAGGACGTGCGGTGTAAGCAGTGTGCTCGGGGGACCTTCTCCGACGTGCCTTCCAGTGTGATGAGATGCAAAGCGTACACAGACTGTCTGAGTCAGAACATGGTGGTGATCAGGCTGGGGACCAAGGAGGCAGACAACGTCTGCGGCCCGCTGCCGTCCTCCTCCAGCACTGCCCCACCCGCCGCTGGCACAACCAGCCTTCCACGCCCTGAGCACACAGAACCCCATGACGCCCCTTCCTCCACTCTCATTCCCAAAGGTAACTTAACCTCGTGAATTGCGTATGTGCGGAGGGCTCTGAGCCCTGTGGAGTGAGGCTGGGAGCCATGATGCTTCTCCATCTTGTCTATTCCAAAGTCACCCCTTGAAGATGGGGCTTGCCTTTTATGGCTGTTTAAAGTCTAGCTTCCATGGACCTATTAGAAACATTGAGACACCAGAAGTGTTAGCTATTAGGGAGGAGTAAATATCTGAGAACTAGGTGACATCAAGTTAGAAAATTAGAACCAGGAGAAACAAGGTCAGCGTGTAGCCTTGGGGAAATCACTGAACTTCTGCAGGCCCTGGTCACAAACTTGCCAATCATATGACACCATAAATGAGTGATTTGGCTCCTTTAAGGTCCCTTTGGATTAAAAGTTTTCTTAACACCCAGTCAGTCCTGGGGAGACACAGCCAGAAGGTCAGAAGGAGAGAAAAATACCACGACATCTGGAAGGGAAAGATGAACGCTGGATCCGAGGGGAGTGCGAGAAAAGGAAGGTCAGGCAGGAATGTCAGGAAACAAACACATTTGTGTCATGTTGAGGGTAACGCGTTCACATCTGGAAAATAGTTTTTTATTTTTCTCCCATAGGACTTTATGTCCTTCATCAAGTATATCCCAGTTTTCCTCAGAATTCATTTTGAATCTCAGGCAAGAATAACATTTAGCTTTTATTTCCAAATTCCTTTTGATTGAGTTTAATTTTCATGAGATGATGGCCGAAAACTGTCCAGTGAGCTCTCACCGTGTGGTTATGTTTGACCTTCTGATGAGACCCCATAAGGAAGGCCTTCTCACAACCGCCACTAGAAATGAAGAAGCAGCCTCAGAGAGCTCCCGTGATCTCTCCAGGTTTCCTCAGGGGTCAGGTCCTGTCTCTCGGGACTTGACATCCCTGGCTTTCATTCCTTAATGGAGAACTGCTTGTGGAAGCTTCTCTGAAAACACTCCACTAAGCTGCGTGCCCAAATCTTGCTGCTCTGTTACTAGCACATACTAAGCAAGTCCTGCTTGATTTTGTTCACTGAATATCCCACCAAACCTTTCTCTGGTCCAACATAGATTGGGGTTTGAACTCTTTCCTTTATCTTAGTTATGTTTTCCATTTTATCACTGCCTCATGAAATAGCCGGTTGGTGGGAGAGGAAGAATAAAGAAATTAAAAGACAGTGGAATTCAATTGGAGCTAGTTTTCTAATAATCAGAACAATTAAGAGTTGACATAGTACGTGCAGCACAGGAGAACCTACTGTGAAGCTCAGGCACTTGGTCCCTGAGGATGCCCTTGCTTTTGGCAGGAGAGAGTGAGTTTAGCTGTTAAGCTGAGTTTTAACCTCCCACATAAAGGCATTGTCAAGGTCTTTGTGAAAATGTACAATATCATTTATTCTAAAGCTCCATAGGTCATCTCTTCTTGGATTATCTGACCTGGTTTGGAGATGACTAGGAAGAGGATGAATGTGTAGATACCCCACATATAGAAAAGCTCTTCCCCCCTCCTTACTCTTTTTTTTTCTAGGCATCGACTCAACAGAATCCAACTCTTCTGCCTCTGTTAGACCAAAGGTGCCAAGTGGCACCCAGGAAGGGACAGTCCCTGACAACACGAGCTCAGCAAGCGGGGAGGAGGGCATGAACAAGACCTTCCCCAAGCTCCAGGTAGTGAACCACCAGCAAGGGCCCCACCACAGACACATCCTGAAGCTGCTGCCGTCCATGGAGGCCACTGGGGGTGAGAAGTCAAGCACGCCCATCAAAGGCCTCAAGAGGGGCCACCCCAGGCAGAACCCACACAAACATTTTGACATCAACGAGCATCTTCCGTGGATGATCGTGCTTTTCCTGCTGCTGGTGCTGGTGGTGATAGTGGTGTGCAGTATCCGGAAAAGCTCGAGGACTCTCAAGAAGGGGCCCCGGCAGGATCCCAGCGCCATTGTGGAAAAGGCGGGGCTCAAGAAACCCACGGCCCCCACCCAGAACCGGGAGAAGTGGATCTGCTACCGCAATGGCCACGGTGAGCCTGCCAAACTCGCCCCAAAGAGAGATTCCGCAGTTTCTGGAATCTCGTTTTATACCAAGTGCTGTTTGATCTGGTTGTGATAGGAGAAATCAGGTGGTTAGCATGTGACTGAGGTAATGTTCAGAGAGAATTACTCATCTCTCCTGGTTCCCCTGGGCATTTAAAGGACGGTATTTCCAAATGAGACGTGACAGTGACCTTCAGGGTCTTTGTTTGACTTTGTTGTGTAACAGGGGAGGGGATCAAGTTCAGAGAAGTTTGGCTGCCTTGACCCAGGGGAGTCAGTCTTTCGTTTCAGCGAAGGTGGGACTGAATCCGTATCTCCTGATGAGGCTGCTGAGAAAATAGAGGGAAGAAAAAGGCAACTTGTCTGAAGTGCGCTTTTTCGAATCTGAACCTTGCCTTTAGGTTCCTATCACTTTACCCACATGTATTTTTCCCCCCTTATATTTTTAGGATCTCATCTCTATCGGGAAGATAGGAAGGTTTTTGGGGTTTTAGACACCCAAAGCTTAGTATCTTGGTCACCTGAGGCTGGCCCCATATCTCTTACCTAGTTATCAGTGTGTATGAGTACGGGCTGGAATATTTCCATTTTTTCTCTTTGGAGGGCAAAACGTAGCTTATGAAACTTTTCCTGGTAGCTAAGTGTGATCTGAAGACTGCAGTTTTCAGACTGCGGCAGTAAAACTTCCGTTTCTTTAATATTAAATAAGATTTTAGCCCAAGTTTTGATAATCCCATTCAGGATCTTTCTCCTTAAAGATAAAGGCATAAAGCTTAATTCCTGTAAAGTGGTTTGACCTTTTGTATTGAGTCTTAAACTTGCTTATACTCTTTGGTCCAGCAGTTCTATTTCTGTGAATTTATCATAAAGATATAAACCAGAAATACTAAAACAAAAAAATTTAAGCACAAGGATCTTGAACTTTTAATTCAACATCATGTATAATAAATAAAAACCAAAAGTAATCGAAGGGTTGGTTTTAGAGAAATGACTGAGTAAATCGTGGCATATCCATATTATGACTATGAATATTACGTTGAGGTTGAGGATTATGAAATTTTTATTTTTTTTACCCATGACATGGGAAAACGTTTATACTAGATTAAAGAATAGAAAAACCACCATACCACACACCGTATATAATATAATCTTAGCTATCTTAAAACTTGGGAATAAATTCTGAAAAAAAATATGCCAAAGTGACAATGAAGTTTCTTTCAGTTTAGTGGTGTTTATGTGGATTTATCCCTTATTGGTTTTGTTTTTTATCCGAATTGTCTTTAATAAGCACATGCTACACTTACAATCAAAAATGTGGAGGAAGTTTAAGAAAACAACTCATTTTATTTCCCTTTGCTAATTTGTGTGAATATCAAACCAAGTGAAAGACTGGGGTGAACTTCCTACTTGGGATGAGCCTGCACAGATTTGAATGAAACAACCTTTTGCTGGCAGCTGAAGAAGGAAGACTCCAATTCTCCCTTTTTAAGAAAAATCATTTTTATATGGATATAATTGCAAAAACAAAAAAAATCACAAAATCAGTACAAAGAATATCTATATTTGTGTCCCCAGTTGACCTATTGCTAACATTTTGCCCTTCTGCATTATCCTTTGGTCTTTTTCTATAAAAATATATGTGTTTTATGTTATAAAATGTGCCAGGTAATTTAGTTATATATAAAATGTCATGTACCATAATATACAATATACAGGTAATTTCCCTGATGGCTCAGATGGTAAAGAATCTGCCTGCAATGTGGGAGACCTGGGTTCAATCCCTGGGTTGGGAAGATCCCCTGGAGAAGGGAAAGGCTACCCAGTATTCTTGCCTGGAGAATTCTAAGGACAGAGAAGCCTGGAGGGCTAGACATAAAATAGTTTTTCTGAACCATTTCATGACCATTTATGGCAGCTACTTCAGTATTTATTTCCTAACAAAAAGGATATATTCTTAAAGAATAGCACAGTTTTCAACTTCAATAAGTTTAACATGGATACAATATTTTAATTTATACCATGCGTATTCCTCAGTTGTCAACTGACCCAGTAAAAGGCCCGTGATAGACAGTATGCTTTTTCCTGTGATATAGGGTCTTGCCTAAGATCTGATATTTCATTAAACTGTCCTTTAAGTGGCCAGGCAGAACCTTGGTTCTCTTATATCTAGTTAGCAGAAACAGTGTGTCCACCCTGTTCAATTAAAGAAGCAACTCCATTCTTTTAGTAGCTGTGTTTACGGATTCGGTTATGGACAGCTGTATTTCTAAAAGTCTCTTGCGGTGTAGTTTTCAGAATTCTTGAGAATACAGGAAATTAATAGAAGTAAATCTAGTCCAGCAACACAAAGCAACTTAATACAACGGTTTTAGGTGTTTTTATGGCCGCCGTAACCTTGTAAACGACTATGTCTGTGTCCTTGAAACAATCCTATTTTGCAGAAAGAATGGAAGGGCCAAATCAAACAATACCTGACCCTACCTTCTGAGGAAGCAGAGCTTCAGCATTCTGTTTTTCCAGCTAAATCACAGTCATCTCATTCAGATGTTATTATCTCTTTCAGCAGTTTAACCTTTTTCCCTAGGATTTTGCCTTGGGAGGTTTATATTTAATATTTCTTTTTTTTTTAAGGAAGATCTCTTCTTTCCAAATTGCTGTCCTCAAAGGTACTCTCAGGTAAAATCCCATAACAAAGAGAGGTTCTGTTTCAGAAAAACCTTTCCAGGTGCTCAGAGAGGCCTCTGGAAACAATACCTTGTTGATCTGATTGCAGTGAGTTCTGGGCAGCAGATAATCCTGTATAGTAAGATCATTTTCTGGTCCTTATCCATTTCACACTGAATTGTTCAGGAGGATAAGGGTGAGGGTAAAATCACCAGGTCCTGGGTGTTCTGCATAAGAGGTCATGTAAGATTTCACTTACCCTTGGCTCACCTTAAGCAGATGGTGCTGTGTTCCTGAATGCCCTGTAGACCCCAGCACTCTGAAGCCAGACCAGTGGTTCCCACCTTTCTCATCAACAAGAGCATCTTTTTTTTTTGGTGGTGGGGGGGTCCTCTCGCCCCTTATGGATTTATGGTTTTAAAGTTGAATTCCACAAAGCTGCTACCCTACTTTCATGGAATCCTAGTGCTGGAAACACAAGATGAGGTCTTCTGTGGCCAGGAGGAAGGGAGACTGAGAATGCTGTGGCATTTTGTGTGTTTTGTATGTTTCCTTCACTTCTAAAGTCATAGCAGTTTTCTGTTTGGCCAGTTGGCACTGTACTCCTTTGAGCTCGGTCCATTGTGGGAGAGCTGGTCTTTGTTCAAATTTTTATTCATTTGTTTAATTTTGTTTGGGCTGGATCTTCCTTCGTCTCTGCACAAGGGCTCTCTCTAGTTGCGGCGGGCAGGGGTCCTCTCTAGCTGCGATGCACAGGCTTCTTATTACAGTGGCTTCTCTTGTTGTGCCCAGGCTCGACGGCACTCGGGCTGCAGTAGCTGCCACTCTCAGACTCTCGAGCACAGGCTCAGCAGTTGTGGTGCAGGGCTTAGTTCCCCTGTGGCATGTGAGATCTTCCCAAACCAGGCGTCAGACTCGGGATTGAACTGGTCTTTATTGGGCTTATGAAGGAAGACCATTTCCCGGTTTCACAACTCTGTGGAACTTCCCCCTCTTTCCAGGAGAAGCAGTGAGAAACAAATTGTAGGAAGGGAATTGTGATTGTGTTTCTCTTATAAATATTTCCCCGAAGTTGCAGGGGTTGGTTGGGGACAAATGCTGAGTAACTGGAAGCTGTGCCCTGGATGTATCTGAACAACATTAATATACTCTTCAATCAGATTTCAGGAATGACATAACATTTCATCTGAATTATTAAAGCCACCATAAGCAGTGTTCAGAAATGAAGAACAAATGAAGTGCATTAGGAATTCAATAATGAGTACTTTTCCATGTTTCTCTGAAGTGGGACTAGGGGGTGTTTGCTACTACCAACACAGGCAAGATCTTGAGGTGATTTGGGGGTGCAAATCACCCAAATAAACTGTGACTTTCTAATATAATTTTCTAACCTTATAAGAAGGGTTTCTGCCACCATTAAGTTTTCATCGTCCACTTTTCTTTAACAAAGACTGGGACCGTCCTTAGGCTTCCGTGGAGGCTCAGTCAGTAAAGCATGCTCCTGTCAAATGCCGGAGACACAAGAGACTCTGGTTTGATCCCTGGGTCGGGACGATCCCCTGGAGAAAGAAATGGCAACCCACTCTAGTATTCTTGCCCAGGAAATCCCATGGACAGAGGAGTCTGGCAAGCTATCAACCTTACTGAATGCCATATCCTGTTCTAAACATTTTTATAAGTTTAACTTAATTTTCTGAACCCTATGAGGTGAGCTACTGCCATCGCCATTTTCAGTTCAGTCGCTCAGTCGTGTCCAACTCTTTGCAACCCCATGAATCGCAACATGCCAGGCCTCCCTGTTCATCACCAACCCCTGGAGTTCACCCAAACTCATGTCCATTGAGTCGGTGATGCCATCCAGCCATCTCATCCTCTGTCGTCCCCTTCTCCTCCTGCCCCCAATCCCTCCCAGCATCAGAGGCTTTTCCACTGGGTCAACTCTTCTCATGAGGTGGCCAAAGTACTGGAGTTTCAGCTTTACATCAGTCCTTCCAAAGAACACTCAGGACTGATCTCCTTTAGGATGGACTGGTTGGATCTCCTTGCAGTCTAAGGGACTCGCAAGAGTCTTCTCCAACACCACAGTTCAAAAGCATCAATTCTTCGGCGCTCAGCTTTCTTCACAGTCCAACTCTCACATCCATACATGACCACTGGAAAAACCATAGCCTTGACTAGACAGATCTTTGTTGGCAAAATAATGTCTCTGCTTTTGAATATGCTGTCTAGGTTGGTCATAACTTTCCTTCCAAGGAGTAAGTGTCTTTTAATTTCATGGCTGCAATCACCATCTGCAGTGATTTTGGAGCCCCCCAAAATAAAGTCTGACACTGTTTCCACTGTTTCCCCATCTATTTGCCATGAAGTGTTGGGACCAGATGCCATGATCTTAGTTTTCTGAATGTTGAGCTTTAGGCCAACTTTTCACTCTCCTCTTTCACTTTCATCACAAGGCTTTTTAGTTCCTCTTCACTTTCTGCCATAAGGGTGGTGTCATCTGCCTATCTGAGGTTATTGATATTTATTCTGGCAATCTTGATTCTAGCTTGTGCTTCTTCCAGCCCAGTGTTTCTCATGATGTACTCTGCATATAAGTTAAATAAGCAGGGTGACAATATACAGCCTTGACGTACTCCTTTTCCTATTTGGAACCAGTCTGTTGTTCCATGTCCAGTTCTAACTGGTGGGAAAACCGAAGTGCAGAGAGTCACTTGCCCAGGGTCATACAGCTATAAAGAAGTAGTGCCAGGTTTTAATCTCAGGCACCGATTTGACTCTGGACATTGCTCTCAGATTCTCAGAGTCTGGATTTATAAAAAAATCTTGATTTTAATTTTTCCAGTGTTAAAAATTTCTAGGTTTCTGTGGTTGACTTTTTTTTTTTTATCATGCCCAATCAAGAAAAATTTACTTCCCTTAGCAAAACCCAACTTGTTCTGAAATAAAACAACCATAAAATTGTCATCAGTAATGAGTTTGCCTCCACGGAAGCCACTCCGATTACCTCCTTTTCCCTTTTTCTTGGATTGCCTGCTGTGGAAGCATTCTCAAGCCAGGTACCCAAGGGCTGCAGGCTCTGAGGGCCGTTTGAAAACAGAAAAGCTGTTTCGAAGAAGTCCGAGGTGATGGAGTTGTGCTCATAGAAGCTCAAATCTGTTGAACTTGGTAGTGCTTTTCTCAGCCCTGGATGGCAGCAGCAGCAGCAGCTGCAACCAAGAAACCCCCCTTGCTTTGCCAGAAGCCTCCTGGACTCCAGATTCCAGACGGTCATCCTGTCTGTCAGCCCAAATTTCCTATGGCAAGTAGACTTGAAGTGTAAACACTGGGGAGCCGGGCTGAAGGGAGCAGATTCTTCCACTGACGAGGCTGCCCGGTCCTTGCTGTGTCCTTAGGGCTGCAGTCATCTCACGGGGAACAGGCAGGAACAGGCGGGCTGCTTTCCAGTCCCCCAATCCCCACCCTCTGTCTTTGCCACCTTTGCTTCCAGTAATGCTGTTTCCAGCAGACGGCACCTTTCAGTGGATTCTAGGATGTGTGAGAATTATAAAGCACACACAGCCATTGCAGGAGAAAAGCCTCTTACCGCAACAACTTCAAAAGCATTACCTCGTGCAGAGTGGAGGGAGGTGTGGCCTCTGCCCTTGGAAGGCTGCTGTCCTCCCCAGGCCCACCCTATGGTGACTTCTTCCTCTAGACTTTAGAGGACAGTATTTATGTTTTATGGAGGAGGAAACGGCAACCCACTCCTGTTACTCTTGCTGGGAAAATCCCATGGACAGAGGAGCCTGGCTAGCTACAGTCCCTGGGGTTCTGAAGAGTCAGACATGTCTGAGCTACTGAGCATATTTGTTTTTGATGTATATTTTAGTCTCTCATTTATCTAACTAACAGGTTTTGAATGTAAGCTATTTGGGATACTGGAAAAACACATCAGCATTTTCACCACGTAGGGCGAAAATACAAGCAGGGAAAAAAGTCCCTCACCAGTGAGTGTCCTTGAATCAACCTGGTCAGGTTTATGTAAGCAGATTTTGCAGAGGAGGAAGAGTTGCTAGAATTCTGTTGATCGTTCTTCACGAGTAATTAGTTGTTACCCTTGCAGTGTGTGTACAGAATTTGATGTGTTGGGTTGCTAATATGTCAAATTGTAAAAAGTAGGTGGGTTCAAGTTTATAAATTAAAAAGAAATTCTTACTATATTTTGTCAAATTGAAGATGCCACTGATTGTGGGATGTACTGTTTATACTCCAATAAGGAGAAAAAAGAAGAAGGCAATGGCACCCCACTCCAGTACTCTTGCCTGGAGAATCCCATGGACGGAGGAGCCTGGTGGGCTGCCATTTATGGGGTCGCACAGAGTCAGACATGACTGAAGTGACTTAGCAGCAGCAGCAGCAGCAAGGAGGAAAAAAAAAAAAACACTGCAACCGAGCTATGGAAAGGCATTGATTAAAAACAGATCACTTATATGTAGAATCTAAAAAAATGATACAAATGAACTTATTTACAAAACAGGCTCACAGATATGGAGAACAAATGTGTGGTTACCAAAGGGAGAAGGGGTGAGTGAGGGATAAATTAGGAGTTTGGGATTAACAGATACACACTACTATATAGGGGGCTTCCCTGTGGCTCAGCTGGGAAAGAATCCACCTGCAATGTGGGAGACCTGGGTTTGATCCCTGGGTTGGGAAGATCCCCTAGAGAAGGGAAAGGCTACCCACTGCAGTTTTCTGTCCTGGAGAATTCCATGGACAGAAGTCTATGTAGTCGCAAAGAGTGGGACATGACTGAGCGACTTTCACTTTCCCTATATATAAAATAGATAAATGACAAGGCCCTACCATATAGCACAAGGAACTCTATTCAATATCTTGTAATAAAAAAAAAAAAATCTTGTAATAGCCTATACGGGAAAAGAATCTGAATAAGAGTATCTGTCTATCTGTCAGCCTGTCTGTAAATCTGAATTACTTTGCTGTATACCTGAAACATTATAAATCAGCTGTACTTCAGTTTTTAAAAAGTGCTTTCAGATATCTTAGAATGTGTAAAATATGGTGGCAATGTTTTAGCCCTAGTCCTGCCTCTTTTTCATGAAGTCTGACGGCCTGATTCTAACTGCGTTGTTCAGTTCTGAGTTTTCCACTGTGACCTGTTGGCTCCCTGGGCTCCTTTCATCCTTCCTTTGGGTCTCCTCCCACCATTCTGGCTGTTCCTTCTTCAACTCCTTGGCTAGGTCCTCCTCTTGGACCCGACCTCTGAATAATGGAGAGCAGGCTCCTCCTGCACAGATTCCCTCCCTGGGTGACCCATGGCTTTACATACCATTTATCCGCTGGTCATTTCCAGGTGCATCTTCCCAGCCTGGATCCTGCACCTGAACTCAGGCAGAATGCCTCCCACCTGCCTGACGGACCCAGATGTCCAGTAGGCACCTTCCAGTTCAGATGGGAAAATCTGAATCCTGAACCATCCAGTCCACATCAGTTACCCAATGCAGCAGAAAGCGCCTCCAGTTTTCCCCCTGATTAAAGTGAAAGTGAAAGTGAAGTCGCTCAGTCGTGTCTGACTCTTTGCGACCCCATGGACGTAACCTATCAGGCTCCTCTGTCCATGGGATTTTCCAGGCAATAGTGCTGGAGTGGATTGCCATTTACTTCTCCAGCGGATCTTCCCGACCCAGGGATCGAACCCAGGTTTCCCGCATTGTAGACAGACGCTTTACTGTCTGAGCCAGCAGGGAGGCCCTAAGCAGACCTTAAAGTCTGCTAGGTTGGGAAGATCCCCTGGAGTTAGAAATGGCAACCCACTCCTGTATTCTTGCCTGGAGAATTTCAAGGACAGAAAAGCCTGGTGGGCTGGAGTCCATGGGGTTGCCAAGAGTCGGACACGACTGAGCACGCACGCGTGTTAGAATCATCTTTAACTCCTTTCCTTCTTTCTCACCCCATATTAGATCCATTAGCCAATTCCACCTGCTCTATCTTCAAAACAGATGCAGAAGCCGACCATTTCCCCTCCTTTTCTCAACCACCACCCTGGCCTAAGCCACTGTCACCTCTCTCTTGAATCATTGTCTTGACATCTTAACTGGTCACTCCGCTTTTGCCTGTGGCCGTTTTAGTTTATTCTTGACACAATGGCTAGAGTGATCCTGTTTGATGTAAGTCAGATAGTGACTTTCGTGTCATTGAAAAGTCAAAGACCCCAGTGACTTTCCATTGCATGCACAGCAGCGGCCTGGAGGCCCAGTGTGGTCTGTGCTTCCCTCCCAGCCAGTCAGCTCCAGCCTCCGGTGCCCACCATGTTCCCCATGGCTGACTTGCTCCAGCCACACCGGCCTTCCTCCCTTCACACCTGCTATTCTCTCCACAGGGCTTGCTCCCTCACCTCTAAGGCTTGATTCCAGCGTTAGCTCAGTGGACCCTTCTCTGAGATACCAGGGAGCAGGCCCGTATCTAAAATTGCAGCCCAGCCTGCTCCGTCACTTTCCCTTTGCTCTCTTTTCGTCCCTAGCTCTCCTGCCTGGCTGTCCAACACATGGAATATTTCATTACTTCCCATATCCCTCAACTGAATGTAGGCTTCACCAGGGAAGGATTGCTTCATTCATTGCCACTGCCCAGTGCCTAGAATTGTGTCTGATGCTCAGTAAGGGCTCAATGCATTTTTGTTGAATGAATAAATCAGCATCTTCAGATACAGGCTAAGATGAAGGAAGAGGGCATTTTTGGTTTTGTGTTTTTTTGTGTGTGTTCCTCTGAGAAATGAAAAAAGGTTATTAGTTGTCCTCACAGCATCAGTGAAATTGATATCTTTCATCTGGAAAACCATCTACTGTCTTGACACAATTTGCCCTTGGTAAACAGTTCCTCTGTTAACCGCGAGACCTTTGCACAGTGGTTTTTAGCGGCTCCCTAGATTCATCTGAGCTTGTAATGATTGCCCATTGAACCTTCAACAAGATAGTGATGAATTCTGCCTTGGAAACCACCTTAGGGTTTCAAATGAAATCGAAACAGTTCCCCCAGCTTTTCACCTCCACAGGGAAGGACTATTTTTAACTTGGGGCAAACCAAGTTCCTGGTGTGGATGAAGCAGTTTTCTGTGTGATGCTTTTGGGAGTGATCGTTATAGATACAGTGTGTTTTTATTGTTATTTTTTGACCATGCGGGATCTTAGCTCCTCCACCAGAGATCCAGCGGGTGCCCCCTGCAGTGGAAGCACAGAGTCTTAACCACTGGGTTGCCAGGGAAGTCCCAATAGAGCATGTTCTAACCATCCTATGACATGCTGGTTACTGCAAAGCACATTCATGTGTGGGGTGTCTGCTTTTAGGAGCATTTACTGTATTATCAGGCCAGTCAGACCGTGGCTTGGATAGCTTATCTCTGGAGGAGGTTTCCACCCTGGTGGGACCTCTTTGCCTCATGAGCTCTGGGCTCGGATGTACAAACAGTGGACCCCCCTCCGTGGAACCCCTGGCAGAGGGAGAGGTTCTTGCACAACAGCTGGGTTCCTGTGCCGGGAAGCCTGGGTTCCCCTCACTGACAGCCACATGTTGGCCTAACTTCTGGTCATGATAAAGACTGTCGACCTGGCTAGACCACACAGCAAGGATGTGATAGCCTTTGGTCCCTTTGGTCCCTTCTCAGGGGTTTAAGTTACAGACTAAGGGGATGATAAATGGCAAGGGTGAGCAGTTTAGGCAAGAGGGACGGGATAACAGAATGGCTCCCATTCATTCATTCATTCATTCAGAGATCCTCATTGTACTTTTTATTATTGCTAGGTTCCAGGAGTTGGTGGGGATCATGGTGATGAGAGCAGGCATGGGGCTCAGGCAAAAGAGGTCCAGAAAAGACATCTCTGAGAACATGCCCATTGTACAGGGCATCATGGAATGCTAAAGCTAGGCTTTTATTCAGATTTCTGAACTTGACCTACATTGCTCTATACAGACATTTTATGTGCTGTGTCCATCTTTGCCCTGTGTCTGCTGTTGGCAAACCTGAGATTACAACATGTGTTGGTGAAGAGCATGTTTGGGGTGAGGAGTCAGGTTGGAGGTAGAAGTGAAGTGGTTTTGAGCTCATGTGTCCTGTTTTCTATATGTATGTCTCAGGAGACTGTGTGTGTGTGTGTGTGTGTGTGTGTTTGTGTAGAAACCAGCACAGGGATAACTGTGGAGTCATCTATCCTGGGAAGAGTTTGTGTGCTAATTGCCTCCATGAGAGTTTTTTCATTATTTGTCCCTCCTCTTCCCCCACTTCTTTTTCTAGAAGGATAATGAGAACTGCTATACATTTCACAAGGATGGGAGATGCAGTGGAAATCTTTTTAAATGATGAGAATGTAGTACCAGCAAAAAGCTTATACTAAACACATTCATCCCTTCGATGTACTCATTCCTGTACCTCGTGGTAGTATAGCATGGAATTCAGAGGGCTGTATCGTGGGGTCCACACGACCTCTGTTTCCCCCAGTTCTTTTATCACCGTTTTTTGTGTCTCTTCCAGAGAAGGCTTCACAGTGGCTTCTTAATGATGGCACTCATTTCAGATGTTTATCTCCAAAAGAAAGGAGCTTTAATACTTTATTTATAACAGTCAGTTCAGGTTGTTATTAAAAGAGGACGAACCCTTTCTTGCATGCTGGCATTGACATGGAGCTTGAAAAGAAATGAGCCTCCAGTGAGGGTTGTCACCCAGATTATATCTAACTCAGGGTTTTATAATGTTTGGGAAGATACTGTGTCTTTCACGATAACCTCATGCCTTTTTCTTGAGCTCCCTCAGGGTGGAGCTGGGCAGTCTGCTCACTCAGAAGAGGGAGCCCCCAAGTGCTATCTTGATGCTCTGCATGTGGCAGGGGAGGCGGCACTGACCTTTCACCTGTCCCTTTCTGTGAGTGGCTATTGTCTTGTGCAATGATGCCCCTTCGGACACATACTAGAAAGATTTCAAGAAACCCAGGAGGTTGGGATGCTGGACCCTGGCTTCATCGTTCAGTGCCCGTGATCTGGTGCTAACAGCTTGTCTTTGTAGAACTCCTACCTTTCAGATTCGTTGCTCCAGTGACTATGGTCCAGAAGTGGAAGAAACAGGAAGGAGAAAACTAGGGTGCTTTATAGTTTTTACACTTGACTCCATCCATCTCCTTATCTGGCCTATGAAATAAGAAGTGGTATTTTCATTTTACTGATGAAGACACTGAAATCTTGGAAGTCATTTGCCCCAAAGTCACACAACTAACAGGTCACAGAGTTTGAAACCATATCTTGGGATTTATAAGTTCGTGATCTTTCTACTACTTGGCACCTTAAAAATCACAAGCCATTTCCCTTGGGCCAGGCCCACCTTCTCAGATGCAGCCCCTGGCTAGTACAGCCCCTGGTTTTTAGGACTTGTCTCCTTCAATGACTTCTTTAGAAACTTTTACCATTGCCCAGAGCTCCAGGACCTGCAAACACAAAAAAAGCGAAGTTATCCTCATTGCCCATCAGTTAGCACTTTCATGGGTTGACAATTATATTGCTTTTCAACCTAAGGAAAAAGAAATTCAGCTAAATAAGTTAAGATTAATTCAACACTTAGTGACTGTCTTCAATGAAAATTCTCAGAACTCTGATGGACAGATGACCAGGACACCCTGCCAAGCAAAGACTTGGTCTCAATCTCAATTTCACTAGCATTTCACAGTGAGGTTAATCATTGGAGTAGGACCTTTCATTTTTGAGTGTGTGTTTCTTTTAACACAGTGCTTTTCTAAGTCTTTTTGCCATTTGATACTTCACTCTTGTAACTGATGGGAATGTAGTACCAGCAAAAAGCTTATGCTAAACACATTCGTCTCTTTGCTGTTTTCATTCTGTACATCCTGGTTTAAAGCAGTTTAAAATGCTACCATCTCAAAGGTGGCAGAACTACAGCACATGGGCTCATTTGTGTTGCTTATGGCTGCTGTCAGCTAACAACAGAATTGAGACCCTGCATCAGAAACCGTATAGTTCTCAGTGTTTACTTTTGCCCTGTACAGAAAAAGCTTGCTGAAACTTCCTTTTTTTTTTTTAGGGACCATAGTTTAAAGAACTACAGTTGGTATCCTCAGAGAAAAACTTTCCCAGCATCTGCTTGGTCAGTAATAACAGGCCAGGAAGAAGCACACACGTCATGGCCACCCCTGAGTGCATTCATATGTGGACTGTGCCCGAGGAGCAGAATTCAAGCAAATAATAATGTTCCTCTATGACACCCCATTTCGTACGATCCACAGCAGAGGTACCACTAGCTAGCTAGGCAGCCTTAAAACTGGTCATTAATCTTTCTCCATGAGATTCCTCACCAATAAAATTAAACACTTAAAAGAAAATTTATATATCCACGTAACAGTATGTATATATATGAGTTGTATATGAATACATGTCTGTAGAAGTGTTATATATGTTACATATATAGCTTTAAAAGTAGTAATAAAATAAAAATAAATATCAAGTACAGTAATAAAATACAGAGACCTGTTCTCCCACCATGCAGCTTTGGAAGTTGGACCTTGTGAATACCTTTGAAGTCCCCTCTGTGCACCTGTCCAGTAATGCCCCCCTCCCTCCCCAGAGGTAGTGATCTCAGTTAATCATTCTACTGCATTTCTTATACTTGTATTACTGATTTTGCCTGAAACTTTTTTTCTAAACAAAGAACACTTTCAGATCCCATCAAATTTTGTGCTCCATTGGCATGACTTCATTTTCTTGGTGCTAAACTCTTTGTCTTAAAATCTCACAAGGGCTCTCAGTCCAGCAAACACAGTTAACACACAGTGGCTGCCCAGTGAATACTCTTGAAATACTCTGCAGGTTTTTCTTTTCCCTTTGGTGGCGATGGTGGGATTGGGCAAGGTATACCTAGAGTCATGGGCTAGTTCAGACTGATCTTCATCTGTGGTGGTCTGTGATCCTGTGCTAGGCTGAGAGGCTGGGGTCTCCAGAGCCAGTGGTTACCTCCGCCTTCTTTGTCTTTATCGGCTCTACAGTGGGAGGGGCCAGGCTGGTTCACATGAGTTGACTCCATGTTTACATAGTAAAAGAATAAGGTGAAACATGATTCATGGTCCTTAAATTTAGCTTCCAGTCAATCTTAGTTGAAGGAAAATCTCATTGCACCCATTCTTCGTGTTTTCCTTTTTTTTTTTGTTTGTAATTTTTGTGTCTGAAAAAAAGTATAAATGCTGGCTTTCGGAAGAAGGAGCTATTGTTAAGCGTAAGCCTTTTAAACTCTGTAATTACTCCATAAAGCTTGCATGTTTGCATCAGAAATGCATTTTGTCTTAAGTTGTAGTGCTCAGTGTATGGAGCATTTATAATGATGGGGTACTTCCAAAAATAAATCGACTCTATAGAAAATGTTAATCAGCTCATCCCCAGGGACCGTCCTGAGTATCTCCACTGTACATATGAGGAAATGAACATGACAGTTAGTGGTTTGCCCAAAGCCACACTGTCACTGGCATCACGAAGATTTAAGCAAAGGTCCCACATACAAGAAAACACAGTCATGTTTCCATGCAAGACATTGTATAGGCCTTCCTCACATTGACCTACATTAAGATTCAGGGACGAAGCGTGTTTGGAAGAATCGACTGCATCAACCACAAAGAACTGGTTTGCTTCTGAAAGTTACCTGCGGGGTTTTAAATAGGACTTTTTTTGTTTTTTTTCAAGTCTGTTTGCTTGAAATCAAAAACTATGTATCGCTAACGATTTCTATGAAAACTAAAAAGCAATGGGTTCAAGTGTATTTCACACTGCCAGGGAAAATAGTGTGAGAAGTACAGTCATTTCTCAAAGTGTGGTATCCTGCTTTTACCGTTTTCAAGAAAGCAGCCTGCTACCAGGCACTTACTTTCCGAAACCATTTTCAGGGGATTGGTTCAGGATATTCGCAGCCTTCCAAATCATCTGCCTCAGTAGCATGCTGTGACTGAGGAAAGGTTTCCTTGGCTATGCAAACCACAGAGTCTTCCATTTACAAGGACACTTCTGGAATTCGTAGTGCTCTCTTCTTAGGCACAAATGAATAGTTTATAAATATTTTCCTCAACAACAATTGGAACAAAAAACGTTTTGTTTTTTTTCCCTCCTGACTAACCTCTGCTGCTGCTAAGTCGCTCCGTGTCCGACTCTGTGCGACCCCATAGATGGCAGCCCACGAGGCTCCCCCATCCCTGGGATTCTCCAGGCAAGAACACTGGAGTGGGTTGCCATTTCCTTCTCCAGTGCATGAAAGTGAAAAGTGAAAGTGAAGCCGCTCAGTCGCTCAGTCCTGTCTGACTCTTAGCGACCCCATGGACTGTAGCCCACCAGGCTCCTCCGTCCATGGGGTTCTCCAGGCAAGAGTACTGGAATGGGGTGCCATTGGCTTCTCCAAGACTAACCTCTAGTTAATTGAAAAATTCAGTTAACCATCCTGGTAAATTCTTCTTCCTTTGCTTTCTTCCCCAAGCTTCACTTGGGAACTTGACTCCTTTTTTCTTTTTTGAGTAGTAAATGCTTTAAAGACTTTTTCTTCAAGATTTTTATTTTAAAAATTGAAGTATAGTTGATTTACAATGTTGCGTTAGTTTCTGGAGTACACTGAAGTGATTCAGTTTGACACATATATATTCTTTTTCAGATTCTTTTCCATTGCGGTTTATTACAAGGTACTGAATATAGTTCCCTATGCTATACAGTAGGACCTTGTTGCTTATCAGTTTTTTATATAGTAGTTTGTATCTGCTAATCCCAAACTCCTAATTAATTCCTCCCTCACTCCCTTTCCCCTTTGGTAACCATAAGTTTGTTTCTGCATCTGTGAATCTGTTTGTTTTGTAACTAAGTTCATTTGTGCCATATTTTAGATACCATATATAAGTGGTGCCATGTGTTATTTGTCTGTTTCTGACTTACTTAGTATGATAATCTCTAGGTCCATCTGTGTTGCTCAAATGGCAGTATTTCATTTTTTTACGGCTGAGTAGTATTTCACTGGGTATATATATACACCATATCATCTTCGCTAGCTACAGTTAGCCAAGACATTGTTAACTGTAGTGACTCTGACATCTGGGCATGTGAGTATGAGTACTGAACGATATGGTATTGACTCAGAGGATTCATTCACCTGTGGTAGTAACTACCAAAGCCCTTACTGTGGGGTTATAGTGGATAAGTTTGGGCAAAGCCAATGCATGATTGCAAAGAGATGGTGCTTTATAGGGGAGGACACCAAATTTTGCCATGTAGGGAAGCCCCTACTTCACAGCAGGTGGATGCCAGGTACTTATCCTAGTTATCAGACCCCAAGATTTGATTTTGGCATTTCACACACTGATCATCAGATCTGGGAACTACAGATCCACGCTGACGGATTTACAAGTAACCGATGAGCTAGAAAGACTCGGTATCCAGTGAGTTGGGTTCAAAAGCCAACCGGCCTACCTTTGTGATATTGGGCAAATTATCTTACTTTTTTTCTTTTTTTTTTTTTAACCCAGACAATTGAAATGTTAATATTTTATAAAAATGTTCCAGGAGTTAATGCCTTCACATAATATCTGGAAGATAATAGCTATTGTTATTATACTGTCACTTTGCTGTTGTCTCCATTTATAGCTGTGCAAGTCAGTTTAGAAGATTGAATAATAATAGATGAGAAAGCTGCCCTTTGAGTACAGTATTTTAAAGCGTGAGAAGGAATTGGACTGGATCAGATGGGTGTTTGTCAGTTTCTGTATTGAACACCATAGCCTCGACTCTCAACACCCTTTACCCAGACAGTGCGGGATTAACTCCACTTCAGTTTGAACCTGTGGCTTATCTTTTTCTAGATTTCATGAAGTCACCTTTTTTTTTTTTCATCTGGGAGACTCTTGTTTATTTGACTCCAGTTTTTAGCAGCAAATAAAGGAATCTTACCTTGAGTACTGTGAGTTTGGCTTTCAAAACATCTTTAAGGGGCGATTTATTATTCTTCCAGGTTGCTCCTTCTCCTGGTTCCACTTTCCTGAGGTGACATTTGCAGGAGGGGGGCTAGCTCATCCCAAGGATGGGCGGCGTATGCCAAGTGCTTCTAGAAGACACTACATTCCCTTGATTAGAGCATGGGAAAGCATGCTTCTTTAAGTTTGTTAAAACAGAACGGCCTTCTATAAAGCCCTCATGTTTCTGTATTTTTTCTTTATTTTGTTTTGTGTCTGGTATAGGTATTGACATCCTGAAGCTGGTAGCAGCCCAAGTGGGAAGCCAGTGGAAGGATATCTATCAGTTTCTGTGCAATGCCAGCGAGAGGGAGGTGGCCGCTTTCTCCAACGGGTACACGGCGGACCACGAGCGCGCCTACGCAGCGCTGCAGCACTGGACCATCCGGGGCCCCGAGGCCAGCCTGGCCCAGTTAATTAGCGCCCTGCGCCAGCACCGGCGCAACGATGTGGTAGAGAAGATCCGTGGCCTCATGGAGGATACGGCCCAGGTAACGCAGCCCAGCTGTCTGTTCTTCCTACTAACCTTTACGTCCCTGAGCTCCAGATTTTACCAGGTATATGTCAGAAGAGAAAAGAACTGCTCCTTGCTATTTAGCCTCACACACACACACAGAGACACGCATATCTCTTTTAGGGCAGTGCTTCTAAGCTGTTTCCCATTAATCATCTAGAGAACTTTTAAAAAATTCTGGTACTTGGAACCTCACTGTAGACCAAATTAGAATTTCTGAGGACAGGACTCAGAACGAGTACTTTTAGGAATCAGTATATTTAAAGGCCCTGTAAGTGCTTCTAATGTACAAAACTGAGAATCTTTGCTTTCGGGATGGAGTCTGGCATCAGACTGTACATCTAGTTCTATTCCTTTTTTTCCCAATTTACGGTTTCATTTTGCATAACACACTTTGCACAAAAGTAAGAAGGAGGACTTTTTTCTGTTCCCTTCCTCTAACAGCCGATGTTTTCTGTGATGTCGTTTAAGAAGGCTCCCTCTCACCACCAAGTATCCGCAAGGATGCAGGTGAGGCTGGCGGTGTTTAGTAACAAGATTAATATTTCTCCCTGGGCTTGTCCAGTCGGTGTCTCAGATGAAACTGAGGGGACCCGGGAGGGTGATTTATTTATAGTCGTTGGTCCATGAGCCCCGGTTTTGGCCTCAGAAAGCACGGGATAGGAATCCTGGCTCTGACACTAGCTGAATGACCAAGTATGTTTCACTTTTAACTTTCTCTGCCTCTGTTATCTAGTCACCCGAGTTCATTAAGACTCTAGGAGTAAAGGATATAAAATGCCTGACCTACTGAAGATGTTCTACGTAGCATAGTTACAGTCATGATGTATTTACTTAGCCCTTCCTTAATCATAAGGTAATTCTCTGAAAGGCCGTGAATTAACTACAAATTAGGCTATTGAATCATAGTTCTCAGATTTCGATTGAAGTTTTGCAATGTATTCTCAAGGAAAAACACTGCTGCTGAGACTTGATAAAAAACCACTTAAAATTTTAAAGATCATTCTGCCTGTGTTCTTTTCCAATGGTCCAAACTCATTACCTAAAAGAGTGAGGGAGAGAGTGTTTTTTCCCTGATCCACTCTAATCTGCTATCATTCTGCACCACATTTGTGTATCAAGGGACTCAATTTTATATATTTAAGAAGTCCAAATGCCTTCATCTTTCTATACTAGCAGTGTAGTGTTTCTTCATTATTGAAATAAACATTCATCAGGTGAATCTTTGATCTAAGTGACTGACTGGATAAAAGTTCGTTGGTGCTAATTGACTCTGAAGGTAGTCTCTAAAGCTCCTTTTTAAAATTTATTTTTAATTGAAGGATGATTGCTTTACAATCTTGGTATATTTTTAACTCCTTTGAAATGTGGAAGTTCAGAAAAAAAGATTTACTAATAGAGGCAGGGGTAAGCATTCAAAGGCACAGAGGCAGGGGTAAGCATTCAAAGGCACACACGGTGTCTTGTGACTTTCTGAGAAACCATCTCAATTAAATATGGTTCACAACTAAAATAAGACTTTGAGTAGCTGGATTTGGGGAAAGAAAAGGGAGATGATTGGCCTCCAGTTAAATAAAATGATTGCAGTTCAAACAAAGGGGCTCAGGAGGCAAAACATTGTGCTTCCTTGGAGTCTCAGGTTGAAGGAAAGAACTGTTAGGGCAAGCAGCAGATTGAAGAAGGATTTAGATACTTGGGAATAAGTCACTGGATCACCTTGATATTGCCTCCAAAAAAGAGAAAATATAATTGATGCAGTGATAAGATTTGGTTAAATGGAATATTTAATAATGTGGAAGGATGATCACGAGGTATTGTTAAGGGTTCAAAAGAAGGTTTCTCATTAGGAAAAACAAATATAAACATAGGAAAATGAAAAATGCTAATATTATGCTATTAAATTTAGGCAGTAGAATTAGAAGTGATTTTTAAAATTATTTTTATAATGAAAATATTATTTTGTGATTTAAAACATTTTAAAAAATGACAGCTGAAAGGACCCACGAGAAAGATAAGTAGGGCTTTGTTTTACTGTGCTAACTCGAAAGAGGGAACCATCCTTGTTTTAATTGAGGAAGAGCCAACAGTGGTTTATGTGCCAATCCATTCTTTCTTGGGAGGACTGGCTGAGGTTTGCTGTGTTGGGTCAGATTTGCCTAAAACTTATTTCATTTTTGGTTTCTGCACATCTGTCTCCTCTTTCTCTGTGTACACTCAGCAGTCATTCAGAATTTGTTCCTAGTCTTTAAGGTACTTTCTTTTTGGGGGTGGTAATGATGGTAGTGGAGTATCGTCTACACCAAGTGACCTTGGTATGTTTCTCTGATGGTTCCATTGAGTTCCATCAATGGAGCACTTGCTTTATTCCAGACTCTGTCCTAGGTCCTGGGAAAGGTGGGCCCAAAGATGCAGATTCCATGGAGGAGACTGCATGCCAGGGAGAATAATTTTTTCCTTGTTCATATCTCCTCCATATATATAAAATATTCTAGTATCTATTTTTTTGTGGTTTATTTTTTAAGAGACAGTAGCACCAAAACATTCTGTAGCTTTCTCCTTGGTTCTAGTGTGGCCTGCATTTTGAGATGGAGGCTGAGAAGGCAGAAGCTTCTTGTTCCATGTTTTAATTATGTCCATCATTATCTGGCAGTGTTGTGGACCCAGCTCTGATTCTAATTTTAATAGCCAATGAGCATGGATTTCTGGTTGCCAGCTCTTATTAATGGCGCAGCTTGTTCCTAGTTTATCTCTGAGATTTGTGGAGTCAAACAAGAGAATCAGAGAACACAGGGGGCCTAATTGAGACTTAGTTTTTCCATTTTCTGGTGGATTTGTATTCTGTGTGTATGGTGGTACTGCTGGCAATTTGAGACTTTGCCCCAGGAGTTAATGGGCTCTTAATGTGTAAAAATGACTTTGTGTGTGTGTTTAAAATGGTTAATGCTTTTTTTCCTGTTCGTGAGCCTGAGAACACCTATGTTATATTCCACTCAGAGGATTGGTCCTGGTGTTCCTTTTGGTTACCTCTGTCAGGAACAGCCAGTCCATTATTAACCTTGGTGGCCTGTTAGCCATTTATGTATTAAACATATCCAGAGTCTGACTTAACAACAAAATTATGCATTAACAAATTATAAGTACAATTTACTTTATGGTGTACGGTTCTTTGAATTTTTTTAAAGACCATTTTTTAGAGCAGTTTTAAGTTTAAAACAAAATTGAGAGGGAAGTTACATGCACCATCTCCCCCTCATTCACCATTATCAGTATCGGTCAAAAGAGGGGTATCAGGGGTATCCGTCTAAAGAGTTTTTACTGAGAGGGAACCTATAAATGACACGTCATAATCACCCAAAGTCCACAGTTTACCTTAGCATTCACTCTTGCTGGACGTGTCCTGTGGGTCTGGGTAAATGATGCATGTCCATCATTTTCATACAGAATATTTTCACTGGCCAAAAAATTCTCCACGGTTTACCCATTTCTCTCTTCCCCACTACCCACACCTCCCCGCCATCGACCGCTAACCCTTTTCAGTGTCTCTTACAGTTTGGCCTTTTCAGAATGTCATGTAGTTGGAATCATGGGGTGTTTTGCCTTCAGACTGACTTCTTCCACTCAGTCATCTGCATTTAAGCTTCCCAGATACTGGGGGTGGGGGGTGGATGGACTGGGAGACTGGGATTGAAATATCTACGCTATTGATGTTGTTGTTTAGTTGCTAACTTGTGTCTGACTCTTTGTGACCCCCCTAGACTGTACCCTCAGAGATGGCTGTTTATGTCTGTTTATGACTTGATAACTGATTTGTTTTTAGTGCTGTTTCATTGTCTGGGTGTATCACAGTTTATTTATTCATTCGCTTACCTGACTCTTTTCATATCAGAAGTGTGGCCCAAGTTTCTCAGTATGCTCTTCTTTCAAGTTCAATATCAAAATGGACCCCAGCCTTCCAGAATCATCTCTATTCTTTCTTTCCCAGGCATGAACTTTTGAGAGAATCAGCAAAGGACAGTAGTTGGAAATTACTTGGACTTTGCCAGAACTCTTTAAAAAACGAAACAAAAGCCTAATACAACTTTCCAAATTGTATGTTGTCTATTTTTTCCATCCTTTAACTTTTTTTTAATCTGTGTCTTATAAAGAAAGCCTTTTGTAAGTAAATATATTGAAGGTTTTAACAAATCTATTCTAACAGTTTTGTTGTTAAGAAAATTTCAGTGTGGTAACATTTTTAATGTACTTAAAGAATGGTTTCTTTACTCATATATTTGGGTTTAAATATACCATCTTATTATTTTTTATATTTGTCTTATCTGTTTTCTTCCCCTTTTCCTTTCTTGTTAATAAGGTGTTTTTATTATTCTAGTTTTCCTCATTAACTTCTTAGGTACACATTTTTTTTTTACTTTTAATGGATACCCCAGAGATTACAACACACAGTTAAATTATGAACTATTTTATAAATGTGTACTTTTTATTATTTTCCAGACAACACAACAGCCTTAAAAGACTTTAAACATATTTGTCCCTCTCTTGTGTTTTGTTGTCATACATTTTATTTTTTTAAGTTATTAATAATTTTTATTGGAGTATGGTTGTTTTATAATGTTGTGTTCATTTCTTCTGTACAGCAAAATGAGTCAGTTATATCCCCTCCCAGTCTCCCAGGCCATCCCCCCAGTATCTGTACGTCCATCCTCTATGCCTGTGTCTCTGTTTCTGTTTTGCAAATTTGTTCATCTGTATTATTTTTCTGGATATCATATATAAGTGATGTTATATATTTGTTTTTCTCTTTCTGACTTACTGTCATACATTTTAACACTACACATTTCTTAGCCTCCCAAAGGCATAATTATTATGATTTTACACAGTCACACTCCATGTAGATTTACCTGCTTACTGATTTTTTTCTGTTGCTCATTCCCCATGTCTGCCTGAGATCCTTTTACTTTGGCCTAAAAAATACTTAGCATTGGTTTCCAGCAATAAACTCTGTTTTTCTTCATCAGGAAAATGCCCACTGACTAAAATAAATTGCATTATTTGGGCTTTGTTTTTGAAGGAGAGCCGGAAAATGGAACTTAAGCTTGACAGTTATTTTTTCTTTCAGTACTTTCTAGCCCGAGTTTAAGTTTCCCCTGCTAAACTGTAAGAGAGAGGATGCAATTTTATTTTTAAATCTGTATTACATAACAAATTACATGGGCACCATTATGCCAGGCACTTTGGGCAATGCAAAGACAAGGGGAGACAGAGTCGTTGCTGTCAGAGAAACCTATTGTTGAAGGGAAGAAAGGTGTACATCTTTTATCTAAGGGAGTAAACCCAGGAGGGAGGGAGGAGGGAATTGGTGGGTGTGCAGTTTATCAACATAAAGGCTCCAAGTCAGGATGTCAGTGTGAAGAGTATACCGGGTTAAATTCCTGTCCAGGTCACATACTTGGCATCACTGACTTGGTTTTTTCATGAGAAAATGGGAACACCCTTAGTGCCTGTCCTCTGAGCTGTTGTGAAATTAGGTGAGTGTGACCCAGAGAAAACCCTTGGTGAATGTTTACCGTGAATCACTGCAATTATTCCCAGGCTCTAAAGGCAAGAGAGATGGAAGAATGTTCTTGACTAGCTCCAACTCACATATCAATAGATTCTTTAAATCCTGAACACCAAGGGTTACTCAGTGCCAGATAGGGAGAGACTGCCAAGTTCAAGACTGCTTGATGGGTAGACGGTTGAGCATGAGGGTTGCCATCTGCATTCAGTGCCCAAGAACTGGAAATTCCAGCTAGTTGTAAATATTTATTCTTGTACTGCCTGAGTGAGTGTTCCTAGGCTGGCAGGAATGTTTTCTCTAGTGAAGAAACAAAGGGGATGCTGTATGTAGACAACGGCCTGCTCTTTCAAGGGCTGTCAGAAAAAGGATACAGAATTGAGCAACTGAATTTCTAGGTTTCCTTTTATGTTGTTGCTGGTCCGCCTCCCCCCGCCCCCCCACCCCCGGTCTTTTTATACTCAAATAGGCTTACCCAGTGTACTGGTTTTCCTTTCTTCCCCCCTCATCTTAGACTTGCTTCTTTCTCTATAGGAAATCTTAGGCAAATTATTTCTCTGTCTCCTGTTTTTCTATTTAAAATGGGAATTCAAGTGGTATTTTTTTTTGTAAGCATTAAATCAGATAATGGCTTGTTATGCTATGGGATGTAAAAAGGTAGGATATGAAAGGGATGCTTACTGGCTAGATTCAGAAGTCGTGGTGATTTGAATTTCCCAGGCTTCCGTTAGAGTTTCATTTTGAGAAAGGGAGGAAAAAGGAATTTTATGTGCATTTAAAAATGATAAACAAGGTCCTATCATGTAGCACAGGGAACTGTTAATATATTCAATATCTTGTAATAAACCATAATGGAAAAGAATATGAGAAAGGATGTATCTTTGTAACTGAATCACTTTGCTGTACATCGGAAACCAACCCAACGTTGTAAATCAGCTGCATTTCAATAAAAGGGGATGATCATGTTAAAAACAACCGCAATCATTTAAAATAGTATAAAGCATTACTTTAGCTGCCTGCTTTGACCAGAGATTCACAAATATAAAGAGTTGGTGTTGATCAGGCAGAGGGTTTGGGGTGTCTCAGCCCTCTCTCCCTCCTTTCATGAGATTAGCTAGATTAAAACCATACTGTAATGTACCAGTTGGTGAATCTGAAACCAGTATTGTTGTGGTTAATGTCTACGTAGTAGAATGATTCTTTGTTAGAAATTCTTAATCCTTTCCAGAAACCACGTTGGAGACGTCGGTCCCAGGGACAGAGTTCTCTCTCTCTCAACCATGGTGGACTCTGTATTGGAGGCTGAGTGGTTTTGCTGTGTATGATCCACTGGGAGAATCTGAACCGTGAGATGATGAGCACTGACATTCTGTCTGTGAGGACAGTACCACTGCTTCTGCTGAAAAGGGAACTATAGTTACTGATGTTTTTTATCGGCTACAGGATGTACCTGTCTTGATCTGCGTTGTCTGAGAGCAGCTCTTTTCAGAAATTTAATAAAGTAAGGGCGAGTGGAGGCAAACACCAGCTGTACCTTTAGCTGTTGACTTTTTGGCTTTTTAGATTTGTTCTTAACTTGCCAGTTGACCGTCTCTTAGAAAACAGGGATTACTGTCCTAAGGCCTTGAGATGTTAGCTAAACTGGCATGTATCGAGCCCCTGACTTCTGCTGTGTAGCCACTACATGGGGGTCATTTCAGGTCAAGTTACTTAATTTGCAGAGTGTGACTGTGGGTTCTGGGGAACTTGCAGTATGGTGAGAAGGCGACACTGTAAAGGCATGTTGACACACAATAGGACAGAAAGTTTGAGCAATGCTTGTGTTTAAGGTGGTGGTTGTGTACAAAGGAGCCAGGCCTATGAAGGAGCCTTTAGACATTTAATGACATTTCAGGCCATTCTACTTATTGTCATACTCCATGGTTTCATTCAGTTAGTCAACAAGCTTTTGTTGAGCAGCAGCTGTGTGCCTAGTACTATGTAAACAAGAAAGGTGTGTGCCTTTCAACAGCTCACTCACCAAGATGGAGACATGTGTGCAAATAATGACAATTTATTGGCATAGGCAAGTGTTGTAACAGAAGTGTGCATGAGGAGTTATAACATCAGAAGATAAGGGTACTCAACCCACCACAATATACCTAGAAAATAAGAACAAATGTATACATTTCTATTTCATGGTTTTTTTTTTTTTAAAGACAGACTCTAATTTCTTTCAAGATTATATTTTGGTCTTCTTGTCCAAGACTTTCTCATGAGGTTTCTGCTGAGGGAGGCCCATCTGTTTTTTTACACTAAGGTCTCAAACTTTTGACTCTACGAAGAACATATATTTTACTTGGAATTTTGTTTCATTTGGTTCAGCAGCGAGCTTATCAGAATGTTCATTGCTCTGTAATAGGAAAGGTACAAGAATGAGGCTTCAGTGTCTCACTTCACATCAAGTGCAGGAGTTGGAACTTTGACTCTCCAAAAACTAGTAAAAGGAGCTGACATAACCAACAATTAGACCTTTGTCTTATAAATATTTGGTGAAATCGCATGTAAATAGTAGAGATAATGATTGTACATGCCCAGGCATGCACTTGACATCTACTAGTGGGGCTCAATACATCTTTGCTACTGTTTTATGTGTTGGAATTTGAATCCCATACACTGCTTTTTTGACTCAAGCAATAGCACTCTCCTTTCTGTAAATGCATGGTATGGAGAAAGTGAACCAGTGTTTGCCTCAAATCTGCCGTGTCCCAAACACTGTCTAGGTGCTCTGCATCTCCTTTTATCTAGCAAGCTTCATGGCCCCGTGAGAAACAGGTATTAGAATTAACATATATTTCTGCATTTTGTTGAAAGCTGTGTCAGCCGTGTATATACCATTATTATAGTTACCACTAAGAAAGCAATGAAAACATTGTGAATTATAGTTGTTAGATACAGCCCAATTTCAGACATGTAAAAGCATTTGAAGTGTGACAGGTGATAGAAAAGTCTGGGAAACAGATTCATGGGATCTTGGGACTGGGTATACCCTCCCTCCCTAACACACACATACTTACACATGCTTTCTTTCTTTCTTTTTTTTTTTTTTTTACTAGCCTTTGCTTTTTTATTAATGAGTTTTTTTGTTTGGTTGCACCACGTGGCATGCAGGATCTTAGTTCCCCAACGAGGGATTGAACGTGTGCTCCCTACAAGTAGAAGTGCAGAGTCCTATCGACTGGACTGCCAGGGAAGTCCCTTTAGTAGCCTTTAAAGATGGGATGGTTTGACACAAGCAATTTGTGTAGCAAACATTAAAGGAACACCCATTTTGTTTCAATGTCTGTACTAGGCACTACAGATACTAAATGAAAACACACAATATATACAATGGAATACCACTCAGCTATCAAAAAATAAAACAATGAAGTTTTGCCATTTGCAGCAATGTGGTGGACTTGGAGGGTGTTACGCTTAGTGACATAAGTCAGACAGAGAAAGACAAACACTATATAAATCACCTATATGTGGAATCTAAAAAAATACACCACAAGTGAATACAACAAAAAGGAATCAGACTCACAGATAATAGAGAACAAACTAGCAGTTTGGAAGGGAAGCAGGGAGGAGCAAAATAGAGATGGGGAGAAGGAGGTAAGACTATCGGGTGTAAGATAGGCTAAAAGGATATATTGTAGAACACAGGGAATATAGCCGATATTTTGTAATAGCTGTAAATGAAAAGTAACCTTTCAAAATTATATATATATAAAAAAAAGAAAGGAAACAGACACACACCAAAACACACAGAAACAGAATCATCGCTCACGATGCCGGCATTTTATAGAAGGGTGCATGTGTGAGCCTGATGTTGGAACATCCTCTGTGAAATGGCCATACAGAGGACTTGAAATGGGCTTTTCTTTTTTTTCTTGGGACGGTGTCTCTACATTCAGAAAAGGAGTCTATCGGTGGATGATAGAGACGGGGAGTGGGAGGTAAAACTATTTTCTGCCCCTTTAATCCACATCCTTACTGGCTTCCTCAAAAAGTGCATTCGAGAGAAACAGAATCAATATTGTGAAAAGAAGCTTGTTTTCTCCATGAATTACCAGTGCTGGATGTCATAGTTTGCTTTTTTAAAGCCCAAACTCATATTCAGACAAAGTGTAATATCTTTCAGTTTTGGCCTAGCTTCTCCATCCTGTGTTCATGAGACTTGTCTCTTCATCTGTTATAACCCAAGTGCCAAAAGCATATGCACTTACTGTTAAGGAATTATATTTCAGGCAGCAGGAGGCTTTATTGTACACTAGTTAATTTCATCGCTTTGATCACTTGTGCGTGCGCGCTCAGTTGCTTCAGTTGTATCCGACTCTGTGTGATCCTATGGACTGTAGCTCACCAGGCTCCTCTGGAAATGGGATTCTCCAGGCAAGAATACTGGAGTGGGTTGCCACGCCTTTCTCCAGAGGATCTTCCCAACCCAGGCATCGAACCCGAGTTTCTTTTGTCTCTTGCATTGGCAGGCAGGTTCTTTACCACTAGACCATCTGGTAATTGCTTATTCCTCACCATTTCCTTGGGGGAGAGACAGCTGTCATTTCTGATTTCCCTATTAATTTTTTTTTTTTTTTTTTTAACAGAAGAAAATTTGATTTATCCAGTTTTGGCTGAGTCAGGGGCAGGCTGAAACGACCAACCATTAAAATGGCTTAGGGAAAAAAGTACTAGGGAAAGAGATGGAGGAAGTGTTTTGGTTTTATAATCACTTATTGTATAAGTAAGTGTCTTTTGAGAATGATACAAAACACAGAAGCCATACAAGAAAAGTTCAACTCCTTAAGACGTATATAAGTCAGAAAACACCATATACAAACCAAAGACAAAATAATAACTGGGAAAGTTGTTTGCAATATAGGGTTAATTTCCTTTAATAATGAAGGATTTTTGCAAGTTAATTAAGAAACCAACCATCCAAAAGAAAAATGGATGGTTTATGAACAAGAGCGTGCACAGAAAAGAAATCCTGAAGGCTCTTAAAGGTATAGGGATTTTTTTTTTTTGTAACCTTGCTCAAAATAGAAAAATTCAAATTGAAACCTGCACTGAGATGCAATGTTAACCTCTTAGACTGGCAGAGAGGAAGGTATAACTCCATTCTTGTGTTATGAAGGGAATAAAGAAGGTGGAACAGTATCCATTGCGAATGGGTATGCACATGAGCCCGCCCCAGTGGAGGGCCATCTGGCATGTACCAAAATACATGTGTTTTGACCATGGAGTCCACTCCTAGGAATACATCTTACATATGTTCTTTTAAAAAATTTACTTTATCGAGGTATATTATAAATCAGTGTTGTATTAATTTCTATTGTACAACAAAGTGTTTCAGTTATATATATGTATACACACACATTCTTTTTCTTATTCTTTCCCATTATGGTTTATTACAGGATATTGAGTATAGTTCCCTGTGCTAACAATAGGACCTTGTTGTTTGTCCATTTTCTGTGCAGTAGTTTGCATCTGCTAATCCCAACCCCCCAATCCACCCCTCCTCCACCTCATCCTATGTATATCCTTACATACGTCCTACATATGTGCAGAACGGTGCAGGTAAATTATTCATTGTAGCATCACTCGCTAGTAACAAAAAGGTAGAAGCGACACAAATGCCCTTCAATAGAGAACTGGTTATGTAAGCAATGGAACATCCATACAGTGGAACAGTACGCATTTATCAAAACCAGTGAGTCAGCTCTTTATGTGCTTAACCTCAAGAAACATTTTTAAACAAAAAAGTGCAAGATACAGAACGGTATGGACGTAAACTGTGCCACCATGTTGTAAAAAAGGATTGTAAAGAATGAAAGAGAAGGTCTAGAATCGGGTGAAGGATATATGTACCTACCAGATTGGTGTAAGTGTAGATTATTCTGGAAGAATACATGGGGAGCTGGGAACAGTTAACACTGGAAGGAAAATGAGAAGCTGACATCATTGATTAGTGAGGGGAAAGTATTTTCAGAGTTCCCTTTTGCACCTGTGGCATTGGGTACCACGTGTAGTCTAATTCTAATGGCATAAATTCAACTAAGATTTTTATTAAATGACACTAATTTAATCAGATTTGGGAAGTTCAGAAAATTTGAGTAGAAAGATCAGCTTGAGCCTACTTATTTCAAGGTGTTTTTATGAAATTATTTTCTGTCCACACTTCTAAAAAAAACCATTCTAAAGCCTTTATTTAGCATCATGTAGACTATTTCATTATAATACTTGTTAACTTCAAGACAAATATTAAAATAACTTACTGGCAGCTACCAAAGGCCCTTTGGAACAATACCTCAGTCCCTGATTGGGTGGATCAGTACCATAAGATTGACTGCCTGCATGCATGCCAAATCGCTTCTGTCGTCCGTCGCCCACCAGGCTCCTCTGTCCATGGGATGCTCCAAGCAGGGATACTGGAGTGGGTTGCCATGTCCTCCTCCAGGGGATCTTCCTGATCCAGGGATCAAACCCACATCTCTTACCTCTCCTGCATTGGCAGGTGGGTTCTTTACCACTAGCACCACCAGGGGGGAGGGGGAGGGCAGGCTTGCCTGGTGGCTTTAGTGGCAAAGAATCTGCCTTCAATGTGGGAGACCAGGGTTCAGTTCCTGGGTTGGGAAGATCCCCTGAAGGAGGGTGTGGCAACCCACTCCAATATTCTTGCCTAGAGAATCCCCATGGACAGAGGAACCTGTGAGCTACAGTCCATGGGGTTGCAAAGAGTCGGGCACAACTAAGCCCACCACCTGGAAAGCCTACCATAGGATTAATGCACCCCAATTAAAGGATCAAAGCTACTGCACAATAAGTCTCTAAACATATCTTAAGTACACAGGTACCTGGCAAATTTTAAATTCATAGGACCTCCTTTTATATAGTTGGATACTTCGATCGTGTCTTAAGGCAAGGTTATGATTCTTGCAGTCTTTTTTTCATCACTAGAATTGTCCCAAGGCTCTTTTTGTGGGAAAGGCTTCCTAATGAGCAATAGGTCTCACTGAGTGAGGTTTAGGGAAACCTGTCATTTTCAACAGGGCCAACTCCTCCTGTAATGATGGGGCTGAGCCCTTATAAGGCTGGGCGGAGTGTTTGATTGTGAGCTGGCTCCAGCTCTGAACTCAGGGAGCCCCCTGACTTACTCTCCTCACTTCCTTTTTTTGAGAAAGCCGGTTGGTGAGTCAGCTCAGGGTTGATGTCAGCAGCCTGAACAGCTTGCAGACAGTGGGTTGCCACGCCCTCCTCGCCTCCCTCCGGAGCCAGCTGGTTCTTACCAGCTCTGGCAGCTTTATACCGCATTGCTTGTGGCTTCTTGTGCCTGTTACCCTGCACACCCAATTCTCTTAAGTTATCTTGCTTAAGGCAAGGATTGGCTAGCAACCACACCTTGGCCTAAATGTGGCTGGTTTTTTAGCCCTTGGGATTCAGTTTTGAAATGAACTCTTAAGATCAGGATTAGCAAATGATTAGGGGCAGGAGGAAAAAGGACGACAGAGGATGAGATGGCTGGATGGTGATGGACAGGGAGGCCTGGTGTGCTGCGATTCATGGGGTCGCAAAGAGTCAGACACGACTGAGCGACTGAACTGAACTGAACTGAACTGAACTGTATATATACGACTATAGGTAGATGGCTTCCCTGGCCGGTAGCTCAGTTGGTAAAGAATCTGCCTGCAGTGCAGGAAACCTGGGTTCAATCCCTGGGTCAGGAAGATCCCCTGGAGAAGGAAATGGCACCCCACTCCAGTATTCTTGCCTGGAAAATCCTATGGATAGAGGAGCCTGGCAGGCTTCAGTCTATGGGGTGGCAAGAGTCTGGACTTGACTTAAGGGCTAAACCGCGGCATATAAGACTATAGCAACTGCCTTGACTGGGGCTTGAGATGCTTAAAGGAGAAGCTCACCATGGCCAGCTAACCTGTTGTTGTTCAGTGGCTAAGTCGTGTCTTCCTCTTTGCGGCCCCATGAACTGTAGCCCGCCAGGCTCCTCTATCCTTCATTGTCTCTGGGAGTTTGGCTCAGATTCATGTCCATTGAGTTGGTGATGCTTATATAACCTGCTGATGTTTATATAGAATCTTAAGTAAGGTTGCAGTTGAAACACAATTCTTGAATTATTCTATGCTTGGACCAATCTAGGGTGGGTTGAGGGTATCTTTCTAAATAATACTCTAGTGGTTTTGGCATGTTTGGGTCAAGTTAATCCTGAGAGCTTCCTGAGGGTGGGTGAGTTTGTTCCGCAGGTTCTGCTGTTGGCTTACAGCTCACCTGGGAAATGCATATTTTCGTGTTCACTCAACTCTGCCACCTCTGTTGTCTGGCACAGGGGGTCCCAGGGAACTTGAACATCTTGGCATCTTGACATTGTACTTCTGTTCCTGCTTCCATCTCCTGACCTCTAGAAAGGAGATCTAGAAAGCATTAAGGCTGCAGTGTCTTAGCTGCAATCATTGCCAGTGTCTTAGTGGCAATCATCGCTTGCCAGTTGATGATTTAGATTTAAATGGTAGCTCTGTCCCCTAGTTATGCAATAGAAGCCCCTCTTCACTGCCCTTTCCTATAATCTGGGCTGGGCGGGAGAAGTAAGAACGAAGATCGACAAAGCACTTAACAATCAGAAGCTTAGGAAAAGTTTGGGGAATTTTTGCCTTCGGGTTATTTGGCCCATAGCCCTTCTTTATGTATTTATTGTCCTCCCTTTAAAAAAAAAGACTCAGGAAACAAAGAAAAATGAAAGCATAGTACAACACACATGCGTAACCTACCACCTAGATTGAAAAATTATGTTTTGACATCTTTGCTTTATCTACGTATATGTGTTTGTATGTGTATATGTATATTTCCATTCCATGTTTCTTTTTGTAAGACTTCCCTCCAAATTTGTTAGAACTGCCAACCTTTCTTTTAAAGGTTTAGGAGTCATCCTCTGCTCAATTTCCTCTTTTTTCTTTATATTTGCAAAAATTTTTACTGAGTAAACTTGGCTGCTTCTTCTCATGACCCCTTTCTCTGGATTGTATTGAAACAAGAATTCACACTCAGAAGAATAAAGTCATTGTTACCTATCAGCAGGGACTTTAACGAAACTTTCCCCTTTTATTGGAGGTGGGATTTTTTTTAAGGGAGAAATCATCTTGTACAGAAATTCTTTAGTATCTGAACTTAGGAATTAAATAGATTCAGGTACATGTTTTGAGGAGGTGGGGCTGGTAACCATCATTATCTGAACTCTCATTTAGATCTGAAGTCCAGGAACCACATAACTTTGGGTAACAAAACGTTTCTTATTATCTGAATTCCTTTTCTCTAAACATAGGAACCACATAGATTCCAGTATCAAGAGATACTTGTATGGTAAGGAGGAAAGTGCTCGTTTTTTAATCAGAACCCAGTCTTACATATCTACATAGACCTATTAAAAGTCATGAAATTTAATTTGATCTTGGCAGCTGGGAGAGTGGGGGAAACAAGCTTGAGATAATATCATCATCCTTAAATAGTTGTAGTTATCTCTTTATTTGTGACTGTAATTCATTTGAGATAGACCTTTAGTGGAAATTGAATTTGTGTTTTTTTTTGAGTAGTCACTGGTCTGTTGGGATCTGAAATATTTTCTAATAGAAAACAAGGTAATTGGCCACAGTTGAAGTATCTGGTATTTACATAATCTCTCATCTTTACCTCCGGGCAGCCATCCAGCCGAGGTGCAAGATCTGCCGTTGAGTTATAGGTCCTCTGGCCCCTGCAGTCTGATGGACAGGGCGGAGCAGCTCCCTGTGGTCATGTGATGTCTTTGTATTGAGTTTACAGGGTTTGTCAGTATCTGTAAATACAGTGAGTCTAGACAGGCAAGTGACATGACTCAGCAAAGAGGATTAACTTGGGTAGAAACTAGACCAAACCTGATTTTTTTTTTTTTTTGAAGTTTTTATTGTGGTAAAATACACGTAACATGAAATTACTATTTTAATCATTTTTAAGTGTACAATTCAGAGGGATTAAGTCTATTCCCAGTGCTGTGAACCTTTATCATCCATCTCCAGAACTTTTTCATCATCCCAAACTGAAGCTCTCTGCCCACTGAGTGATGATGACGAATGATCTCTGCTCCTCCGTCTCTGGCAACTACTGCTCTACTTTCTGTCTCTGAATTTGCCTGTTCTATGTGTGTCTTATCAGTAGAATCATGCAATCTTTAATCTTTTGTGTGTGATCTGTTTCACTCAGCATTAACAGTTTCAAGGGTCATCCACGTTGCAGCATGCATCAGAATTTCATTCCATTTTAAAATCTGAATAATATTCCCTATATGTATAAACAGCATTTTGTTTAACTATTAGCCTGTTCATGGGCATTTAGGCTGTTTCCACCTTTTGACTATTGGGAATTGGCTGCTCTAAACATTGGTGTACAAGTATCTGTTTAATTCCCAGATTTCAATTATTTTGGATACATATGCATAAGTGGAATTGCTGATTTATATGAGAATTCTTCGTTGAACTTCCTAAGAAACAACTACAGATTTTAAGTGAAAGTTGCTTTGGCCACCTGATGCAAAGAGCCAACTCATTTGAAAAGACCCTGATGCTGGGAAGGATTGAGGGCAGGGAGAGAAGGGGATGACAGAGGATGAGCTGGTTGGATGGTATCACCGAATCGATGGACATGGGTTTGGGTGGACTCTGGGAGTTGATGATGGACAGTGAGGCCTGGTGTGCTGCGATTCATGGGGTCGCAAAGAGTCGGACATGACTGAGTGACTGAACTGAACTGAACTGAAAGTCGCTTAGTCGTGTCTGACTCTTTTGACTATACAGTCCATGGAATTCTCCAGGCCAGAATACTGGAGTGGATATCCTTTCCCTTTTTCAGGGAATCTTCCCCACCCAAGGATCGAAGCCAGGTCTCCCGCATTGCAGGTGGATTCTTTACCATCTGAGCCACAAGGGAAGCCCATGAATACTGGAATGGGTAGCCTATCCCTTCTCCAGTGGACTTTCCCAACCCAGGAATCAAACTGGGCTCTCCTGCATTGCAGGCGAGTTCTTTACCAACTGAGATATCAAGGAAGCCCACAGCTTTTAAATATAATTTAAATGTAATTTTGTGAGTGAAATTTGATCAAAATCTGTATTTTAGTTAATAATACTGTATCACATGTTAATTTCCTGTTTTTTTTTTAACAACATAGTATTTCTGTATATTCTCAGAATTGGATTAGAAGTTTCAAACCTCATTCAGATTTTTTTTTAAATCACTAGATAGTAAGCTTTCTGGCCTTTTAGCAGTAACACTAGATGTCTGAATAAGTGGAACTGTATCAAAATTTTGAGTGAATGTAAATTAGAAATTTAGCATTCTATTCATACTTAGTTAAACAAGTGGAATCAAAATGTCATAAATTTTTTAGCTAGACAAAAATGGAGTTGTTTTCTAAAATATATATTACATTATAATGCTATTTATGTATTTTGTGACCAAATGCTTTTCTATTACACTTGATAAAAGCTTGAAAAAGAATAACGAAAGAGAGAGAAACTGGAGAGCGTAAATGAAATGGGAGCACTAAGCATGAAACAGAAAAAGTGAAACAAACAATGAAAGTGAAAGCTCACCATATAGTCCAGTTGTTTTTAAACATGGCTGCTCATTAGAATCACATCTGGAGCTTTGGAGAAGATAACAGTGGCTTCTGTCTTGGGCAGGTTACTTAAACCTCTTTGAGCCATGGTTTGCTCATCTGTAAAATGGAGCTAAGAAGAGCTACCTGAGCATCAGATAGATTCCGTATGTTCGTGTTGCGCCACTTAGCTGAGCATTGATGATGACATTCTTTAAAGCCCTTTTTTGTTTACTGGAGCTGAGTAACAAGCTGGTCAATTCAGATGGAATAACAATTAGTTTCCACTGAATTTAGCAAATGTGTTTTTGAAAACCATCTTTAAGTGATAGACATTTTCACAAATGTGGCATAAGAATTCTACCTACTTTCTAAGTATTGGATGAGATCTGGAGGGAAGGTTCAGTTGGAAGGGAGACTTTTGATAGTAAGGGGCTTTCTCCTTAACCCTATCAGGCATATTTGGCTATGGAGAGGAGAGAGAAGGATCTTATGGAATCTGACTGGGTGATGCCAGGAGCCAAGGGGTTAAGTTGAACCATTTTGGCAGATTAGCAAGGGGCATTCAAGCTGGGTAATGAAGGCTTCATTTCAGGAGATCACTGATGCATCAAAGTTGTTAATTAGTTTTATGAAAACAGATTGTACAACCACGGGGAGATTGTAATTGGGTAGTAATTGAAAATAACTCAGTGCTAAACCTTAGCTGAGGAACCAGTGGGAGTAACTTGGAAGGAGAAAGGGAGCTGGGGGGGTCTGCAGGTGGTGAGGAGAGAAAATGAAAGAGCCGTAGTGAGACAAACAATAAGCAAGACAATGTGAAGAGAGAGAATGTAGAGTAACCTTATTCTTTTAGAAACGAGGAAACAAGTCTGAAAAGGGACAAGGTTTTTCTAAGACCACACAGCTAGTTATCGATAGGCTTCTTTTCTTTCCTTGCCATGATGTTCCAGGATTGGCATGTCTTTGAGTCTTAGGAGTTGACTATGAAGATCATGAAACATGCTGAAAAGAAGGCTTCTGGGGCTGGAGTCCTCCACCCTTTCATGCTTGCAGAGTATCCTCAGGGATGCTGTTCCATCATAGGAGAGAAGCAAAGTCTTCTCAAGCCCTTGTTTTGTTTATTTACCACCCGTGCCATAACTATATCTTCTGCACCTATGGCCCCACCATCCCTGGGGCTGGAGAGACACACTTCAGGCTTCCACAGTGTGTCATCCTAGGAAAGGCCAGTCAACAGGGAAGTGAGTTTTGGTTTGATATTAAAAGAGGAGAGTTAATTTTTCCTTGGGGTATAGCTGATTTACAATGTGGTGTTAGTTTCGGGTGTATAGCAAAGTGATTCAGTTATACATACACATATTGTGATATCGTTGTTTAGATTCTTTTCCTGTAGATGTTGTTACAGAATACTGAGTTCCCTGAGCTACATGGTAGGTCCTTGTCGATCATCTGCTTTATCTCTGGTAGTGTATGTATGTTAAGAGGGGAGTGAGTTTTGAACTTCAGTTTCAGGTTGTGATTTGACTGCACACCCAAAATGAGCAGCTGGATTTGGGGAGCTGGTTGAGGGAGGGAAAACATAAATTATTTATGCAAGAATAAACTGGACTTTGCTCTTTCCAGTGTGACCTGGGACAAGTTACATCATTGTCCTCACCAACGCTGCCCAAGCCTCTGTAACCCAGAGACATTCAAGGCCACAAATCTCAGTCAATAGCTTGTGTACCTAATCTCTTTGGTTGGTTCCTTGTACTCAGTGGTTCTGGTAAATCAGAAAGGCAAGTAGTCAGCAGTGAAGCTTTAGGTATGACTCAGGTGTCAAGTACGGTGAACCACTTATCTCTCTTTTCTTATCAGTTTGGACCAATAAATACAGTATCTGGAAGGACAAAGTGCATTTGCCTGGAAACTAATCGGGAGAACATTTGGGGTTCATTTGGCCGAAATCCTTGGGGTATAGCTGATTTACAATGTGGTGCTAGTTTCGGGTGTATAGCAAAGTGATTCAGTTATGCGCACACATACTGTGATATCGTTGTTTAGATTCTTTTCCTGTAGATGTTGTTACAGAATAGTGAGTTCCCTGTGCCACGTGGTAGGTCCCTGTTGGTCCTCTGCTTTATCTATGATAGTGTATGTATGTCAAATCGTGTGGTCTTGCAGTTCACACAGTAGACCCATATAGATTTGGGCTACTTGGGAAGCTCTCCTCACAGTCCCTGCTCCCTCCCTCTCTTTGGTCTGTCTGACTGTCTAACCCTTATTTCTCAACTGAGTCTTCTAAGTTAGCATGATTACCTCATGGCTATAGAGCAAAAACAGCTCTACTTTTCGAGTTTCTCCAAAGGAAACTCAAATATCTATCTGGGGGATCCATTGCCTTTACTGGCCAAGTTTTCCCAGAGGCCTTTAAGTCAGTGTTTGCCTCACTGCAGTGAGTTGGGAGGACTGTTGTCCTTTCGTACCCGTGAATGCTTAAGAAAAGTAGAGAGAGGTGCTCAGTCAAGTAGATGATTTTCCAACTGTCCTGTTCCTTGGCTATCAACAAAAATAAGAACTGTTACGGCCACGTTTTCAAGTTAACAGAGGGAAAACACACTTATCAGTGGTGAGTGTGTTTTAAAAATAGCATTGTTTTTCTAATTATAAAAATGAATGTCCCTGTAGAGGGGCTCTGTATCAATATAGAGGGGTGGGATGGGGCGGGAGATGAGAGGGAAGTTCAGAGGGGAGGGAATATGTGTATACCTATGGCTGATTCATGTTGAGGTTTGACAGAAAACAACAAAATTCTGTAAAGCAATTATCCTTCAATAAAAGAATTAATTTAAAGAAAAAGTAATGTCCCTGTGGAGCATTTGGAAAGCTTAAAGAAGAAAAAGGAATAAACTAAGTTAGTCAGGGTATCTTTTGTGAATATCTTGATAAGTTTATGTTCAGATCTTTTCCGGGAGGATATAGCCTGTTTCTGTAGACATCCGGCTTTCTTGTTTAGAGCATTTGCCTCCTTTTTAGTACCTGAATCTTTTGATAAGTGCTCTTTATCTGCTATAAAGTCAATACTGAACCACGAACTTTCTGAACTGATAAAGAATCACCTATTACCCACAGCCTGAACCTCAATTTCTTTTGTTGTTGTTGCTTATTATTTTTGGTTGCACTGGGTCTCCCTTGCTGTACGGGGTCTTTCTAGCTGCGGTGAGCGTAGGGTACTGTTTGTTGCAGTACTCGGGCTTCTCACTGTAGTAGCTGCTCTTGTTGCACACGCTCTAGGTGCATGGTCTTCAGTAGTTGAGGCTCGCAGGCTCCAGAGCACAGCCTCAGTGCTTGTCGAGCATAGGCTTTAGTTGCTCCACAGCATGTGGCATCTTCCCGGGCCAGAAACCAAACCCGTGTCCTCTGCTTTGGGAATGGACTCCTATCCAGTGTACCACCAGGGAAGTCCAAGCCTCAGCTTCTTGTTAGAGAAAGCGCAGGTAATACAATGTTTGAGTTTCAGTGTTGCAAACTAGTTTTGATAGATATTGTCAACAGGCAAGTAAAGGGACGAAAGAAGTTTCTAGGGGCAGTTTTTTCTTTTCTTTTTTTTTTTTTTCTGATAGGGAAAAAAAACGCAGGTAACTCTAGAGAAATCTGGAATGCAACCAACTACTGTGTATCTTCTATCTAGTAACAGATATCTACTTGGTAGCAAAACTGATTTTCTAGAAAGATGCATGTCGAACAGTCAATTGTGAGCGCTATTGTGGAGATGCTAAAACCATTCCTAGTGGCATTTTCCCATTCACTCAACTCGCTGGTAATGATTGGACAGCTCTGCTTCAGCATTCTGTCTTTCCAAATTGTGTTGGGAATCATGTGCTTAATTTCCACTGATAAGATCCTTTGGGAAAATTAAATAATGAGCTAAGTTCAGGAAATAGGTGGGTGGACTTCTTAGTCTGTTGGCATGTGATTTGTGGGTGGGAATTTCTTTTTAAAGCAAGAATAGTGCACTATATTTTGGCTGACTGGGTTATCCATGTGCTGGAGTGTAGACAAGTGTTCTTTGTCTAATTGAGTGAATAAAAAACACATATTGGCATGAATGGCCATGTGCATTTTCAAGGAGGAGGGGCGCATGCCAAGGCCTAATGAATTCAGATCTTCAAAGCATATCTATAAGGGCTTCCCTGGTGGGTCCAGTGGTTAAGACTTGCCCTTCCAGTGTAGGAGGTACAGGTTAGATGCCTGTCCAGGGAACTAAGATCCCACATGCCTCACACCAAAAAACCAAAACCTGAAACAGAAACAATATTGTAACAAATTCACTAAAGGCATTAAAAATGGCCCACATTAAAAAAGAAAAAGAAAAAAAAACCTATCGGTAAAGCTTGGCTGTGGATCAGAAGGGAACTGGTGGGAATGCATGTTACCCAAATCTTCAGCTTGCCCTGGAAGCAGAAGCAGGATGTTGGTGGTTTGTACAGGGGACGGATGCTGTTGGGACATTAGACGTGCCATCATCAGAGGTCTTCAGAATCTGCACTCAGTTGCAAGAATTGATCTGGGCTCAGAGGTTGTAAAAGAGGCAGTTGTGCTTTTCTTTATGCATTTTAACACTAGTCAGCATCATGCTTTGAAATGAGGGTCAGTGTCCTTCTGATTGAGGAACTTGAAAATGTTTCGCTTGACATGCGTGGTCATGAGGTTTATAATGAGGGTGATTAACAGCTCTGGGAAGAGCACACATCATCCCTTGAACCCTGCCCTGTGTCATCTGGCCACCTGGCTGCCGGATTTCCCTCCCAGCCAGAAGAGCAAATAAAAAGATAAGTCAACCGACTGGGAGATGCCACCAGTGCCTGCCACATTTCTAACCTATGGTGTCAAGTGACAAGGGCAAGTAGAGATATCCAGCTGGGCTGAGTTGAACATTGGCTTTCTCCCAGGATCTGTGTGCCCTCTTGGGCCTCGGTCATTTCACCTGCAAAATGGGGTGATACTACTTGTCACTCCTGCCCATCTTCCCTGTGCATCCCGGTACAAGCCACGATGATACCTCACCTGGCCACCATGGCATCATCCTGCCTGGTCTCCCCACATTGATTTTTGCCTCCCTAAAATCCAGTCTCGTTGTCCAGCCAAAGTGGTCACGATGGTCACTGTCTCTATCTGAAATCATCTTGTTTGGTGGCTTTCTTGTGATTGTCTCTCTGACCCCCACCCTGGAATGCGAGCTTCATGGTTTCCACTGCATCCTTAAGAGGCCATCTACTGGTTTCAGAGCGGTGGTCCTCCCTTTCTCTTTCCAGCTGCTTTTGCCTCTGGTGTTCTCATTCTTTGACACAGTTTTATTGAGTTCCAGAGCTAGTTTGAAATGGGAATCAGGAGAGGTAGGGTCTAGTCTGAGTCCTGCCACTTCCTGGCTGAGGGCCCTGAAGACAGTCACTTATCTTCTCTGGGCCTTTTTCCATACCTGTAAAGAGAAGGGTATATTCATTTGCGAGGGCTGCCATGCTAAAGTATCACAGACAGGGAAGCTTAAGCATCCGAAGTGTATTTTCTCACAATTCTGAAGGCTAGGAGTTTGAGGTAAAAATGTTGGTAGGGTTGATTCTCCTTGGTGTGCAGAAGATGACCATCTTCTCCGTGTCTTCATGTGGCTTCCCCTCTGTGTGTCTGTATCCTCATCTCTTCTCACAAGGACGTTGGTCACAGTGGATGAGGGCCACTTCATTACCTCTTTAAGGTCCTGTCTCCAAAAATAGTCATGTTCTGAGGTATCAGAAGTTATGAATTCAACATATGAATTTTAGGGGCACACAAATTCATCTCAAAACAGACAAGAATATGCTGTATATTATCTAAACTCTTTCCAGTGGTACAAAATCATATTTTAGGTTGGGGATCTTCCTTTTCACTTTCTTGTCCAGTTACACTCCTGTGAGGTAACAGCTTCATATACACATAATTCCTCATTTTTAATCTTCATACATAATCCTCAGGTATATTTTGAAGGGTTTGTGAGTATGTGTGTAGCAATAATGTAAGTTATGGACAGTCAAAATGGGAGAATTTCTCTATAAAATGTTAAGTGGAACAAAAAGTGTCTGGAAAGGGCTTTTAATTTCATTTTTCTCTATAATTTTTAATTTAAAAAATTGTGTTTATTTTTTCAATTGAAGTAGAGTTGATTGACCATATTCTGTTAGTTTCTGGTGTACAGCAAAGCGATTCAGTTATATATATGTATTCCTTTTCAGATTCTTGTCCATTATAATTTGTATAACTTCGGACTGTGTAGTTCACAATGGTTTGTTTCTTCCCACAGCTGGACACTGACAAGCTGGCTCTCCCCATGAGCCCCAGCCCGCTCAGCCCCAGCCCGATCCCCAGCCCCAACACGAAACTTGAGAATTCCACACTCCTGACGGTGGAACCGTCCCCTCTGGACAAGAACAAGGGCTTCTTCGTGGATGAGTCTGAGCCCCTCCTTCGCTGTGACTCCACCTCCAGCGGGTCCTCCGCGCTGAGCAGGAACGGCTCCTTTATAACCAAAGGTACAGATGGCTGGCAACCCGCATTTGTTCTTAAGTCTCCTCCAGAACAGCCCCTGGGATCTCTCCCTCTATCAATTCCTCGTTCCAGTAGGAGTAGGATCAACTGAATGACCTACTCTGGCCTCTGAGGTGAGGCTAGCCTGTGAGAAACTACGTCATTACCCACCTGGGACCTGCCTGGAAAATCTTTACAGTCCTGACTGTCTGGCCAGGAGCCTGTGTCCAGGAGTATCAGTCACCCTTAGTCCTCATGATGTTATCAAGTGTTTCAGGGAAAGTCCGATAACGTGTAGTCTGGCAGGGTTTTTTTTTTTCCTTTTTGCAAATAATTTACCAAGCTTGTAGAACACAGGGATTTAAAGTATAACTTATCTTGAGAGTCTGGAGTATAGGTTTTATTGACTCAAATTAAAATTCGCTCTGTTAAGCTTGGTTGCAAATAATGTTTTAAAGATTCTGGACTGACGCTTTTGGTAAATAATTTGCTATTTGCAGTTCTGAATAGCAGGGTAGGGAATTAACAGGTATACTATATTGATGACTGACTTTTGTTAGAAATTTCCTAGTTTGGATAACACCAGTTATATTTTACTGAAAGGGCTATATTTTATGTTGTTATATTTTACATATTTATAAAATATATTCTATTTTACATGTTTATATTTTATACTTTATATAGTCATATATCTGTATAAAGATTTATATTTTAGTTTGTAATTTGGTACATATTATCTTTTAGAGAATACATTTTATAATGGTAATAATAGTTTAGTTTCTTACCCCATTTTAAGATATGACCCAACAAGCAGTATTTTCTTATTTATGTGCCTTGACTCCTAGAAGTTTACTTTTAAAAGATAACAAAGTGAAAGTCGCTCAGTCGTGTCCATCTCTGTGCAACCCCATGTATTTCTCCAGGCCAGAATGCTGGAGTGGGTAGCCTTTCCCTTTTCCAAGGGATCTTCCCAACCCAGGGATCGAACCCAGAACCCAGGTGTCCCACGTTGCAGGTGGTTTCTTTACCAGCTAAGCCACAAGGGAAGCCCAGGAATACTGGAGTGGGTAGCCGCTCTCTTCTCCAGCAGATATTTCCAACCCAGGAATCAAACCGGGGTCTCCTGCCGGCAGGTTCTTTTACCAACTGAGCTATCAGGGAAGCCCAAAATACAACAATGTAATTAGAAAGTCAGATAAGCTGATTATTAACTTGGAATGTTTGTGGGGGAAAGACTGGGCTGATCTTTGCTTACTAACACACACTACAGATGGGAAAAGTAGTGAGATTTTCTTTTAAGTTCCTTTAAGTATTTCAGCATCCTCCTGAGTTTTGGAAGAACTTAGAAGTCACTTGAGTCCAGGCAAAATGTCATGTTCCATCAACAACCCAATCAAGCAGATCCTTGTCTGATCTCTATTAGGCCAATCTTGCTTGTTATCTTAAGCACAATGTTGGCAAAACCCACCGTGTTGTTTGCAATGTGCCAGAGCTTCAGTCCCTCATCTTGTCAGGGGTGGGGACAGCCTGGGGAGAGGATCACTGTCACCTTAACCCTCCTGTTCCCTAACGCAGTCCCTTTACAGCTGTCCCCTCCCCTTTCTTCCCTGCAGAAAAGAAGGACACAGTCCTGCGACAGGTGCGTCTGGACCCCTGCGACTTGCAGCCTATTTTTGATGACATGCTCCACATCCTGAACCCCGAGGAGCTGCGGGCGATTGAAGAAACTCCGCAGGCCGAGGACAAGCTGGATCGGCTGTTTGAGATCATTGGAGTCAAGAGCCAGGAAGCCAGCCAGACCCTCCTGGACTCTGTTTATAGTCATCTTCCCGACCTGTTGTAGAACACGAGGAATACTGCACTCTGGAAATTACTCAATTTAGTGGCAGGGTGGCGTTTTTTTTTCTTTTTTAATTTTTATTTTTTTGGTGTGTGTGCGCGCGCGTGTGTTTAACGGAGTATATGGCCAGTTCTTTCTTTTTAAAAACCCATCTGGGAAATTAGCATATAAGCCTTTTTGACTGTTTCAGAATATCCACCACTGAAGTTTTTTTTTAGGTTCCCTCTTTTCTCTGTTTTGCCTTTGGATGTATTCTCAAAATTTTTCTGTGCACTTTAAATTCACTTAATGAACCACAAATGCAGTGTGGCTCTTCTCACACACTGGATTGTGAGGCTCTGAACTTCTTAAGCGTCATGGCATCTTATGAATGCTATAAGCCGTCTTCGTGTCTCAAAATCCACTTCTGCTTTTATTATTACTGTTTTATTATTCGTCATTTATGGGTTTTCTTAAGGGTTCGAGAAATGTAAGACCCCATTGAGTTACTGTAATGCGATTAGATTTTGAGTTATCTTTTTAATATGCCTTTTTGGATAGTTCATATTCATGGCTGAAACTTGACCACACTGTTGATGATTGTATGGTTTTCACCTGGACACGTGTTGAATGCTTGATTACTTGTGCTCCCCTTATGCTAATCTGCTCTGGGCTGGAGACATGAAGTCCTCACAAGCCATCACGACTTTACTATTTGAGTGGCTTGACAACCAGGCCACCAAAGAACTTGAACTTCATCTTTTAGGGATTGAGCTCTTCTGGAACCTATTGCTGCACTTTGGAAAGTCACAATTGAAGTGCTGGTGACAACTGGCACCTTTTCCAAAGGGAATTTGCCCAGCTTTGCTTGACAAGATGTCTTGTTTTTTATACACACATAGTCAATAGGTCCAGTCTGCCCTCAAGGCCTTGGTCTTGGTGGGTTTCCTTCATTCAATCACTTTAATTAAAAATGGCTGCAGCTGTAAGAACTCTTACCTGATATATTTGCAACTCTGCTCCCATTTATAGACGTGCTGTCTGATGCTCAGTTGATGGATTCTAACGCAAAGGTGGTGTGGACTCCCTTTGTGTGGGTGGGGTTTGTGGGTATAATGGTGAGGGACTGATATCAGAAAAATGCCTTCAAGTGTACTAATTTATTAATAAATATTAGGTGTTTGTTACTTGAGTAGTTGGAGTATATTTAATCCTTGTCTTATCTGTGTGTTCAAGGCAGAACTCTTTGATCAGTCTCTTGGAAAAGTATATTCTAAAAACTTCAGCATTTCTAGGGACCTGTGGTTCAGTGGTTACAAATCTGCCTTGCAATGCAGGGGACCTGGGTTCCATACCTGGTTGGGGAACTAAGCCCCCATGCTGCAACTACTGAGCCCACGTGTTCTGGAGCCAGTGGGCCACAACTAGAGAGTCCACTCGCCAGAACTGGAGAGTCTGCATACCTCGACGAAAGATCCCATGTGAGGCAGCTAAGATCCAACACGACCAAAGAAAGAAGCATTTCAAAAATTAAAAAAATAAAAACTTAAGCCTTTCTAATTTGTGAATCATACATATTAACAAAGATTTGTGTTTGTAAAAGTACCCGGAAATTCATAGAGAAAGACTTCCAAGCGTTTCCTAGTTTTATGGAGGTGAATCTGAGGCTTCTGCTTTTGAAATTGTCTCCACTTTAAGAAGTGAGGATTTGGAGGTGGAGAGGTTTAATTGCTGACTAGGCCTTGGACTATATGCCTCTTACTCATTTCCATCTAGGAAACTAACACTCATGGGCGGGTCTATACAAGTTCACAGACTTCTGTATGAAGCCCCATTGCCCCTGAATAACTATGGGGAACTTTCTGGGAAGTATGGCATCTTATGTGGGTGGGACATATTACTTTACATTTTATCTATTATGTTATAGTTTGTTTCACTGCATATCCCCCTTAGCTTGGGAACCCTGGCTCTACGGAATTCTCAGAGTCAGAACCCTCAGCAACTTTGAGTTCCTCTTTCAGTAAGAAATTGGAAGTGGATAGCCAGTCTGAACACTTTGACACCCGTGTCAGTGACATGAAAGGGCTTTTCTGCTTTTGTGTGCTTCCATGTGGCTGGTTTCTAGAGAGCCATCCTGGGATTTGGTTTCGTGGCTCTTGGGCCAGGTTTCCCTTCCTCTTTTGTTGACAGAGCACAGAAACTCTTCACAAAAGGAAAAGCTAAACCAGAATGGGTCCTGGATGGTGGTAGAGACAGATTTTTGTTTGTTTCTCCTAAGGTTTCAGGAGCACTGTTTATTTTATGTGGGGGTGGAAAACATGAATGAATGAGTCAGCATTGTGGTTATTAAATTCGTAGATTCTTCATAGCTTGGGGATGCTTTTGTTTATTGTTTACACAGCTTTATACTTTATTGTGGAGGAGGAAATGGAAACGCACTCCAGTACTCTTGCCTGGGAAATCCCATGGACAGAGGAGCCTGGTAGGCTGCAGTGACTTCTCACATTTATCCTATAAGATAGGAACTGTTATGCCCATCTTATAGATGAAAAATAGGCTTTATTTTAAAGGCTAAGGAACTTGCTTAAGGACCAACAGAAGAGCTGTAGAGATCAGACTGGAACTTGAATCTGAGACTGTTTATTCAGTACTAGAACCAGAACCAGAACGCGTTTGTCAGAGATCATGGTGATGAAATGTATCTGGGTTATAGGGAAAATGCTCTACTTAAGTTGAATAAATAAGGTGGCTCAGATAGTAAAAAATATGCAGTGCAGGATACATGAGTTCGATCCCTGGACTGGGAAGTTCCCCTGGAGAAAGGAAAGGCTACCTGCTCCAGTATTCTTGCCTGGAGAATTCCATGAACAGAGGAGCCTGGCAGGCTACATTCCATAGGGTTGCAAAGAGTCAGACACGACTTGAGTGAGTAACAATTTCACTTTTTCACTGTAGGGAAAAATGTTATACTTAAGCTGAATAAATAATTGTGAAAATATAGCGATAGGCTGACAGCTCTTGGTGACGCAAGGGGAAAGGGACATAGGGGTTGAGGTTAAACAGAAGTTTAACATTAAAAAAAATAATTTTTATTTGAGTATAGTTACTTTACAATGTTGTTTCTACTGTGCAGAATCTTTTTGGGATTTCAGAAGCTTAATATTGAATTAATACAACATATTTTTTTAAAAAAAAGCTAAGGCTAGTTGCACTATTAAAAAACAGCTTGTTCTGGTCAGAGTTAATGATAATATGATGCGTATAGTACGTTGCTCACCTTGGAGGTTTTCTCTCTGGTTGGAGCTGCCTTCCTTTGAGGGGTCTGGGAAACTGGAAGGTCTCCAGTGTAGGGATGAGGAGAATAAACAGGAGAGTAAGAAACAGGAAGGGGAGCAATGGTTGGGAAATCTACACTTGATGATGAAGATCCATGGAGGCGAGAGAAACACTGTCTTGAGTAATCTGAAAGGCTAAGGAAGGGACAGTGTATTTTTCTTTAGAGAGTCAAACTGTTTCCTGTAGGCCAATTTAGGCTAAATTCAGCGGAGCTTTGAAACAGAGAGGGCTGGTTTTTCAAAGGAGAGAATGATTCCCACCCTGGGGAGATGTTGGCTGTGCCTCAGTGTTCCTCTTTGTGTAAGTAAGCATTGTCTGGGAATAAGCAGGTTGTTAACAAGGTAGATTTCCAGAGAGTATGATTCAGGAGATTTGTGGTGACATGGAAAACGAGCTTCCCCCACAATTTTTCTGAACACCCTCATTGGGCCACATTGACAAAAGTGGTTTAGATTCTTGACTGTGGACCGGAGACCAGCCAGCTACACCATCTGGGAGCTTTTAGAAATGCATAGTTTGAGGCCACTTTGCTGTGCTCCTTAAACTTTAATAAGCAATGAAACACTTGGAGAACTTGTTAAAGTGCAGATTCTGTTTCAGCTGTTGGGGGTGGGGGTAGGTACCTGGACTTGGATGCTGCCGGCCACCGGATCACATTGAGCAGTCTGAGATTAAGCTTTGGTTTCAAGGAGGCTTACAAAGAATAGCACTGATATGAGAGAAGTTTACACCAACTCCACAGGAGAGATGATCCAAAGAGATTTCCAGAGTCAGGCAATCCTGGTCAGAACCTACAACAACTGGAATCAGCCAGGGGAGCTTTGAGAAATGTAATGCCCAGGCTAAACTCCAGACTAGTTATGTCAGAATCTCAGGGATAGGACCCAGACATGAGTGTTTTTGAAAGCTCCCCAGAAGATGCTGATGTTGTCAGCTTGGACAACCACTGATTTAAGAGTGAACGAAGAGTGTGCTTCTAAAGCTCTACCCTAGATCTGATGGGTAAGTCTTACAGGGAGGTAACCTGGGAATCTTGCTATCGCCAGTTCCACTCAGCTCTGCAGACTTGCTTTAGGCCCCATAGCACACATGCTCAGTCATGTCTGACTCTTTGTGACCCCATGGACTGTAGACAGGCTCCTCTGTCCATGGAATTTTCCAGGCAAGAGTACTGGAGTGGGTTGATTTCCTCATCTAGGAGGTCTTCTTGACTCAGGGATTGAACTCGCTTCTCTTGCATTGACAGGCAGATCCTTGACCCACTGAGCCAGCTGGGAAGGCCTTTAGGACCCATAACCGTGCTTTAACATGTTATATAACTGTTAGGAATGTATACACTTTCAAGTCCAGTTGGGGCAACAATTTATGGCTTAATTGCTCTGACGAACCCACCTGCAATTAATCAATTCTTGTGGCTTTGAGCATAATATATAAGGTATGACTAATCAAGAATATTTGGGAAGGGATGTTATGAACGTATAATGAAACGAACACTTGGGAAGTGATGCTATTCTGATTTATGTTTCTATATATATTTGATTGAAGGTTTACCAATTTTCAAAGAAATGAAATAAGATATCATGAGACATAAAACTGCACTGATATAATAGAATCTCAGACTTTTGCAACACCTGGGCCACGAGGATGTCAATCTCATTGTCCAGTCCTGTAGATACAGCAGCTAACCTACCTTGACCCTCAACTTGAGAAAAGTAAATCCAATCTTTTTTTAGCAAAATTTTAGTCCTTACTTTTGTACAGAACCTTGGATATCATCCAGGGAGCCTGTGGTTTTCAGGTGGGAAGTTAGGGCACTGATATAAATCATAACATTGTGGCATCCCAGAAAGAACGCTGGGTTTGGGGTCAGAAGTCCTTAACCTACAGCTGCTGTTGGTTAAGACCAGAAAGGTCTGGGACTTCCCTGGTAGTACAGTAGCTAAGACTCCGCACTCCCAATGCAGGGGACCTGGGTTCAATCTCCGATCCGGGAACTAGATCCCACGTGCCACAACTAAAGATCCCGCATGCCATAATGAAGGCCCCACCACTAAAAGATTTCTGTGTGTTGCAATGAAGATAAAAGATCTTGCTTGCCGCAACTAAGACCTGGCAAAGGAGGAAAAAAGACCAGGAAGGTCTGAGCACATCTGAGCTATCTATCAGAGTAAAGGGCTAAGGAGGCTCTGAGAGTTTCAAGGAAGCAAGGGACATAAGACAGACATTGTTACCATGGTCAGGTCAAGCTCTGGATCAGAGACCAGGATTCAGACATACTAGAAAGAAAATTGAGATGAGAGAAAAGCAATTAGAAAATGACAATGTGGAGCTTATAACTGAGGAAAGGCTTTAGCAGAGCCAGAGATTTCACCTTCACTTTCTCCTTGGCCCTAAACCAAGTCCGGGGCCATAGGCTTGGCAGTGGGTGGGACAGACTAGGGAATTATGGACTATGGATTATGAGCCTAGCTTGAGTCAAGACAGAATCTGAAAGTTCATGTAGGAGCCCAGCTGGGAGAAATAGTTGGAGGCAGGTCCCAGAGGGTTTGTGTCCCAGGGATCTAAAATAGAACTTGTGGGTCAAGGACAATTTTCAAGGCTGCCCAGTTTACAATTAAGTGGTGGCCACCAGCCGGAGCACGGTGGGAGGTGAGTCAATGCCCAGAGGGCAGGATGTTAGTACCTAGAAGGCCAGCAACATGGATGGCGCACGCAGCCCTTCAAAGATTGGAAATAGAAAGAGAAACCCCCCTCATGATGATTTGAGAGTGGGGAGATTTAAAAGATAGGGATTTTAAGCTCAGTGCGTGCTTTGCGTGTGTGCTTAGTCACTCAGTCATGTCCAGCTCTTTGCAACCTTTGGACTGTAGCCTGCCAGTTTCCTCTGTCCATGAAATTATCCAGGCAAGAATACTGGAGTAGGTTGCCATTTCCTCCTCCTTCAGGGGATCTTCCTGACCTAGGGATCAAACCCGAATCTCCCGTGTCTCCTGCATTGCAGATGGACTCTTTACTTGCTGAGTCATCAGGGAAGCCTTAAGTACTCCCCAAATAGACCTACATCTTCCAAGATCAGATTTATCCATGAAGTTGGGGGCACAATTGCCTTATGGATGAAGGTGAGAGGTGAGTGAACAGACACTCCCAGAACCAAGCAAGACAATACAATCAGCATAAAAATCACCAGAAATGAGGAAGATGGGTGAGTGAGCCCCTGATTCAAAGGGGGAGCAAATGAGTGCAGACGAAGTCACAGCTGGATGCAGGAAAGTGGAACTGTCCTGCAACAAGATTCTTGGTGGTCCCTGAATCCACAGCTCATAAAATATGAAACTAGAACTCAATATGGACACTTCCACCTAACTGGTCATTGAGTCATCTTTCTTTTCTTTTTTTTGTTTTGTTTTGTTTTGTTTTTTTATTGAGTCATCTTTCTGAAATTTAGTTTAATTCTAACTCCAACCCACTTCTGACTCTCCTTGCCAGCCCCGCAAGGGGAGAGTGTCCATCAAAACACCGCCTGTCCCATGGTGTACGGCCTCTCTTTGACCATACTAGGATTGTTAGGTAGAAATTAGCCTTTTCCTTTTCAAGGAACATCAAAAGTGATAATTTTAAAAAACAACATATGTAGTGAAATTTCTTAGCTCCAGATCTCTGTGGTCCAAGGACTAGAGTATTACGTAAATGGAAGGAACATTAGAGGTCATTTAATCACATTTCTCACTCCAAAACACTCAACTGCATACTTCACGGCATTCAGATTCATGACCCTTGAAATTTAAAAACATCCATCTAGCCCTTGAGCTCTAAAAGCAGTCAAGTGCAACAACTCAAGTGCAAAGTGTGAAATTTTTAACTGCCAAGCAAATTGGGGCAGTAATGATAGAATAGATGAGTCCATGGCAAATAATTATCTACATACTCCAATCCAGCGGTCAACTGGCAACTCTAGATTTCAAGTTCTACAAATCTAACTGAAAGCCTCAGCTACATGATTAAACAATTCTTAGACTATGAAGTGATTATTTCCAAATATATTTCCACAGGTGCAATGCAGATACAGTCAATCTAATCAAAACAACCACCATAAAAGTGATTTATCTATATTACTGCCTTTCTGCTAATGGTAGGAAACCCACCTGCCAATGCAGGAGGCATAAGAGGCGCAGGTTTGACCCCTGGGTCGGGAAGATTCCCTGGAGAAGGCCATGGCAACCCACTCCAGTATTCTTGCCTGGAGAATCCCATGGACAGAGGAGCCTGGCAGGCTGCAGTTCATAGGGTTGCAAAGAGTCAGACATGACTGAAGCAGCTGAGCACACATCCCAATTAACATCTGTTTTATTGCACCAAGTGGAAGAAATAGATAAAAATAATAAGATCTCATCTAGCTTCTATTTTGAAAATGTTTTCAGGGAAAACAAATGTTTGCAAACAAAATAAATGTGCCTGCTTGGGTCTTATGCCTACTTCGACAAGCAGGTTCTTTATCAAGGAAAAATCTTTGTGGGAGGAAGTCTTTAGTAAACCAACAAAGAGATATGCTAGTCTTTCGAGCATGCTTTCCCAGGAGATGCTGTGGAAGTTGGAAAGACTTCCAGGTGCTTGCAGAGTGCATCCTAGCTGTGTCTCCATCATGGCAGGCCTCCTTTCTCTCACCAGCTCTAAGCCCACGTCCCCACCCCAACCAATCTGTACTATCCTCCAAGGACTGTACTGTGTTTAATTCAACATTTACAATCCTTACTGTTCTCCCCCTCCAGCCACTCAAATTTATTGGTCCAGCTACATGGTACATTTTGCAGTTTCCCAAATAGACCCCAAATTTTCTTCATAGACCTTGTCAGGGCTGCTTCTTCTGCCTAAAATAATCCTCCTGCCTTCTCCACTGCCTTCCGTCTGCTTTATTGGCTAATTCATTCTTACTCTTCAAAACTCAGCCACACTCAGCCACAGACCAGGCCATGGCATTTTCACTACTGTGGCCCAGGTTCAATCCCTGGTTGGGGAGCTAAGATCCAGCAAGTCAAGAGGCATGGACAAAAAAATAAAAAATTAGTAAATAAATACAGGGTGTAAATATAGAGTGGAAAATCAGTTTAAAAGGACTACAACTAGTCACTTTGTGCTCATTCTGTCTCTTCAGTGCCATGGATGCCTTGTTTTAGGAAAAATGAAATGTTTCTGAATGGTATATGTCCCTTCTCCCTTTCCTTAAAAAAATCTCATCAGAAATGATATGGTGTTTCTGGATTTGCCTCAAAATAATGTGGGTTTGAGAAGGGAGATGGTGGATTATCTATGAAAGAAGTCTGCTCATGAATGGACTATTGTTGAATCTGGGTAATGAATACCCTGGAGTTTATGAAACTTTTTTGCTTTTGTTTATTCATAATAAAAAATACAAAATAAATCCTCATGGAGAATATGAGTTCTAAGTAGCTTACCAAGCTGAATGATACACTAACTGCATATGTATACATGTCTTAATGTGCCGGGTACTTGGCAAGGCATCACATATTTACTGTGATCAAGGTAACTGTCCCTGTGTTTCCTGCTTCCTCCTCAGTCCTGGTTGTTCTGAACCCTGGCTCAGGTCATGGATGATTTATTCTGGAGGAGATGATATCACAACTGAGAAGTGGATGTAGATATCTTCTCTGAGAGGATTTCACAAAGGGCCTCTTACATACCAATTATCCACCAAAGATGGGGACACTTACCCCGCTATCTCTGTTATATCAGTCCATTCATCTACTATCCCAAGACAGGAAACTTTATGCACAGAGAGGTTAAGTAACTTGTTCAATATCACACAGTGAGTTAGGGGTAAACTGAAGATCTGAACCTTATGGTGTCAGACCTCAAAGTCAGTTCATTTACTCATTCAGGAGTGTCTGAGTCAACGCTATGCTGCCTTGATTTCCACACGCACTTCTTGCTTTCCACACCCACTTCATTTGCGCTCCCATCTTCCTGTTCTCGGATACTGGCTTTAGGGACAACGTCCTCACTCCCTTTCTCCCATTTTGGAGGTTAACTTTTTCTCTCTCTGTGTACCTGAAGCCTGGATTCCCTTAGGCTAAACCTGATCCTCTAACTCCCCAGATATACTGTTTTTGGCTCCAGGGTCTTTCAAGTTGCCCATTATGAGATGCGGTGATATGTTGGCAAAGGAAAAAGAAGAAAGGGAGGCAGATGTAACAGCGGCTGTCTTGAGACGACTGCTGCCCTCTCCTCTTTCTGGAGGTAGCTCATCAAAGGGGCAGTGAAGGCTCCTGACAGTAACACGTGACAGGGTGGATCCATGCTTGCAAATGCTGAGCACTTTGTATCAGTTTTCTTACTCAACTCTTAGAACCGCCCAGTGGGATAGGCACTATTATCTCCTTCTTACAGATGAGGAACTGAGACTCAGAAATTGAGGACTTGCCTCAGGGTACACTGCTAGGGCGGCAGGCCAGGGATTGGCACCTGGCCTTCTGTGTACCACTGTACAAATAGGGGCACCACTTTCTTCCTTTATTTTTGGCTGTGCTGGGTTTTCACTGGTGCCCAGGCTTTCTCTAGTTGTGAGCGGAGGCCACTCCCGGGCTGTGGTGTGAGGGCTTCTCAGTGCAGGGACTTCTCTTGTTGGGGAGCGTGGGCTCTAGGACAGGAGGACTCCTGTGGTTGTGGCGCACAGGTTTTGTGCCCTGCAGCATGTGGGATCTTCCTGGACCAGGGATCAAAACAGCGTTGGCAGGAGGCATCTCAACCACTGGACCACTAGGATGTCTAAGGGCACACCTTTCTAATGGGCACAAAGATGTCATACAGGCAATTGGATGCCCCATGTGAACCTGCCCAAAACACTTGGGAGTCAGACCATTGACTCTTCATCTCGCTTCCCAGGAGTCAACGTGGGCTTTTCCCAGAGCACAGAGGCTACATTCCTGGGTATGTGTTGGATTGTTACAATGACATTTTGAGAAGAGAGATATCCATGTGAATTGGTAAAGAAGCAGGATTCATGGGAGAAGTCAGTCCAAGCCACCCTGGGATGGATAAGCCGATTCTTTTTTAGGCAGGGAGAAAAGAAGACAGGATGTCCTGGGTAAGAGAAGATGGGGAAAGGCAGTCGGGAGTGAGCAAGCAGAGTAGGTGTGCGGGGAGGGGTGGGATCTGAGGATGCCAAGGAGGCAGGGGGTGGACTGGGGGGCACCTGCCAGGGGACAGAGCAGTTGAGACTTGAAACAGGAGGCAGTCAGGAGCCAGGAGAGTGATCTGATCCAGGGAGGGGTGAGATGAAAGCATATTTTAGGAGGATTAGGCTGGCTGAAGCACAGCATGTCTTGGTCTCAGGCAAGTTCAGGCCAAAGGTTGATGAGAAGTCCCGAAGGAGGGGTCCTAGTCCAATGTCTGGCCCAGCGTTGGGCCCCCAGGTGCAGTGACAGCAGCCTCCTTAGGAAGGATGATTTTCCCCAGGGACTCTGACTGGGTGTGTCTGGGACTCATCCTACCACCAGCTTTGCCTCCACCCCGTCCCCTCACCCGCCACTTTCAGGTCCCAGGAACCAAAGGATCCAGCAGGCTGGAGTGTTCAAAGGCCATTCCCAGAACTTGCCTGGTCTGCCTCTCTGCCCCTGCAGAGAGGAGACAGGCATTGTTCAACTTGGCCTCTGCCATCACGTGCCCAGGGTTGATCTCAGCTTCCTTGTGGCTCATCTCATACCCCTTCTCTCTGTGCAGCCCTTACTCTCACCTGTTCTTTCACTGAGCTCCTTGAAACCATCTCTAACTTTCTCTGGCTCCTTCACATGGAGCCACAGAGGAGAAATCCCACTGCCAGCTTCCAGGGGCAAGGTTTGGAAAGACGCTGAGTGCTGCCAAGCCTGGGAGGGTGACTTAACGAGAGCGTGAGCCGCATGCCTCCTCCTCTCAGTCACCAGTGGTGTCTTATAGATGACAAAGAAGGCCCCTGGTGGGCATCTCTACCCCACCCCATGCAGGTCAGGAACAGAGTCTGAGCTGACTTTCTCACTGTCAGAGTCTGGTCCTGGCTCAGTATCATAGTGCCTGCCTGCTAAGTCATTCAGTCGCGTCCAAGTCTTTGCGACCCCATGGTCTATAACATGCAGGCCCCTCTGTCCATGGGATTCTCTAGGCAAGAATACTGGAGTGGGTTGCCATTTCATTCTCCAGGGGATCTTCCTGACTCAGGGATCCAACCGATGTCTCTTTTGTCTAGTCTATTGACAGACGTGTTCTTTACCACTAGCACCCCCTGGGAAGCATCATCTCCAGGTCCTAATTCTCCATAGGGCAATGGTTGTGGAGTGAGCAAGTCTTGCTAAATGCTTTCCAGCTCCATCCTTCTGGATCCCCTGAGGACCTTCCCAACCTCAGCCCTGGCCCAGGCAGAGTCCTGGCTCCAACCAGGGCTGTGGCTGCCCGGGGAAGGCACACAAATGCCACCTCTGTGTAGGAACCACCTCTGCAAACAGGAGTCACACCTGTGCTCACACACATAGACACACACACATCTCTGCTTCTTGTGATTCTGACTCATTTCTCTCCAAGAGGATGCATTTGAACCACACTTCTCCCAAGAAGCTTCCATGAAGGTACCATCCGTGCCCTTATCACTGGAATCCTCCTGCATCGTGTAATGGCCCTAGGGTGAGACAAAGCCAAGGGGAATTTTATATGTTTAATAGGCTCATGTGGTCCCTAAGTCAGAGAGTCTACCAGACCCTTGGATCTACCCCTTTCCCTTGAATAGCCAGATCATTTTCTCTGTTATTCTTTTTTTTTTTATTTTTTCTCTGCTATTCTTGACCTGCAACAGGAGATGGGTATCCCAGGTCCCCAAGACTGGCATGACCCACGATGCTGTCCCAGACCAGGGCAGGCCAGGGTTTTAGCTTGAAGGAAGGTATCAGTCTGGCTAAGAGAGACAAGTGATGGGCCTTCAGAGAGGTTTATGTGATAACTACCCAGAGAGGGGCCAGACTGGCAGTGGTACAAGGGTCCTCCTTTGTAGGAGCTGATAGGCTCAGGGGAGCTTTGTAGAGGCGATTCTGGATGCACGGATGTGATGACTGGAGGCTTCGGTATGTGGAATGGACTCAGGGAGATTTCCCAGGAGAACACGAGCCAAGACACATGTGAGAAAGATGGGGTCTCAGATGAGCCTGGGCTTGCCTGCCTGAGGAAGAGTTCATGCACAGTGGGAGATGATGTTGGAGAGAGAAGGAGGCATCAGTCAAGGATGCTGGGGATGAGCTCAACAGCTGGCACCCAGAATGGTGGGACCAGGTTGTGTGTGTAGCTGCTGCGGAAGGTGAGCTGCTTGTCGTGACTTAGTTATGAGTTAGCACTGCCCAGGAATCCTAAGACAGCCACGAGGAAATGAACACTGACAAGAGCTCCATTTGTTTTTTCAGCCAATACCTTTCCTGAGAGCTGAGGTTCTTTTGTTCATTCTACTCCCTACAACTGCTGCAAGTGATGCCTCATGGACTCTGAGGATGGTTTTCTTGTGGGCAGAAAAAATTGCTAGCCATGCCGTGTGTGTGTGTGTGTGTGTGTGTGTGTGTGTGTGTGTGAGAGAGAGAGAGAGACAGTAACACACACAGAGAGACAGAGAGAGAGAGAAAGGAGATTGATAGAGGATGGATGGAGAGATGACACCATGAAGAGGCAAGGGAGAAGAAGACAGTCTAGTGTCTTACTGTTGGCGCTCAGTAAGGGTTCGTGCTTAACAAATGCTGTTGTATTAAACTGGAGGGCTAGGCAGAATTAAAGAGCTGGATTGGAGCCACCATGCATTGCCTTATTTGTTTGATGGACTCCTGGACCAAATAAATATGCACCATCTAGTCATCCTGATGCAACAGAAATGCTGCACCATGAAGGAGATTGGATGTCAATCCTTGGAGATGTTTTTGCTCTTTCTTAGGCTCTGTAGTTCTTTCTAGCATTGGATTTATTAACTTTGCTCCATGCTGAGGCTATTAATAGTACCTGTAACCCTGGGTCAGTCACCTTATAAATGCACAGCCCCTTGAGACAGCAATTGGTTCCGCATTAAACTGTCACTATTCTTAAAGTGACATGAAGATTTCCTGAGTTTGGGCCAGCACTGCCATGGTCAATGATAAATGGCAGGTGACCCCTGCCATCTTTCCCAAGGAACTGAGGTCTCGCTTCTGCCAAACAAGCAATCGGTTAATCAAATCAGTACTAATTGGATGTCTATTACACCTTCAGTATTGGGAGGCAGCCTCTCTTCCTTTGATACTCCAGGAATTTTAACTCTGACTTGAACTTTTCCCTACCTTTACTCCAGAATCACATGGCTTCTCTTAACTATTTTTGTTTCTGTCTCTGGAAACTGAAAAAATAGCTCTGACCTAAGCACTTGGGGGCAAGTAGAGAAATTGGGTAACTAAGAATTAGTACAAGAAATTCTTCCACTTATTGAGTTTTCCAGGAATTTTGGACAATGTGGATATTTTCCTTCTTATTTTTTTTCCCCCAGTCACTCTACAGGACTTGTGGGATCTTAAGTAGTAGTAGGACTTAAGTAGTTCCCAGAGTAAGGATTTAAGCAGGGTTCGTGGTAATGAAGGCACCAAGTCCTAACCATTGGACTACCAGGGAATTCTTCCTTCTCATTTTAAAGGTATGAATCATTTCATACCAAGAGAAAAGAACAGAGTAATACTGCAGTCTCCTGGATTCTCACCACCTAGTTATGTTAGACACTAGCATTTAGCCATCACTCCTTCTGAATTTCATTTTCTAAATAAATGGAGCTTTGGAAATCCAAAAACAAGGGGATATATGTATGGCTGATTCACTTTGCTGTAAAGCAGAAACTAATATTGCATTAAAGCAACTATACTCCATTAAAAAGAAGAAAAAAAAGGAATAGAGCTTTGGACTTTAATCCCAATTCTATTAAGTGACCTAGAGATAAGTTGGCTATTTCTGTGCTTTGTCTTTAAAATGAGGTGAAAGGTGTAGCTTTGAGAGGGACAAAAGTTCCAAATTTTATTTTAGAAGAATTATGAAATATGCCTAATAGAAATTTTAAAATATTTTAAAACTATTAGTTTATCAAGTGTATGAATTTAACAGAGTTTAAGTAGCTCTTAATTTCCCCAACTACTAAGTTTATTTTGGAAAGTTTTCGAAAGTCTTCCTGTCTACAACATAATAAATCCATTTATCACTCTATGGTCCTTACCCTCTTCAAATTAGCCAAATCCAAATACTCATGAGGTAAGTAGAATTTAAGAATATGACTTATTCTTTTGGTTTCAGTGCTTAGAAATTCAAAAGTTCAATGTCATTTTTCTGTTTTGTCTTGGTTTAACATTTCTTATGTTGTTCTTTGGAAAGAGAGATATAGGTGAATACTAACTTCATTAATGAGCTGCTATTTGAGTCTTCTGAGCTTAAGAGTTGAATGGGCTGTTTTCCTTGAATTGAAAAGTTGGCTTGTATTCATTCATACAGAGAGCCAATTTGATAAAAACTTTATAGAATTTAGAATATGTAAAGCATGTGAATAATAGTGGAAAGATTTTGAGAGATTAGGGACGAGTCAAGCAAATCCTAGGGCTATAGGTACCATTAAAAATCATTGTCTCCAAGAACAAAGATCATGCCAAACATAGCATGTGCTTATATCAGTGCAAGATAGAAAGCGGTCAGTAGAGTTCAGTTTGGATGATGACACTGCCCAACACACTTGGAAACTATGAGAAGCTTAAAGATGACTAGCTAGTTCGTCATCAAAACATATAGTCAAGTTGTATAGGCAAGCACGTATGACTAAATAGATTGCGAGGTAATAAAAAGCCAGTGCTGTAACAGACATACAAGGGGAATTCCATGTGATGAGGTGGGGACAGTTGGCTAATTCAGCAAAGATTTATGAAGCAAGTACTGAGCAATCTGTCCTCACTGCCAGGAGTGCAGAGCAGCTCAAGATAAGTTGGTGTTTGATCTTAAAAAAAAAAAAAAAAAAAGCTAAGCTTTCAATAGGAAGAGAACTGGGGATGACAGTATAGGTAAAATAGGGAAAGAATCAGGAGAGGAGAAAACTGGTATAAATGAGGATACAACATAAAGATGTAGCGGGTTTTGAATTTCCTCAGATTTGTCTGTAATTGCAATGCCTCACCTTTAATTTATTTCTCTCTGGTAGCTCAGATGGTAAAGAATCTTCCGGCAATGCAGGACAAATCCCTGGGTCAGGAAGATCCCCTGGAGAAGAGAATGGCAACCCACTCCAGTATTCTTGCCTAGAGAATTCCATGGACATATGGGTTTGCAAAGAGTTGGACACAACTGAGCGACTATCACTTTCACTTTCTAGCTTTTGTTGACATCACTTGTTCTGAGGGCTTCTGGCCAGGTCATCAGTAATTTCTCCATTTCAAACCCAACAGACACTTTTAGTCTCAAGCAGAATGAATCCAAGGAGGAACACACCGAGACACATAATAATCAAACTGAAAATATTAAAGGTAAAATATTAAAAGCAACAAGGGAAAAACAACAAACAACATATAAGAGAACTCACATAAGGTTATCAGCTGATTTCTCAACAGAAACACTACAAGCCAGAACGGAATGGTATGATATATTTAAAGTGATAAAAGGGAAGAAATTACAATCAAAAATACTCTACCCAGCAAGATTCTTATTCAAATTGGATTGAGAAATCAAATGGTTTACAGACAAGCAAAAGTTAAAACTCAGTACCACCAAACAAGCTTTATGACAAATGCTAAAGGAACTTCTCTAGGCATGAAACACAAGAGAAGGAAAAGACCTACAGAAAATAAATCCCAAACAATTAAGAAAATGGTAATAGGATCATACACATTGATAATTACTTTAAATGTAAATGGTTTAAATGCACCAACCAAAAGACATAGACTGGATGGGTGGATGAAAACATGTGTATATATGCACATCCACTCTCTACATCACTTTGCTTGATTCCCCAAATTGTATATAATTATTTTATATCATTAGGTTAATCATGTTCCCATTATGGCTTGCAATTGTGATTATCTTTCATTTTTGTCTGACATCTATTTCTGCTTTATTGACTATACCAAAGCCTTTGACTATGTGGATCACAATAGACTGTGGAAAATTCTGAAAGAGATAGGAATACCAGACCACCTGACCTGCCTCTTGAGAAACCTGTATGCAGGTCAGGAAGCAACAGTTAGAACTGGACATGGAACAACAGACTGGTTCCCAATAGGAAAAGGAGTACGTCAAGGCTGTATATTGTCACCCTGTTTATTTAACTTATATGCAGAGCACATCATGAGAAACGCTGGACTGGAAGAAGCACAAGCTGGGATCAAGATTGCCAGGATAAATATCAATAACCTCATATATGTAGATGACACCACCCTTATGGCAGTAAGTGAAAAGGAACTAAAGAGCCTCTTGATGAAAGTGAAAGAGGAGAGTGAAAAAGTTGGCTTAAAGCTCAACATTCAGAAAATGAAGATCATGGCATCTGGACCCATCACTTCATGGGAAATAGATGGGGAAACAGAGTCAGACTTTATATTTTTGGGCTCCGAAATCACTGCAGATGGTGATTGCAGCCATGAAATTAAAAGATGCTTACTCCTTGGAGAGAAAGTTATGACCAACCTAGATAGCATATTCAAAAGCAGAGACATTACTTTGCCAACAAAGGTCCATCTAGTCAAGGCTATGGTTTTTCCAGTAGTCATGTATGGATGTGAGAGATGGACTGTGAAGAAGGCTGAGTGCCGAAGAATTGATGCTTTTGAACTGTGGTGTTGGAGAAGACTCTTGAGAGGCCCTTGGACTGCAAAGAGATCCAACCAGTCCATCCTAAAGGAGATCAGCCCTGGGATTTCTTTGGAAGGAATGATGCTAAAGCTGAAACTCCAGTACTTTGTCCACCTCATGCGAAGAGTTGACTCATTGGAAAAGCCTCTGATGCTGGGAGGGATTAGGGGCAGGAGGAGAAGGGGACGACAGAGGATGAGATGGCTGGATGGCATTACCGACTCAATGGACATGAGTTTGGGTGAACTCTGGGAGTTGGTGATGGACAGGGAGGCCTGGCGTGCTGCAGTTCATGGGGTCACAAAGAGTCGGACACAACTGAGCAACTGAACTGAACTGAACTGAACTGATTGATTGTGAAAACTGGTAAATATCTTTCACTATTGTGATTATGCAACTATTATTCATTTCAATAATTGCATAATCATTGGCCAACAGAAAATATTAGAATTCTATATCACTAAATAAAAGGGAAAGTGTTTGTCTCTCAGTTGTGTCTGACTCTTTGCGATCCCATGAACTCTAGCCCACCAGTCTTCTCTGTCCATGGAATTCTCCAGGCAAGAATACTGGAATAGGTTGCCATTTTCTTCTCCAGGGGATCTTCCCAACTCAGGGAACGAACCCCAGACTCCTGCATTGCAGGCAGATTCTTTACTGTCTGAGCCACCAGGGAAGCCCTTATCACTAAAACTATCATTTAATAGAAAAACCTGTAATCACTTTCTAGAACCCTGATGCACATTAGAATCATCTTGGAATTTTTTGAAAAATATAATACCCAGGTATTGTTTTTTTCTCCAAAGCCCCAGATATGAGTCTAATGAGCAGCCATGTTTAAAAACAACTGGACTATATGATGAGCTTTCACTTTTATCCAGCTTCTTTCACTTTTTCTATTTTCTATTCAGTGCTTCCATTTCATTTAGTTTACGTTTTCTAATTTCTCTGTTTCTCATTTTTTGTGGTTCTTTCTTAAGCCTTTATCAAGTGTAGTAGAAAAGCTTTTGTATACATATATATAAACAGTGTGTATAATGTATATATTTTAGAAAACTTATGAATTTCTGCCTAGCTAAAAAATTTATGACATTTTTATGCAACTTGTTTGACTAAGCATGAATAGAAAGTTGCATTTCTAATTTATATTCACTCAAAACTTTGAAATGGTACATTTATTCTGGCATCTTGGCTTCCCTGGGGGCTCAGCGGTAAAGAATCTGCCTGTAATGCAGGAGCTGTAGGAGGCTCGGGTTCGATCCCTGGGTCAGGAAGATTCCTTGGAGCAGGAAATGGTTACCCACTCCAGTATTCTCTCCTGAAGAATCCCATGGACAGAGGAGCCTGTTGGGCTATAGTGTATAGGGTCGCAAAGGGTCAGACATCACTAAAGTGACTTAGTATAGCATATTACTGCTAAAAACCCAGAAAGCTTATTAACGTCAGTGATTTTTTTGAAAAAAATTTGAATGAGGCTTGAAACTTCTAATCCAATATTGAGAATATAAAGAAATATTGTTAAAAAAAAGAAATTAACAACTGATACAGTATTATTAACTAAAGTACAAATTTTGATCAAATTAAAAAAAAAAAGATCCAGTGGATGTTCTTTAATCCTCATCTTATTTGACCCCTTGGTAACATGGCTGCCATGGTCCACTCTTGCCTTTTCACTCCTCCTTTGTTTTCTACAACATTTCTTTTTCCCTAAGTTCTATTCTCAGTTCCCTTTCTCTGGCCATTCCTTCTCGCCTCAATTCTTTATACATACATTTTCTTCTCTTGCAATAGACGCTCCCTTCTCATATTATATCCAAATCATTCTTTCTTAAAATATTTACTTATTTATTTTTGGCTATGTTGGGTCTTAGCTGCGGTGTTCAGGCTTCTCTTGACTTGTGGCACGTGGGTTTAGTTGCCCTGTGGCATGAGGGATCTTAATCTCTCAGCCAAGGATCTAACCTGAGTTCCCTGCACTGGAAGGCAGATTCGTAGCCATTGGATCACCAAAGAAGTCCCCCAAATAGTTCTTATTTACTTTTCAGATCTCAGCTCAATTATTTGTAAAAAAATATTTTTTTATTTATTTGGCTGCACTGGGTCTTAGTTGGTGCACTTGGGATCTTCAACATTCATTGACACCTGAGGGGTCTTTAGTTGTGACCTGTGAACTCTTAGTTGCCATATGTGGGATCTAGTTCCTCAACCAGGAATAGAACTCAAGTCCCCTGCGTTGGAAGCTTGGAGTCTTAGCCACTGGACCACCAGGGAAGTCCCTCAGCTCAATTATTACTTCCTTTAGGAAGTCTTCCCTACTCTACTCCTCCCCAAATCTTGCCCCTGTATAGTCAGCAGCCTCTAGATGAACACCCATAGTACTCAGATATCTTCCTAGATAAGTACTGGCAACACTGTATTTTCAACACTTGTATCATCTAAATCTAAATACAGAAGTCATGATCACCATTATATTCCTAACACTTAGGAGAGTGGTGGACTAATACCAAGCTCTTAATAAATGCTTCTTAAATGAATGAATGAATGGTTTATTCAGGTGACATAAAAAATCTGCATTAGTTAAAATAGGGTGCATATAGAAAGAGATGAGGGGAAAAATAGATTGGGGGAGATTCCTGGCTTTCAAAGAAAAAAGTTTTAACTCCACTCTATAGACAAAACTGACCCTTGAAAAACACCTGGGCTAGAGAATGCCATGTCCTAGCATTAGTCTACTGCTGCTGCTGCTGCTAAGTCGCTTCAGTCATGTCTGATTCTGTGCGACCCCATAGATGGCAGCCCACCAGGCTCCCCCGTCCCTGGGATTCTCAAGGCAATCACACTGGAGTGGGTTGCCAGTTCCTTCTCCAATGCATGAAAGTGAAAAGTGAAAGTGAAGTCACTCAGTCATGTCTGACCTGCAGCGACCCCATGGACTGCAGCCTTCCAGGCTCCTCTGTCCATGGGGTTTTCCAGGCAAGAGTACTGGAGTGGGTTGCCATCGCCTTCTCCGATTAGTCTACTAGTCTGTCCTATCAATGGGTGTAGTGTGGCTGGAGAAATGACACACACGATAGTCTGGTTGAGCAACTCTAAGGGCAGTAAGTGATCATCCACTTAAGATGCATAGTTATCAAAGTATGCTAAGGGACGATGAAAGAGAGGATTCATTCTCTTGTCACTACCATTCACGGGGACAAGGAGTGCAGAGAGAGAGCCAGGATTAGAAGAAATGCGATTAGACAAAGAAGAAAAAGATTAGAAGAGTGAGATCATTTTCTATATGGTTTGAGTTGATAGGAAGGATACTTTGGAGGCATTGCTAAGAGACAGTTGGAAATTCCAGCCTGTAGCTCAGAGAAGGTTTGAAAAGAAATATGGAGTTGAGAGACATTTGAAAAGAGGTAATTGCTGAAGATGTGAAAGTCCCCAGGGAGAGAAGAGAAAGCAAAGAGAGAAGGACCTTGAAGAAATCTCTCCTTTTCAGTGCAGGAACATAAAGTCAGCAAAGAGCGATGAAGAGATTTTTCCAGAAGGAAAAGGCAGTCACACTCAAATATTGCTGTGGTTGTAGTCTTCAGAATGTGGGAAAATAACCTGAAAGTTGGTAGATAGCAGGACAAAGATGGAGAGAAAGTGATAATCTGACATGGATTTCAAGGGAGAAGAGTTTGTTGAGCTCAGAAGGTAGAAAGTTTTTTGCAAAGATGACCCAGAAGCAACAGAGTGGAAGGTAATGAGAATGTGAGCTTTCTTGATTGAGATGTAGGAGAAATTAGGTATAATCTCAAATTACACTTGAGAGGGTAAAAAACTAGGTTAAAGAGAAAGTTAAGTGCTCAGCAGTGCAAAGAAATGAAAAGGAAAGAAAAAGCTGAGTGTTTAAGCCCAAGGTCCAAAGTGTAAATGAATTCATTGACAGTGGAATGAGAGGTTTTAAGATTACAGTAACAAGGTCCAGTCCTTTGGCCACCTCATGCAAAGAGTTGACTCATTGGAGAAGACTCTAATGCTGGGAGGAACTGGGGGTAGGAGGAGAAGGGGATGACCGAGGATGAGATGGCTGGATGGCATCACCGGTCGTGAGTTTGAGTGAACTCTGGGAGTTGGTGATGGACAGGGAGGCCTGGCGTGCTGCAATTCATGGGGTCGAAAAGAGTTGGACACGACTGAACGACTGAACTGAATTGAACAAGGTTTACCCAGTCAATACATTTCACCAAATCAGGTCAACGTGAAGATATATAGAGCATCTCATCAACTATCTGTCCAGATATGTACATAAAAATAATCATTAATTAATCATTAGCATTCCCCCTTGCTGATTTTTGATCTTTCAGACAACTACCCTCCTCCTATTATTTTCTTTAAATGGACTCATGCTTTCTTTTTTTCAATTTTCTTTATTTTTAGTTGGAAGATAATTGCTTTATATCTGCCATACATCATTAATTCTGCCATACATATGTTACATACATGCATCTGCTATACATACATTAATTCTGCCATATATCAGCATGAATCAGCCATAGGTATGCATATGTCCCCTCCCTCTTGGCCTTCCCTCCCACCCCCATCCCATCCCCACCCTACCCCACCCACCACTCTAGGTCATCACCGAGCACCGACTTGAGCTCCCTGTGTCATACAGCAAATTCCCATTGGCTATTTTACATATGGTATATATTTCAATGCTATTCTCTCAATTCATCCCACCCTCTCCTGCCCCTGCTGTGTCCACAGGTCTCTTCTCTATACTGTGTCTCTATTGCCATTCTGCAAATAAGTTCATCAGTACCATTTTTCTAGATTCCATATATATATAGTAATATATGATATTTATTTTTCTTTTTTCTGATTTATTCATTCTGTATAAAAGACTTTAGGTTCATCCATCTCAATAGAACTGACTCAAATTTGTTCTTTTTTTATGGTAAGTAATATTACATCAAGGAGATCCAACCAGTCCATTCTAAAGGAGATCAGCCCTGGGTGTTCTTTGGAAGGACTGATGCTAAAGCTGAAACTCCAGTACTTTGGCCACCTCATGCGAAGAGTTGACTCATTGGAAAAGACTCTGATGCTGGGAGGGATTGGGGGCAGGAGGAAGAGGGGACGACAGAGAATGAGATGGCTGGATGGCATCACTGACTCGATGGACGAGAGTCTGAGTGAACTCCGGGAGATGGTGATGGACCGGGAGGCCTGGCGTGCTGCGATTCATGGGGTCACAAAGAGTCGGACACGACTGAGCAACTGAACTGAACTGAATATTACATCAAGTATGTATATATGTATATGTATATATACATACATACATATATATATATATATATATATATATATATATATATATATATATATATATATATATATATATATATATATATATATATATACCTCACAGCTTTATCCATTCATCGTCGACGGACATCTAGGTGGCTTCCACGTCCTAGCTGTTGTAAATGGTGCTGCAATGAACACTGGGGTACATGTACCTTTTAGAATTGTGATTTTCTCAGGCTATATGTCTAGTAGTGGGATTGCTGGTTCATATGGTAGTTTTATTCCTAGTTTTTAAAGAAATCGCCATACTGCTTTCAATAGTGAGTGTAGCAATTTACATTCCCGCCAACTGTGCAAGGGGGTTCCCTTTTCTCCACACTCTCTCCAGCACTCATTGTTTGTAGATTTTTTTTGATGGTGGCCATTCTGATCGGTATGAGATAATAGTTCATTGTAGTTTTGATATGCATTTCTCTAATAATAAGTGATGGTGAGCATTTTTCATGGATTTATTAGCCTATGTCTTCTTTAGAGAAATGTCTGTTTCAATCTTTTGCCTTAAATGGACTAATTGCTTTCTTATCCTCATTCTAAACAACAATATCCGGAGAAGGCAATGGCATCCCACTCCAGTACTCTTGCCTAGAAAGTTCCATGGACGGAGGAGCCTGGTAGGCTACAGTCCATGGGGTCGCTAAGAGTCGGACACGACTGAGTGACTTCACTTTCAATTTTCACTTTTCACTTTTATGCATTGGAGAAGGAAATGGCAACCCACTCCAGTATTCTTGCCTGAAGAATCCCAGGGACGGGGGAGCCTGACGGGCTGCCATCTATGGGGTCGCACAGAATCGGACACGACTGAAGCGACTTAGCAGCAGTAGCAGCAAACAACAATATCAATGAAATCACTGGTTCATATTTGTATTTTTATGTTCTGTAAATTAAATATGTAACAGTTAAAATACAAAATGTATATACAGGTAGAGCCTGGGGTCTGGTACCTGACAATTTAATTCATATCTTATCTCCACCACTTACTAGCTGTGTGACCTTGGGCAACATACTTAACTTCTCTGTGCCTTGGTTTTCTCTTACATAAACTGAGGATGTTATCGGAAGCTCTGGTCCACTATGATTGCCTTCTCTCAAACTCTAAACTCTTCTTGTCTCATTTTCTGAACAACCTACTTGTCACCTGTCATATACTACCTTCAGTCTTCATTCCAGGAAAATTATGGGGCACTTACCATATGCCAGTTACTGAGAGGCTGAGTCCTGGGCTGAGTCCTCAAGAAGGTCACCAAATAAAACACTTGCAACTTCTAGGTTGTGCATTTTCCTTTAGCTGACATTTTCAACACCAAAGTGCTCACAGCATTCTTACTTTGATTTGCTATCTCATTTCATAAGACCAGGGACAATACTGCTTTGTTGGAACTCCAAGGCTTACCTGATTCAGGGACAACAGAGAAGTCACTTAGATTTGGGCTGGGAAAGGATAAGGAGCAGGACAGAGAGTTAGTGCCTGGAGAAGTATGATTCAGTAAGTAAAAGGAATGTCCCCATCTGTCGATAAGATGTAGGATGACAGACTAGACTTTTAGCAATCTTCTCCTCCCTGCTTGGGACTTACCGGAGCACTGAAATCTTGGTTCACATTTGAAATCTCAACCTGGAGAGATTCAAGAAAAACTCTTTAGTAGCTCCAGTGGATAAACAAAAAGCAGACACAATGGTACATATCTACGAACTGATTGTTGCTATCTTTCTCCCCAGATGTAGAACGTTTCTAGTCTCCAAGTGAGCCCTCTTCATTGAAGAAGCTCTGAACTTCGAAGGCAGTCCATCATGGTCTTTGATATCTGTTGAACTGAATTTGGGAAACTGCAAGGAATCTCATTTTCAATTTAAGCTGAGGGAAGGTTCTGGATTTTAAACAAAAGGGGTGAATCTTCTCTGGAATCTGTAGTCTGTCTGGTTAATCAGAAGACCTTTTGGATAAACACCAGTTACTTCTGACTTATCTCTGAAGTACGAAGTGCCTTCTGAGTATCTTGATCACTTGAATTCTAGAAAAGAGAAAGCGGAAGTGACAACACTCTTTATAGCTTTCTGGAATTACTGATTTGCCATTTATTTTGTGTATCAGATTGCAGCCATGAAATTAAAAGATGCTTGCTCCTTGGAAGGAAAGTTATGACCAACCTAGACAGCAAATCAAAAAGCAGAGACATTACTTTGTCAAAAAGGTCCATCTAGTCAAGGCTATGGTTTTTCCAGTGGTCACTTATGGAAGCGAAAGTTGGACCATAAAGAAAGCTGAGTGCCAAAGAATTGATGCTTTTGAACTGTGGTGTTGGAGAAGACTCTTGAGAGTCCCTTGGACTGCACGGAGATCCAACCAGTCCATCCTAAAGATCAGTCCTGAGTGTTCATTGGAAGGACTGATGTTGAAGCTGAAACTCCAGTACTTTGGCCACCTGATGCGAAGGGCTGACTTATTTGAAAAGACCCTGATGCTGGGAAAGATTGAGGGCAGGAAGAGAAGGGGATGACAGAGGGTGATGGTTGGATGGCATCACTGACTCACTGGACATGAGTTTGGGTAAACTCCAGGAGTCGGTGATGGACAGGGAGGCCTGGCATGCTGCAGTTCATGGGGTCTCAAAGAGTCGGACACGACTGAGTGACTGAACTGAACTGAACACCACAAAGGCAAATGTGTGCTCACCAATGATAATTATGAACTAGATGCAACTTGAGATCTATTTACTGGACATCTATATGCCATTTCAAACACTTCATCACATGTAATCACATTAATCTTCACGAGAAGTTAATTATTAATTCTGTCATTATTAATATTATTAACATATTGTTAATCTTGTTCTAGAATGAAGAAATTCAAGAGATTCAAGGTCACTTAGCTAACATCTTCCTCAAATGATAACCACAAGAAAATCATTTTTAAAAATATATTGTTTGTATAAGCCTGCAGAGCTAGTTACTGGCATAGTTTCAAGTTAAGCTCTTAATCCTGAAGAATGCATTATTTGCTCTGTACCACAGTCCCTTGTTTATTCTATAAATTTCTGACCCTATAATTTTTAGATAATTACAACTTCTCTGCCTCATTTGTAAATTGAGGATAATGATGAAAGACTGTTAATGAAAAAATGACACTATATATCTTCATATAGTGAAACTCAGGTATCCATGAAGAAATGAAGGGAAATTCACAAATAAATCTGTAAAGTCTAAAGTTATAAATTAAGTGTCACGAGATTAACTATAAATGACTTTAGGGTTTAGGCTATGTCTCATTTTTTCTTTCACCCCCAGGCCCCAGTTTAAAGCGAGATTCAACAAATGCGGAACAACGTGGGTGAATAATAATTTCCTTAGGCCCTGGATAAATGTTTATACACTTGAAGGAAATAATGGAATTCTAGAACTGGAAGAGATCTTGGAACCGTCTATACCCATGGTTCTTCAAACATTAACGTATGGCATCAGAATCCTCTGGCGAGTTTGTTAAAGCACAGGTCGCTGTGTTCCAGACCCCCAGAGTTCTTGGTACACAAAGTCTGGGATGGGCTTGAGCCTTGTCGTTTCTCTTTTAAAAAGACTTACTTATTATCATTCGTGTTTTGGCTGGATCTTCCTTGCTGCGCTCGGGCTCTCTCTGGTTGTGGTGAGCGGGGGCCACTCTCCAGTTCTGGCGCGAGGGCTGCTCATTGACGTCGCTTCTCTCGCTGTGGAGCATGCGCACTAGGCACGGGGTCAGGCGCTGTGGCACATGGGCTTAGTTGCTCCTGGGTATGTGGGATCTTCCCGGATAAGGGATCCACCCGTGTGCCCTGCACTGGCAGGTGGATTCTTAGCCAGAAGACCACCAGGGAAGCCTTGAGCATTGGCATTTCTAACAAGTTCCCACGTGAGGCTGATGTTGCTGGTCCAGGGACCACACTTTGAGAATCACTAACCTGCCGCAACAATAACTAATATTTATTAAGGGCTAATTATGTGGCAGGCACTGTGCTAAAGGTATAATTCATATCAGGTCATTTAATCATTACAATAAGTCTACAGATGGTGACATTATTAGCATACTTATTTTAGTTATAAGAACAATGAGACCCAGGGAAGCTAAGTATTTTACCCAGACTCATCTGCCTAATAAGTGGTGAAACCAGGGTGATGCTTTCAGGCTGTGTGATGCTACATCTGGCTCTCTCGGGTGATATTACAACTTCACAGAGTGAGGTGCCTTGTACATCAGCCTAGATGAAGAAATGGAAGCCCACCAGAAGTGACTTGCCCAAGGTCGCGTGATGAATTGGAAGAGGAGTATGAATGAGAACACTGTCTTCCTAATTCAGCATCTGCCATCTCTTGCCATAGAGCACGAGGAGCAGGCAAGGGTTCTACTCCATCTTTCAGTGAATCCCCAAGGCCATCACCTTCTAATCAGTTTGAGTAGTACAGATGTCCTCATGGTGCTCTAATATCTTAGTCATTTTCCTTATTTACCCACTGTTTCATAACTTAAGGAGGTGCTGGTGTTTGTAGAGAGGAGAGTAGGGGTTGATGGATGAGTCATGAGGCTGGAGGCTAAAGACCCAGAAAGGAAAGGGGTTAATCAGACTGATGAATGGCTCAAGAGTGGATGGAAGATATGTCTCTATGTGTCTTGGCAAGTCCTTTGTAATATCTCTTCCCACACTTAGAAAACCCAGCTCTCAGGGACTTTAGGTCATTGTACCCCAACCACCCGAGTCTCCAGGGATGCTGGAAAGGAAAATTAAGAATGTTTGGTTTGGGGAAGATTGGGCCTAGGAGGGCTCTTAAAATTCTAAATTCAGTCCCCAGAGGCTCCGTCTTAGATATGCTGTCCTCTCTGGTTTCTGTGCCTATAAGTTTGTTTGTTTGTTTGTTTTAAAGTAAAACATAATTCAAATTTATCAATTTGTCCACGGTCACCAATGGTGATCTTCTTGCTGGTCTTGCCACTCCTGAACCCAAAGCGCTCCATGGTTTCCACGATATTCATGCCCCCCTTCACCCTGTCAAAGACCATGTGCTTGCCGTCCAACCGTTCAGTCTTGGCAATGCAGATGGAAAACTGGGAACCATTTGTGTTGGGGCCAGCCTTTGCCATGGACAAGATGCCAGAGCCTGCATGCTTCCGAGTGAAATTCTCATCAAATCTCTCGCCATAGATGGACTTGCCACTGGTGCCATTACGGTGGCAAAGTCACCACCCTGGCACAAAAATCCTGGAATTATTCTATGAAAGCAGGAAGCTTTATACCAAATCTTTTCTTCCCAGTGCTCAGAGCATGAAAAATTTCTGCTGTCTTTGGAACTTTGTCTACAAAACCTCAGAGGAGATGGGGCCCAAGGGCTTGCCATTGTCGGCAATGTCAAAAAACAGGGTGGGCTTGACTGTGGCTGAAGGCTCCGGGGTGGCGCCGTCTACAAGGCTGTACCTGTAAGTTTTGCTAAACAGGTGTCTTTGAGCTCCACAGTGGTCAGGGTAAAAACATTTGAAGTGAGTTTAGCATCAGAATTAAAGAAGAAATTTGTCCATTGTTCAAAGAGTAGGCTGTACCTGACACCAAGCAAATACTGTCAAACAGCAATGGCTAGGTCGCACTGGTGGTCAAAGCTGTCCTTTCTCTGGCCAGGAAAAGTTTAACATCCCTGTCTGCAAAATCTGATTTCTTTAAGGACCCTCTGTCCCTCATCCCTCCCTCCCTTTTCCTTTCACCGTGCCCCTCCCCTCACCTCCGCATTCCCCAGGCACTTTATGCAAAAGTACACAAAGCTCCTCAACATTGAGATCGTGGGTATGATTATTACGGGCAAATTCCCTAACTTTCCAGAGCTTCAGAGGCATGAGTAGCCTGTGAATGTCTGTGTGGTCAGTGAGTTTGTTCTTTAGGATGAGAAACCTGGTAGGCATGCAGGCCCCAAAGATCAGGTGCTCTCAAATGAGTCATTGGTAATGAGTAGACGAAACACAAGGCGCAGCTGTCCACGTTTCCTTCCCCGGGCCCCTTCCACCCCCTCTCCAAAATCTCCCCTGCCCTTGCTGGCCTTCCCCACCCCCCGCAGGTAGAACAACTGGCTGAAAAGATGCATTTTTTTTTTTTGGTGGCCAAGATAAGGTTAGAATGACTGTCACCATGACCCAGCTTCAGTTCAGTTCAGTCGCTCAGTGGTGTCCGACTCTTTGCAACCCCATGGACTGTAGCACGCCAGGCCTCCCTGTCCATCACCAACTCCCGGAGCTGCTCAGACTCATGTCCATTGAGTCGGTGATGCCATCCAATGATCTCATCCTCTGTCTTCCCCTTCTTCTCCCACCTTCAATCTTTCGCAGTATCAGTGTCTTTTCTAGTGAGTCAGTTCTTCGAATCAGGTGGCCAAAGTATTGGAGTTTCAGCTTCAACATCAGTCCTTCCAGTGAATATTCAGGACTGATTTCCTTTAGGATGGACAGGTTGGATCTCTTTGCAGTCCAAGCGACTCTCAAGAGTCTTCTCCAACACCACAGTTCAAAAGCATCAATTCTTCAGCGCTCAGCTTTCTTTCTAGTCCAACTCTCACATCCATACATGACCACAGGAAAAACCATAGCTCTGACTAGACAGATCTTTGTTGGCAAAGTAATGTCTCTGTTTTTTAAAATGCTGTCTAGTTTGGTCATAACTTTTCTTCCAAGGACCAAGTGTCTTTTAATTTCATGGCTGCAGTCACTATCTGCAGTGATTTTGGAGCCCAAAGAAATAAAAAGTCTCTCACTGCTTCCATTGTTTTCTCATCTATTTGCCATGCAGTGATGGGACTGGATGCCATGATCTTAGTTTTCTGAATGTTGAGTTTTAAACCAACTTTTTCACTCTCCTCTTTCACTTTCAATCAAGAGGCTCTTTAGTTCTTCTTCACTTTCTGCCATAAGGGTGGTGTCATCTGCATATCTGAGGTTATTGATATTTCTCCCAGCAATCTTGATTCCAGCTTGTGCTTCTTCCAGCCCAGTGTTTCTCATGATGTATTGTGCATATAAGTTAAATAAGCAGGGTGACAATATACAGCCTTGACGGACTCCTTTCCCTATTTGGAACCAGTCCATTGTTCCATGTCCAGTTCTAACTGTTGCTTCTTGACCTGTTACTCATTCGAAAAGCATTTGCAAAGGCTGCGCAATCATGGATGAGCTTGTTAAACTGCTTTTGTCTTTTTGTTTGATTTACAACAGAGAGGCCACTGTGGCAGCTTTTTTTTTTGGAAAATAAGTGCTAAATGAATGCAGTCCCTGGAATACTGATATTTATCTGGAGCCAAAGGTATTTTTGGCCAATAAAATGGCATGGGCCTGCTTGGGGTCCCCAGTCACACTACGTTACAGGTCCTGCAGATGTCCACGCAGCATATGAGTTTGGAGTGATGGGGACAGACAGCTTCCGGCCAACTACCAGCTTTGAGGCCCTGCCTCTCTCCTGGCCCCTAGTCCCAAAGGTCCTGGCATCTGTCTGTTTGCTAGGGCTTGGGCACGTAGTGTCCTTGGATGGTGGCATCTTTCCTCATACTGAGTTATTCTTAATTAAGCCTATAGGACTCAGCTTGGCAGTCTAGTCCCTGGACAGTCTGTTCCCAGCCAGCTGTTGTCACTGGCTTCTGCCCCGTGAGACCTGTGCCTTTTCTTACTTGGTAGAATGTTCTAGGCATGGGCTCTGGAAACAGAAAAACCTGGCTTCTGATCCAGCTCAGTCCCTTGTTCTGAACTAGATGGGGCTGTAACGTGACCTTTCCCATCTCCCCACCCTTGCTCATACCATTATCTTGGCCTGAAATCGTATCTCTGCTTCTTCACACACAGGCAAACCCTATTCAGCTCTGAGTGAAAGTGCAAGTGTTAGTCACTCAGTAGTGTCTGACTTCTTCTGACCCCGTGGACTGGAGTCCACCAGGTTCCTCTGTCCATGGGATTCTCCAGGCAAGAATACTGGAGTGGATTGCCATTTCCTTCTCCAGGGGATCTTCCCAACCCAGGGATTGAACCCAGGTCTCCCGCATTGCAGGCAGACTCTTTATGGACTGAACCACCAGGGAAGACAGGCTCTAAGGTTGCCTCTAAGGTCAAGTGCAGATACCACTGTGAGCCCTTCTTTACCGCACAACGAGGTATGATCTCCGGAGTTATCTCAGTGTCCCATCTCTTTGTCAGTTTCCGTATCTTGGGTTTAATTGTTCCCAGAGCTCTTTCTTTCCTGCGTTTCTGCTTTGAATCTCTGCCATTAAACTTATTACACAGCAGGGTTGCCAGATAAAATACAGGACACTCAGCGAAGATTGAATTTCAGATAAACAAAGAGTAATTCGTTCAGTATAAATATGGCCCAAATATTATAAGGGGAAAGCTTACATTAAATTTTTTCTGTCATTTATCTGAAATTAAAATTTAACTGAGCACTCTGTATTGTGTGTGTGTATCTGGAAGCCCCTCACACCTCACTCTTTTTAACAGTTGTAGACTTTTCTGGATCCTTCATTGAATGGCACAAGATGTGACGGTAGCAAGCTTGTCTGCAAGGATTCATCTTTGCATCCTCTTATTTCTTCCTCCAAGGAGTTGCTTGGTGAAGCCTTGTTGGTGAGTAAAGGGACTGTCACACCAGTGGTTATGAGCACAGTTCTTTTTTATTTTATTTTATTTTATTTTTTTAATGAGCACAGTTCTTAAGAGCCTTAGTTTTGGAATAGAGGGCCAGAATGTGTTGTGTTCCTATCATTAGACTTACGACGTGTGCCTTAGCAAGCTACCCACTCATGACTGTAAAATGGGAAGAAGACAGGATACCTTTTATTTAGGTACTACCTACCTTCTATGCTCTGAATGTACGTTAAGGGCCTAGCAGCTGTTCAGTCCATAGGAAATGTTCAATAATTGTTAGTTGCTATTACTGTAAATGTTGAAACATAGTCAGAACTGGTAGCTTGAGTTTAGCAGCAACCATTTTACTATAGATGATAAGGACTGTATAAAGGAAGCAATTATATGTCATTTAGGGGCTGCCCAGGTGGCGCTAGTAGCAAAGAACCTGCCTGCCAACGCAGGAGGAGACATGGATTTGATCCCTTGGTCAGGAAGATACCCTGGAAATGGCAACCCACTCCAATATTTTTGCCTGGAAAATCCCATGGATGAAGGGGCCTGGCGGGCTATAGTCTTTGGGGTCACCATGAGTTGGACACAACTGAAACGACTTAGCACACACATGTTGGTTGCAAACAGAAAAATGCAGAAGGGATCCCAGTCTTCCTTTGAAGAGGCATCTTATTTGGCTTTTCTTTCCAGTATCTCAAGTCAAAGGTATGTCCTTCTCTTGGGCTGATGTACTTGTCTGGCTTTTTAAGATGTCAGTCCTTTGTCTCTATTTCTAAGACTCCTCTATAGCTCCCCGAGATGGTATATGCTCTTATCCAGCCCTTTATGACCATATTTTACTTCCTTCTCACTTTCCCCAGATCCTGGGTGCTTTGTTCCCTAGCTAGAAATCATTTGCCGCTTTGCTTAGATACTATTGCCTTTTGTGTGTGTGTAAAGTGTTAACTGTGTGTAATGTGCTGTGTGTGTGTGTGTGTGTGTGTGTATGATGCGAGAAGAAATAAGTCAAGTCATTCTGGCTTCTCCTAATTACCCAGGCACAGTTGGATGAGTGGCTATTAGCAAAATTACTCAAGTCTGACAGGTATTTAACTCTACCAGGCTAAGTGCAAAACCCACTCTCCCTGTGTTTAATGGCCCCTCTACCAGGCTCCCTGAGATGCTTGGCTTAGAGTGTCCCATTGAATATTCACAAGCGCTCATAGGTTTATGTGCTTATCTCAAATTTGTGGATGAGGAAACAGAATGAAAGAGGTTAGTAACTCACTCTAAGGCCTCAAGGCTGGTAACTCCTAGCTGCAATTCAAACCCATTTTCCTGACTCCACCCCTCAGGCTCTTTTCTCCAAAGCCAGTGGTTCTTCACCCTGGCTGCACATTTTAAATCAACCCATATGTCCAATGGACTGATGGCTGGACCCCATTCCCAGAGATTCTGATTTAATTGCTTTTGACAGCCATTGCAATTGTACTACTCTCCTCTCGGCCTGTTTATCAGGTCATAAGACAAAATGATCAAACATAGCCTAATTTGACCTCCCCCTCCCGTTGTCCCCACTGGTGGAACTTGGGCCCTTAAACTTTTTAATGATATTTAGAAATATTTTGTATTTTGTGCCTTGAAATTTTGCACATTAAAAAGTGTTTCTTTATTTCTTTATTTTTGGCTGTGCTAAGATCTTTGTCACTACACAGGCTTTCTCTAGTTGTGATGAACGGGGGCTACTCTCTAGTTGCAGTGCCTGGGATTCTCACTGGGGTGGTTTCCCTTCTTGTGGAACACAGACTCTAGGGCTTATGGGCTCAGTATTTGTGGCACACAGGCTGACTTGCCACTTGGCACACAGAATCTTCCTGGGCCAAGGATCGAACCTGTGTCTCCTGCATTGGCAAGTAGATTCTTTACCACTGAAGCACCAGGGAAGCCCATTTTCTATGATTTGTAGTCAAGGATTATTTGTCACGTTGCTGGGATCAATCCTAGCTATAAGTACGTTCTGTGGAACTGTGGAAATGTGGACGCAACTGCTCAGAAGTGCCGAGGTGGAAGAAACAGCATGTCCTGCTCTCCTGCTGTGTGAAGAGTTCTTGAAAAGGTATTTTGGTGATTTTACCCCGACTTCTTAAGTTCACTTTACACTGCTTTCTTTTTGAATCTTCTGCAGCAAGTTACCCCATTTTCAAAGACTTGTTTCTTCTCTGTGATCTTCACTCTTTCACGCCATCTTTCTCCAGGCCAGAATGGGGGCTGGCTGAGGCTGTACAATTCATTTCTTGTGCCCAATAGAATTGTCTTCTTTCTCTTTCCATTTTAGTCTAAGGATTTCTCTGGTTATATTCACTTCTCCCTTTTCTCTCGACTTCAGGTCACCTTAGGAAGTCTTCCCTGCCAAGAAAATTGTCATGTGCCATTAACGATCCACAGTTGGAAGCTGATCTTTCTTTCAGTACCATTGGCCTACTTATTTGGACTGTGATCTTTAGCCAGTTTCATTTTGGGGAATTTCAGGGCTTTTTAGATTGCTAAATGAGGCGTAACACAATCTCGCACTCATGATTTCCATGAAAATTCATTCTCTAAGCACAATTGGCATGTTTATTTGTTTAATATATCTCCTCCACTCAACTGTAAGTTCTTCTAGGCACCAAGCCTGTTTTGATCACCACTGTGTACCTGGTGCCTAGAATCGTGGTGGGTTTAGCAGGTGTTTAGTAAATGTTGCTGGAATGTTGACTATTGAGTGGGCCTGCTGGGTTCTGAGTGCCTGCTATATCACTTACAAGCTGTGTGTTTGTAACCTTGAGCAAGTTAATTTCTCTGAACCTTCATTTCTACATTTGTAAAATAATAATATTCTTGCATGGAGAATTCCCATGGACAGAGGAGCCTGGCAGGCTGCAGTCCAAGAGGTCACAGAGAGTCAGACATGACTGAGGGACTAAGCACAGAACAGTACTAGTAGTAATTGTAACAGTAGCAATAAGCCTCATATGGTGGTTGTAAAGACTGGAAGATATATGCATACACAGAAATCATTTCAGTGCCTGGTACATAGAATTTCCTTGCATCTGCTAATGAGGATGTTGGGGTTGTTGATAAATATTGATTTTCACAATAATATTGCTAGGAAGTGGAAATATAGTCCAAAATTTAAGAGCTATCCTTCAAAAAAGAATAGCTATTTAGCTCCAATGAGATAAATGAAACAGAAGTTTGTCCACTTTCCTTTTCATATATACAATATTTTCATCCTGTAATGAGTTTTTGCTCAAGAAGAAAACAAACAAGTTGTGAACAAGTTGAGTCAATTCATTTACATGCCAATAATCAAGAACATACTCTGGTAATTTAAGGGAATATGAGTATCTTCTCAGGGCTTCCCAGGTGGCTCAGTGGTAAAGAATCCACCTGCCAATGCAGGAGATGCAGGTTCGATTCCTGGTTGGGAAGATCCCCTGGAGAAGGAAATGGCGACCCACTCCAGTATTCTTGCCAGGAGAATCCCATGGACAGAGAAGCCTGGTGAGATACTGTCCATGGAATCACAAAACAGTTGGGTACAACAGTGACTGAACAACAAGAAGTATCTTCTCTTGGCCATAGGAGGCTGCTGATGGGATGCAGGAAGGCTTTCAGAAATATTTAATTATTTATTTGGTTTTGCTGGGTCTTCATTGCAGCTTGTGAAATCTAATTCCCTGACCAAGGATTGAACCCCAGTCCCCTGCACTGGGAGTGTGAATCCTAGCCATTGGACCATCAGGGAAGTACCAGGATTCAGGAAGATTTTTAAAAGAGGGTGGAAAGGAGCACCTGTGCTATGGAATCAGAGGCCCCTGGGATCATCAGCAGCTCATTCAAGTAGCAGTTGTAAGGTCCATTTATTTGACTTTCTTCTGTTGGTACAAATAGAAACACCCCGTAGGGTTTATTAAGAGCAGATGTATTAAATATCAACACTCAAAACTGGTTTAACGGGGAAACAAATGAGCAGTAAAAACAAACAAAAAAGAGAGACTACACAGGAGTCATGAGAGAGTAATGTGACAACTTTCAAGGGTGCTGGCCAGGGGAAAAGCACCCAAATCAAGGTCATAGCCAGGTACGGTCCGTCACAATGTTACTCGCTAAGTCATGTCGCCTCTTTTCGACCCTATGGACTGTTGCCTGCGAGGCTCCTCTGTTCATGGGATTTCCCAGGAAAGAATACTGGAGCAGGTTGCCATTTCCTTCTCCAGGGAATCTTCCCGACCCCGGGATCAAACCCAGGTCTCTGGCATTGCAGGCAGATTCTTTACCATCTGAGCCAAATATTAGTTGCTAGTCACAATGGGAAGAGAGCAAATAACACTCACTTCTTTACCATTTGTGCAAGGAACAGAACCAGCTTCCTGCCTGGATTGGTTCTTTGATGCCTCCTTGCCGATCCTGGAGAAGGAAATGGCAACCCACTCCAGTACTCTTACCTGGAAAATCCCATGGACAGAGGAGCCTGGTAGGCTACAGCCCATGGGGTCGCAAAGAGTCGGACACGACTGAGTGATTTCACTTTCACTTTGCCGATCCTGGGATTTCTAAGGGTAGAGCCCACTGGTTTATACTTCAGGGCAGGATACAATTGGCAAGACCATGCCACTCTATACAGTGGAGTGCTCAGGGCCCTGCTATCCAGTGAACACCCTGTGTACAGTTACAAAAGGAAACTTGTAGGTGGATGAATTACAAAAGTGTGACTCTTCCTCTGGGCTGGCACAAGGTTTGGGGAGAGGACTATTTGCTGGATTTAAGCCCCCAGGTCCCCCTCAGCTGGGTCCCTTTGTAGAGGGACCCTACATCTTGTAATAGGCTTACATTACCACACTCTTTACCAGACTCAGTGGTAAAGAATCTGTCTGCCAGTGCTGGAGATGCAGGAGATGAGGGTTCCATCCCGGAACTGGGAAGATCTCCGAGAGTAGGAAATGGCAACTCACTCCAATATTCTTGGCTGGAAAAATCCATGGACAGAGGAGCCTGGTGGGCTATAGTCCATGGGGTTGCAAGGAGTCAGACAGGACTTAGCAACTGGGCATGGCACACTCTGTAACTGTTCACTGTGGCTTTGAAAAGTTCTTTACTTTTCTATAAGTGTGTCCCCCTTTCACCAGTGAGGAAGCTAGGAGACTAAAATCTTTCTTTATTTGTTTTTGGTTATGTTCGGTCTTCATTGCTGCCTGCAAGCTTTCTCTAGATTCGGTGATTGGGGGCTACTCTCTAGAGCTTGCCCTTCTCACTGCAGTGGTTTCTCTTGTTCTGGAGCATGGGCCCTAGCGTACAGGCTCAGTAGCTGAGATTCATGGATTCTGTTGCCCTGCGGCAAGTGGAATCTTCCTGGACCAGGGATCAAACCTGGGTCCCCTGGCCTGGCAGGCAGATTCTAACTACTGGGCCACAAGGGAAATCTGAGAATAAAACATGCATTGACCAACTCAAGAGTCATAGACTTTTTTCGGGAGGTACACCATTCCCAAGTGGGCCTTCATCAGCCTCATTGTATAGAGCACCTACTATGTGCAGATTACTCTGCCAGGTTCTAGGAGATGGGCGACGTAAATGATTGCACATTTTGAATATAACTTTGAAGGTAGGCAGTGCAAGCTCTGTTCTATCCGAGTGCTGTAGACTGTGAGAGCAAGAGGAGCTCCCAAGAGAGTGGACAATCACCCTTTTCTGGTACAGCTACAGAAGATTATACCATATAAGACTTGAGTTGAGTGAAGATTGGGTAGGGCTGGGGAAACCAGAGAAGACCAGGCAGGATTGCAAGCAGAGAATATAATGTGAGTGACGGTGTGTGGAGAGGCTGCACCTCAGCGACCCCAGTCACTGCATAGCATCACCCCTGCACGGCACCCAAAGACAATGAGCCCTTCTGAAGCAGAATCTTCATTCCAGAGCACAAGGCTTCCTTCCACAGAACTTCCCCATCCTGCGTCTCATGTGTGTCACGTCCAGTGGACGCTAGTTAGCCACATAAGAGAATCTGGGCTTAGGTATTACTATATGAAAATGCAGTGAAAGTGAAAGTCTCTCAGGCGTGTCTGACTCTTTGCGACCCCATGGACTATACAGTCCATGGAATTCTCCAGGCTAGAATACTGGAGTGGGTAGCCTTTCCTTTCTCCAGGGGATCTTCCCAACCCAGAGATTGAACCTAGGTCTCCTGCATTGCAGGTGGATTCTTTACCAGCTGAGCCCCAAGGGAAGCCCATTACTATATGAACCCACCCACATAACTGAGGTACATTGAAATGAAGAATTTCTGGACATATTGCTATAAAATATTTCTAAACTTTTGGAATTACAAGTAGGACAGAACTCATGGTATTTATTACTATGCAGTAATTTTGCCTCAAACTTTGCTCTTTAAGCAACAAACTTGTATCTCACATAGTTCCTCAGGGTCAGGAATTCAGGGGCTGCTTTTGCTGGGTAGGTTTGCCTGGAGACTTTTTGTTGTTGTTGTTGTTGTTCAGCTACAAAGTTGTGTCCAACTCTTTGCAACCCCATGGACTACAGCATGCCAGGCTCCTCTGTCCTCCAGTATCTCCCTGAGTTTGCTCAAATTCATGTCCATTGAGTCAGTGATGCCATCTAACCATCTCATCCACTGCCGTCCTCTTTTCCTTTTGACTTCAGCCTTTCCCAGCATCACAGTCTTTTCCAATGAGTTGGCTCTTCACATCAGGTAGCTGAAGTATTGGAGCTTCCATTTCAGCATCAGTCCTTCCAATGAATATTCAAGACTGATTTCCTTTAGGATTGACTCATTTGGTTTCCTTACAGTCCAAGGGACTCTCAAGAGTCTTCTCTATCATGACAATTCAAAAGCATCAATTCTTTGGCATTCAGCTTTCTTTCTAGTCCAACTCTCACATCCATACATGACTACTGGAAAAACCATAGCTTTGACTAGACAGTCCTTTGTTGGCAAAGTGATGTTTCTACCTTTTAATATGCTGTCTGGTTGGTCATAGCTTTCCTTTCAAGGAACAAGCATCTTTTAATGTCATGGCTACAGTCACCACCTGCAGTGATTTTGGGGCCCAAGAGAATAAAATCTGTCACTGTTTCCATTGTTTCCCCATCTATTTGCCATGAACCAATGGAATGAGTTTGTAATCAAGATATTGGCCAGATACTGTCATCTGAAGCCTTGACTGGGGCTGAATGGTCTGATTCTAAGCTCACTCACGTGGCTGTTGGCAAGAGCCCTCCTTTGAGGATCTCTCCACATGTTTTCACAACAAGGTAGCTTATTTCCCTTGTAATAAGTGATGGAAGAAAGAAGGCGTGAATAAGAAGCTTGGTGTTTTTTATGACTGAGTTTCTGAAAGCATCACCTCTGCAGTTTTTTGCTGGTAATGCAGACCATCATGGAAGGGAATTATACCAGCAGGTGGCATCACTAGGGACCATCTGAAATGCTGGTACCACTGAAATAATATTTTGGGGAGATTAGAGCTTTCAAAGGGGGTTCCCTGGTAGCTCAGCTGGTAAAGAATCCACCTGCAATACAGGAGATGCTGCTTTGATTCCTGGGTCGGGAAGACCTTCTGGAGAAGGGATAGGCTACCTGCTCCAGCATTCTTGCCTGGAGAATCCCCATGGATAGAGGAGCCTGGCGGGCTACAGTCCATAGGGTTGCAAAGAGCCAGACATGATTAAACAACTAAACACAGCACAACACAGAGTTTTCAAGATATGTACCGGAGGTCATAGGGGCCCTGGATATCGAAAACAATTTCTTATTTAAAATACCTATAATTTCTGAATAAATATTTTAAAAATATTTCAAAAGTCATCGTATGCTGATTGGAAAGTAAGAGGCAAAATGAACAAATAAATGAGGAAGCAGAGAGAGGAGTGGTTAAGCTGAAGGCTCCCCTGGGGGCATCTTTCTATCTTCAAGTGACCCAGACAGTTGGTTTTAATTGGTTTTAATATCTGCACAGCCTATGTGAGACAAAGACCAGGGACTCTGAGAGGTCAGATCACAGACGCTCTTATAAAGTATCTTGTCCTCAAAGGATATCTCCTCAGTGACAGCTGAAACCTGGAATTTCTGCAACTCCATTTCCCCTCTGAAGAGGATAGAAAAGAAACTTGCTTGCCCTAACAGCTGCTGGATAACAGGAGGAAAAAGCTGAGAATTTATAACCAGTTAACCTTTATGCAGGCTTGCAGCCAAATTCACACTTTCCCTGTGGTTTGAAAAACCCCCGTTTATAGTGTTAATGTGGGCCAAGGTTTTCAATCTAAAAACAAATCAAATCCTCATTGAAGGAATCACCTTTATCACAGACCTTTCCGATGCCCAGATCTAAAATTCCATGGAACTGGAATTCACAATTAAAAAGAATCACAGGGCACTTGAGAAAACAAGTCCCCATGAGACAAGCAGAAAAAACAGACAACAGACAGGGGCCGACATCCACTCTGACTATTCGGTTATTGATTAGGGAATAAATTGAAGTATATTTAGTATGCTTACCAAAGAAAAGATGCAGTCAAATAGATGAGTAAAGAGATTGTTGTGGGCAAAGAGGGTAGGAGAGAAGCTCAAAAGGGAGAGGGTATAGGCATACATACAGCTGATTCACTTCATTGAACAGCAGAAACTAACACAACGTTGTGAAGCGACTATATACTCCAATAAACAAAAGAATAAGAGAGTATGGAAACTGACTAGGCCACTTGGACACCCAAATAGAACTTTCAGAAACAAAAACTGAAATTAATAAAAGTAAAATATAGTTGCCTTTGAAAGGGCTGCATAAGTACCTACATGATTTCTTTGATTTTTGTCTCTTGGTCCACAAAGCCTAAGGTATTCACTAACTGGGCCTTTACAAAAAAATGGTGCTGACCTCCACAGTAGAGGCATTTGCATGAGAGGCCCTCAGTCAGCCTGAGGGGTCAGCTAAGTATCACCCAGGCAGAACTATATTATCTTATTAATATAAGATTAGATTAGAAAGAAATAGTGTGGCAGGAAAATTAAGTGGAGAAAGAAGGCTGAATAACTTGGCTTACGGGGAAGGCCAATAAAGTTCCAGACAAGGAGCTTGCACCATCTACATTGGGCCACCGGCGCCCACTTGAACATTGGGGGGTGCCCCACCTTGGACTCCCCATCGCGTGGATCTTAAAAGCCGGGACAAGCAAGTAGACATGGTGAGCCGCCCCGCTCCAGATGGGAATTCAGCCTGAAATTACAGTAAAGAGGAGACATGGGGCCCCATCCTCTATTGTTCAGAAGGCCTTTTATACTTTTGATAAAACATGTTTTATACTTTTGATAAAACATGGAGATCAATGGGTAACACAAAGTTATGCAGCATAAGCAGCCCAGACTCTTATCAAAACCAGAATTTTCTCTCTGCATACCTAATTGTATACACAAGTCTGAGGTAATTCACATCATCTTCCGGCCAAAAGGGCCAATTAACATTTTACAGCCTTTTTTCTGATAAGGGTTTGTCAACCAGAAGACTTATTTGTGTTGATCTTCCCAAAGTCTGGTGCCAGTCTCAGAAAGCACTAAATAAAGTTACATTCTTACATAGCAAAGATACAGCAGTTTATAACAAGTGAAAGGAGTACAGTGATTTATAACAAAAGAAAAGTAATTAACTCAAAAGTCCAGTGTTGCTAACATCAAAACTACTATATATCTTTTTCCATATCCCGTTTACATTGATTAACATCCTCCCAGGTGCCTAAAAGATAAAGAATATGGAGGCCTGGCAGCAATCATTGAGTCAACTGTGAAAACCCTCTACCAATATGATTTTTAACTCTTTAGAAAAGGCTCTGTGTCTTTAAGATGCTTTAAGCTTTGTGCCTCTTGTGGTTGGGGGGCTGTAAGCAATTCACAAGCTGTAAGAGGTCCGGGGGAACCTGTTAGGCAAGCTAGAGAGCTATCAGAGGGGTTTTAACTGAAACATCCCTTTCAAATGCAGAAGACTAAAGCCCTGATTTGACTTTCCAGAGAATATTAGAAGAGTAGAAAAGCAGGCAGATTCTTATTTTTGGGGGGTGGATGCTCAGGAAATTCCAGGGGGAAAACCTGAGGTCTGATTAGCCTTGCCATCAGAGCTCTGCCGCATGACCTTGTCACGGGTGGAATTCCTCACGCTGGCTCCCGGCAACGGGGGACATCAATCTTCATTGTTCTGGAGTCTCAAGAGTTGAAAGCCTGAGTGTGAGGAAGTCTGGGGCAGGAAGAGATTGGTCCATGGATATAACTATTAAGCAATTATGGATGGCATTCTGCAAATAGAACACATTAAAAAGGAAAGGGGGAATGGAGGTTTCTTTGCCCGCATACCCGCTGGTGCCCCTTGTTTGCCACACATGGATCCAGACCAAGTGCTTTTTATGGCTATTGGCTGCACCCGATGGGCTTCAAAATTCTGTTTCTCAACACGGAGTGCTGACACTTTTGCCCTGAGAGGACTCAGGGAGGGGTGAGGATGCTGGCAGGAAGCTGTGTGGTGACCCCGGGGTGGAGTGAGTGGCAGGAAGCTGGAGAGGGAAGTGATTTGGGGAAAGGAAAACAAGAGGGCCACCACGCCCTAGGGTGTTCCTCTGAATGTGGACACCATGCCTGGTTGGTCCAAGGTCCCCCAAACCTGTGTGCTCATGCCTCCCTTGTGCTTCAGAAGGAGGCAGCAAGGATGGAGTCTTAGAACAAGGAGTCATCATGTTCTGAGCCTCTATTATATGCCACGTGCTTTAAGCAACAATTTCAGAGAGTAGATATTGCCTTTCCCATTTTTCAAATAAGAAAACTGAGGCCCATTGAGAAACATTAAGAACCAGGGCCACAAAGTGAGTTAGCAATGAATTCAGTTCTGTCTCCAAACTCAACTCTTTCTTCCCTACCAAGCAGGTATAGCCAACAGCCACATGAAAGGAATAATCACACGTCACCAGCAAGAACCTGAAGAAAAACAGAAAGTTAAGTCCTGCTGCCCTAACACCTACTCCCTGTTCTGACATCCAGGGTAACTCTGCTAAACAGAGTATGTGTGTGTGCAGTTTAGTCATGTCCGACTCTTTGTGACCGCATGGACTGTAACCCACCAGGCTCCTCTGTCTATAGGATTTTCCAGACAAGAATACTGGAGCGGGTTGCCATTTCCTTCTCCAGGGGATCTTCCCAATCCAGGGACTGAACTCACAACTCTTCATCTCTGGCATTGGTAGGCAGGTTCTTTACCATTGGTGCCACCTGGGAAACCTAAAACCAAGTAATTTGCCCCTAAATGTCTCTAATGACTTATGATGGCTCTTTTGTCTGACATGTTAATAGCAGCCTCAGTGTAACAAACGATGAAATAACAACAACAAAAATTCTGTTATCAGGACCTTGCCATGGAAGTGTTCATGGGTTGGAGTGGAGAGATACAGAATGGTCTGCTGTGATGTACGAAACCCTTGGTTTTAGGGATGTTAAGAGAGTCAAACCCTGATGCTGGAGAAGTTGATGGGCAGCACAGGAGGAAGGTTCTGTCGGAGAAGAGAGGGTGGATCACCATGACAACTCCTGGGTAAAGGAGGGGTCAGTGTGGGTAGACAGACTCCATTCACAGGCTTCGTGATTGTCTCGAAAGCTGGAGTTAGATCTCACCTTCAACTGGATGGCTCAAAAGGACCATGAGAATGCTAGCAACAGGTAGAAGGAAGGGAGAGGAAGAGCACTGTGATGGTTGTTGCCCTTGAGGGCACTATGCTAAGTGAAATAAGTCAGACAGACTTATTTCTTATTACTTATTACTATCGTATGATCTTGCTTGTATGTGGAATCTGAAAAAAACCAAACTCATGGAAACAGAGGACAGGTTGTTGGTTGCCAGCCTCAGGGGGTGAGGGGTGGGAGAAATGAATGAAGGTGGTCAGAAGTTACAAAGTTCCAGTTACAAGGTAAATCCTGGAGATGTTATATACAACAGAGTAATTACAGATGACAATATTGTGCTGCGTGATTGAAAGTAGTTACAGGTCAACATCTCAGTAAAACAAGAAAAAATATATACAGTTCTTGTATTATATACTACATAATACAGATTGTTTTATATTATACCATATTCTGTATGTTGCACTCAGTCGCTCAGTCACGTTTGACTCTTTGCAACCCACAGACTGTAGCCCACCTGGCTCTTCTGTCCATGGAATTTTCCAGGCAAGAATACTGGAGTGTGTTGCCATTTCCTACTCTAGGGGATCTTCCTGACCCAGGGATCAAATCCAAGTCTCTTGTGTCTCTTGCATTAATAGGCAGATTCTTTACCACTGTGCCATCTGGGAAGCTCCATACTATACTATATATACTATGCTATATTATATAATATGAATTATATCCTACATAATATATAGAGAGTATATATATGTTGTTACAAGCATACCTCATTTTTCTGCACTTTGCTTTATTGTGCTTCACAGATTTTTTTTTTTTTTTTTTACAAACCGAACATTTGTGGCAACTCTCCATGAAGTCAGTTTACTGATGGTGTTTTTCCTACAGCATTTGCTCGTGTCATATCTGTGTCACATTTTGGTAATTCTCTCAACATTTCAGACTTTTTCATTATTATTATATTTGTAATGGCAATCTGTGATCCATCATCTCTGATGTTACATTTGCAAAAAGATTGCAACTTGAATGCTCACATGATGATTAGTATTTTTTTAGCAATAACATTTTAAAATTAAGGTATGTACTTTTTTTTAGACATAATATTATTGTACACTCAAAAGACTACAGTGTAGTGTAAAAGTAATTTTTTAATATGCTCTGGGAGACCAAAAACATCCATGTAACTCATTCTATGACGGTGGTCTGGAATCGAACACACTGTCTTTCTAGAATCTTCCTGTACTATGCTGTTCTTAGTCGCTCAGTCATGTTTGACTCTTTGTGACCCCATGGACTGTAGCCCACCAGACTCCTCTGTCTATGGGGATTCTCCAGGCAAGAACACTGGAGTGGGTTGCCATGTACTCCTCCAGGGGATCTTCCCGACCCAGGGATCGAACCCAGGTCTGCCACACGCAGGTGGATTCTTTACCATCTGAGCCACCAGGGAAGCCCAGAATCCTCCTAGGTTTGTGGTTTTAAAAAATATATCTTTAGTTTGAAGTATAGCCGATTTCAATGTTGTGTTAGTTTCAGGTGCACAGCAAAGTGATTAAGATATATATATACTCTTTTTCATATTATTTTCAATTATAGCTTATTACAAGATATTGAGTATAATTCCCTGTGTTGTTTAGCTGCTAAATTGTGTCTGAGTCTTTTGCAACCCCATGGACAGTAGCCTGCCAGGCTCTTCTGTCCATGGGATTTCCCAGGCAAGAATCCTGGAGTGGGTTGCCATTTCCTTCTCCAATAATTCCCTGTACTATGCAGAAGGTCCTTGTTGGTTATCTATTTTATATACAGTGGGGCTTCCCTGGTGCCTCAGTGGTAAAGAATTTGCCTGCAATGCAGGAGACCCGGGTTTGATTCCTGGGTCGGGAAGATCCTCTGGAGAAGGGAATGGCAATGCACTCCAGTATTCTTGCCTAGAGAATCCCATGGACAGAGGAGCCTCATGGGCTGCAGTCCACGGGGTCATACAGAGTCAGACACGACTGAAGTGACCAAGCAGCAGCCACAGCCGTGTGTATCTGTTAATCCCAAATCCTCAATTTATCCCTGCCCTCCAAGTTTGTGTTTGTAATATGACTGACATAGAAAGGACTCGTTTCTCATAGGAATTTGTTCTGTCTCATTGATCACTGTGTATTAGTGCTTTGGAAACTGGAGAGTGGAAAAGGTATCTGAGAATCTTTGTGAAACATAATGTTAAAATGGTCCTTCCCTAAGAATAGCAACCAAAAGAAGTTTGCCAAGTTTTCCACATTGCAAAATGAGATTTGAGACTATCTAATTTACTGTTACCCTCTGAAAAACTCAACAGGGACCAATAACTGTAAATCAAATGGGTAAACCATTTTTTTTTTATCATTGTGAAAGAAATAAGTGATTATAATGAAAACACAGAAGAGCAGAAGGAAAAAAAAAAAAACACCTTTAATTCCTTGTACCAGAGAAAACTGCCATTACGGATTAAAAGCCTACATATAGTAATAATGGTATCTTGACCAGGGGAACAACACAGACTCTCAGTTAATTTTATTTTATTATGATCTTATCACAGTACATTATCATGCTATTTTAACTTTCAATATAGCAAGCATTTTTGCGTGTTATCATAAACTTCTTGATATAAACAAAAAATTTGATTTCCCTCAAGTGGATTTTCCATCAGCTGACAGCTCTAAGACCTTGGACAAATCCATTCACCCCTGTGAGCTAAATTTTCCTAACTGTAAAGTGAGCTGGTTAAATTAGACAGGTTCTAAGGTCACTTTCAGTTCTGAAATTCAATGATTCTAAGGCATTCATGGTCCAGTGTGTGACCCCTCTCCAACCCTTGTTATCTGATTCTTGTTTCCCACTCTTCTTACTCATCCACCTTTCTTTCTGTTCTGTTTTTGACCCATGCCAGTACCTGCTATAGTTCCTGACTGAGCAAGCTGTCTTCTGGCCTTATTTATTTACCTGCATTGGGTCTTAGTTGCAGCATGTGGGATCTAGTTCCCTAACCAGGGATGGAACCTGGGCCCCTGCCTTGGGAGTGTGAATCTTAGCCACTGGACCACCAGGGAAGTCTCTTGGCACTGTTGTAAGACCTCCATATCCCATTCCAAATAAGCCTATAAACCATATATCCACACTGCTTGAGACACAATCTTCTCACAGGCCCTGTAAGTTGACTTGTTTTGATGACTTCTGCCTGGTGGAGATTAAAAATGAAAGATGGTGCTTGGTGGCTCACATAATCAGTGTGGAAGTCATTTCATCTAAATCTCTGCTATCCTTTCCAAGTCCCTCCTGGCTTGGAGGGAATTCTAGTTGGTGAACTCCAAGGCCCGTCACACATGCTTTTAATTCCCAAATAGTAATGCCTAACACGTATTTGACCCTGACAAAGAAGGACAGTTTCCAGCAATTTTCTTAAATAAGATCAGAGTAAGCTCTCCTGAGTATTGGCAGATTTCAAAACGGCAGTGTGATTGAAGGGGAGGAGGTAGAAATGACTAACACAACTGGACAATTTATAAAGTCAGAACTCCAGGGAAAATGAAGTTCACTAAATGAGGTACAGGCCTGGCTCCAAGAAGTGAAGTCCAGATCTTCACAAGATGTTGTAGTGATCATGAGCAGGTAACAATCGAGTAGAACTATCCTTCCAAAGGAGTGGGAAAGGAGGTGTGACTTATTTGAATAATGGATGATTTCGGTAGACCCAGAACTCATGGAAGTTAGATCTTCCACTACGGGGGACTTCCACTGGAAAATCTGGAAAAGTATGATAGGAAAACAAATATTTTGGCCCCAAATAAAAATGAAATGGAAGTGGGTGTACAAGTATATTTGCCGAAGGAACCAAGAACACCTGAATTATGTTCTAGACCAGAGTCATATTTTTCTATGAGTGCTGAAGGAAATACAACAATAAGGAATTTTATGTAACACTTTCTCTTGTTCTAGGTACTGTTCTAAGCTCTTTGGACTTAAGCTTATTCAGCCCTCATAACTGATGCCATGTAAAGGGAAGATTAGTGTTTTGGATGGGTCATTCACTTGGGAATTGAAGTTAACCTAAACTATTTCAAGATATGAGGCAGAGAGGAAAATGGTGGTCCAGGGATTAAAAAATCCATGATTATGGAAAAGTCAGAATATACTTGCATTTTCAAGGTGTCAAACCAATTTAGAGATCTCTCAATACAGGTTATTAGAGGATTGCCCTTTTTTTCAGCCAGATTTATTCTCTAATAAAAGTGTACAATCAGTTTTTTTTTTTTCCTTAACTTAGTAGGACTCTCTTTCACTGATTCTCTAATTGATCCATTCACATGATTTGTCAGTTTCTGGTTACCTAATGATGACTACCAGTTATTGCTCAGTCTCTCATTCAGTAACTATTTCTGACAATACTTTTCTAAAAGTTGTATGTATAAAACATAAAATTTATAGTAGCAAGGCACTTAATATGTCATCAGTAGACATTCATGTTATTACTAAATACAAATGGAAATGGCAATCCACTCCAGTACTATTGCCTGGAAAATCCCATGGACAAAGGAGCCTGGTAGGCTACATGTAGTCCATGGGGTCGCAAAGAGTCGGACACGACTGAGTGACTTCACTTCACAAATGGAATTAGAAAGTACTTATAAATGATTATCATGGACCACTGTTACCAAGAATTTTACGAGCTTCCCCACTCCAGCTGTGAAACTATTTGTCCTGAAGTGGCAGAAATTGTGAAATAAAAGAAAAGGGGCACACAGAGTTTAGTTTGAGATTAGGGAGGCTGGATAGAAAAAGAAAAAGTTCCCCGAGAATATGTTGAAAACTATCTTCTTTCCTATTTCTCTTTCTCATGAGTTGCCCACCTTGGGCACAGAAGGTGCTCCAGGGGAATGATCATTCATTGATGTGGATGGAGGAGTCTCTGAAAAAAGTCTTGGTGGATGTCAGGGTGAGTTCTTGTGACTATCATAATCATTTCTACCCTTTTGAAATATTGTCTTATTACCCTGGTGATGGACAAGGAGGCCTGGTGTGCTGCGATTCATGGGGTCGCAAAGAGTCGGACACAAGTAAGTGACTGAACTGAACTGAACTGACCCTGCGTCTTAGTGAGCCTAAGATACAACAGGAAAATGCTCCTATATTCCATCAAAATGGACCTTAGGCTTGTGACAAAAGAACCAAAATGTCTATCCCTCCTTTCCCACTTTGAAGACTTCAATCTCAGGGGCAAGAGCCTGAAATCTTTGCTTTGTTTAAACTGCCCTGCCCCCACCCCCAACTCTGACCTCATTTGTAGCCCCCTGGTGCTCTCTTCTACAACTTTCCCATGTGAAGTTATTTATCTTCCTTAACTGTCTACTTAATTTATTCTGGGAGAATGTTCCCCCAAGCTCTGTTGATAATTTATCCCAGTGCTGAATTACTACTGTAATCGCAAACTTAAAATAGCTAAAATTTCTCATGCAGCTGCAATCACCCCATACTCTGCTCAAAGTTCCTCCATGTCCTCCCATTGCTCTGAGCTAACGTCCTCAACAGGGCCTTGGAAGCTTAATATGATCCAGCTTCTGTATGCCCCTCCAACCTAAATTTGGGCCCTTGCACATCATACCTGCTCCACATTGTCACTCTCAAGACTCCAGGCTATTTCGCTTTAAGTAATTCTTGATCTTGTTTGGTCTCATCTTGGTAAATTACCAAGGAGCACAATTACTAGATTGTATAGTAGGAGTATGTTTACTTTTGTAGGAAACCATCAAACTATCGTACACAGTAGCTGTATCATTTTGCATTCCCACCAACCATGAATGAGTTCCCGTTGCTCCGTGTTGTCCAAAGCAGCATTTGGTGTTGTCAGTGGTTTGAATTCACATCATTTTAATAATTGTGCCATTGTATCTCATTGGATTATGCCTTTGGTGTTGTATCTAAGACGTCATCGCCATACCCAAGGTCATTTAGGTTTTTTCCTGTGTTATCTTCTAGGTATATCTTTCATTTTCTGATAAGGAAATTGAGGGACAGAAAGAGAGTGACTTTACCCATCACTTAGTAGCTGAGGAAGAGAAGGTCAAAATCTTTGTCTCCTGAATCTTCATATGGTGCATTTCCTACAGCTTACCTTGCTGACTCAGCAAGCTTTCTTCAATTTAATCTGCACACTTTTTTTTTTTAACCCAACAGTACTTTTCTGGGCACATGGCCTTCTGGTGCCACTGTTCAAAGTTGGTCCTCTAAAGCTTTTTGGACCTCGTTAGTTACCCCATCTCCTTACGCAATGAAGAAAGTGGCTGGTGTGAATGCTGCAACGTGTCATCTAGGTCCCTTGTTAACACTAAAGGACCCTCTTCCTCAAGCTTCAGGGAGCAATGTCCACAGAGCCCTCAGTTTTTTTAAGAAGGGTTACCTTGCTCAAATTGAAGACCTTCTTCCTGAATCAGCCTGTATCCAATGTCTGGTTGATGTGGATACAATGCCCGACCCCTCACCCCAACTCTGCACAGCCTTCCAGGTCATCTCCGATTCTGAGCTGCCCAGTGGGTCAACAGATGTTTTGTCAAAACTGCCTTCTAGCCAAGCTTCTCCTTCTGCACAGTCTTGCTTCCGAACTCTTTTCTTCCACAGGTGTCATGCTCAGGAACAATCTGGAATAGATTTCCTGCATTCTACTCTCCCTCTCCCATCTGCTTCCTGGGAACTCAGCCCATGACAGTTGGTGCTGAGAGTGGTTTGAGAAGCAAAATCTAAGGTGAGAGTTTGGATCTGGGTCACTTGCCACTCAGTTGGCAATGGGGATTTGCCCTGACCACCAGACAGTGTCCGGCACAAAACAGCAGTGCACTTATCAATATTTAGACCAGAGGCGAGATGGCAGGTATTCTTGTGGGAGAGAATATTCTCACAGGTGCCATATGTGGAAATATGGGAAATTCTTGTAACTCTGAAGATAGTGAAATTGGGTAGTTCTTGGTAAGCACAATGTTCACTCAATGTCCACCATGTGGACTCAGTCCGGAGTCTTTCTTCCAGTCTCTAGTGTATAACTGGAGAAGATATATTAGGTAATAGGCTGACATTGCTCGACACTGGTTCTTGACCTAGTGTAATGGGGAAGACTGGGTGGAAGGAAGCCTCTGAAATGTCACCTTGTTCCCCTCAGTTCAGTTAAGCTCAGTCAATCAGTCGTGTCCGACTCTTTGCGACCCTGTGGACTGCAGCTCCCCTAGCGGGGTAGTAAGAGAAAAAGAATATTATGTCCTGGGGGAACAAAGGAAATGAGTGTTATCCTTGAAATTCTTTCCCTTTCTATCTCCTTTTTAAAAATTATTTTTTAATTAAAAAAATGTTTTTTTGACTGTGCTGTGCGGCAGTGATGGAATGACTGATCAGGAGACAGCAAAGATCGTGGAGTCAGAACTGCCCATCGTGGTCAGAGTCTCGTTAGACCCACAGAGTCACAAAGCTGGATAGGTCCAATAACCATCGACTGTAAGATACAAGATGGATGGAGCATGAGCAGGGCCAGTGCTATAGAAAAATAACATTTTTTCTGAGCAATCAAAATAGTCAAGATTTCTTGACAAGCAAGATTTCTCAGCAAGTAGTACAGGTAGAAGAGATGAGGCGTACTGTTGCAACAGGACCTCTCTCTTAGCTCACACAGATGACCATGCAGAGAATCCCTAACAACCGTCTAATGAATGAGGGAGAAACCTGAGCATGATTCAAGGGTCTGTGGCTGTATAGGCTAGCTCATGTCACAGTCCCAAAGGGGTAATTAACCCTCATATTAGGATCAAATATGGCTTCTGTTATACAATGTGTGTGTGTGCCCAGTTATGTCTAACTTTCTGTGACCCCATGGACTGTGAGTGAAGTCGCTCAGTCGTGTCCGACTCTTTGCGACCTCATGGACTATAGCCTATCAGGCTCCTCCGTCCATGGGATTTTCCAGGCAAGAGTGCTGGAGTGGATTGCTGTTTCCTTCTCTAGGGGATCTTCCTGACCCAGGAGTTGAACCCAGGTCTCCCGCATTGCAGGCAGACGCTTTACCATCTGAGCCACCAGGGAAGCCATGGACGGTAGCCTGCCAGGAATTTTCCAGGCAAGAACACTGGAGTCGGTTGCCATCTCCTACTCCAGGGGATCTTCTTGACCCAGAGATGGAACCTGTGTCTCTTGCATCCCCTGCGTTAGCAGGTGGATTTCTTTACCACTGAGCCACCTGGGAAGCCCCTCTGTTATACAATGGAGAAACCTAAATAATTCACCTAGGCACTTCTCAAACTTCCCTTGTTTGATGATGAAAGAATGCAGAAGCCACAATCTGATAAAGGCGGGATGATTAGAGCTGAGATTCCTCAGGGGTGAGGATGTGGGTGATGCCATGAGGTAAGCCGCCATGACCCCAGAAGTGCTGACCAGGAAGTAGAACAATGGCTGAAAAGAAAGGAGATCACGACCCTCAATTTTGACCCTGAAACCAGCTGCAGTGCCCAGGGCTAACATTCCTCTTCTAAGTTTCCCTCAAAAGAATCTTTCCATCCCTCACCACCCTCCCTGGAATTCTAGAGGAGATGCTTCCAGAACTGAAAGGCATGGACTTCAGTGGTATAAAGGAAAGACTAGTGATGCAGTGATGCCCTGCCTCGTTTCCCCGTCAGCACTGAAGGTCTGCTTCTTCTACCTGCTGGGAGTGCTGCACGCGGATTCCCTCAGCTGTCAGCGCTCTGGAATATTTACCTTGGCTAAAGAGAATTGCTTTGCTCAAAGCCACATGGCTCCTTCCTGCAGCAGCCCACATCCAAAGACTGAAAGCAAGTGTCGTTCAAGAATGCTTTCTTCAATGCTTTCTTCGCTAATGGTTTCTTAGTGACTGCAGTGTCCTCAAAAGACAGGAAGTACTTTGCACGTGGTCGTTTATTAATACATGTCTGTTTATTTGGACTGGAAGCTAGTAAGTGATGAATGTCTGAAGTCTTTATGGTTAATACCAAAGCAAAGTGCCAACTGGCCTGGCATGAAAGCCTCAAGGCTTGGAGTTGGCCTTGCGGAAGGGGTAGATTCGGGTTAAGGAATTTAATGAATTCTTCTTCTCTATGAAATCTTAAAGCACTTGCATTACATGCCAGAAAGTATAAGAATTTAATGCTTAATTGGCTCACTCTTGCTTCAATTGTGATCATCTTTTTCCATAAAAGTATATGAACTCTTTCAGCATAGGGACCATTAAAAAAATATTTATTTGGCTACATGGGGTCTTAGTTGCAGCATGCAGAATCTTTCCTTGAGATGCACAGACTCTAGTTGTGGTGCATGGGCTCATCAGTTGTGATGTACAAATAATGCTCTGTGGTTTGAGGAATCTTCATTTCCTGACCAGGGATCAAACCTTTGCTCCCTGCATTGCAAGGTGTTTCTTAACCACTGGATCACCAGGGAAGTCCTCGGACCAGTTTTTAAATATCTCAGTTTTCTATAGCATTTGGCATGCTACTAAGGACTTAGAAGAAGCACCTTTGCCCATCAGTTGACCTCAAACCCACCTAGCAGGTAGTTTATAGCCCCAAATTTCTAAATACAGTGGCAGAGCAGTTTTCACTATAGTTTGCCAAGAATCTGTCATACTGAAGACTAGGCGAGAAAGATGTCACAGATGAAGGGGGAAAAAACAACACAATAATCCCAAAGGTGGCATACTTCTCTGTATCTTTCCATCTCCCTCTGAATTTCATCACCAGGAATAAAAAATTGCTTTTTTGCTTTTCTAGGTCTGCAGTGAATCAGCATTAGTATTTTTGTTTGTTTAACAGAAACATCTTCCATATTTCTCAGTTCAGTCACTCAGTCATGTCTGACTTTTTGTAAGCTCACGGACGATAGCACACCAGACTTCCCTGTCCATCACCAACTCCCAGAGCTCACTCAAACTCATGTCCATCGAGTCATTGAAGCCATCCAACCATCTCATCCTCTGTTGTCCCCTTCTTCTCCCACCTTCAACCTTTCCCAGCATCGGGGTCTTTTCAAATGAGTCAGCTGTTTGCATCATGTGGACAAAGTATTGGAGTTTCAGCTTCAACATCAGTCCTTCCAAGGAATATTCAGGATGATTTGCTTTAGGATGGACAGGTTGGATCTCCTTTCAGTCCAAGGGATTCTCAAGAGTCTTCTCCAACACCACAGTTCAAAAGCATCAATTCTTCGGCGCTCAGCTTTCTTTCTAGTCCAACTCTCACATCCATACATGACTACTGGAAAAACCATAGCTCTGATTAGACAGACCTTTGTTGGCAAAGTAATGTCTCTGCTTTTTAATATGCTGTCTAGGTTGGTCATAGCTTTTCTTTCAAGAAGCAAGCGTCTTTTAATTTCATGGTTCCAGTCACCATCTGCAGTGATTTTGGAGCCCAAGGAAATAAAGTCTCTTGCTATTTCCATTGTTTTCTCATCTATTTGCCATGAAGTGATGGGACCGGATGCCATGATCTTAGTTTTCTGAATGTTGAGTTTTAAACCAACTTTTTCACTCTCCTCTTTCACTTTCATCAAGAGGCTCTTTAGTTCTTCCTCACTTTCTGCCACAAGGGTGGTGTCATGGACATATCTGAGGTTATTGATATGAGGTTCTCCCAGCAATATTGATTCTAGCTTGTGCTTCATCCAGCCCAGCATTTCCCATGATGTTCCATATTCCTAGAATCACTCAATTAAAAAAAAAAAAAAAGAAAAAGCAAGGCTTCCTTCTCTATTTGCTTCACAGACCTTTGAAATGGATTCAGTTCATAATATTGGGTTGTTGTGGTAGCTTTAAAAATCCCTGGTTTATGCAAATATGGATAACACTTGGAAATTTGGGGGCAGAACTCTGGAATTTCCTGTGTTTTCTAGCTGCAGGCTTTTCATTTATAGGCCACTAAAAATCTGCCTCAAAGACAGGCCTGACAGTGTGATGATTGTGCTAGCTTCATTTTGCTCCACGTTTTCAGATCATCCAAAACTGAATGCTATTTTCCTGTTGCATTTTGCTACTAATGTCACTGTGAGATATATTAAGATGAATGAGATACGTCTGTGCCTGAATCTCTAGGCTTGTCAGCTAAGGAAATAATTTTTGTGAGTGACTGCATGAAATAAGGAAGGTTGCGTCCTTAAGGAAGAAGCAACTAGTATCGACATTTTTCAAAATGCTCCAAAATAAAAACACTGGACTTTAAAAGACAAAATTCTCATTCACCTGCATTTTATTACATTGTGTGTGCTCCAAGAAGGCAAGTCTTGTTCAAAAGTCTCATTTTACTGTGGTATAAATTTGGGGGTCAAAAGTTTTAAGTTCGGTATGGATATACTCAGTCTTAAAAAGAAAGAACTAATGCCATTTGTAGCAACGCGGATGCAACTAGAGATGTCATACTAAGTGAAGTAAGTCAGAAGAAGGAAAGGAAATACAATATGATATCACTTGCATGTCACATCTAAAATATAGCACAAATGAACCCACCTACAAAACAGAAATGGACTCCCAGACATAGAGGGCAGACTTGTGGTTGCCAAAGGGAGAAGGAAGAGGAGGAGGGAGTTTAAACTGGGAGTTTAAGGTTAGTAGAGGTGAACTGTTACATTTAGGATGGACAAACAAAAAGGTCCTGCTTAAGAGCACAGGGAACTATATTCAATATCCTAGGATAAACCATAATGGAAAAGAATATAAAAAAGAATGTATATATGTGTATAACAGTCACTTTGCTGTATAGCAGAAACTAACACAGCATTGTCAATCAACCATACTTCAGTAAAGAATAATTCTTTTTTGTTTTGTAAATAAGTTCATTTGTACCCTTTTAAAAAAGATTCCCCATATAAGTAATACCATATTTGTCTTTCTGTGTCTGACTTCACTCAATATGACAATCTCTATGACAGTCCATCCATCTTGCTGCAAACAGCATTGCCTATGTGCTCAGCTGCTCAATTGTGTCTGACGGTAGCCTGCCAGACTCCACTGTCCATGAAATTTTCCAGGCAAGAATACTGGACCTGTCCTACTCCAGGGGATCTTGCCGACCCAGAGATTGAACCTATCTCTTGTGTCTCTTGCAAATGGCATTATTTGGTTCTTTTTACCATGTTCTTTCCAACAAGGTTTCAGCTGCTAATATTCCTAAGAACTGCACAAGCCGTTGATGGATTCCTGCTTTCTTGGGGTAACTGTGCCTAGTTAGAGCCCCTTTTGCCAGATTTCCTTTATGAAAGAAGGTGAGAGTTCTTCCCACCCCACTCCCCACCCCCTTTACAAATACAAAAGGACAGGAAGTCTCTCTTTTCCTCATCTGCTCTTTTTTCTCCAGGGCAGGGGAGAAAGCATATGCTGTTACTCACAGGCCCTTGAGGCAGGCCCCGTTGGACTATTTTTAGAGCAGAGCAATAGCATCTGTGAAAACACCAGTTCTATATGGAGTGGTGTGGCCTCACTGGGCTGCTGCTGACAGCAGGATCTTGGAAGCAATGGGAAGTTCTTTCTAGAAAGCCCCATTAAAACAGCTTTTCCTGTTTGAAGGAGAAGAGAGGCATGAAAAGTAGTAAACGTAGGTTTAGAAGCCCTTCATCAAATAACCTTGAGAATGACTGGCCTTATGCACTGGTTCTCAAACTTTGGTGTATTTCAGACTCACCTGGATGAGTGACTAAGACTCAGGTAAACTCCCTGGGCCCACCCTCAGAGGATCTGATTCAGTAGGTCTGGAGTGGAGCCTGAGAAGCTATAGTGTTTCTTTTTAAAAAATTTTGCTGAAGTATGATTGATTTACAATGTGTGAATTTCTGCTGTACAGCAAAGTGATTCAGTTATACATATATAGACATTCTTTTTCATATTCTTTTCCATTATGGTTTATCACAGGATATTGAATATAATTCACTGATATGGCTGGTCTGAGGACCTTACTTGGGGAATCACTGGCCTGGAGCCTCATTCCCCCAACATGCATTGGCTACACACTATCTTGGGAAGACTGTGGGGTCTGGAACCAGAGAGCTGTGAGCACAAAGTTTGTTCCTAAACCAATACAATATTGTAAAGTAATTAGCCTCCAATTAAAATAAATAAATTTATATTTAAAAAAAACCCCAAAGTTTGTTCCTGTTCCCTATTACCTGAACGACCTTGAGCAAGCTACTTAACGATGTTGAGAATGAATTCCCTCCTAGATGCAAATACACCCACCTGTGAGGTCATTTCTGTAGTGCCGAGGCACAGCACTTGGCAAATGATACATATTTAAAGAACAATCACTCCTTCTCTCCCACTGGCCTTACTGATACCCTTGGAAAAGTCACTTGAAGTATGAGGCCAGACTGACGGGTCTGAATCCTGACTGTGCATGTGAGCCCCTGGGGAAAGTTTACAATTATACAGGCTCCTGTCTCCTGTTCACGAAGTGACTCACAAGTGGTGGGGATAACGCCCCCCTCCTGGTCTCCCCTACTTCCTCTCCCACCCCCAACAAGGAGAGAATCTCAGAGCTCTGCATGGGAGTCTAAAGGGGGTAGTCCTGCCCACCTCTCCAGTCTTCTTTATATAGACAGATAGATAGATAGTTATAGTTAAATTGGTTTTTTTTTTTTTTTTAAGCTCTACCTTGTGGCCCGTGGGACCTTAGCTCTTACCCATACCCTCCATACTGCAACGCAGTCTTAACCACTGGACTGCCGGGGAAGCCCCTTCTCTAGTGTTCTTACCGCCAGATTTCCACCCATTTGACCTGGGGACTTCTCTTTTAGTCCCTCCTGAGGTTCCTGGCTCCTTCCTGAGAAGGGCCTTTGCTCAAATCCTCCCCTCTGCCTCTTATGCTTTTTTCTCACTTTGAGTCGGATAAATGCCCCCAACCTACACTTTCTTCAGAACTCAACTTAATTAACACTTCCTCAGGGAACATTTGACCATCTGTCTAGGCCTGAACATTCTCAGCTCTCACAGAACTGTGTATAGTCCCTTATACACTCATATCTGATAAAATTCTGATTAATATCAGTATCTCTATTGAACTACAAAGCACCACAAGAGTAAGGGCCTTTTCCCTTACAGTGGGAGGTAGATGCTTATCATGGGTGTAGTCATTGGGTATGTTCAAACTGCCTTTTAAAATTTGGCCAGTTTTCTTCATTGTGAGTCTTACATCTTGAAGAAAGCAGGCAGAAGTCACATATCTTCCCTTTCGACTTGAGTTCAGGCAAGTGGTCCAGGCTCTGCCACTCATGCTAGCCTGCTTGAAGCTGATTGAGAAGCACCAGTATGAAGAAGCAGGATCCGTGAGGAACACACATCTTAGCCAGGATGGTGGTGAAGGCCTCAAGTGTTTAAAAGGCAACAGTGGTGAAGGTTCTGGCATCTGACATTCAGCCATGTGGGAACAGTCTGTGCTCATGTCGTCATGGGGCGGTGAGCTCTGCCTGAAGTGGGTCTGCATTTGGACCGTGGATTGTTCATGCCTTGGCAGTCTGAAAGTCAAATTCTCTGGCTGTCCTGCAGATTCTGAGAAACAGATAATACAGATAAATCATTCAGTTCTTCAGATTGAATTGGCTAGGATAAATTTGTAACTGAGAACCCCTGTACTTACAGTCTATCCCTGGCATCGTGCATAGGCTATAAGAGGTGTTCTGTGATATTTGATGAATTGAAACATTTAGTGAGTCTTTACTATGGTTGCATATGTGCATGCATGCTCAGTTGGGACTGTAGCCACCAGGTTCCTCTGTCCATGGGATTTTCCAGGCCAGAATACTGGAGTGGGTTGCCACTATTTTTCTTCAGGGGATCTTCCCAACCCAGGGTTTGAACCCAAGTCTCCTGGGTCTCCCACATTAGCAGGTGGATAGTGCCACCTGAGAAGTCCTTACTATGCTTAGGCATCTGCATAGGAAGTTGTGTGGATTGATCCAACAAATTTATTGATATCATCTACCCCAGGAGACTGTAGAATCCCTCAAGATATTTGATGTCCTTCCTTGGAAAGGATTAAACTGATCTGCCTCGTTCATGCAGGCTTGGCCATGCCTTGCTTTTGCCAGTGAAATCTAAGCAGAAGTGGTGTAATATATCACTTCTGAACAGAAGTTTTAAGAACCGGCATCTGAGCCTCTGTGTTCTTTTCTTTCCCTTCTCTGCTAAGAGTCAGGCAAGATTCCAAAAAGAGGCAGCTCTGCTAGCTGGGGTCCTAGAGAGAATGCGACACAATGAAAGGATGAGCATGACCTGCAGTGGACATGGGAAACAGTGGAGGGCGAGTCAGGGAGATGTTGGTGAGGTTGTTTCCGTGACATAACCTAATTTGCTCTAATGGATACACTCATTTATAGATGCAGACTCTAAGGACAAGTAGTAATTGAGACAGTATTTGAATCGAGGTGTTCTTACAAGGGAGCGCGTTTCATCTTAACCATGTGCTAACCCCAACCCAGCTTAATGAAGAAGACAAAAGGAAAAACCATCACCAATCATGAATATAATTATAAATGAGAAATTAGAAAAAACCACACATTCTGAAGATATTTGTTGTTGTTGTTAAGTTACTCAGTTGTATGTGACCCCATGGACTGCAGACCAGGCTTCCCTGCCCTTCACCGTCTCCCAAGCTTGTTCAAACTCATGTCCATTAAGCTGGTGATGCCATTCAACCATCTCATCCTCTGTCATCCCCTTCTCCTTGCCTTCGGTCTTTCCCAGCATCAGGGTTTTTTGCAATGAGTCAGCTCTTTGCATCAAGTAGCCAAAGTCTTGGAGCTTCAGCCTCAGCATCAGTCCTTCCAATGAACATTCAAGATTGATTTTCTTTAGGACTGACTGGTTCGATCTCCTTGCAGTCCATGGGACTCTCAAGAGTTTTCTCCAAAACCACAGTTCAAAAGCATCAATTTTTTGGCACTCAGGTTTCCTTGTGGTCCAACTCTCACGTCCATACATGACTACTGAAAAAACCATAGTTTTGACTATATGGACCTTTGTCAGCAAAGTGATGTCTCTGCTTTTTAATATGCTGTCTAGATTTGTCATAGCTTTTCTTCGAAGGAGCAAGCGTCTTTTAATTTCATGGCTGCAGTCACCATCCGCAGGGATTTTGAAGCCCAAGAAAATAAAGTCTGTCACTTTTTCTGTTGTTTTCTCATCTATTTGCCAGAAGTGATGGGACTGGATGCAATGACCTTTGCTTTTGAATGTTGAGTTTTAAGTCATCTTTTTTCACTCTCCTCTTTCACTTTTATCAAGAGGCTTTTTAACTCCTCTTTGCTTTCTGCCATAAGGGCGGTGTCATCTGCGTATCTGAGGTTATTGATATTTCTCCTGGCAACCTTGATTCCAGCTTGTGCTTCATCCAGCATGGCGATTTCGCATGATGCACTCTGCATATAAGTCAAATAAACAGGGTGACAATATACAGCCTTGATGTACTCCTTTCCCAATTTTGAACCAGTCCGTTGCTCCATGTCTGGTTCTAACTGTTGCTTCTTGACTTACCTTTGGCTACTTGATGCAAAGAGCTGACTCGTTGGAAAAGACCTTGATCTGGAATTCCCATCTCTTCAAGAATTTTCTACAATTTGTTGTGATCCACACAGTCAAGGGCTTTAGTGTAGTCACTGAAGCAAAAGTAGATGTTTTTCTTGAAATATTTAATATTAAAGCACTGTTAAATATGTCTTTAAATGTATTTGGAGACTTGAATGAGAAGATCATTTTCTAAGTAACAGAATTAATTCCAGAAGATACAAAGATATGAAAGAGAACAACCACCACAAAAGAAATGGAAAAGATTATTAAAGATCTACCACCCACCTCCTTGACTTCTGTACCCACTGGCCACTGCTGAAAATACAGCCTAGATTGCTTCATGGATGAGTTGCTTCAAATTTTTAAGTAACAGATAATTCCAGTGCTATTTAACTTGTTTCAGAGCACAGAGAAATAAACAAAGATTTCAAATTATTTTTAGAAAACCAAAACATTGTATCAAAATCTTACAAAGATAGCACTAAAGAAGAAACCTAACATCCAATCTCACTTAAGAATAAAGCTGAAAAATATTGTATTAAATATTAAAAGCACATAATTCAACAAGACATTAAAATACAGCAAATGAAGTTTGTCTTGAAAGCTAAGTATTTGACATATATTATCATAATGCACTATACTAATATCAATCAAAGGAAAAAATCTTCATGGCCTAAAGACAGTTAATAAAGTTTAATAATTAGTTCTGATTTAGAAACACAGGCAAACATGCAAACTCATAGGACAACTATAACAGTAGGATACTCTTAACCAAACAACAATAAAGACCAACATCCTGGTGAAAGGAGCAGTTCAAGATGAGAAGAATTCTTAGAAATTTAAAATATGAGAGAAAGAAAATAAAGAAAAGTTTGAAAATAAAGTTAGAAAAAATATTCTTAGATGTAGAACAAAGAGTAAAAGAAGCCCTGAAAAACAGAAAAATTAAGAATCTTGGGCAATCAACCTAGTAGATAAAAAGAATTCCAGAAATAGAAATTTAAAAAAAAAAATCTGAGGGCAGGGAGAAGAGTATCAAAATATCAGTAATAGTAATACAAGTAAACATTTCACAAGAGTAGAATTTGAGCTTTTTTGACAGAAAAAATACACCAAGGCCCCAGTACAATGAAAGAAAAAAAGGTGATTCATACCAATATGCTTCATCATGAAATATCCATAAATGGGAATAAAGAGAAGCAACTGAAATGTTTACAGGATGAAAAATGATATTCTAGATCATTTCTAGAAGAATAAGAATGGTATTTATCTTCTCAGTATACAAATAGGCAAAAAAAAAAAACAATGGAAAAACATTCACAATTTTAAAGAAATAATTACACTTATTTCTGTACATAGCGGGGGAGCTGTATTCTATACCCAGTCAAACTAGCAAAACAGGGGTAACAGTTGAATACGTCTGTGTTTTAAGGCTAGCAATGTGTCGAGAAATTTATTCCCTGTAAACTCTTTCTCAAATGATACTGTAGGATATGCCTCTCAAAAACAAGAGGTTAAACAAAGTAAGAGGAAAACTTGGGACCAGAAATATGGGAATAGAAAGGAAAATCTCAGGACCACAGTGGAATAAATCACTCTCAGTAGAAGTGGAGAAAAGATGGCCCAGGTGAATTTTTTCTTTAGGGAAAAAATTGAACTGATAGATTTTTTTGAGGAAAATAACCAGATGGAAATGGACTGAGAGGGATTTTACAGTTCTTTGGGAGGACTTGATAAGAATTATCATCAGTAAATCTATCCACTGACATGTATTAAAGAAGTCACGCTCTAATTTTTTGCTCATTCTTTAAAGTACAGAACTAGCTATCAATAATTTTTATCCCTTTCCAGTGATAAAGCATTTCAAAAAGGTAAAATTATGACTCTCCTAAAACTGTAAAGTGAACACATGTCAAACATTTTACGTAAGTCATCGATTAATGAGTAAACCAGTAAGATGTCACAACCAGTTCAAAGAAAACTCCATAGAGCAGACATTTAAATAGGCAATCAGTAATACTGAAGTGGATTTTCTAATAAATCCAAAACCGGTGTCTTCCACTGGGGAGAAACTGAATGAATTTCCACTGGACAGTTTTCACTTACATCTTTAGTAACAAGATTCACTTGCATTGCTGTCAGTTTTCTGTAATTTATAAAGTTGTAAAGTGGCTCAAAGACAATGGAAGTCACAGATCCTATGGCATTGAATAACTCGAAAAGGTCCACTATGAAATATTTCATTGGAAGAATATTTAGTATTTTTTTCCCTTTTCCAAGTTTTCTACATTTTTTCTGACATGCTATTAAAATTTAACTTTTAAGTTCTATTTTTATTTAAAAGCAGAGTGGAGGAAAATGTGTGCTATTGTCCTATGAAAAGGATATGTAGCTTTTTGGATAATCGATCTGAGTTCTTAGAGCAGTTTATCAAAACTGTAGACAGAATTCTAAGAGGGGCAAAGTTTTAAGCTACTTTTAGCATTCCTGAGCCTGTGACATGAAGTCTGATGAAATTAATCCTCATTGCATATTCTAAATGTTATGTGCTAGAACCCTGAGGTCAAACATTTTAGTTCTTATTGACAATGATCTTTTCCAGAATAGCTAAATGGTAACTCTTTGAGACCTCATGGACTGTAGACTAGCAGGCTCCTCCATCCATGGGATTTTCCAGGCAAGAGTGCTGGAGTGGACTGCCATTTCCTTCTCCAGGGGATCTTCCCGACCCAGGAATTGAACCTGGGTCTGCCGCTTTGCAGGCAGACGCTTTACCGTCTGAGCCACCAGGGAAGCCAATGATATAAAAGGAGGATGCCAAAAAGCTCAGGGGACAGAAACCAGTTCTTCGTCCACAAATCTTGTGTCTGAGACATAAAACCTAAGTACAGTGCTCAGTACTTTTATATGGGTGTATAGCCATGAAATTTTCTTCTTCAACATCACCATCTCCCTTTCATCTGAGCTTTAGGATCTGTCCATGGAAACAAATAAGAATGCAGATTTGTTTGAGAACCCTAACTGTATGGAGGAGAATGCCTCTTAAAAGCATCATTGCTTTTGGGTAATAATGATCAAGAATGAGGGGAAATTGCTAGACTTGGAGGAGGAATTACTAGAACTCAACTCTAAGAAATAATCAATGCTGATGCAGTTATTAGACTAAATGGAATATTGAGGGTGAGGGAAGACAGAGACCACAGCTACACAGATCTTAATTTGCTAACAATACTCTCATTTGTAGAGTGCTAACAGGGCCGGACACGACTGGAGTGACTTAGCAGGAGCAGCAGCAACTCAGACATAGAGAATGTCCTCCGTTCCAGGTACACATAAAATGTCTGTTTTCTATGTTACTCCCAATAGTGGTTTTTCGTTAAACAACCTAAAAGATGTTCTAACCCTATACATTAAGAGTCCTCATTTCACTCTTCCAAGGACAGTTTACAGCACTGAGTTATAGATCAAGTTAAACAGGAACCTATGATGAATGTCCTTTCTCTTCCTAGCTTCTTGGGGAAGGGTGTGTGTGTGTGTGCGTGTGTGTGTGTGTAAGGATCTGACTGTCAGGGAAAGGAACTGAGCTCATGTGATGATATTACCATGAGTCAGGCTCACGGCTATGTCTCTTATCCCATGAGATAGAGGTTTTATCCCAAAATTACAAACAAGGGCATCATGGCACTGCCTTGAACCCAACACAAGACAGCTATTAATCTGACTTGTGGCTGTCCTGATAACAAGCCCACTGTTTCTGCTTTACCAGACTGCCTCACTAGGCATGGTGGCTGGGGTTGTGCTGGCCTGATTCCCAGCTGTGAATCCTCTTGTGGAGCTCTTCTCCTTGCTCCAAGTTTCATTTTCCTGTGTTGTGTGTCTTTATCCTCTAGCTACCCACTTTCAGGGTTCCTTCCTGGCCCCAGTCCCAACATCCTCTTTTGCATTGTCTGTGCTTCTTGAAATATCCTATTCAGGACCCTTCTTGGGGTAGCTTTGAGCCTCTTCAAAGCTCTACTCTCTCCTCTGACTTCTTGATTCACTTAGAATCAATTTTACTTTTCACTGAGCATCATGTCTTGCCTTCTGGTAAGTGTTCTCTTTTCTACAGGTTAGGACTTACTTAGATCTCAAGTTGTGCTATCAGACCCTGAGGGCAGTGATGTGGTCTTAAGCTTCTTTGAAGGTCTCCACTTCAAGTCTAGGACTTTGCACAGAGAGGGTGCTCAGTAAACATTTGTTTGTAAAAACTTTTTAAAATTATTAATTAGTTTTTATTGGCGTAGAGTTGCTTTACAATGTTCTGTTAGTTTCTGCTGTGCAGCAAATAATTTTTATTTTTTATTGAAGTATAGTTGATTTACAGTGTTGCGCTACTTTCAGGTACACAGAAAAGTGGTTCAGTTATACATACACATACATCTAGTTTTTTTCTGATTCTTTTCTCGTGTAGGTTATTACAGAATATTGAGTAGAGTTCCTTGTGCTATATAGTAGGTCCTTGTTGACTAGCTATTGTACATATAGCACTGTGTATATGTTAATTCCTGCCCCCCCCTTCCCTTTTGGTAACCATAAGTTTGTTTTCTAAGTCTGTGAATCTGTTTCTGTTCTGTAAATAAGTTCATTTGTACCAATTTTTTTTTTTTTTAGATTCCATATATAAGTGATATCATATGGTATTTGTCTTTGACTGACTTACTTCACTCTCTAGGTCCATCCAATCCATGTTGCTGCAATAAACACTTGTTAATTGCATTAATGAATGACACCCTTTGCAAGCATTTCCCATCGCCTTTTCTCCACTGTTGCTATGGAAATAACTGTACCTATTTCATCAGAATTCATGCAAAAAAGGATAGCTTCTGGTAAATACAGATTTTCCAGGACTACTCTTTTCCAGGACTACTCATGAGTAATTAAGGTTTAATTTATTCCAACATTCCCAAGAACTACTCATTTGCTTTTGTACCAGGATCTGCATTTTTGCTCTTAGGGAGATAGACGGGGATTTCAGGGCAAGCTGAAGGGGGAATTGTTTTATTCAGAAGTGTGTACACTTCCCCTTGTTGGGGAGGCTGAGAGAGACCCTGAAGCTCAGACTTACACAGAGCAGGACTGTCGTAACTGATGTGCCAGACTTGACTATGCTTCTCCTTCCTTTGTCCCCTCCGATTGGGTTCTCAGGACACCTCTGTTCTTCCTAACTACCATCTTTTCCTCCCCTGTTTCTGCAAAGTGAGGGCACGTGAGGCTGGCCTGATCCCAGCTCTGTGACTCTCCCTTTCCAGAGTGTTCACCAAAGAGAGATACAGTCAATCCTGCCTTTCTTCTGCGTGCCTCCAATGATGACGAGGTTGGCCCAGCCACTTCCAGGGTATTTCCCCACAGTAGAAATCTTCAGGGTAACCCCATAAAATCCAGGTCAGCCTCTGTAATGGAGACCATCCACTCCAGTCATCTTTATTTCATTCCCGTGGTTTCCAATAAATTTCTTTCCAAAGTACCTCTTACAAGACACGTAGCCATCTATCAGTTTCTAAACGTTTTCTGGTCCATTTGGTTCCAGGAATTGGATTTCTTCACAGGAATCATTGCCCAACTTCTTGTTTAAATGATTTAAGACAAAGCTTTTCAATCTAACATGATAGACTTCAAGAGAATAGGCTCCAATTTTCTGTGCAAAGAATCTGAGATACCCAGGCTGAACCACTTTTGTTGATTCCAACAGAATGGGAAAACCAGTCTGAACCTCAGGACCCACTCTTCTGGGCTCAGTTCCCCTCCCCACCACCACCAGCTTTGTAAACTTGCATTTGCATTTTTACAGTCTCAATTCATAGAAACATCCCACTTTCCCTTTTAAAGGCCAAGTAATAATGTTAGAATAATTTGGCAGTGAAATGACATTCTCAGATATAAATAAGGGAGGGGAGGGAAGCCATTAATCTCCTATCCATCCTGGGGGAAGGGATGGGAAATGCATCTTTAAGAAATTAAGTGAGAAAATAATTCCATTTAGAAACCATTGAAATTTCTTTCTGACGTATCATGCTTAATATCAGTTACCCATTTTCCTTTCTCTTTGTGCTTGCTTTAGAATTCTTCCTGACTCAGCCGCTAACTTTAATCTTCTGCTTTATTATTAAATTAACCTCTATTTTTTCTTTTCATTGGAAATGACTGATTACCAAGCAGACATTAAATTTAAAAATTCCACTCTGTGAAGTGGATTTTCCCAAACTCACTAGACCTTGCTGGTAATAGGAACAGTATCTCCAGTAAAACCTGGGTTATGGTTGCCTGAAAGACGAATATGTCTTGGACCACACCTGGAATAACAGATACCAGGAGCTATTAATCTAGTCTTCTCTCCCTGGAGGGTGAGATTTCAGTTTTCTTAACGTCCAGGGTCTTAGAAAGAGGATAAGAAAATTTCAAAGTCCTGAGGACAAAGGAATTTGGTACGAAAGAATTCTGATAGTTGTAGAATTCAGAACTAAAAGGGCCCAAGTATATAATCCAACTTCTTCATTTTAAAGATTAAGAAAATGAGATGGAAAGTTGTTATGGCTGCAGCCCACAGGTTTATACAGGTCTGGCTAGGTTTCCCATAAGTACTTTCTCTAATGCACTGTCCTCTGAATGCAGGCACTGAGATGTATAATCCAGCTTTATTCAGCTTGTTCGGAATGTCAATTAATTGCTCTTCCTTCCTGGGTGTTCTATTAAGTGTCTCCTAATGCCACAGTCCATTCCTTTCTGACCTCTGTTTTTCATATCTTCCTTTCCTCTTTTATGCTTTTTTTCCCTCTCATTCTTTTTTTTTTTTTTTTCTTTTTTGGGCCTTTCTGCAGGGCTTGAAGGGTCTCAGTTCCCTGAGCAGAGATCAAATTTGTGCCTCCTGCAGTGGAAGCATGGAATCCTAACCATTGGGCCACCAGGGAATTCCTCCTATTTTTTCATTTCTGATTACTTTTACTTATTAAAAACAGCTAAATCCTGAATAAAGAACCAGGTAATAGATTTACTGGTGGTGCTAGTGATAAAGAACTTGCCTGTCAATGCAGGAGACATAAGAGATGCGGGTTTGATCTCTAGGCTGGGAAGATCCCCTAGAAGAGGAAATGGCAACCCACTCCAGTATTCTTGCCTGGAGAATCCCATAGATAGAGAAGTCTGATGAATTTCAGTCCATGGGGATGCAAAGGGTCAGACATGACTGAAACGACTTAGCACAATAGATTTAAGGTTCGTGATAAGGAAGATGATGTTGGTACTGTTAACAATACCTTCCATTGTTCTTTCCAGCTTGCAAAGCTCTCTCGATTCCATTTTCTCCTCCCATTACAACCTAGGAGATGAGTTAGGTCAATACGATCTTTGTTATTTCATACGGACCCCAAGGCTAAGGTGAGTGAACCTGTATGCCTGAGGACCCTACCCCAGGAAAGGAGACGAACTCAGGCAAGTCTGTGGTTTAGGACTCTGAACCCAGGAGCCCTAAACTATTTAGAACTTTAGAACTCTGCGTCTCTGGAGTGTGGTTCATTTAGATAGCAAGTCAAAAAACACAGCCAGGAAGTACAAGATGATAAAACTATCGCAAAGGTTCTGGGTAAACATGAGGGAAAAACAAATTGTTGACCAGTCAATAAAATATGGGAATCATTTACAAAAGGAGACTGTGTGGTATCTCCCTTAATAGAGGGTTTACCTGATGAAGCAGGTTCCTAGTTATTCCCTGAAGCACTCCAAAGTGTGTTTTCAGAAGATGTTTTGGCAATATGTATCAAAAACAGTAAAGACGTGACTAACAGCAGTTTCTCTCAGGCAAATTACTCATTATCTTCTAAATTGTTTCTTCATCTAGTAATAACAGGGTTTGGGGGAGGATTAAATAAAGTAATGTTAAACATCCTGGCATAGTGAGGGCATTCGATAAATACTGACAATGTTTAATCATGATAATATTTTCACTTGTATGAGGAAATAACAAGCATAAAGATTTAGTGATAAAGACATTCTTAGCTATGTTTTTATAAATAATAGTGAAAAGTTGGAAAGAACCTAGTGTCCAGCAATAGGGAATTGGTAAAGCAGGGCCTCCTGGTACAGCTACATGCTAAACTGTTAGACAGTCACTTAAATGATTACAAAATATAATATTACATAGTAAGATGTTCATGGTTTATTGTATTTTTTAAAAGCAAATTATAAAATATTAAGGACATTGATTTTTTATTAAAGTATATATACATATACATATATATGTATATACATATATATACATATATATATATATATGAAAGATGTTTTGTTTAGTTGCTAAGCTGTGTCTGACCCTTTTGTGACCCCATGGACTGCAGGGGAGTCTGCCAGGCTCCTCTGTCCATGGAATTTCCCAGGCAAGAATACTGAAGTGAGTTGTCATTTCCTTCTCCAGGGGTTCTTTTCAACCCAGGAATCAAACCAGCATCTCCTGCATTGGCAGGCAAATTCTTTACCACTGAGCCACCTGGGAATCCATGAGAGATGTAGACACAGATAAAAATCTGGATGGGTTAATGATAATCGACTGGGGACAGGATTATGAATGCTTTCAGCTTTCTTATTTTTACTTATCTGTTTAAAATGTTTTTTCCAACAATGAACACGTAGTGTATGTGAAAAAATGTTATGTTTATTTGAAATTTTTCAGGTTTTCTTGCCTCATTTTTGGTGCCAGGGACTAGAGACAGACAATATTCATTAAACCTTCACTTAACAAGTTTCAGTTCAGTTCAGTTGCTTAGTCGTGTCCGACTCTTTGGGACCCCATGAACCACAGCACGCCAGGACTCCCTGTCCATCACCAACTCCCAGCATCTATCCAAACTCATGTCCATTGAGTCGGTGATGCCATCCAATCATCTCATCCTCTCTCATCCCCTTCTCCTCCTGCCCTCAATCTTTCCCAGCATCAGAATCTTTTCAAATGAGTCAGCTCTTTACATCAGGTGGCCAAAGTACTGGAGTGTCAGCTTCAACATCAGTCCTTCCAATGAATATTCAGGACTGATCTCCTTCAGAATGGACTGGCTGGATCTCCTTGCAGTCCAAGGGACTCTCAAGAGTCTTCTTTAACACCACAGTTCAAAAGCATCAATTCTTCGGTGCTCAGCTTTCTTTATGTGGCTTCCCTGGTGGCTCAGAGGTTAAAACGTCTGCCTGCAATGTAGGCGACCTGGGTTTGATCCCCTGGAGAAGGAAATGGCAACCCACTCCAGTATTCTTGCCTGGAGAGTCCCATGGACGGAGGAGCCTTCTGGGCTAGAGTCCATGGGATCATAAAGAGTTGGACACCACTGAGCGACTTCACTTTCACTTTCAGCTTTCTTCACAGTCCAACTCTCACATCCATACATGGCTACTGGGAAAACCATAGCCTTGACCAGACGGACCTTTGTTGGCAAAGTAATGTCTCTGCTTTTTAATATGCTGTCTAGGTTGGTCATAACTTTGCTTCCAAGGAGTAAGCGTCTTTTAATTTCATGGCTGCCATCACCATCTGCAGTGATTTTGGAGCCCAGAAAAATTAAGTCTGACACTGTTTCCACTCTTTCCCCATCTATTTCCATGAAGTGATGGGACTGGATGCCATGATCTTCGTTTTCTGAATGTTGAGCTTTAAGCCAACTTTTTCACTCTCCTCTTTCACTTTCATCAAGAGGCTCTTCAGTTCTTCACTTTCTGCCATAAGGGTGGTGTCATCTGCACATCTGAGGTTGTTGATATTTCTCCCGGCAATCTTGATTCCAGCTTGTGCTTCCTCCAGCCCAGCGTTTCTCATAATGTACTCTGCATATAAGTTAAATAAGCAGGGTGACAATATACAGCCTTGACGTACTCCTTTTCCTATTTGGAACCAGTCTGTTGTTCCATGTCCACTTCTAACTGTGGTTTCCTGACCTGCACACAGGTTTCTCAAGAGGCAGATCGGGTGGTCTGGTATTCCCATCTCTTTCAGAATTTCCCACAGTTTATTGTGATCCACACAGTCAAAGGCTTTGGCATAGTCAATAAAGCAGAAATAGATGTTTTTCTGAAAGTCTCTTGCTTTTTCAGTGATCCAGCAGATGTTGGCAATTTGATCTCTGGTTCCTCTGCCTTTTCTAACAAGTTTAGCCCTCATTTAACCATTCTAAGTCAGGCACTATTCTAGGCATCGGTTGTAGAGGTAAAAAGATGGGCAGAGCTGTCCTCAAAGAGCACTTGAATAGAGGGAGACTCTAAAATAAGCCCTAAAGAATGGGGAGCAGACCCCACATCCAGATGAGATGCGCATTGCTGGGGAAGCTGCCCCGCCTAGCCCTTCTAGCATTTCACTCCCTCCTCCTGCAAGCAGCCTGCAGGTTGAGGCCTGACATCATCTACTTGGATAAAAACAGCTAATCTCTCATTAAAGTGTGTGATCCCCTTGCGGGGAATGTGCTGTGTCAATACTGGTAACTGACACCTCAGTCTGAGTCATTTCCTGAGAGCAGATTATCTGACTTTATGGGGAGGAGGGGAGGAGGGGAGGAGGGGAGGAGGTGAACGTACACTGAAGACCAGGTGGTACACCCGGTACACCCAGGTGGGGATGAAGGAGTCTGACTGCACAGCCCCTCCATCTTCACAAGAGGAAGAGGAAGAAGATGGGGTGGGGAGGGCCTGGTATGTTGTATGAACAAAAATGGGTAGGTGAGCGGGGTCCGACTTCATGTCCTCTTTAGTTTCCCATGGATTGACTTTGGTCCCTGACAGCTTCCCCTCAGATCTGAAAGCAAATGTCACCTTTTCTTCTCTTTTCTCCCCACTTTGTTCCTCTTCCATTGTTCAGAAGTGAATTCATATTTTAACTGTACTTCGAATACTCTCTCTTCCATAGGTTTAATCCGCTGGGTTCCCTGATCTCATTTTATCAGATGATATTTGTCCCCATTTCTCCTATGCAAGGATTAATTTTTACTTTGTGTTGTAATTACAAATGGAGGCATTCCACTTCTCTTCTAAAGATAGATGATCATTATGGACAGAGTTTGTGTCTATGAATCTTTGTAAGCTTCAATGACACCTTTCAGCTGAAATATAACTAAATACTCTCCTCATGGTGGCACAGGTTGGGGTATGTATCAGGGGTCAGATAAGTATTTGTTGGAAGAGTTGAGTGAAGGAACGGATGAATGCAAAAGTTACTATACACGGGTACCACTCAGCCATCTGCAATGCGATTTCGTGAAAGAGCAAGTTGCCATGGCAACGGGACCCTTTGCCATTGTATTCCATTCCCACTCTCCCCTCTGGGACAAAATATGTGGGAAAAGGCAACAAAGCCTCGATCTGAAAACATCTGAGCCATGAGGCTGGTCCTTGGCTATATAGTGAATCAGAGGATCTAGCTACCAACCTGACTGGCTCAGTGGGGCCAATACTGTGATAACTAGGTGATGATGTTACACAGATCAAAGGGATCTTTGATTTTTCTGGGGAAAGGAAGAGCCAGGGGGAAGAGAAATAGGCTGGGATGGAAAGAAATTTCAAATACTAGCTAGGTGTTTAAAAACTCGGTTGAATTTCATATAATTCCGTTGAATGCCTGGCAGTCTTTCCCCACTAGCCAGATGCAATAGTCTTGTCGGGCTCTTGAACTCCAGCAAATAGAGAGAGGCTTGAACTTCTGGCACCTATATTTATAGACCATTAGCGACATGAGAGCAATCACAATCATTCCTGGAGTGTTCGTACTTCCCTCTCGTAACTTAAACAAACTCCACCTGGCAGTGTGGACATCTGGATCCCTCCTCAACCTAACTGCATCCCTGCCCTCTACTGTTTCCCTAGCAACTGGGATGGGAGGCTGTAAAAGGAGCCACAGCAAACACGACGAATAGTAGCAAAGGTGTGTGCCTGGCAGCCTTGGTGCAGGAGAGGGTGCAGAGGTTGATTTTCTGTGGCTTTTTCTGGGTTTCTCCTCTTCATCTCCTCCAATCCCCTTGGCTGTGTTAGTTCTCACATCTCCACGAGGCAGGCAGAGCCGAGCGTTGATAGCTTCCAATTTTCAGAGAGATCACTCAAAGGAGAATAAAGAATGAAGAGTGGCTTTTCTTAGATCATGAGGTTTGACCAAAACTATTCTTAGAAACTTTGCATCTTTATTCTGTTGTTATTATTTGTTGCCAGTATTCAGATGACACCAGTGAGACCGCTGGTACCAGGCAATACTCCAGAGAAAGTGCTGTTTATTATGTTTTAATAGGTCCATCTTTTATTATTGTTATTACTATTATTGAAGTCATCTTCCCTGATGGCTCAATGGTAAAGAATCCACCTGCCAATGCAGGAGACTTGGGTTCAACCCCTGGATCTAGAAGATCCCCTGGAGAAGGAAATGGCAATCTCTTCAGTATTCTTGCCTGGAAAATTCCATGGACAGAGAAGCCTGGTGGGCTATAGTCCGTGGGTCGCAAAAGAGTCAGACAAGACTTAGTGACTAAATAACATTATTGAAGTGTAGCTGATTTACAACGGTTTGTTAGTTTCAGTTTTACAGCAAAGTAGTTCAATTATATATATACACATATATTCTTTTTAGTATTCTTTTCCATTATAGGTTATTACAAGATATTGAATGGAGTTCTCTGTGCTATACAGTAGGACCTTGTTCTTTATCTGTTTTATAAAAAGGTCCAGTCTTAATATATGACATGTTTGAAGCCTCTGGTCCTGCTTTCCACAATTTCCTTGTTCTATTCCGTGATCACACTTTATTTCTTGGTCAAAATCCTTTTGTTGTTGTTTGTGTTGTTTAGTTCCTCATCAAGCGTGACTCACTGAGAGAACACACCCCTATGGAGTGTCATGCAATAATTTCCAACAAGTATGCAGAAGTAATGCAGAAGTAATTTTCTTTTATGGTTCCACACTGACTGTTCATAAATTGTGTTCCAGATACTGATCTAGGCCTTTGGAAAATTGAACAGACAGATGGAAACCGCTGCATACACTCTAGTTGGGGGGAGCAACGGTAACTATTAGATGCTATAAACTAGGAAAATTATGATAGAAGGTAACAAATGCTTTGAATCAAGTCAAGTGGAGGTAAGAAGGATGTCGAGTGGGTGATAGCATTATAACATTAAGATAGGATTTGCAGCTCAGGCCACACTGAGAAGGTGACGTTCGATTGAAGGGTTGGAGGAAGTGAGGAACTGAGCCATTCTGAGATCTGAGCAAGGACGTTTGGAATAGGTAAAGCCAGGTGTGGGAAGGTCGGGGGCCGTGTCACTGGTACATTTGAAGGGGGTCAGGGTCAGGCTCAGTCTGGGATATAGAAGGCACTGGAAAAGGAGGAGGAGGTGAGGACTCAGAAGAAAAGGATCAGGACTTGTGGGGAGGGGGCAGAGGCGGGAGAAGCCCCTTAGCTTTGATTTCAGGGAGAATGGAAACATTTATAGAATTTAGGCCCCAAAGGGACATACATCTTCTGTTTCAACAAATCCTAAAGGGAACAAGAAGGCCATTTAGGAGGCTATGACAGCAAGCCAGGCCAGAGATGGCATTGCCCAGACCAGCGTGCTGATCATGAAGGAGGTGCATGGTCAGATTCTAGATTTTTTAATATATATATTTATTTGGCTGTACGGAGTCTTGGTTGTGGCATATGGAATCTAGTTTCCTGACCAGGGATTGAACTCCAGCCCCTTACACTGGGAGCAGTCTTAGCCACTGGACCATCAGGGAAGTCCCGAGATATTTTATGAAAATATTGCTCATAGGATTTCCTGATGGGTTAGAGTAAAAGAAAAAAATCTTGCTATGTTATGCATGTGTGTGCTTGCTTGGTTATACTGAAGCATGGTGCATGGAATACATACTAAACAGTTAATAATATAATAGTTACCTGGAGGGCAGGAAGGGATGGGAAGGAAGGAGAATCTTGGCTTTAGGCATGTACTTTTCAGTGTTGCTTGGCTGGTTGTAAATCACGCTGCTGCTTTTTTGTGCTTTCAAAGCAAAACCCAACAACTTATTTGTCCAAAGAGCACCGTGATGCTCCTCTGGCTTGCCCTCACCTGATTTTCCACATTGGTGGGGCTCACAGAGCGATTTGTCCCTGGCCTGTTTCCCAATCCTAAAAGCGGGGCTTTGGCTGTCTGCGTTGGTTTTTCTCACCATCTGCCAAGTGCTTTGGAACTGCAGGGGATGACACGTACCCTTCGGCTCCACATATATTAAACACAAATAGAAAAAAGAAAATATCATCTCTGAACACTTTTGCTGTCTCTGACAGGGGAGCCATAGAAGAACCCCTCAGGCCGTTTGGGTGGCTTTATGCTCCTGGATACAAGTTGCTTCTTCATATCTGGTGGTATTAACACAGAAAAGAAAATATACCCCAGCCTCTAAGCCAAGAGATGGGGTGGGGGGTGGGGTGTGGATGGGCTGCCAATATTACTTTTCCTTGAGATGTCTTTCTTCTTTCTCTCTCTTTTTAATAATTTTATTTATTTGGTTGCGCTGGATCTTCATTGCTTCGGGGGCTTTTCTCTAGTTATGGCAACCTGAGGCTACTCTTTAGTTGCTGGTATGCTGGCTTCTCTTTGCGGCGGCTTCTCTTGCTGGGGAGTGTGGTCTCTAGAACATCTGGGCTCAGTAGTTGTGGCTCCCTGGCTCAAGAGCACAGGCTCAGTAGTTGAGGTACATGGGCATAATTGTCCCTCGACATGTGGGATCTTCCCAGACCAGGGATCAAACCCGTGTCTCCGGCACTGGCAGGCAGATTCTTTACCATTGATCCATGAGGGAAGTCCTGAGGTTTCTTTCTTTTTCTTTTCTCTCCCTTTCTTTTTAGCTATTGCAGGTTTTAGGAGGCAGAGATAACAGTCACAGGAGACAGCTGCGGCTTTGTCCCTGGCCAGCGCTTCACCCGCATCCTTGCTTGGCTCACAGAAATATTATCCTAGAGAAAGGAAGGAATGCTTTCTCCTGTGCAAGGAGTTATGTAGCCTTTGTTTATCCTGTTCCATGGTCGGGAGAAGGAGGGTGGGCACACTTCACATTCTTCCTGAAAATATTTCCAGTGTGCTTCAAAATATTTGTTGCCCCACACAGAGAATCCTGCAAATCCTCACCATAGAGCCTTGGAAAGGAGAACACAGACAAGCCTCCTGAGAGGACTTCCTCTCACCTGGGTCTTCCATCAGCCATTCTGGAGAGCGAAGGGCTTTGTCTTCTAGGCCAAGATCAGGGCTTTCTGCAGCTTTGTATCTGGTTTTGCTGTGTTCTGCTAACTTCGCTAAATGCAAACTTGAATGAAAGCCTCGATATCACTTCCCCACCACTCCAAGATTCTTCAGGTTGGGGGGGCAGGCAGATTCAGACCTAGGGACAGTTCCGACCCTCCTGGTCAGGTGTTGCCAGGTCTCCGTCAACCTGGCCGAGGTGTCCCAGGTACCATTCTGTTGGCATCCACTGTCTGGTCTCTGCCAAGGGGCTTGTCATTCGGGTCCTATGTGCACTCCCGATCCTTTTCTCAACTAGCAGGAGTTGAGTTTGTGATGAGTTAAAACACTTCCTTCTATGAGTGTAGATGACTTCTATTTATGCTGCTGCTAAGTCGCTTCAATCGTGTCCGACTCTGTGCGACCCCATAGACGGCAGCCCACCAGGCTCCCCTGTCCCTGGGATTTTCCAGGCAAGAACACTGGAGTGGGGTGCCATTTCCTTCTCCAATGCATGCATGCATGCTAAGTTGCTTCAGCCCTGTCTGACTGTGTGCGACCCCATGGACAGCAGCCCACGAGGCTCCTCTGTCCACGGGGTTCTCCATGCAAGAACACTGGAGTGGGGTGCCATTTCCTTCTCCAGACTTCTATTTATACTCGGGTGCTTTTTTCAAAGACGGTCCCAGTCCTGGTCTGACGTCCTCAGAGCCGGCATCTTCGGACTTGAGAGTATAGAGAGCTGGTGTCACGCACCCTTGGTTGTCTGTGAGAACCACAGCAAAGCGCTGGTTTTCCCTTTTTCTTTTCAACACCTATAAATCTCTAAACTGAACTGAACTGAAATCTCTAAAAGCAACATTTCCCCAACTTCTCTTATATGGGATGAGACATCTCTCAGTTCTCTTTGGATGTTGCTTCTGTTTTTATTTATTTTTCTTGTTAATTGTAAACATGAAGAGAAACTGCTGGTTCCGTCTCCCATCCATTCTAACCGAGGGCAGGTTTCTCCTCTGCAAAACTAAAATGAAACTCTGGTCCTGAAGCGGAAGCTGATTGAAGAACTCAGAACCCTCTCATGCTGCCTCAGTTTATCCACTGAAAGACATTGGACTACTTGGGCTTAATTGACTTTGACTCCAGTGTTTACTCATTAAACACTCTGTTTGTTAATGATTCAACTCTGAGAACACATCTGCCTCTGGTTCCCTCAGTTAACCGTTTTTAAGCTTAACTCTACAGTTCATGCTTTCAGTTCCCCAGGAAGTAAAATGAGAATTGTCCCTTATTCAGCGGGTATGTAGAAGGTAGATACGAATTGTGACCTGTGTCCTGACCCTCAGAACGAAGGGCCCGGTGAAGTGAAAGCACCACTGTGGTTATTATAATGAATAATAACAGAAATTTGCATCACTGACACACAGATGCACAGACTCTCCCCCAGCTTATCTTTTAACTTAGCTTGTGGCCCAATCTTCCTGAGTAGCAAATAAATGTAATACTACTTTGCAACCAGTAGGATCCAGAATCCAGAACGCAAAATAAGGGAGTTATTACTGATACAGACAACTAGGGCCACAGAGAGAGATAATTTCACCTGAGGAGAGATGTAATCATTTTTTTTCCTTTCTTTTCTTCCTTATGCTGTGTCACGTGCCTTGTGGGATCTTAGTTCCTAGTGCATGCATGCTAAGTCACTTCAGTTATGTCCAACTCTTTGCGACCCCATGGATTATAGTTCTGTCCATGGGATTCTCTAGGCAAGAATACTGGAGTGAGTTGCCATGCCTTCCTCCAGGAGACCTTCCTGACCCAGGGATCAAACGTGCATCTCTTACGTCTCCTGTATTGGCAGGCAGGTTTTTTTTGTTGTTTTTTGTTTTTTTTTTTTTTACCACTAGCACTACCTGGGAAGTTCCCAGACCAGGGATCAAGCCCAGGCCCTTGGCAGTGATAGTAGAGTCCTAACCACTGTATGCTCAGGGAATTCCCTGAGTAATGTTCTCTTTTGAGAGATCTGAAGGCAAATTATCCATATGTATTCTATAATATTTTGTAATTGTCATCTCATTCTTTTTTTTAAACAGTATTGCTAAGACCAGCACTAAGTAATAGTAAATTTATTTATAATTGTTTCTGGAAAACCTTCAAAAGAACTTAAATGGCAGAGGATTATTGTGCCATTTGCAAAGACCATTGTGAAGTCTAAAATAAAATTTTGGAAAAGTCTGCCTTACTTGAAGCCTTTATAAATTTCTAGCAAATAAAATCATAACTATAGTGGCTAAAAACATGGGCTCCAAAGTGAGTGTCTAGTTCCAAGCCTGGTGATGCTACCTGGGTGACTTTGAAGGAGTTTCTTAATGTCTGTTTTCTCATCTGTAAAATGGGTATGATAACAATAAGTAACTCAAAAGGCAAGTGAGAGGCTTTTGTAACAATCATCCTTATTCTGAGCACATTCTGTTTATTGAACACTTTTTATTTCTAAGCCCTTAATCTCTGTAACAACCCCAGAGGTTTGTCCATATTAGTCAGTTAGGCTCTGCGTGCAATGCCCTTCAGACTGTGCCCAGCCATCCTAAAATTAAATCAAAGCTACCTAGTGCTGTGTTCCCAGTGAGAGTGCAAAGTGAAATCAGCATGCCTTTGGAATGAAATAAATAATTTAACAGGAGGGAGGCCGTTTCAATAGGAGGCAAACTCCATGCATCTTACTTATGAAGTGAGTTCATTTGAATTCATCAACAAGCTCTTGCTAAATGAAATCAGCCAGAGAGCTATAACTTAAGGCTATAATTAAAGGGTGAGTTGAAAACAGTGCCAGCAGACTGGGTGGTAGGGACAGACCTTGCAGAGTGCCGTGAATGCTACCTTTTGGCTTACTATTTTCCTTAATGTGACCCGAGAGTGCCGGGGAATAAACGGTGGGAAAGCAGTACCTGGGGATTTGTGGCCAACATGTGAAGCAAGCCGGAGAAAAAGCAAAATGATAAAGGGAAGTAAAACACACTAGAGCAACAATTTTCACACTTCTAAGTTTAGATTCCTCTTGCTGCTGTTTAGTTGCTAAGTCATGTCCGAATCTTTTGCAACCCTATGTACTGTAGCCCTCCAGGTTCCTCTGTCCATGGGATTTCTCCAGGCAAGAATACTGGAGTGGGTTGCCCTTTCTTCCTCCAGGGGATCTTCCCAACCTAGGGATGGAACCTGAGTCTCCTGTGTCTCCTGCCTTGTCAGGCAGGTTTACCACTGAGCCCTCCACACTCTTAAAAAATTATTATAGACCTCAAAGGAGCTTTTGTGTTCTTGGACTGTTTCTTATTTTTACCTTATTGGATGTTAAAATTGGGAACATTAAAAATTTTATTAATTCACTTAAAATTAATAAAATTTATGTCTTGATAATATCAGTTCAGTTCAGTTCAGTTCAGTCACTCAGTCATGTCTAACTTTTTGCGGCCCCATGAACCGCAGCACACCAGGCCTCCCTGTCCATCACCAACTCCCAGAGTCCACCCAAACCCATGTCCATTGAGTCGTTGATGCCATCCGACCATCTTATCCTCTGTCGTCCCCTTTTCCTCCTGCCCTCAATCTTTTCCAGCATCAGGGTCTTTTCAAATGAGTCAGTTCTTTGCATCAGGTGGCCAAACTACTGGAGTTTCAGCTTCAACATCAGCCCTACTAATGAACACCCAGGACCAATCTCCTTTAGGATGGACTGGTTGGATCTCCTTGCAGTCCAAGGGATTCTCAAGAGTCTTCTCCAACACCACAGTTCAAAAGCATCAATTCTTCGGTGCTCAGCTTTCTTCACAGTCCAGCTTTCATATCCATACATGACTACTGGAAAAACCATAGCCTTGACCAGACGGACCTTTGTTAGCAAAGTAATGTCTCTGCTTTTTAATACGCTGTCTGGGTTGGTCATAACTTTCCTTCCAAGGAGTAAGAGTCTCTTAATTTCATGGCTGCAGTCACCATCTGCAGTGATTTTGGAGCAGATATAGTCAGCTACTGTTTCCCCATCTATTTGTCATGAAGTGATGGGACCAGATGCCGTGATCTTAGTTTTCTGAATGTTGAGCTTTAAGCCAATTTTTTCACTCTCCTCTTTCACTTTCATCAAGAGGCCCTTCAGTTCTTCTTCACTTTCTGCCATAAGGGTGGTATCATCTGCATATCTGAGGTTGTTGATATTTCTCCCAGTACTCTTGATTCCAGCTTGTGCTTCCTCCAGCCCAGAGTTTCTCATGATGTACTCTGCATATAAGTTGAATAAACAGGGTGACAATATACAGCCTTGACGTACTCCTTTTCCTATTTGGAACCAGTCTGTTGTTCCATGTCCAGTCCTAATTGTGGTTTCCTGACCTGCATACAGGTTTCTCAAGAGGCAGGTCAGGTGATCTCGTATTCTTATCTCTTTCAGAATTTCCCACAGTTTATTGTGATCCACACAGTCAAAGGCTTTGGCATTGTCAATAAAGCAGAAATAGATGTTTTTCTGGAACTCTCTTGCTTTTTCAGTGATCCAGCAGATGTTGGCAATTTGATCTCTGGTTCCTCTAACTTTTCTAAAACCAGCCTGAACATCTGGAAGTTCATGGTTCACATACTGCTGAAGCCTGGCTTGGAGAATTTTGAGCATTACTTTCCTAGCATGTGAGATGAGTGCAATTGTGCAGTAGTCATTTTTAAGATGAAAAACAGCTTTATTTTCCCAAACAAAAAAAGCTTTATTGCTTTACATTTTTGCAAAAGTTGTTAATGTTTGGCTTTTTAGTAAATAACTTGATTCTCATGTCTACTTTTTCATTCAATTTGTTGTGATATTTCATTTTTGTTGAAAATCTAGCTTGTCACATATTTTGTTGGAAAAGCGGCAAGTATTTTAACAGCTTTCCAGGAGATTATGAATATTCTTCTTTGATAATACACTAACATTTGACAGGTGTTTGATTTTTTTTTAAATTCACCTTTAGTGCTGTGTCCGAGGAAAATTTTTCTTTTTTATTGCAGTATAGTTGGCTTATCATATTGTGTTTGTTTTAAAGTGTGAAACATAGTGGTTGTATATTTTTGTAGCATATACTCCATACAAAGTTATTATAAAATATTGACTACATCTCTCTGCTGTACATCACACGCTTGTAACTTTTTCACTTTATACATAATACTTTGTACCTCTTAATCCCCTTCACTGATGATTCTGGTGGCAATGTGACATTTCAACCTACATCAATGAAATTTTCATATTCTGTACAAATGTGAGAAAGTGAAAAGTGTTAGTCACTCAGTCATGTCCAACTCTTTGTGACCCCATGGACTGTAGCCCGCCAAGCTCCTCTGTCCATGGAATTCTACAGGCAAGAATGGGTTGCCTGTCTATCAACAGATGGATGGATAAAGAAGTTGTGGTATATCTACATAATGGAATAATTACCCAGCCATAAAAAGGAATGCATGTGAGTCAGTTCTAATGAGGTGGATGAACCTAGAACCTATTATACAGAGTGAAGTGAGTCAGAAAGAGAAAGAGAAATACAGTATTCTAATGTGTATACACAGAATCTAGAAAAATGTTACTGAAGAATTTATTTACAGGGCAACAGTGAAGAAACAGACATAAAGAATAGATTTATGGATATGGGGAGAGGGGAGGAGAGGGTGAGATATATGGAAAGAGTAACAAGGAAACTTACATTACCATGTAAAATAGATAGCCAATGGGAATTTGCTGCATGGCTCAAGAAACTGAAACAGGGGCTCTGTATCAACCTAGAGGGGTGGGCTGGGGAGGGAGATGGGGGGAAGGTTCAAAAGGGAGGGGATACATGTATACCTATGGCTTATTCTTGTTGAGGTTTGACAGAAAACAACAAAAATCTGTAAAGCAATTATCCTTCAATAAAAAACAAATTAATTAAATGAGAATAAAGAAAGTTGTATTAATAGAAAATTCTTCAAAAAGGAATTTTATGTGTGTTCAAGCTGTGATTGAGTGAATTTATTTATAAAGTTTTAAAAAATAAACTCAATAGCTTACTATTAAAAAAAAACAAAAGAATGGGTTGCCATTTCTTTCTCCAAGGGATCCTCCTAACCCAGGGATCGAACCCAGGTCTCCTGCACTGCAGGCAGATTCTTTGCCATCTGAGCCACTGGAGGAGCCGGGTACAAAGGTGAGAGAGTAAGAGTAGAAAATCATGTCTTCTCCTCCCGCTTCTCTTTCTCCTCCCTCTCCCCTCCCGGCCCCCCTGCTTTCTTCTTCTTCTCTTATTCCCTTCCCCTCCTCCCCCATCTTTTTTCTTTTCCTTCATCTACTCCTAATTATTTTAACTTCAAAGACCCCCTGTAAAAGTCTGAGGGGTCCCTAGGGGTTCCTAGAACACACTCTAAGAATCTCTGTCCCAGTAAATACTCTTTCTCGCCCTCATTGTCCCCATCAGCTCTTGCAGCTGCATAGCATAATGACTTGCTTCAGTTAGATCAGAAGAGGTGGTTTCACTTATGGCTACAGTTGACTTGAATCGCTACAAGCTGGATTCTTTCAGGTTCACTTTCATGAACTACATAGTCTCTTCCTCATGACATCTTATCACCTCCATTCTTTTCTCTCTTTTCTCATATTATAATTTCGGTTCCCTCAACTTTTTTTTAAAAAGTAGTTTTATTTATTTAGTTTTGGCTGTGCTGGGTCTTCGGTGCTGGGTGGGCTTTTACTCCAGTTGCTGTGAGCAGGGTTACTCTCTAGTTACAGTGTGAGGGCTTCTCATTTCCGTGGTTTCTCTTCTTGCGGAGCGCAGGCTTCAATAGCTGAAGCTCCTCGGCTCTAGAGCACAGACTCAGCAGCTGTGGCGCATGGACTTAGCTGCTCCATGAGATGGGAGATCTTCCCGGATCAGGGATCAAACCCGTGTCACCTGCATTGGCAGGCAGATTTTTTACCACTGAGCCACAAGGGAAATCCCCACTCCCTCGACTTTAAACTAGCCCCCTATTCCAGTATCCTTGCCTGGAGAATTCCATGGACAGAGGGGCCTGGCAGGCCACAGTCCACCGGGTTGCAAAGAGTCGGACATGACAGAACATGCGCGCACGTCCCGGCATCTTACTAAGCAAGACGTTTTAGCTTATGTTTCTGTGGATAACTGCACATTCCCTTGATGTTTTCAAGCTCAACTTTATAAGGGAAGAACTCAAATTGGTCATATTTTGGTCCCAATCATAGCATATTCATGGGCAACAGTAAGATCAGCTGCCCTTGGGCCAAGTGCCCCCTCAGAGCTCATCAGCTGCGAGTGGTTGAGTGGGTCACCTGGATCACAGCATATTTCCTGTGTTATTCTTTAAGGTGGCTGAAAATTTGCCCTGTTATGACCAAAACTGCACTTGGTTTTGAAACTTTCAGGAATTCTCAATGTTCTTCAGGAGCTCCTTCTGAGACACCAACACACTAGGAAGTGTAGTGGAGCATGGCAGCTACTGAGCAGCTGATTGGATTTGGGTCCACTTGTTGCCCATGTGACTGTGGGTAAATAATTCGACTTCTTAGTCCCGGAATGTAGAGTGAGGATGATAATGGGACCTACTCGAAGGGTCATTGTAGGATTAAGTGGGGGCCCCGATGTAAAGTACTCATCATATACTAAGAACCCAGAAAAGCTGGTGCTCATCACTAACTTTTTTCTTTAACCTCAGACAGATGGAGGCAGTTCTGTCTGAGAGGATGGAGACCAGCCCTTGGACCAGCTCACTAATAACGCCTCTTTTTCTCTTGCCTGATTCAGACCACCTTTTCCTCAATCACCAGATTTGCTTATTTGGAAATAGTACTACCATCAGCCACGTAAGCACTAGAAGCTTAAACAGCTTTTCTGTTTTCTTCTCAGTTCTAGCTTTCTCCCCCAGCTTCCACAGGTCTTCCTTTCTCTTTCTCACCCTCCCACTTCCTCTCCCCTTTCAACACTGTCCCCTTCCTCTGTCTTTCTCTTACTTAGTGTACATGATAAGCTGCTCTAAAAAAAATGATGCCCGAGATCTTGTGGCTTACAAAAGAGCAAAGAGTTTGTTTCCCTTTTTGAACCGGTCCAGAAGCAGTGATCCAAGGAGTCTATTCTCCATCAGGCCATTTGAGGTCCAGAATCCCCCCTTCATGTGGTCCTTCCGTCTCCTAGGAAACAGGGTTCACCTGCATGGTTGAAACTGGTTCACTCCACATCCACACAGTCCAGCCCATAGGAAGCAGAGTAGAGGAAGTGGACGGCAAGAGATTTCCTTTTATAAAAACTGTATTCTGAAAGTTGGCATATTGGCCAATTAGATCCAACTCTTTGTGACCCCATAGACTGTAACCCACCAGGCTCCTGCATCTGTGTAATTCTGCAGGCAAGAATACTGGAGTGGGTAGCCATTCCCTTCTCCAAGGGATCCTCCCAACTCAGGGATCAAACTCAGGTCTCCTGCATTGCAGGCAGATTCTTTACCATCTGAACCACCAGGAAAGCCCTAAATTCATGGGAATCTTGGAGGATATGTGCTCAGCTAAAACCCAAAGAGATCAGAGTCCTACTCCTAATAGGAAGATAGGGACCATTCTTAGTCTTTTCCACAGCCCTTGGTATATCAGTGGAACTCCTAGGACATGGAATTTAAGGTTTTAGCAGCATATTTCCTAAACTTTACAGCAATCGAGAATGCTAACTGTTCTCTCTGCCTGAAACACTTCCACCATTCTCCTCCTCATCTTTGCCTAACACCCTAGTGTGAGGTTTCTGGACCTGAATTGGAAGCAGTCCTGACACATTCAGTTCCACGTGGACCCGAGAAGGGAGATGAGTAGTTGACCTGCTGTGGATTCCCCACCCAGCTCTCAGCCTTCTTTCAGAGGCTATTTCCAGCTTTCTCTCTTCCCTTTTCAGGGCACATGGCCTCTGATGCCCTGACAGTGAGAGGACCTTCCCATAAGCCTACTGGCCTGGGAAGGTCAGAGCAGGGCTAGGATAACATCAGTCTTAACAACCAAAACTTCTGGTTGCAAACAAGCACACTGTTTCTATGGACACCAGAAAAGATAAGAGTGTGGATTGGGCGGGAGATTGTGTCCCTGAGGAACTGTGATTACCCTTCAGGAGTTCATGGCTGGCAAGAAACTTAATTTAATTCACTTAAAAAATTTTTGTTAGGTGAATATTGACATATGCACCCTGTTTGCCTCTGCCCTGTTTATAATGATGTCAAAATCTGCCACTCAATTACTCTGACTCTTCAGCTTACACTCAATGGGAAGCATCATTCTAAGAGGGAAATGGTATTTTAAATGGCCTTTCTTTATGACTCTACTTATGGCAAGCCCCAGGGTGACTCACATGCCTGGGCAACCATAAAGTAATTGCGACATCACCATACTGGGGAGTGACCTCTGCTAGCCTGTGGTCAACACCTATTTTATGGATTCTCAATTCTCCCTGTGGCCTTAATCTTTGATCTCAGGCTAGAAAGTTTTTATGTCTTGAAATCAAATGGAAGCCTCAAGTTGAATACCTTATCATTTTTTGTTGGTATTCCAACTTAATAACACAGACATGTTTTTTCTTATAATGAGATCACTATTTATCTGTCTCTTCATTCCAATGAAGTCCATAACACAGGCATTGCAAACAGAATTTTTAAAATGTTCAATTACTTTTATAATGGCTTACTTTTTATATGTGAAGCTTATATCAACCATGTAGCCCTAATGGACGAACCTAGAGATTATCATACCAGGTGGAGTAAGTCAGACAGAGAAAGACAAATGTCACATAATATGACTTATATGTGGAATTTAAAAAATGATACACATGAACTCATCAACCGAACAGAAACAGACTCACAGACATAGAAACAAAAACTTACGGTTACTAAAGGGAAAGTGGCAGGGAAGAGGGATAAATTGGGAGTATGGGATTAACAGATACTATTATATATAAAACAGATAAACAACAAGGACCTACTGCATAGCACATGAAACTATATTCAATATAATGGGAAACAATCTGAAAAAGAATATATATTCTATATTATAATATATAATATTATATATTATCTATTATACACACATACACATATACAGCAGAATTACTTTGCTGTACATCTGAAACTAACACAATATTGTAAATCAACTATACCTCAATTAAAAACAACCACAATGTGATCCTGATGTGGAATTCACTCAGTCATGTCTGATGCTTTGAGACCCCATGGACTGTATCCCACCAGGCTCCTCTCTCTCCATGGAATTCCCCAGGCAAGAATACTGGAGTGGGTAGCCTTTCCCTTCTCCACGTTATCTTCCCTACCCAGGGATCAAACCCGGGTCTCCTACACTGAGTCACCAGGGAAACCTATGAGATCCTGAAGAACCCGCTTAAGAAGGAGGAAAATTTTATCACCTGCCACAGTGTCCTTGGTTTCCTTCCTTCCAATTCAATATTTTAATCAAACATTTGAAAGAAGTCTTAAGTGACCTGATTATTAATTTGGAAATAACACAAAGTTGGGAAGGATGGTTAATAAGTCAGAATCCACATTCAAAGAGGTGTCAGTAAATGAGATTGGTAGGCATCTCCCATCTTTACCATATAGTTTAACATGGGTAAATGTTTGCCTTTAGTCAGACAAAAACAAAACAAAACAACCCAAACAACTAAATGCATATGAAAAAGCAGTTTTTTCTGAAAAAGCTAAACTGACATTATCTGACCAAAAGGCAATACAAAGTCAACTGTGACTACCATATTGCTGCTAAAAATTCAGTGTAGTCTTAGGCTGCATCGGATGGGTAATAGGTCTGTTAATCTTTTTTTTTTTTTTTTTTCAGTTCATTTTGGATTTAGAGACTTTTTGAAAATTCTGAATATGAATCTGAATCATCTTCAGAGGCACGGTAATAAACTAGAATGTATTCAGAGGAGAGTATGTATCAAGAGTTTTGAAAGCAGTCATGTATGAACTGGGAATTGTCTACTCAAAATAGATGGCTTTGGGGAGACTCGAGAACTATTCTCAAATCCCAAGATTAGCAGAGAACTCAGGGTTGACTTTGGGAGAGGGAACATTATTTGCTCCCCTGGAGATAGAAGAATGCTATTATTTTATTATATATATAAATGTTAAGTGATTTCTAGTGTTGTCCTGCAGAGAAGGCAATGGCAACTCATTCCAGTACTCCTATGGGCGGAGGAGCCTGGTAGGCTGCAGTCCATGGGGTCGGAAAGAGTCAGACACAACTGAGCGACTTTATTTTCATTTTTCACTTTCATGCGTTGGAGAAGGAAATGGCACCCCACTCCAGTGTTTTTGCCTGGATAATCCCAGGGAAGGGGAACCTGGTGGGCTGCCGTCTATGGGGTCGCACAGAGTCAACTGAAGTGACTTAACAGCAGCAGCAGCAGCAATGTTATCTTATGGGCTTCCCTTGTAGCTTAGCTGGTAAAGAATCTGCCTGCAATACAGGAGACCCTGGCTTGATTTTTGGGTCGGGAAGATCCCCTGGAGAAGGAATAGGCTACCCACTCTTATGTTCTTGGGCTTCCCTAGTGGCTTAGATGGTAAAGAATCTGCTTGCAATGTAGGAAACCTGGGTTCAATCTTTGGGTTGGGAAGATCCCCTGGAGAAGGGAATGGCTACCCATTCCAGCATTCTTGCCTGGAGAATCCCATGGACAGAGGAGCCCGGCAGGACACACAGTGCATGAAGTCTCAAAGAATTGGACACGCCTGAGTGACTAAGCACAGCACACCCAGCACAGAGCTATCTTTTAGGGCCCTCTTCTTGTTTTCCTAGCTATCTCTTGTGACAAATAATAAGTCTTCAGAAATAGTTCCATTTACCTAATGAGATCCATCCTTTCTGGATTCAGAATGAAGGTCTAAACACCCTCTAAAATGACTCCGTGAATCTGCTCTCTTGTAATCCCCACACCACCTTTCTTCCACTTCTTTTTTTTCCCTTTTAATTAATTTATTTTTTAGTTAAAAGACAATTACTTTACAGAATTTTGTTGTTTTCTGTCAGACCTCAACGTTAATCAGCAACAGGTATATTGACTTGCTAATTGGATCAGAGAGAACACCTCGGTCCTTCAGGTTCAAAACTACAGAGTCACCTCTAACTCACTCTTAGTCCTGAGATGCAACTTGATTTTGTCCTTCATGGAGGGATCTGGCCCAACCCAGGGACATGACCAGAACCTTGTGGTCTCCACCGTATGTGGCAATGGCACATGTGTTATCAAAGGCCCCTGTTAAGTGCAAATTCAAGATTCTGCACATGAGTGGGAGGCTGGGGGAACTTGAAGGAGCATCTTGGACTCTGCTTCAGGATGGCCAACCCTGAAAACTTCATTCTGGAAAGGGTCTCGTGGATTTAAAGATGACCCTGTTCACAAAGCCACAAGGATATCTCATGATTTGAGTGTAATTCCTAAGAGGTAGGGGGACAGCATGGATGCTCCCTAGAGTCCTTTCCAGTCAGAGGGATGTGACTTGCATCTGGTGAAGCCCCGGCATGGTGAACAGCTGTGGATATGACAGGAAATGGAAGATGAGAATTCAGCATGAGGCAAAATGTCTTTGTTGTTCTCAGCCTCCTGGGTCTCCAGGGCTCAGGGCCAAAACGCTGGAGGCTGGGAAATGCCAGGGGAATGTCTTTAGCTAAATTTCTTCAGATGGAGACTTAGATAATCAGCTTTTAACATGTATATTGCAAAATGTTTACACTTCCAACTAAGCTTGTGAGTTGAGCCAGGAGCCAGAGATCACCATGTACTCTGTTAATCCTTCTAAGGGTTAAGGTGAGTTTCCCTGGTGGCTCAGTGGTAAAGAATCTGACTGCCAATGCAGGAGATGCAGGTTCAATCCCTGGGTTGGGAAGATCTCCTGGAGGAAGAAATGGCAACCCACTCCAGTATTCTTGCCTGGGAAATCCCATGGACAGGGAAGCCTGGCAGGCTATGGTGCATGGGGTCACAAAAGAATTGGACATGATTGAAGTGACTAAACAACAACAGCAAATGGGTAAAGTACACCCCAGGGTACTGAAAAGAGCAGAGGGCTGGCCTTAGGGACATCCGAGTTGCTCCCTCCCCATTAATGGTCTACTTTGAACATCTCAGCCAGGAAGTTATCTTTTAAATAAGTCAGGTGAACTAGGGACCAGCTTTCATATCTCCTTAAGGGCCTGCAAAGAATTCCCAACCACTAAGAAGCCTGGCAGGAAGCCCTGGGAGCTGGGGACATGTGTGACCCTATATTCTCAGCACTCCTGCTCCCAACTCGTGGTTCTAGGACATAAGGTCAAAGTTGTGGCATCTGGGGAATTCTGGGTAACATTGCAAAACACAAGCTGCAGCTCATCCTCCTTATCCTGCCTCAGATTGTCTGTTCCCCAAATCTGTGTCGTGGGAACCTTCCCCCGACCAATGTGGGGAATCATCAGGAATGCACCTCCACTTAACCCCATTCCATCAGGACAGTATGCTTTTCAGGGACTGTCTGTAAGGAAGAGCAGGGAACTCCTAGGACCCCTTGGCCCTGGGGAGTCGGTTTGGAACAGCCAACCACTTGTTTCTGAAGGTTTTGATGATCTGTCATGGGACACTCACGAGGTCACGTCTTCTTCCTGGGAGTCCTTCCTATAGCTTCTGGTCACAGGACAGGCTATTCATTGGTGATAAATCCTTTTTTTTTTTTTCTAAATTAAATTTGTTTATTTTTAATTGAGGGATAATTGCTTTACAATATTGTGTTGATTTCTGCCAAACACCAACGTGAATCAGCCAAAAGTATATCTATGTCCCCTCCCTCTTGAACCTCCCACTCCACCCCCTAGGTGGGAAATTCTCGTTGAGACCGGAAGTAGTTTTCCCTCTGTTACCTTGCTGGAGTCCTCTCTCTAGCCTGGATTATGGGGTTCTGGCTTTTGTGGAATTTTGGTTTGTTTGTTTTGGTTTTTTGCTTGTTTGTTTTCTGCCATTTCTACTGCTCAATTAGAAAAAATAACTTAAAAAACATATCTATTAATAGTCTGTTTGGTTTCTAGCAGAGACAGATGTTATTGGTGCCCCATCCATATTTGCACTCTACTGTTTTAAGCTCTTTTGAGATGTGATTAACATTTTAAGAAACTGCATGTATTCAATGTATGCAGTTTGATGGGTTTGAATATATACACTCACCTGTGAAATTGTCATCACAACCAAGATAATAAACAAATATTTTATCACCACCACACGTTTCCTCCTGTAGGGGGTCTGACTGGATGAGAACTCCTATGGCAAGAATAATAATAATTATTATTATTATGGATGGTGTGCTTGCCTGGGACCAGTGTTGTGATTATCTTCACAACAATGATGTGAGTCACATGCTATTTATTACTAGCCTCATTTTTCTGATAACAAAAGCTGAGGCATGGGTAGAGTAAGGAAACTTTCTGGAGCCATACAGCTACCAAATAACAAAGAGAAGGACCAGGTTATTGGCCTTTTAATTACTGCTCTACAGAAAATGTCCTGTTCTCCTCATCTCACCTCTGGGACTCAGCTAAGAACACACCAGGTGTGATGAAATCTTAAACACAAGTTTCTTGAAATTTTAGAGGGAGAAGAGTATAGTTTTCTCTTAAGCAATTAAAAAAATATTCCTCTTCTCATAATTCATTGAAGAAAAGGTAGAATATTCAGCAAAGCAGAAAGAAGGAAGGAAGAAAGAAATTAAGGAAGAAAGGAAGAAACAGAAAGAAAGGGAGGAAGAAAGAAAAAGAGTTAACACTATAACGCTAATATTTTTTAGCATTTTCTCTGTAGCATTTATCTCAGGTATCATGTTGGAAGGATAAAGATTCAAGTAAAAATTTAAAAACTTGAAACTCAAATAGCTTCCCTAAACTGGCTGAGTGTAGCTTGTTAAAAATTGTGCTGGGGGCAAAGGCCAACAGGTTATAAGGGACTAAGATTAGAAAATGTGTGTGAAATAGGAAAAGAGGCTGAGGACTTGGATTTCTGCTGGTTGGGCTGGTCTGGCTCAGAATGGTGGGTAGTAGAATGTGCTGGAAGCACAGGGTGGCCCTGAAATGCAGGTAGAGTCCTGCAGCAGGAATTTGCCTCCAAGTCTCAGAGCCTCAATCTAGAGTCCTTATGGTCAGAATTCTGATTAAGACACCTGGGCAAAAACAGTAGGTATTGGCTGTGTTTCTGTCAGTGACAGAGGGAATCATAATCTAGAACATTAGGAAGAATGTAGATACAGGAAGAAGAGTTAGAACAGAACATCTTGATGATAAGTCATTGGCATTCAGGCTTTCAGCAATTTCATTAGCAGCGTGGTATAGGAGTAGGTGGAGAAAGGAACCGGGACTGATCATGGGTTTTTTTTTTTCTTTTTTTTTCCCATATATATTTTGCTTAGTATCACTTCTCAGGGAGAGGGGGAGGAGATAAATTAGAATTTTGGGGAATAACAGATACTCAACTGCCATATGCAGGCTTCCCAGATGTCTCAGAGGTAAATAACTCGCCTGCCAATGCAGGAGACACCAGTTCAATCCCTGTGTCAGGAAGATCCCCTAGAGTAGGAAATGGCAGCCCATTCCAATATTCTTGCCTGGAAAATCCCATGGACAGAGGAGCCTGGTGGACTGCAGTCCATGAAGTCAAAAAGAATTGGACACAACTAATTGACTGAGCGTGTACACACACTATAAAATTGATAGCCAATGATGACCTACGGTGTAGCACAGGGAAATATACTCAGTATTTTGTAAAAACCTATAAGTGAAAAGAAACTGAAAAAGGAATATACATGTATAACTGAATCACACTTGAAGCTAACACAATATGGTCAATCTATACTGCTTCAAATTCCTTCTATGAGAAACTTTCACATCCCAGGGTAGACCACACTAGACAGACAATTTTGGTATCTGTTTATCTTCCATAATTTGAGTTATAAAATTTCCTGTGGAAGACAGAAAAATCTGTTTCTTAAATTTTCAGAAACATAAATTCATTTGCACCTAAAAACAATCTTTGAGAACTCTTTTGTTTCCATCACTCCAAAAGATAATTGTGCAATATTCTAAGAAAGCAAACAACTTTGTTTTGACTTCAAAAGATATAATTAAGGATGCAAGACACAGAAACATAAAACAAATCATCATGGGAGGTGTTATAAGTCTCCCAACTGCCAAAAATGTTAGAAACAGGAGACATTCATGCCTCAGGACTCAAAGGCAATGGTTCTCCGGAGCGTGTTTTTTCAAACTGTGGATCTCGACCCCTCAGTGGGTTGTAAATTTGAGTGTATTATGTCCACCATTTAAGCAAATAGAAAACATCAAAGTGTATTGCATATAGGAAGGTTATACACACCATGAGCATTTTTTTTTCCACTGCAAACACACACACAAGTGTACATAATTGGTTCTATCATAAAATCTATTTCTTCTCACGGATTCAAACAAACAGTTTCAAAGATGCTCCATTTGCCAAAGTAATCTACAACCTAGATCTTTATTACCATTTGTTAAATGCTTAAAAATTTCCAGGACCATTAATAACAATGTGCTGGAAAACTTTTTAGAAAATGACCATGATGCGCTCTTTGTACGTTAGCCAGAAGATTGTCTTCACAATGATAACATTCACTGAACACTACTTGTGTGTGTTGTGAATTGTGCCAAATATTTTGTTTGGTACAATATCTAATCTCCTTCTCATAATGACCCTATATGGAGGCTACTGTTTTTCTTCCTATTTTTCAGATGACTCAAGAGAAGTTTCCAGAACTACAGTAACTTGCCCCGGTCCCTCAGTCAATAGAACTCAAGCCCATGCCTGCCTGACTCCAAAGACAAAGCCTTGCACTATCATATTGCATTGTTTTTCAAGAACAAATCCCTCACAGAAAGGTTTTCCATGGATTAAACCTTCCTTTGTGGTCTAACTCTTGTAAAATGTTCCCCAGTTAGCGATAGGATGATTCAAGCCCCTTCAGGTCCCCACAGAAGATTGAGAGAGGGTGTTTCTACAGTTATGGTTTTGGGTGTGGAGGATGGGAAGCTCGTGGAGGAAGTTGATTTCTGATCTGGCTTTAAGAAACCGGTTTCTCCTCCCCCTCCAGAATCTGTCCCAACAGGCCTGAGGGCTTAGATTCTGGGACAAACCTGCCCCCTCCGACTGAAAGGTAGGCATTCCTCTCATTCCTCCCTTCTACCAAGAATGAAGTTTACTCCACAACCAGAAGATAGCGACAAAGCAGACTAGGAGTCCTCCATTTGGGACTCCCTGCAGCTAGAATGAATTTCTCTAGGTCAGTCATCAGCAAACCTTCTCGACGAAGGGCCAGATAGTAAATCCTCTAGATTTTGTGAGTCATGTGGTCTCTGCCACAATGCTTCAATCTAGCCACTGTAAGTCAGAAGACAATATAGCAATGCTTAAATGAGTGTGGCTGGATTTGGCCACTGGGCTGTGATTTGCCAGCTCCCATTCGAGAGTCTAAATCTGAATCTTCTCTAATGGTCAGTTCAGGAGAAGAAAAGTATAGCTTTCCTTGCATCTTAGTTCTGGATTCACCTGGATCCTTTCTGTTGTGTGTCTACATCCCCCAGTTCACGCAGCCTTGTACCAGCAGTCCTGCACCAAGACCTAGGAATCTGCAGAGGACGGAGGCTATCTGGTGTTTGTTCCCAAGATCCGCTGGTGTTGGTAGGTTCAGCTGCTGTCATGATGATGTGTGCACATGTGGGAGGGTCTCCCCACCTGGCTCTAAAGGAAGGACTCCTGGGAGACACTGTGTCTATCAAGATTCCTGTCTCCTTCACTCAAGAATGAAAAGTTAAAGTGAGAGTCTTTCGTTGTGTCTGATTCTTTGAGACCCCACAGACTATGCAGTCCATGGAATTCTCTAGGCCAGAATACTGCAATGGGTAGCCTTTCCCTTCTCCAGGGGATCTTCTCAATCCAGGGATCGAACCCAGGTCTCCCACTTTGCAGGCGGATTCTTTACCAGCTGAGCCACAAGGGAAACCCAAGAATACAGGAGTGGGTAGCCTATCCCTTCTCTGGCAGATCTTCCCAATCCAGGAATCGAACTGGGGTCTCCTGTATTGCAGGTGGATTCTTTACCAACTGAGCTATCAGGGAAGCCCTTACTAAAGAATAGTACTTTAGAATAGTACTTCTTCAACAAATGAAGCCAAAAACTTCCACAGAGAACTGGCAGCAAAAATGACCCCATGTACCTATGTCATGGGTAATGCCCTTGTTAAATAAGGTCTGTCCTGACATGAGGAAACAGTGTCAGACTTTATTTTTTTGGGCTCCAAAATCACTGCAGATGGTGACTACAGCCATGAAATTAAAAGACACTTACTCCTTGGAAGAAAAGTTATGACCTACCTAGATAGCATATTGAAAAGCAGAGACATTACTTTGCCAACAAAGGTCTGTCTAGTCAAGGCTATGGTTTTTCCAGTAGTTATGTATGAATGTGAGAGTTGGACTGTGAAGAAGGCTGAGTGCCGAAGAATTGATGCTTTTGAACTGTGGTGTTGGAGAAGACCCTTGAGAGTCCCTTGGACTACAAGGAGATCCAATCAGTCCATTCTGAAGGAGATCAGCCCTGTGATTTCTTTGGAAGGAATGATGCTAAAGCTGAAACTCCAGTACTTTGGCCACCTCATGCGAAGAAGTGACTCATTGGAAAAGACTGATGCTGGGAGGGATTGGGGGCAGGAGGAGAAGGGGACGACAGAGGATGAGATGGCTGAATGGCATCACTGACTCGATGGATGTGAGTCTAAGTGAACTCCGGGAGTTGGTGATGGAGAGGGAGGCCTGGCGTGCTGCAATTCATGGGGTCACAAAGAGTCGGACACGACTGAGCAACTGAACTGAACTGAACTGTCCTGACATAGGAGGTTTCCCTCCACTAAGGAAAGCCTTCCATGCCCAGAGTCCCACCCACACCAGAGAACTGCTGTTGGCATTTTCATTCTCTGTGAGTCTTTGGTTTGCTTTCTAATTAAAAAGAGGATAGCCACCCTAAAATAGTATTGAGTGTGAAAATAAGGGTGCAAAACTATAGGGAATATGACCTAATGGTTTTCTAAAATTATGTATATTTATATTCCTTTTAAGTTTCCTTCCTTCTTTCTTTCCCTCCTTTCTCTCTCTCTCTCCTTTTGTTTTTTCTTTCCCTTGCCACTTTCCTCTTCCCTTCCCTTCCCTTCCCTTCCATATTTCCTTCCTTCTCTTTCCCTCTCTCTCTCTTTTTTTTTTGTACTAGCAATCTCCTCCTACTCTCTAAGATGACATATTCTAGGAACCACAAGGTCTTTCTCCACTTAGAGGACGGGGGTGAGGATATCAGCTTGAAGGAATGAAAGGTGAACTAAGTTGCTCTGTCTAGAAAAGGAAACACAGAAGCTGGGAGAATGATCTGGGCATGCGGAAGCCAGTGCCAGGGAAAATGAACTTGGGCAGAGAGGAAGGCCAAAGTTGAGGTTGGGACAATGATTGTAAGAGCTGTGGGTAAGCAAGGTGATAAGCCTCTTCCCTCTCTTCTTTGGAATCTTCAGGAACACTTCAGTCTAATGGTTGTGGGACTGTTGATTCTTTGGGTAGATATAGAAGCAAGTTAATGTAGCGTGAAGACCGATCTTCCCACATGGAAAGTCAATATGTGCTTTATTCTCTTTCTTTCTCACATATAAACCCGTACTCGTATGTACATTATATATATATATATATATATTCCCTTATATAAATATGCACTATACAACAAAACCACCAAAGTCTTAACAGTTGTTAATTTTTCATGGTGGCAGTACCACTATTTTTATTATTCATGTTTTTAAAAATTTTTCTGAACTTTGTATAAGGAGGATGTGATAATTTTATCACAGGGAAAAAAGAAAGCAAACAGCCCTTTATCACTTATTTTCACCTAAATGTTTATATAGAGGGAGAAGAAAGGGAGAAAGACTGAACACTGAGTATTGGAGTAAGGGGGTGCTGGAGAGGAAGCTGGGGTGTTTCTCAAATATTCCCAGATTTCCTTTTTACTGAGGGATGGTTAGATAAGAACATTAGAAAAGCATAAATATAGCACTGCTTTTCTCCTCTGAAATTCCTCAGGGAAAAGGCATGGAAGGGGAGCAGGAGTGCTGGTTGATGAGACATTTTCCCACATTCTGGGTCCAGAAGGAGAGAAGAAACGTTTGAAGGTGGGGAAATGGATATTTACAATGTGCTCCTTCTCCATTTTTATTTTACCATATTTGAAATACTGTGATCATATTTTATGTCTCCTCCTACCTATGCTGACTCCAGGTGGCCTAATTCTCTAAACCTTCAAGTGGCAATTTGCTGAGGTTTTGTTCCTGGTGCCCACCCGCCTTTTTTTTTAGGAGTGGTGAAGATGCTCCGTGAGAAGAGAGAGAAAAGCAGAGGACAGGCAGAGGACCTAGGGCCCTTCATCTAGTTGAGAGAAGGTTTAGAAGGTGCTTACTTGAGGGCTGATCGAGGATCAGAGAATAAGACCAAAGCCCTATCCTACAGGAGCCTTAATACCATGTTTCTCATCCCAGCAGCACATTAGAGTCACCTGAGGGTCTACTGAAAAATGCCAGAGCCTCACCCAAGACCACCCAACCAGAATCTCAGGGGGAAGGATCCAGGCATTAGTATTTTTAAAATCACATTATTAGAGGTGGCTTTAATGCACAGCGAAGATTGAGAACAGTAGTTTGAAAGCCAAGGCCGAGCAGGAAGGCAGGGGCAACTCCACGCGCTAGGAGAGGAATGTATGTGTCCTGGTGGGTCGTGGTGAGAGAGGAAGAGATCAAACTTTCCTCTGGAGGTGATGTTGGGTGAAAGAAGAAGAGACGCTTCAGTTCCATTTTAAAGGACAAGAGGAAGTTGGCCAAATAGGACAAAGGGGACAGGGTGGGGTGCGTGCCATGCAAAGGAATCAGCCAGTGCCAAGGCGTGGAGGGCTGACATGTGGGGGAGACCCTGGAGCCGCCTAGCGAAGGCTGCTGTCACACGCCACCAACACCTGGGTGACTTAGCCATCAGGAATGTATTATCTCAAATGTCACGAGCTGCAGCATGGATTAGGCTAGAGACAGAGGTGAGGAGCCTGGGGTAGTGACTTGTTTTTCTAGCATGTAGGCAATAAAAGAAAACTCTACAAAGAGAGACTTGATAAGGTTTGGGGGCCAACTGATATGCCAGGTGGAAGTCCGAGAGAGGAAGTGGATCCAAAAATAACTCAGAGGTAGAACTGGAAGAATCGTAGTGTGCTTAGTTTTAGGTTTTGTTTTTTCTTTCTTTTTAAACAAAAATGGAGAAGTCCATCTTTCAGGGGAGGAGTGAGTTCAGTTTCAGGTTTGATGGGAAGCAGGTGATAGAGGATATCCTTCTGGAAACATCAGAAAGCAGAAGAGATATAGCAATGTGCCTCAAAGGAAGACTTAGGGCTGGAGAATTAAAGAGGAAGCCAAACCACAGAGGGGGATGGTTGAAAGCGTGAGGTCTTCACGGCCCAGAGGCAACGGCAACAATGACAAAATGGACCCAAGTGAGCTCCTTCATTGTGCTCTTCTTGCACATGAATCCTCCCCTTGCCTTCAGTGCACAGGGGCTACTTCTGAAGGCCAGCGAAAACTGGTATCTTGGCTTCTCCTGGGCCAGCTAGGAGGGCTGTGACCACCCCAGGCCCGGGCTCTCTCAAAGCCTAGGACGGACTGTGTGAAGTGTCTAAACCATTACCAGCTCTGGCAGGTGTGTCGTTCTTGAAGGACTGGAAGTCAGGGCTGCCATCAAAAGCAAGACCCTTTAGGGACTTAGTTGTCTGGTGGCCAAGACTCCTTGATCCCAGTGCAAGGGGCCTGGGTTTGATTCCTGGTCAGAGAATTAAATTCCGCATGCCACAACTCACGTGCCATAACTAAGACCCGGTGCAGTCAAATAAATATTTTTTTCTTAAAAAGAAAGACCATTTAGTTTACCCTAAAATATACTTCCACATTCTGCTAGGTCTCCAAGAGAAAACCAATGTGACCTCTGGAGGGACTAGGGCCCCCATGAGTACCATGATTTTGAGTCTTTCTTGGGAGGTTCCAGTAAAAGTTGGCATTCCAGTGCTCCTCTATTTTCCCCAAGTGGATCTGACCTAAAGACTGTGCTCCATAATTTAGGCTGTTCGGCCAGGAAAGCTTCTTGAGTGACACATGGGAAAAGTATTGGATTCATCATTGGGAGACCTGAGTTCTAATCCTGCCTCAGTTTCTGAAACATTCAGTTAAGTCACTTAACAGACACCGAAGAGAAATAAACCCTGAATTTACTTCTTCATCTGTAGAAGGAAAGAGTGTAAAGGATTTTGAAAGTTCCTTGAAGCTCCCGAATTCCATCATTTTTATGTCCTAATCGGAGCCCAGATCAAGGGTATTCAATGCCTGCTGTACCTGAAACTGGTCAGTCAATCCCAAACCCATGTATTCGTGAGAATGGAGAGATAAGTAGGTTCCTCTTATGCTTTTTTTGACTCCTTTGGCCTTGAAACTGGTCCTCTTCCCTTCTCTCCTGTCATTTGATGTTTTCTCAGAGAACCATATTCAACAAAAATTGCTTAAAACAAGCAGTTCTGGCCAGATTGACTTCTCAGCAATTAAACCAAACAGTTGTTCCAAGGATGTATTTGCTCTTTCTCAGCCACTGAGGCACCACAGGCAAACTTCTCCACAGCAAAGGGCCCCGTTTGCCAATCTTTGCAGGTAAAAAGCCGTCTCTTCCTCTGGCAGTGGAGATTTTCGTGTTGTGGCCTGAAAGGAAGGCATTGTCAGTTTTATTATTATTTTTGAATGAAAATGTTTTGAATCATTTGTTTGATGACTCCTCCTCTAGAACTGGGTGGAGTGATGACTAAGTTGGGAGAGGGCCTTACAGGGAAAGCCAGGTCTCTGTAATGAGAGAACATTTTTTTCTTGAACAGCAAATACCTTGCTTGACCATTTCCAGGCAGCCAGGGGTCAGCCATTCCATGTCCCACTGCTTGAGTTTTGGTTCCTGAGATATAAACACGACGTGAGAATAAGGGGCCTGTGTCTTATGGAGGGACATTTAACACAGAGAGGTGGAGTAACGTGCCTGGGACATCTTAGAGTTTTTATAGAAGTTTTAAGAAGATAAGATTGGAGAAGAATATGGAGATTCCTTAAAAAACTAGGACCAAGTCTGCCATGTGTGTGCTTAGCTGCTCAGTCGTGTCTGACTCTTTGTGACCCCATCGACTACAGCCCACCAGACTTCTCTGTCCATGGGATTTCCTAGGCAAGAATACTGGAGTGGGTTGCCATTCTCTTCTCCAGGGGATCTTCCCAACCCAGGGATCGAACCCAGGTCTCCTGCATTGCAGGCAGATTCTTTATAGCCTGAACCACCAGGGAAGCATACGCCCTGGGCATATCCTCTGAGAAAACCATAATTGAAAAAGACTCATGTACCTCAATGTTCATAGCAGCACTATTTACAATAGCTAGGACACGTAAGCAGCCTAGACGTCCACCAACAAATGAATGGATAAAGAAAATGTGGTATGTATATACAATGGAATATTACTCGACCAAAAAAAGGAATGAATTTGAGTCTTCTATTAAGATGGATGAACCTAGAGCCTGTTATACAGAGTGAAGTAAGTTAGAAAGAGAAAAGCAAATATAGTATATTAACACATATATGTGGAATTTAGAAAAATGGTATGATGAACCTATTTGCAGGGAAGAAATGGAGACACAGATAAAGAAAACAAACTTGTGGACATAGTAGGGGAAAGAAAGAGTGGGGCAAATGGAGAAAGTAGCGTCAACCTATATACACTACCATGTGTGAAACAGACAGCTGGTGAGAAGTTGCTACATAACACAGGAAGTCCAGCCTGGCACACTGTGATGACCTAGAGGGTGGGATCGTGGGAGGGGAGGGAGGTCCAAGAGGGAAGTAATATATGTATAATTATGGCTGATTTGCACTGTTGTACAGCGGGAACCAACGCAACACTGTAAAGCAATTTTCTTCCAATTAAGAAATAAAACTTTAAAAATGAAATTCTAATACTTGAAATAAAAAAAAAATAAGAAGAGAACCTCATGGGCCCAAACTGAATCCAAGATGCCATGCTTCTTCATATACAAATATATGCATTTGGTACCATAGAGCAGATTCCAGTTACCCTGCTAAACCTCATTTCCAGCATGGTTTTCCTCCTAACATTTCATACATCTTCACTGTATAAGGCAAAGAAGTGTCTCAGATGCTGCTAAGAGCCTGGTACTGGGATAACTGAGCCAGGATGTTTTAGGATACAAGTCCTTTCAAGGACCAAAAATAATACTACTTATTTTTTGGCCGTATCTCAAGGCATGTGGGATCTTATGGTTCCCTGTCCAGGGACTGAAGCTGCACCCCCTGAACTGGAAGGGGGAGTCTTAACCACTAGACCACCAGGGAAGCCCCAGTACTACTACATTTAAAAATCCTAGAATTCCATTTCTCCTAGACAGTAGGTGGTTCTATTTCTCTGTAACACTCCAACAAAAACCAAGCTGTGAAAGAGATTGAACCCAATTGTGAACCTACAGATGACATGCCTTAAACATGCATAAAGTCGTAAGTGCAAGGAGCATGAGGGAGGAATTCTTCTGAATTCTGAGGTTATAAGGAAACTGGAGAAGCTTTAGTGTCCACCCCCGTCCCCAGGCAGCAGTGCCTGTAAATGAAGTAGGTCAAGCTAATTGTAGAGATCACAAGGCCTGGCAGTTCCATAACCCCTTTCAGAAGGGGAACCCAAGAAACCTTCATGCTGCTGAGCTGCTGCTAAGTCGCTTCAGTCATGCCCGACTCTGTGCGACCCCATAGATGGCAGCCCACTACGCTCTTCTGTCCCTGGGATTCTCCAGACAAGAACACTGGAGTGAGTTGCCATTTCCTTCCCCAATGCATGCATGCATGCTAAGTCACTTCAGTCGTGTCCAACTCTGTTCGACCCTATGGAGAGCAGCCCACCAGGCTCCTCTGTCCACAGGATTCTCTAGCCAAGAATACTGGAGTGGGTTGCCGTTTCCTTCTCCAAAGAATCCTTCATAGTCCCTTTTTTCTTTATCCACTTGAAGTTTCTCTCTAACTGGAGCTGCATAGTCTCCAAAAAGTAACAAATATTCAAAAAATGTAGAAGGGGACAACATAGGATGAAGTGGTTGGATGGCATCACCGACTCAATGGACATGGGTTTGGGTGGACTCCGGGAGTTGGTGATGGACAGGGAGGCCTGGCGTGCTGCAGTTCATGGGGTCGCAGAGAGTCGGACACGACTGAATGACTGAACTGAACTGAATCATTCACCAGACTAATTTTCTAAGTTGGACAGTACACACTTCATCTTTTCTTCAAACCTTTAAAACTGTTTTTAGGTATCTGATGAATGATCAGGTTATTGATTCCTAGAATTTTCTCATTTCACAACATTTCTTAAATAGTGAAGAGCCTCCTCAGGTTAATTCCTGCATAACTCAGGGAAGAAACATACGTTTGTATAAAATCCCTGAGTGACCCTTCATCTGCCCAGAGAGCTCTTTTTGGCAACTTGGATTAAGCGTTTTGAGAACAGCAAAACATAATCAGGAGTGGAGAAGACAGAAAGACCATAAAGAGTAGATAACAGACCAAGCCAGTGCATCAGGCTGGGGCCAGTTCTAAAGGATCAAGCAGCTGTATACATCTTCTTGGCTCCTGGGCAGTCAATGGTTTAAAATACCTTAAAACCACTCATTGATTTTCATAATGATGACCATGGATCATTTAGAGAGTATGCTACAAAAGGGATCAGCAGTAGAGTCCATATGAAGAGTTGGAGAAGTTGATCTTTTCCTCTAGAATGTTTTCCAACCAAATTTATTCCAGTAAAGTTAATCTTGGCACAAAAAGAGGTCGATTAGCTAGAGAAGTTACTAGTGTATATTGTCAGAAAAATGGAAGCCAAAAGATTTTTCTGTTAGCCACTCAAAAAGATAACAAAAGTAAGGAGTAAAGAGGAAAAAAAAAAAAAAGATGCATCCTCTTAGGCGATTAGCCACAATCCTAATCCCGAGGACCATATAGGTTCAATTGGTCTGGGGGTAGGAAAGATCTGTCTGAGTATGGGTTATTATTTTGCCTAGAAATTTGTTTTGAACACTCCATTTGAAAATGCATAACAACCTTTGCATCAAAGGTAGCATCATGAGTACTCTGAATAAATTGGGCTTTCAATTCACAAATACCCCTCCATGGCCTCGACTGATGTCTACAGCAATCTCCTGGCTTTTAGCATAAGTCACCCAATGCACACCAGGCTTCAAAGGACAGATGGGGGGAATGAAAGGAAACCCATGAACTTGGTATTAAATGTATATTCAGCAACTCATTCAGCTTTGATGATGAATTCATCTTTATCCGGATCATTTTTTTGTTTAATCCAATATGGTGCTTAATTCATATCCTCTTCAAGGTCACAAACATGAACATATCTAAGCCCTACAAAGTTCTGTGAATGTTCTTAATAAAGTACCCATTCAATGTTCACTTAACAAATACTTAAGTGCTAACTCTATGTCAGGCAATGCTCTAAACAGGAATAAGATTGGCCAAAATTCTTACCCTGATGAAGATCAGGGACAGAGGACATACATAGTTTCTGTTTGTGCTGTATTTTTTTTATCACCAAAACGAAATTGAAGACAGTGAACTGGGAGGTGAGAACAAAAAACCCTGATGACGAAAGAGGGCCCAGCTGTCCCAGAGGCCTTAGAGTGAGCCCTTCCCAGATCTGACCATGCCCCAGAATCAGCAAGGGAGTTGTTAGAAACACAGTGAGTGTGAGAGAGAGAAAGACAGAGAGAGCCAGAGAGAGAGCCAGAGAGGGGAATATTTTTTATTTATGTATGCATTTTATTAAAATAAAATTTATAAATTTAGAGAAAAAAAGGAGGGACAGGTTGCAAAACCTCACTCGCGATGGCTCTGAGTTCTCCAGGCGTGAGGGCCAGGAATCCATATTTTCAAAAGTCTCCCTAAGCGATTCTGATATGTCCGGCCCAGAGTGGTTCCCAAACTTATGTTTAGAAATCACTGAGCAAGATGTTCTCTTGATGTTTGTATCTGTCAGCCTTCCAGCAGGAAACAAAAGGCACATTCAGTGGGATAAACTAGGAGAAGTTTACAAGTTTACATTTGATTTACAAGTGTGTGGTCAGGCTGCTGGGAAGCCCCTGAAGGATGGTCGGTCCCAGGGCACAACTGTTAGCATCTCTAAGCCTGAAGGTCGGTCCCAGGGCACAACTCTTAGCATCTCAAAGCCTGAAGGAGAGAGAGAGGAGTCGGGTACCCCCCAACTGGAGCCAGACTGAGCTGGTTGGTGACAGCCTTCAGAGAAGGGCTATATGATCTTCACTTGAGAAAAGCAATCAGTTGGTTCAAACCAACTGGAATCCAGAGGGGCAGGAAGTCTGCTGATAGAGACCACCTAGCCAGCCTCTGAAAGTGCAAAGAGGGATAGAAGACAGGGTGGAGGGTGTGATTGGAAGGTCAAATGAAAATATTCAGCCCAAGGCTTTTTTCAGCTGTGGAAACACATGGAAATATTGGGTTGGTCAAAAATTTCATTCGGGTTTGTCCACAAGGTGTTATGGAAAAACCAAAAAAACACCCTTTTTAACCAATCCAATAAAGTGTTCACTGTTGTTGTTCAGTTACTGTGGTGCTCAACTCTTTCAGACACCATGGACCTTAGCCCACCAGGCTCCTCTGTCCATGGGATTTCTCAGGCAAGAATACTGGAGTGGATTGTCATTTCTTCTTCCAGGGGCTCTTCCCGGACCAGAGATTGAACCTTTATCTCCTGTATTGGCAGGTGGATTCTTTACCACTGAGTGATCGGGGAAATCCATAATCTAATGGCAGTCCAATCAGTCTAAAGCTATATTCTTGATATTTCATGGCACAGTTGTTTTCATGAGCAGTCTACCTCTTAACCTCTTACTAACTCCACTTGGTATCTTAGAGACAATAAAATACCATGTTTTTGTTCTTGCTTTTTCAGTAACAGTTAATATTTATAGAGTTATTATTATGTTCTATATACTGTGTTAATTAAAAAAAAATTGTAGACAAGCAATTCAAAGTGGGGATTATTGTTTTACTGAAAAGGAAATTAATGCACAGAGAGGTTAAGACATGTACCATGGGCCATCCAGCGTGTAAGGGTAAAGACATGATTTGAGGTCGGATCTGTCTTATATTAATGCCCATGCTGTGAAAATCTAGACTGTTTTGTGAAGCTTCTCCAGGAAAATGGAAATGCCCATTGTTCTTAGCAACTTGGTAAGCTATACTCTGGGCAGTTTTGTCAAGAACAAGAAACCGCGATTCCTTGTTATTGAACATAGTCCCAATACTCATTCATTACTTATCTAATATTTGTGTTTGTTGAATATTATATATCTCTCCATTCATACTCAGGAAGCAACTTGGAACTTGTAGATTGACTACTTATGACTTCACACGTTCATAAATCATAGGCTTAAGTACAAGATTGTACGTTTTCTCTGTGCTCTGTTGCGACTTCTGTGTTCAGAACAGAACTAAGATGACCCACTGTTCTGATGTCTCCTGGGCTGAGGCGTTACCAGGATGTGGAACTTTCTAAAACCAGGACAATGCCAGACATACCAGATTGGTTGGTAAATGCCAAGCTTTTTTTTTTTTTTTTAATTTTATAGTTGATTTATAATGTGTTAATTTCTGCTGTACAGCAAAGTTATTCATTATGCATATATATATTCTTTTTCATATTCTTTTCTATTATCATCTATCACTGGACATTCAATATAGTTCCCTGTGCTATACAGTAGGGCCTTGCTGTTTATCCATCTACTAACAGTTTGCATCTACTAATCTGAAACTCCCAGTCCTTCCTTCTCCCACCCTCAGTGAGAAGCTTTTCAAAAGACAGCTTCAGTTCTGTAATGAGATCCTCAATAAATTCTTAAAACACATTAAAAGCATTGAAGTCTAATTTTCTTCACATTTTCCCTCTGTTTTGTTTCTGGTGAATCTACACCTTCAGTATTTTAAGTCTAGATTTGGCTCTTCCTTAAGCCGAGGCACAGAGGTTACATGACAGGACGGGAACAGGGAACTCAAAGAAGCTTCAGCCTGGGTGAGTCATCCTGGCAGCGAACACGACAAGTGGGGAAGGCTGTGGGTCATCTTCAGTCTAGCCCAGATCCCCATCTCTTTCAGTTCTGTCCTGGACGTGTGATCCTTGGCTCCAAAAGCACAGAGCTTATTGCACGATGCCATGACTGCTTGCTTACTGCTTGTCTCCTCTGATGGACAGAAATCTCACTGAGGTTAAGGGCCCAATAGTCTTGGGACTTAGAACTGAGTCTGCTTCATGGCAACAGCTCGGTGGCCCGTTGGGGAGCGTCTGGAGTACTAACGACGTGTATTTACTCAGAACTTGCTTCTGATCTTCCTCTGTTCATCATGGAACTTGACTTTGGGATCATCCTTGAGACATACAAGGCACTTGAAGTCAGGGGTGGGAAACAGGGAGCCTCAAGTTATCGGAGAATTTTCTGCTAAGTAAGCTTCCAGTCTCATTCCCTAAAGACTGACCTGTCCTGGGGACTCTGCCCACTCCCCTCAACTCAGTAGTCCGGGTACAAAAAATGAAGATGATAAGAACCTGCTGTATAGTACAAGGAACACTCTGTAATGGCCTATATGGGAATAGAATCTAAAAAAAAAAAAAAAAAGAGTGAATATACGTATAACTGATTCATTTGGCTGTACACCTGAAACTAACACAGCATTGCAAATTGACTATACTTCAATAAAATTTTTAAAAATATTATTAAAAACAAGCAAACAAATCCACAGACCACCCCAGGGCCTCTAGGATGGTTGGCTTTCTGATGCGCACACAGCATCTTCACTCTTCCTTGTTGTTTGAGGGATGCCAGACAAATGAAAAATTTTATTTTTTAAGGAGACAGAGGTCAGGTTCAAGTAAGAGATTGATGGTTCTGTTGGAAAACTTAGGAATTACCCATCCTATATGGTATCATTAAAGTAGAGAGAAGGATGGTGTCAAAGGAACTAGTGTTTACGAAGCAGTTACTCTGTGCCAGGCATAGAGCTAGCTTTTTATGTGTCCAAATGAATTTATTCCACGCCAAATTGGCTTAGACAATAAAGAATCAGCCCACAACATGGGAGGCCTGGTTTTAATCCCTGGGTTGGGAATATCCCCTGGAGAAGAGAATGACACCCCACTCCAGTACTCTTGCCTGGAGAATTCCATGGACAAAGGAGCCTGGCGGGCTACAGTCCATGGGACCGCAAAGAGTCAGACACAACTGAAGTGACTAACATTTTCAGTTTCAAAACAATACGAGATGATCATTTCCATTTACAGGTGAGGCTGGTTGTGGTTGCCTGACGTCTCCAAAGTCATAGAGTTGCTGAGAGGCACTGGAGGGGTCTGAAACCACTGCCACTAAACTCTAAAACACCCATACTCGTTTACTAACAGTCCTGAGGCATCACTGCTGCCTCCTGGTGGCCCCAAAATACTCTGGACTGGCTCCTGGCCCAACAAGTTTCTTCCAGTTTCTGATGTTGTTACTCATCGTGACCAGGAAATGCTGGGTTCTTTGCAGAGAAACCTGCAAGACGCCTGGACCTAACTCTGAGGAGGTAAGTGACCCTAAAAGACTATGAAACTATGACATTGTGATTTCCTTCTATTATTTGGGGGAAGACAGGTAAGTGCTAATAAAACCTCTGTTTCAATCTCACCAATATCAATTATTCACAGAGAATGAACCACTGCTGGGGCTCTTCCTTTCCTGTAGGGAGCACAGCTGGCGATCTACAGAACCTGGCCTCTGTGTTGGGGTTTAGTCCTTTGAATATCAGTGCCCTCTGGAGGTTGAACTCAGAGAAGCAAAGGTGAGAGGGAAGCACACTTGGAGTTTTCTGCCCCTGCTCCTCTTTATCGAAGTCCCTGCCTCCAAGCGCAAAGGCTGGGGGATTTTGAAGGAATGTCTTTCCTAGTGTGACCCTCAAGTGTGAAATATCAAGGAACCACTGGGCCAGTAGGAAATCACTTGGTTCCTCAGATCTATGTCCAAGGTTCTGGTTTGTCCCCCATGATGGATCTTCCTGCATGATCTATCCTGTATACCTGTCTCAAGGTAAAGGGTTTCCAACAACACCTTTCACCAAGAGGGAGGGATTCCCAGTGAGAAGACAGTATCACCATGCACACAGTGTGTCCACATAAAGGGTCACTGTCTGTGTTTTCTTTAAGATACAAGCAGGCCCAGAGAGCCGATGTAGATTCTCTCTATGGCTCTGTTCCTGCCTGGCAGTGCTAAGGATGTGATGATAGGAGCTGGAAAGAAGCCAGCCTAATGCTTGTTGAGCACCTACTGTGTGCTGGCCCCTACTTTAACTTGCTGATTTTCTTAAGAAGACTATCCTTTCCTTTGGTTCTTCTTCTTCTTTTAATTTTCTGACCACATCATGTGACATGTGGGATCTTTTAGTTTCCTGAGCAAGGATCCAACCCACACCCCCTGCATTGGAAGCTCAGAGTTTTAACCAATGGACCACCAGGGAAGTCTTCACTTTGGTTCTTTTAAAGCCCTAGGTTGAGTTTATTTTTAAATGATAGACTTGTCCCTTAGATAGGATGCCCAGAGTAAGATTGCTCAGATGACAGCCAGCAGCAAGAAAATAAGGTGATACTACAGTCCCAACAGGGTGCCCCTGGTGAATCTCATGCCTGTGGTTAGGACTGACAAGGAGGAGAAGGATTCCTAGACTCTAAGCTTCCTCTTTTTACCCCAGAAAGTGTGATTTGGGAAGTTTAGGCCTAAGAAGCCTTTGCTATAGTCTGTATTTGATTTATTTGGATAGCTGGGCTTGGACTGTGTTCCTAAGTGTCAGTAACCATCTTGTAGTAATGATTCTGTGTCTTTCTGCTGTGGCCAAGGCCTTGACTTGGTAATGCACCCACATCCTCTCAACCCATATCATTACTGAACTCACTGGTTCAACTTGCATCCATCCTCAGGCATGTGTGTCCACCACCAGCTGTCTTTCTTTGGAGGTAGGAACCCACTCTGGCCACATGCAAAGCAAACCAGAAATGCCAGGGAATTGATGTCTATCTCATCAGTAGCCTTCAACCTTTAACTGTAGGAAATTCAATATATCATCTACAGAACATAAGGATAAAGTGAACCCTATAATGTAAGATCATGCTCAGAGGTGATGCCCAGAAGATTCTTCCTTTAGAATGCCCACAAGTCTCTTAAAGGCAAAGACTAGGACTTTATTAGGATTCTAAAACCCAGTGCCAATTTCAGTCAATGTGTGTGTGCTCCATTGCTCAGTCTTGTCTGACTCTCTGTGACTCCACGTACTGTAGCCCACTGGGCTCCTCTGTCCATGGAATTTTCCAGGCAAGGATACTGGAGTAGGGTGCCATTTCCTTCTCCAGGGGGTCTTCCCAACCCCGGGACTGAACTCACATCTCTTGTGTCTCCTGCATTGGCAAGTGGGTTCTTTACCATTAGAGCCATCAATTTCAATTTCAGTCAATAATTCTGTAAAAATCACTGGTGTGGTGCTGGGCAAGATGGGATAGCACTTATCAGGATTTAGTGCTCAATCTAAAGAGATTTCAGTCTGGTGGGTTTAGCAGACTGTAATCTTTTCCATTCTATCCTGATAGTTTAGAATAACTTTTGTATTAGTTATCTCTTGCTGTGTAACAGATCGCCCCAAACTTAATAGCTCAAAACAAGAATCATGTATTATCTCTTACAGCGAGTGTGGATCAGGGATTCAGGACTGGCTTCTCTGGGTCTCTCACGAGGTTGCAGGGCCATAGTCACGGGAAGGCTCCACTGGGGGTGAAGATCCACTTCCAAGGTTCCTTACTCACTTGCCTGGCTATGAGTGGAATGCTCTAGCTGCTTTTCATGTGAGCCTCGCTGCAGAGCTGCCTGAGTATCTCCGTGGCATGGTGGCTTAGGGGGCCATTCAAGGAGTCAAGCTGTAATGCCTTTTCTGACCTAGTGTTAGTTGCTCAGTCGTGTCCGGCTCTTTACAATTCCACAGACCATAGCCCACCCAGGCTTCTCTGTCCAAGGGATTCTCTAGGCAAGAATACTGGAGTGGATTGCCATTCCCTTCTCTAGAGGATCTTCCCGACCCAGGGATCGAATCCAGGTCTCCTGTGCTGCAGGCAGATTCTTTACCTTTTGAGCTACAGGGAAGTCATTTTTCTGACCTGGCCTCTGAAATTACATACTGTCGTTTCGACTTTATCTCATTGGTTACACAAGTCAGTCCTGGTTCTCTGTGGAGGAGGCCACACAGGGAGAGGCTAGCGGGTGGTGGTCATCTTGGAGGCTGGTTACTGTGGGTTCCTACAGAAAAGTTCATCCCCTGTAAGGGTTTATGGGAGAAATGCATAGAAAAACAACAGTTTCAAATTACACTGGGAAGCACCTATTGATTGGACAAACAGAAATGTTTAAAATGTTCTTATTTGGTAATTTCCCATAATGTTCTCTATGGGTAATGGTTTGTAACCTTTTTGTCAAACATTCTCCAACCCACAGGAAAGCTTTGCTTTGATACTGAGGTGGAAACTCCTTACAAATGTGTAAATCAAGTCACACTTGAGCACCACTTTTGAGAGCTCTGCTTTTGATGTGGAAGAGTCAGCTCTCAGATGACTGGTTTTCTTCTAAAACCTAAAATCCCCCAACTTCGCAGAGATGTAAGTCAGAACCTTAATCCCCAGAGTCAGGTCAGGCCACAGTGCGGGTATGGCTACATGCCGGGGTTCTCTGATCCGGGATAAGACTACACAGTGGAGCCCTTTGTTGTGCTCCGGGCAGAGGGCGTCCCTTGGCCCGATTGCTTTGAGGCTTGTTTCCTGACCGGGAAGGTTTTACCACCTGGAGGACAGATCGCTCCAAAACAAACAGGCCTCCCCGCCTCCCAGCTTTGAGCTCTGTGCTGAGCCCTGAACTTCAGGCAAAAGAAATGAACAACTGTGGATTTATCATCAGCAGCAGTAAATACCAGTGCTCCAAAGAAGTTTTTACATTTTTTTAGGTCCTTGCTACCAGAGGTCAAGTTCCCACTGCAGCAATGGCGGTGGGGTGTGTGGGGGGGGTGGGGGGGTGGGAAGCAAATCTGAGGAGATGGCATTGAAAGAAACCAGGAAAAAGGAAATGGAAGCAATTGACATGCTGAACTTTATTTCTCAGCCATGGACATAGCCTGGGAACCCCACTCTTATCTTATGGGAAGTAGTCCTTTTAGCCATTCCAAAAAATGAAATAAAATTACAGTGCTATGGTATGTTCAAAAATACCAGTGCTATGCACAAGGAACTCTGCTCAATGTTATGTGGCCACCTGGATGGGAAGAGAGTTTGGGGAAGAATGGATTCATATATACATATGGCAGAGTCCATTTGCTGTCCACCTGAAATAATCACAGCATTGTTAATTGGCTATGCTGCTGGTGCTGCTAAGTTGTTTCAGTCGTGTCAGACTCTGTGATCCCATGACTGCAGCCTGCTAGGCTCCTCTGTCCTTGGGATTCTCCACGCAAGAATACTGGAGTAGGTAGCCATTCCCTCCTCTGAGTTCAGTTCAGTTCAATTGCTCAGTTGTGTCTGACTTTTGCGACTCAATGGGCTGCACCACTTCAGGCCTCCCTGTCCATCGCCAGCTCTTGGAGTTTACTCAAACTCATGTCCATTTAGTCGATGATACCATCCAACCATTTCATCCTCTGTCGTCCCCTTCTTCTCCCGCCTTCAATCTTTCCCAGCATCAGGGTCTCCTCAAATGAGTCAGTTCTTCACATCAGGTGGCCAAAGTATTGGAGTTTCAACTTCAACATCAGTCCTCCCAATGAATATTCAGGACTGATTTCCTTTAGGATGGACTGGTTGGATCTCCTTGCAGTCCAAGGGACTCTCAAGAGTCTTCTCCAACACCACAGTTCAAAAGCATCAATTCTTCAGTGTTCAGCTTTCTTTATAGTCCAACTCTCACATCCATACATGACTACTGGAAAAACCATAGCCTGACTAGACGGACCTTTGTTGGCAAAGTAATGTCTCTGCTTTTTAAGATGCTGTCCAGGTTGGTCATAACTTTTCTTTCAAGGAGTAAGCATCTTTTACTTCCCTCCTCTAATGGGGTATTTTACATTTTTTTATATTTTAAAGTTGCTCAGTCATGTCCGACTCTTTGCAACCCCAGAATCCTCCGGGCCAGAATACTGGAGTGGGTGGCCTCTCCCTTCTCCAGGTGATCTTCCCAATCCAGGGATCGAACGCAGGGGGATTCTTTACCAACTGAGCTATCAGGAAAGCCCCAAATCTGACACTTGTAGTTTGTTCCTCCTCCCCCTTAAGAGAGAGATAAAAATGTCTGACACTTGCAGCCTCCATTTGGAGACCTCTAACCTTCGTGTCTGTTACCCTCTCATTCCCCGCTTTTCTTTTAGGAGAATTATGCTGCCTAGGGAAAGGGGCTTCATTTTCATTCCGTAACTGCTTCTGAGCTGATAAGGGGCGTCGTCCCTAAATTTGTGAAGCAACATATTCTCCTAACCCTCATATTGAGGGTCTCTGATCCAGGGGCCTCAAGTAATAGTTGGAGGAAGCTGCCTCAGTGGCAGGAGGTTGAGCAAGCATTTGTGACTTAAAAGCCTTCGTGTGGCTAGAAACAAATCCAGTTACACAGTTACAGATGCAGGGAGCAAACAGCAAAAACAGAACAATCAGCAAAGTTAAAAGTCACATTATGTCCACAGTTAAGGTACAAAGTGTTGCACCAGTCCATTTTAGGATCGTTAGATGTCATCGGCTATACTCAATTGTCTATACTCCAACATAAAATTAAAAGTAAAAAGAAAAAAATCATACACCAGTAAAAAAAAAAAAGCAATGCTATGGTATGTTTGCTTCATGATATAATATGTTAAGATACATTCTCTTTTAGCTTTCTCACAATAACTGTTTGAGGTTGGTGTTATTTACCTCTAGCCATTCTAATGAAAATGGCAAAACCTCCCCTCTTTATCCTGCTTTATTTTTTCCATAGAGCTTATTACTCTCTGGCATTATATCCCACATCATTATAGTTGTTTACTTTCCTATTATCTACTTGCTCGTCTTAACAGGTAAGGTCCATCAAAACAGGGAATGGGTTTGTTTTACTCTTTGCCACATTCCCAGAGCCTGGTTAATGCTCCGTACACAATTATTGGCAAATAAAATTTGCACTGAGTTAGCTATGAGAGATTAAATAACTTCCTACAGGCCTTCGGAGTCTAAATTTGATGCTCTTTTCATGCCTGTGTTTTCTGTATCAAGAATCCAAGGCAACTGAGGCCACAAAGTTGAAAAGCTGCAGAATGAAAGTTCTCACATCACACCTCAGGGCTTCTGGAGTTTACTCAGCCTTGTTCTTGCTGCAATAGGCAAGCACAAGATTTTGCCCCAGGATATAAGATTGATGCTTAGGCTGGTAAACATTCTCCTGTGCTCTCCAGCGTGGTTCACTGGCCTCCTGGTTCCTGGGCCTGAAAATGCACTTTGGGTGAAACTCAGCACAATTACCTCCTACCCCCGTGCCCATTCCACCCTTATTATCAAAATGGCCCATAAGAAAATGGCTTGAACACAGTTACCCATGGCCACTCAGATGTATATATGTAAATTTCTACATGGGAAGAGCTTGTCCAAAGCTCTGAGCAAAACATCTGAATCAGTACTAGGGTGAAGCCCCATGGAAGTTCAGAGGAGATTTTGTCATGATTATGTATTTTTAGGGTCATTGGACAATTCCTTTTCCACCTTCCGTTCGAAATAGGTTTTCTTCTTTGCTTGTCACTTGGCCTTCCTCTCTGCTTCTCTGCCTTTATCTTTCCCGAGAGGTGAAAGAGGCTGTCAGGATTGAACATGCCCAGTAAATGACCGAGGAGCTTTGGGTGCCAAGCTGGGGAAGCCGCAGCAACCACTCCCTTATGGCCATGTGCTTGGAGAGCCAAGAACAACCAAAATGCATCAGCTGGGAGTCGACCCTCACAAGCAAACAGATTGGTCCAGCTTCCATCACTGAAACAGCTTGTTGGAGGAGTCTGGTTCTACTGAGCGGAACCACATGTTTATACTCAATGACTCAGTTCAGTGTGTTCCTCCTGAAAATAGGATTGGAGCCCATGAGCCATTGGCCCTGGTTTGGTGGATTTGTTATACAAAGCCTACCTTGCCCATCACTCCTGGAGTGAACTGCCTTTCCAAGCCTACCCTCTTCTTTGCATCTCAGGAGTAGACAAAAACAGCACTGCTTGATAAACTACTTGCGAACTGCAGCAATCAGGCAGGAAAAAAAATTTTTTTTTGTCCCTGAATACATTGCATCATGGGCTTTGCTCATAGCTCAGCTGGTAAAGAATCCTCCTGCAATGCAGAAGACCCCAGTTCAATTCCTGGATTGAGAAGATCTACTGGAGAAGGGATAGGCTACCCACTCCAGTATTCTTGGACTTTCTTTGTGGCTTAGCTGGTAAAGAATCTGCCTGCAATGTGGGAGACCTGGGTTTGATCCGTGGGTTTGGAAGATTCCCTGGAGAAGGGAAAGGCTACCCACTCCAGTATTCTGGCCTGGAGAATTCCATGGATTGTATAGTCCATGGGTTTGCAAAGAGTTGGACACAACTGAACGACTTTCACTCACATCACATCAAGTGGTTGCACAGTGTAAAAATTTCCCAATAATTTGTCATATATCTGCAGTATTTTTTCCTTTGGAAAGATAGCATAAAGGGAAAAGAACCAATGGAAAGATCACAGGTATTGTGGTGTGGGTTCAAATTCCAGACCTGCCATTTATAGTCTGTAGGCCCTGGATTGAGTGAGCTAACTTTTCAAAATAGCCTGTTTGTTGTTTTCATCTATAAACCAAGTACAGGGTGCAGGGTTATTGTTAATGCTTGGAGTATAGAAATTGTCAGAGCTTGGCAGATAGTAGGGTCTTTATGGCACAGAATATTATTACTATCATTTGTTAAATATCTACTGTGGGTCAGGATTAGGGCAGTCACAGTCTGAGAGGTGGTGAAGAGGAAGTAAGGGGGCATTTTTGTCACTGCCAAGTTTTGAGTTCCTTGGACAAATCGGGCCTTTGCTTTTAAATCTTAAAAAATAGGAGAAAATGCTATTCTCATGCACAGAAGAGCCTGGCAGGCTATAGTCCATGGGGTCCCAAGAGTCGGATGTGACTTAGCGACCAAACCGCCACTGCTGCCGCCTCACTTAAAAACCAACAGATTCTTGTTTTGAAGAGCATGATATACACAGACACTATTCTAGGTTTTCCTTAAAATGTACCTTTGCTTTTCCCAACCCTTGATTATTGCTTGCTCAGACTATGTGCATAAGAAAATGGAACCCCAGAGTGGTGAGGAAATTTGGCCAAAATCCTGACATTAGTGAGTGGCAGAGTTGTCATCTTGAGCCTGAATATTTTTGCCATTTGTTTATACACCATTTATGGAATGAGATATTGTATTGAAACTTGTAAACATTATGTTTATTATGATTATTATTTTTGTCAAGGGCTGATTACATTATAAATACACAGCTGGATGATTGGGAAACAGAGAAAATAGTGGGAAACCTTCCCTGACATTGAGGGACTGAGAATCTCTTTGGGATCTTATGTTCTTTGGCATATAAAAATTGTCTTCCTAAAATAGAAACAATGTTCTGGTTTTTAAAAAAAGACATTAAAAAATGTAATTAGTCTTTCCCTTGGAAAAGGAGAAAGGGAAATGGGAGGGTGACTCCAAAGCATTGTGTGGATCAAATTCAATAATGACTCAAAAAGAAGCTTGGAAAGTAAAAGACACACTTTAGATGTAAGGCATTGCTGTTATGCGTATTATTTATTTGTTATTATTAGAAACCATTGGTCATATAAGTTGCTGCAATCCTTGCAGAGAGAAAACTGAAAGATCACGCATCCTCAAAGGCAGTGGGTGAGAAATATTGAGTAAGGGGTAGAACAAGAACCACAGGAGTTCTAAGAAAGACACCAGCAAAGGTAATGTTTGCAGACGGTCTGGAACTCAGAGATTTCTAGATTGGAGGCAATTCATGCTGAAGTATTTGAAATGTTGTTGCTTAGTCGCTAAGTCGCATCTGACTCTGCGACCTCCTAGACTCTAGCCCACCAGGCTCCTCTGTCCATGGAATTTCCCAGGCAAAAATTCTGGAATGGGTTGCCATTTCCTTCACCAGGGAATCTTCCTGACCCAGGGATCAATCCTGCATCTCTGCATCTCCGGCATTGGCAGGTGGATTTTTTACCACTGAGCTACCAGGGAAGCCCAGCTGACGTGTAGACCTGAGTGACTGAAGGGCCCTTCAATCATCTGACTGGTCTTCGTATTTGGTGCCAAGAGCACGTGTGCAGTTTATCTTTACAGACAAGTAATCCAAAGTTTCCTGATGTGTTTGGACAAATGGGAAGAATACAGTAGAGACCAGGTATTTCCAAATTTGTTTAAGGGAAGTAGAAAGAAACCAGAACTTGGAGCCAATTCCTCCCTTATCCTGTGATGTGAATTCAGACAAGTTACACTGAAACTTTCAGAACCTCTTTTTTTTCCCCATCTGTAAGAGAAAGGCAAAGAACAAAACAACAATGACATCATTGGGGTTAGGATGGGAGAAAATTGAACAGCACAAGTGAGCATACAGCTGGTACAGAAATGTGTACCTCTCTATCCATCTCTGTCAGTCGTTGTAATGAATTTAACCCCTTTCTTTTCCCAGCAGAATCCAATAAAGAGCTCACATTTTCCAGGCCAGTAGGAAAGGATGGTTTACTTCCCCCTTAACTGAAATGAAAGTGTAAACTGCTTCAAAAGCAGGGTTAGTGGACTTTAGTGTCACTGTTACAGTGCCTAGAACTTGGAAGGCACCCCAAAAATGTTTATGAAGCTGAAAATATCACCAGGTTGTTAATAAAACAACTCCTCCTCCCCCAGCCCATTTTTATCTTAGAAGAAATATCAAACCAACATCATGTGAGACAGTTCTGATTCTGGTTGGGTCAAATAGCCCCCGTTGAGCCAACCCTCTTAAAGTTAAAAACTATAAACTGTGGATAAAACCTACTGAAAAATCCAATTACTTGAAGGCGGTAGAAAGTGAATAAAAGCAGATACTAGAGGAGAGCTGATTTGTGCACAAAATGGATGGCACTGGGTACACTTCCCTTTATTTTTCTATTCTTATTTTTTTTTAATATTTATTTTTATTTATTTATTTGGCTGTGCCAGTTCTTAGTAGTGGCATGTGGGATCTAGTTCCCCGACCAGTGATCCAACCTGGACCCCCTACATTGAGAGCACAAAGTTTTAGCCACTGAACTGCCAGGGAAGTCTCACCCTTTAATTTTTTGAAATATTTACAGCTTTCAACCTGAGGACAGGCCCCAAACTGTGGTCTGGGAAGGTGAATAAAGCCAGTGGAAAATTGTATCCTTTTGGCTTAAAAAGTCAAAAGATGGAATCCAGGGAAACCATAGCTGCTGGAAAGTGAAGAGAAAATCCTGAAAAGAAAAGAATCAGAGAGGAAAAGCCTCAGACTCTGTTTCTAGACTGCCTAAACTGCTAAATCATCTCTGAATCATGCATGCCCCAGAAATTGGCATTTTTAAAAAGTCAATATTCTTCAGTGAAACATAACAGAATCCAGAGTTTCTATATTTTTCATAATGACTGAAATAAAATCCAAAATTGATTGATGTATGAAGAAATAGGAAAACATCATCTACACATGTGTGCTGTGCTTACATGTCCAATTCTTTGGTGACCCCATGGATTGCAGCCCACCAGGCTCCTCTGTCCACGGGGATTCTCCAGGCAAGAATACTGCAGTGGGTTGCCATGCCCTCCTCCAGGAGATCTTCCCAATCCAGGGGCCTGAATCCAGGTCTCCCACCTTGCAGGTGGATTCTTTACCATTTGAGCCACCAGGGACATTAATAAAAAAATTTCCAAATTATCTTCGTTTGATTCCTGCCTCTCAGATATGCTTTCCATTGCAGATTTTCAGGCCCACCCAACAGCAGTCTAAAATCTTAGACAGCAAAACAAAAGGGCTCCCCAGAGACCTGACCCCTTCCAGCCTTCATGAGTACAAGAAGGAACGAAATAGAATTCAGAAGGGACATCCCAGATTTAGTAACGAGCAAGGCTAGGGGCACATAAACAAGAAGTGCAGAGTCACTGGAGTGGAAGGATGGGAAATGTGTAAGAAGCTCAGGGTACTTTTGTTTTGAGCCTGCTTCCTGCAGCTGGTTGCCCCAGGACTGAGAGAGGGAGGTGAGTTACCAGCCACAACCAACCACAGCCAGCCCTTTGGATGAATTGGAGTAAACAAGTGGCTAAGTAGGTTGCTAACTATAATTCCAAGATATTGCAGAAGGAAGGGAAAGAGTGAAACAACATTTTGCCTCTTCAACCTGGTGTTTTTGCACCTGTGTTGGTGTGTCACCGGGTAGGGGAAATTGTAGAACTCAGTCGCCATCCATCCATCCATCTGTCCTGGTATCGAATACTCCCTTGGGATACAATTTCCAAGTCGGTGTTGGCTATTTCAAAATCAACAGCTGTGGGGGAAGGAAAGTATCAGAGAAGTCCATACTAAGCCAGTCCCTGATCCTTCATTACTTTTGTCTAAATGAGGAATTACAAAGAAGGAAGAAACTTAGGGATACAAGTTAAACAGGAAGTGCCAAACCATCTATGAATGTATCGGATATGTCTTCATATGGGTTTCTGGAATCTGCAGGTCTGACTTAGTTCTAATGGTAACCAAGTCTTGCCCCGGTTCTGATTCAGTATCCATAGGAAAAGGAGTTGGGAGAATGAATAAAAGTAGGTCCCTCTCTAAAGGGAATTATTATTTAAAAGAGAATTCTTGATATGAAGCTGATGGAGGGAGAGGGCTGAGATAAATAGTAAAGTCACATAGGTCTTTGGGATCTTTAAGGGGGATGCAAGAGGTAAAATACTTGCTGGCCATATAGGTTATTATATTTTGGGGTTCTGTAAATGACAAAGAAGGGTCTGGGAAGCCCTGCAGTGAGGAGGAGTTGCCAGGCTGTACAAGTAAACAGTGGACCTGGGAGTAGGGTCAGGTAAGTGAGGGAGAAAATTTAAGGGAGCACCAAAAAACCCTCGGTAATCAAGAACCAAGCAATCAAGATTTTTTTTTCATCAAACATTAACATTGAATGCCATACTTAATAAAAATTCATGTAAAAATCCATATGAACAAAATATCAAAATTTTACATAAAAATAAGCTGCTACGATTTGATTTTCTTTTTAAATGATCTTATTACTGTGCAGTGGACTCCCCTGGTGGCTCAGAGGTAAAAAAAAATCCACCTGCCAAGGCAGGAGATGGGTTCAAGTCATGAATCAGGAAGATCCCCTGGAGAAGGGAAAGGCTACCCACTCCAGAATTCTTGCCTGGAGAAACCCATGGACAGAGGAGCCTGGCAGGCTATAGTCTATGGAGTCACAAAGATTTGGACACAACTGAGTGACTAAACAACAGCAACTGTGCAGAAGGGACAATCTGCCCTTGGTTCCTCGGTCTATATGGCTGTTGCATCCACTTGGGTTCATAATGGTGAGCAAACCAACTGGCTATCCTAAGCTATCCTTATATACAGATAATTTTTTTTTTTGAATTGTAGCACTTTCACTAATGTTTTCCCATGGTTCAAAATCTGGGAGCAGATTTTGATAAGTATACATAGGTGCATAGAATTTTCCTTTGCCTCAGGATCCAATAGAGCTCAAACTGGTACTCAACTGAGCAAGATGTGCCATGAGTTGGACTGAGTAGAGAAAAGCCTGAAAGCTTGCTTCACAGAGTGGCTTTTGAGAATCTGGGATGTGTTGACTCACAACTGAGGGGCTGGGGAATAGCTGGCTGCAAATTCATAGGGATAAGAGCCCAGAAAAAAGGAGACAGGAGGACTCAGGGAGGTGATGGAGCCAGATAGAAGGGAGAACTTTGGCCCAGGAACCAGCTGCTCAGCCCGGACTTCCCCATAACTGACCATGGTCTGGCCTCAGCAAACACTTTGTGAGCCTCAGTTTCTATACCAGTAAAAATGGTTTTCCGACTTGTTTTAGCTGGAAGCCCTGCAAATAAATGTAACGTGGCAGCTACAGTTAGAACTCTGGTCTATCTGGTTGAACTTGGGGTGTGAAACCAAGACCCTGACTTGTTCAGCTTTTCCTGGTCCCCCATGGAGGCCCCTGGGGAGACTTCCTTGGCCATTTCAGGGCTCCTCAGAACACAGTCTGAAATAGTGTTTTAGGTGGGTTTTTTTTTTTTTAATATATATAAGCTTCTTTTTTTTATTGGAGTATAATTGCTCTATAATGTTGTGCTAGTTTCTGCTGCACAACAACGTGAATCTGCTACCCCTGCTCAGTTGCTTCAGTCGCATCCAACTTATTATGACCCAATGGACTGTAGCCCGCCAGGCTCCTCTGTCCATGGGATTCTCTTCTCTCTCGAGGCTCCCTCCCACCCAACCCTCATCTCACCCTCCCAGGTCATCACAGAGCAGCAAGCTGAATTACCTGCACTATACAGCAGGTTCCCATTATCTATTTCACACATGGTAGTATATATGTGCCAATGCCACTCTCTCAAATTGTCCCACCCTCTCCTTCCCGCCTTGTATCCACAAATCTGTTCCCTACATCTGTGTCTCTATTCCTGGCTTGCAAACAGGTTAATTAGTACTGTTATTCTAGATTCCGTATATAGGTGATCACTGATGTCAGTTTCAGTCCTAGTATTCCATTCATGCCTAAAACCCTGCCTGTATTTGCAAGAGGACATTTTGACAATGTAACTTCACTTACATCAAAAAAAAAAAAAAAAATACTGAGGAGCCTCCAGCCTTTGGATTGCACCTCTGGGCGTGTCGCGTTCTGTTTCCAGGCTCATCAAGCCTGCAGGACTCATAGAATTAGCAGAAGCATCAAGAGAATTTAGTCAGCCTTCTCATGGCCAGTGCAATTATACAGTGGAAAGAGGCACACCGCCAGGATTTTAACATGAAGCAGGCACCCCTGGGGAACATTGACAAGTGACCAGGGATTGTCTACATGTGGCCAGGAGCCAGAGGCAGCCAGCTGGGCCTGAGTTTCTGATAAATATGACAGTTCCAGACCTGTAAATATTCCAAGACTGGAGGAGAATGAATTCTAGTGGTATTCAAAACAAGGTCCTTATCATCTTTATTAGAATTGTCATCCTCTGGATTACTGTGGCTGTTATTCAATTGCTATGGGTCTTCAAGGATGTAACAGTCTGCTTTTTAGACATAGATGGGGGACTTCCCTGGTGATCCAGTGGTCGAGAATCCTCCTTGCAATGCAGACTCAATTCCTGGATGGGGAATTGCAATCCCATGGACCATGGCATGGCCAGAAAAAAGAAAAAAAGTAGGCGGCAAGGAGGCAACAGGAGCTGTAGAAACAGAAGGAACTTCAGGGTCTGACAGATTCAAGCTGGAACTCTCCAGTTCTATCTCTTACTAGCTGTGTGATTTTGTTTTGTTCTGTTTTTAAAACTTGTCTAAACTTCCAATTTCTTAGCTCTACATCAACAATAAAGTGCCAACAGAACTTCAGTTCGCTCTGCCAATTGAAAAAACATGCACAACCTGAAGTTTGAAGTTGTTTTATTTAGGGAGCTTCCTGAGGACCATAGCCCAGGAGACAATCTATCAGATAGCTCTGAGGATCTGCTCCAAAGGGGAAAAGGAGGAACCAGGGTATATAGGAGTTTTTGCTGGAAAAAAAAAAACACACACACACACACAAAACCCAAGAAATTAACCATGTAATCAAACATCAAAAGACAACTGCTAATAATACTCCAGGCACAGCTCAGTACTCTGCGATGACTTAGAGGGTGGGGATGGTGGGGGGAGGGCGGGCTGGGCAATGGGAGGGAGACTCAGAGAGGAGGGATATATGTATAGTTATGGATGATTCATACCATGGTACAGCAGAAACCAACACAACATTGTAAAGCAATTATCCTCCAATTAAAAGTAAATTAAATAAAAATGGCAGGTACTTTCTCCTTTCCTCTTGGGATGCTTACTCCTGGAATCCAGACTGAAGAGGAAGTCCAGCAGCCTCACAGAGAAGCCACAGGGGCAGGTCTTTCCAGCCAACAGCCGGTACCAATTGCCAGTCAGGATGAGACTGCAGATGGCTCTGGCCCCTAGTCAGGTCACTTCCAGTTTCCTGGCTACCCCAGCTGATACCATGTAACCCAAACTGTTCCAGAGAAACCCTGCTCAGACTGTAGATTTGTCAGAGAAATAAATGTTTTCTGCCACTAGGTTTGGGGCAGTTTGTTACGTGAAGCCTGAATTCCCCTCCCTGGCTACGGTGGTTTCCCCAGCTGGAGATAGCCGTCCTCCAGCCACAATGAGGGTGTGCTGCTAAGATGAGGGAGGGTTTATGACCCCTCCCTTCCACCCAGAATTGCTCTGGGCTGGCTGAAGCCACAGGGAGGTTATGTCCAGCATCCCCACCCTGCAGCCAAAGACTGTCACGGAAGGTGGTCCCTTGGCCTCAAGGCAGGATTGGACCTCTGGTACAGCTCACATTCCAGTGCCCCTTGTGGGATTAGGCTGCTGCTGCTGCTGCTAAGTCACTTCAGTCGTGTCCGACTCTGTGCGACCCCATAGACGGCAGCCCATCAGTCTGCCCCATCCCTGGGGTTCTCTAGGCAAGAACACTGGAGTGGGTTGCCCATTTCCTTCTCCAATGCATGAAAGTGAAAAGTGAAAGTGAAGTCGCTCAGTCGTGTCCAACTCTTAACCACCCCATGGACTGCAGCCTGCCAGGCTCCTCCATCCATAGGATTTTCTAGGCAAGAGTACTGGAGTGGGGTGCCATGCTAGAATAGTCATTGGAAGGACTGATGCTGAAGCTCCAATACTTTGGCCACGTCATGTAAAGAGCAAACTCATTGGAAAAGAGCCATGCTGGGAAAGATTGAGGGCAGGAGGAGAAGGGGGTGACAGAGAATGAGATGGTTGAATAACATCATTGACTCAAAGGACATGAATTTCAGCAAACTCCGGGAGACAGCAAAGTACAAGGAAACTTGGCGTGCTGCAGTCTATGTGGTCGCAGAGTCAGACACAACTGCGTGACTGAAAAACAGATCCCCAGTGAGGCCACATTCCTGGTCTAACTCTTTCCCTGCCCCAGCCCCTTCTCTCTCTCCCTTTCTCCTGGGGGTTTCCTCAATATTTCACATGTGGTAGAATCTCTGTCTCAAGCCCTGTATCCAGGTACCTGACGGAGAACGGGCACTAATGGATGTTTCAAGTGGTGTGGGGAGAAATTTACCTACTTCATGTGTAACTCGGTCTTCACAACAATCCTATCTAGTGGACCCTACCGTGAAAAATGAAGCAAGTGATTATAAATCACTTCCCCAGGGATAGAACCCAGGTCTCCCGCATTGCAGGCAGGTTCTTTACCAGCTGAGCCGAAAGGGAAGCCTTTACTCCAATAAAGAAAAGTAAAAATTAAAAACAAAACAAAATGAGGCAACTGAGGCTCAGAGAGTTTAACTAACTGACCCAAAGATACACAGCAAATACGCGACCCAGCTGGATGAGTGCTATCTGTCTGCCTTGTATTTTAATCATCGTATCTGTGGTTAGCTCTTGGTGGTGGATTGCTACAGTGTGAGGCTGGAGCTGCCGCCTTTGCTGCATTTTAAAGGATGTAAGTATGCATAGTAATTCACCCTAGCTGTGACTCTCTCCTCCCTGTCCTGGGAAGGACTCTGCTTGTCATATCAGATGGGTCTTTCTTACTGGAACGGCCTCACCCCTTCTCTTTAATTATCCAGATTCTAACCATCCTTTGAGAGCGTGGAGCCTTATACTAAGACAGGCGTGGAGCCCTATACCAAAGTCACAGGACAAAAATCTCTGACACTGACTGAGCCTCAGAATAGCTGTTGCCATGAGCCTCTGGATCTAAACCGACCAATTCCCTGACCCCGTATTAGGTAAAATACCTTTCCTATTACCCACCCTATAGTTAACTCCTTAACCAAATACCTAATACTACCCATCCAGTTGACATTTTCTGTGACTTGAGAAAACTAGCTATTAGCTCATGAAAAGGGTTGGCTCTTCCTTGAGCTAGCCAGCTGTTCTAAGAGTGTCTCCAACTCTAATAAATTTTATTCTCCTCTTATTCTGCCTCAAGTCTAGAAATTCTTTTCCACCCCGTGCACCAACCACGACAGAGAGTGATATCAAATCTAATTTCCCCATGTAGTTTTTCCTCATCTCCTGCTATCCTTCACCACTTCAGGAACAAACCCCTACAGCTTCTATTGTATGACCAAGTCATTTCAGTCCCTAACAATTTCCTGCCACCGCAGGCCCTGACACATTTCCTTTCAACAGGGGTTATGTTTACAGATAGATCTGTTTTCATCAGTTAGACTGTAAGCCTTTTAAGGACAGAATCAAGACTTATTTGCTCTTTCTCTAATATCTTTGTGTCTGGCGCAAAGGAGATTCTTCACAGAAATCTGTTGATTGGATGAATGAATCAACAAACTAGTTTGGGTGTGAGTGTGCTTTCTGTCTTTTTGTCTGGACTGTAAGGTCCCTAAGACCAAGATCTGGTTTCCCAATTCTTTTAAGATCCTCATCTTTAGCAAATGGTAGAATCAGGGCAGAAATAGTCATGGAACTGAATTGTAATAGTCTGTCCTAAAAGAGAGTCACACTATGTCCTTGCTTGGAGAAAAGGCAGCTCTCTGTCAAAGGGAAGCAGTCCTATGTGAAATCTTACATGGAAATTAGAGAAATTTTTAATCTCTGAGTTTGTCACTTGTCCAACCCTCTGTGTGCTGTTTTCTATAACTCTGCATGTGACCAAACGTCCTTGACTTGACCTTATGGGAATATGTAAACTGTGAGTTTCAAGCGGGGATGTTTGTGGGAGGAGGGTATCATTGGATGTGGAGCAAATTTTATTTGCAGTTCCCTGACTCAGGAGTGACTTCTGGTAAGTAACAAGAGGTGACTCCGCAAGGAGTCTTGTCTGCTTCTTTAAACACAAGACTTGTTATTGGGATGGCACCCTGCCAATCTGACAGGAAGTACACAACAAAGAAGCAGCTGCCTTTAGGTCCCATACTGACCAGCACTAACTTTTTGCAGGCTAGTTTTTAGCATGAAGTTTCTCCTTCAGGAGGGAAAAGCTGAACTCAAAAGAATACAGGTGATGTGTCCCTTTGTCCTGGTAGATCAAACGCATTTACTTCTATAAACAGAAAATAATTTTTAAAATGCATCAAAGAGCTTGCAGCTCTAAGTACCCCAACATATACTTTTCTGACATGAATCATCTGACCATCCCCACTTCCCAAGTTTACCTATTTTGCAAGCATACATGGTCTATATTGGGGCTTTTTCAAAGACATATAAATTTATCTTCAAAGAACAAGGGGAAGGCAGTGAAGTACAGGAGGTTAGGAAAACTCATTACACTTTGGAGAATGTTTCAAACTTGACCTCAAAGCAGTGACCTGAAAGCTTGCAGTTCAACCTCAAGGTCACTCTGTGTCCCACGCTGCTGTCAGCCAGGAAAGGCGGGAGTTCCTTGGGTTGGGGTCAGGGTGGGGATAGGGTCAGGAGAAGTTCTGGGCATTCAGAACCGTAGGAAGTGCTTGTTCGCTCTTCACTTTGTTTGCTGAAGAAGAGGAAAGAAGCCCACACGTCTCTTTGAAGCCCTGTGGGGCTGTTTTCACTGTGAGAGCAAAGCTCATGATTGTTCCTGGAATGCTGGTCCTACCATTTATTGTCCTTGGATTTAATGCCTGCCTTGCATTTGGAATAAAGATCCATTCATTCCTGTGCCAAGAAATAAAGAATTCTATTGTCTCCCTGCCCGAATTGTTCCAAGACCATCATTTTTTTTTTTTTTTTATGAGGCTGACAGGCCAGATAGCATCTCGTTTGGCTCCATGATCTGGTCTCCAGAAGAGATGTTGTGCCCCTTTTTGGTCTGAGCTTCTCAGCCACAATACCGTCACACAGAGCGGTTCTGTCCCCTCGGTACCAGGAACTTCGCCCCTTTCACAAGGACCCTTAACAACTTTTGTGGATTGCCAAACCAGACTTACTCTAATTCTCCACCATGAGGATGGTTGTGTCACTCAAATTAGCTGAACCTTGGGTGGCCGCTAATTCTGTCCCTGGGGAGAAATGAGTGTAGCTGATGTGCATGCTGTGACATGCTCCATCCCAGAATATTCCTTGCTGATTCACCAGAATAAAGGCCAATTTAATTAAAACAAACACAGAAGTGTGAAAAAACAAAGGGCAAAAGAAGTTTGAAGGAAGTTGGTTATCACTTCGGAGGAAAACTACCTCCAGGGGCTGAAGCCTAAACAGTTCCTAACAGAATGTTCTTATTCATTTAGGAGGTTTACTTCCAGCACATCTGCCCTCCTAAACCTTCCGCTTTCCTCTTCAGCCTCCTCTGCCAGCAGACCTCCTGGCCTCCAGCCTGGGAGAGAAGATGAATCCACTCCCCACCCTATATTTGTTTCCTCTAGTTTCAGACAAAGGCGACCTTTCTCCAATTTACTGCTTGTCCTTCCTGTTGAGTTCTTCAAATGTCTCCTTCTGGAGCTGGTTCCAAGTTATGTCTGCTCTGCATTGTAGGGTCCTTTTTCTTAGTTAGTTGACTCCATTGCTATAGCTTATAAAAATGCTCAAGTGTCTCTAATCTTTTGAAAACATCCTCCTTTAACCTGTGTCTTTCTCCCCATCTCCCCTCCAATCACTTCCCTTTCTCTTCCCAGAAAAGATCCTTCAAAATATAGCTTATATTTAATATCTCCACTTCTATCTGCGCTTTGCCTGCTTCACTTTTCATCACTGTGGTTTCCTCTTTTTTTTTTTTTTTTTTTTAATTTGCTTATTTATTTTTGGCTGCGCTGGGTCTTCATGGCTACATGGGCTTTCTCTAGTGGGGTCCGTGAGCTTCTCTTTGAGGTGGCTCCTCTTGTTGAGGGGGGCCGGCTCTGGGACACACAGGCTCAGTCGTTGTGGCTCACGGGCTTTCTTACTCCGTGACATATGGTATCTTCCCAGATCAGGGATTGAACTAGTGTCCCCTTGTCTTGCATTGGCAGACAAGTTATCAATCAATTGTCACGTGAGTGTATGTTCCTTGGTTCCTTGTCTCATCACAACAAAGATTTGGAGTGACAGACATTAAAGCCCCCTTGGCGTTTCACAGCTCTCAGGTCTTGGATAGACCGTGTTATAGCTCTCAGGTCTTGAATGGACCATGTTATAACTCTTAGACAAATCAGTGTTACAGCTCTATTTTATTTAGAAGATAGCAGGAAAATCCATCTTCAAGGCGTGAGGGCACATTGATCCAAAGACACGAGGAGAAGAGCGCCCCAGTGCGCAGAAGAGAGAGAGAGAGCTAGCTTTGGCTTCTCTATTTATATGTTTATCTTCCCCTGGGCCTGTCCTATGTACACTGGGCCAGCCAGGAGTGTTGTTTGTTTTATCTGAGGTCCTCACTCCGGTCCTCGGACCTTCTTTTGTTCTATTTTTGTGGACTTTTCCCTTCCTTGTCTTTTCGCCACCGCCATTTTGGACTCCTTTTCCCCATTCTACCTACCTAACACAATGAACCACCAGGGAAGTCCCTATGATTTCCTCTTTAAGCTCTCTATTTCCCTGGCAGCAACTTTACTACTTCCAGCCCCCAAGGCCAGGAAAATGATTGAAATAAGACATGAAGGACATACTTGTCAGAGGCAAAGGACTCTATACTCAACTTGTTTGACTTTTATGTAGCACTTGCCTCTGTGGTCAGTCCTTGCTTCTTGAGATTCTACTCTGGATTTTTAAGAAACCACCCCCTCTTAATTCTTCTCTCTCTCTCTGATGATTCCTCTCCACCTCCACCCTCAAGTGCTAATGTTCCTCGAGGCCCTTGGATCTTGTCCCTCTTGCTTCCTCCTGGTAATTTCTCCCATGCCCATGGTTCTCACTCCTACCTGGGTACTGCTGGTGCCTATATTTGTATTTCCATTGCATGTTTTCCCCTAAGTTCCAACTGCTTCTTTCCAGATCTCTCCTCCTGAATACCACATAGGCAACTCAAACTCAACATACTCAAAGTTGCACATATCTTTCCCGTAGAACCTGGTCTTCCTCCTGTATCCCATCCAGGAAATAATGTTACCATTCATCTACTCACCCAAGTCAGAAACCTGGGTGGTTATCCTAACTTTCTCTCTTTCCCTCAGCTCCTGTGCCCCATCTGTCACCATGTCTTGTAGACCTGACCACCACAGCATCTCTGATATGTATCTCCTCCCCTCTTTTTCCCCATCCCTGACTTTTCTCCTAGATTATTAAAATACTCTTCTTACCTCCAGTTTTTTCATCTGCAGTCTGCCTCCCACAAAGCAGCTAGAGTGACCTGCCTTCAGCGGTGCCCTATTGCTTGTGAGATGAGGCCCATACTCTTTAGTGGGACTGTTAAATCGTGTAGCCCTAGCCTACCTTTCAGTTCAACAGTTTCATCTCTCACCTAAACTCCACACACTCTACTCCCCACAGAGACACAAACTAATCATGCTCCGTCTTTTCACCTTTCCAAGAATGGTGCTTTTCCTTTCCTGACTTTCCTTACTTGCTATTGCTCCATTTTCCTCCAACCTAAACCCACTGCAGCATCACATAATCTATATATCTGTCTTAAGACCCAATTCTAGAGTTATTTCACTTCTAATCACTAGGAGACTTTTCTTGAATAATAACCCATCTCTTACCTCCAGGTACAACCACAAGTATGTTCCTCTGAGTCTCATAGTAGCCTGTACTTTCTTTAACACGGACTTGATAGCCCTTTATTATGAATGTAGTTGCTCATTTTTGTTTAGCATTTATCACAGTGCCTAAACTGAATAAATTTTTCCCTGAGTAAATGATTTGCAAATGTAACTTGCAAATCCCAAGTATTAACCACTGAGGAATTTTGCTCCTAGAGGATATCTGCTATGAGAAAGGAGATAAAGCCATTTTGCTTTCCCAATGTTTTAAATAACTGAGAATATGATGGTGATTAATACCATTTTAAAAAATAATAAAATAGCATCTTTTTTGTATTACCTTTATTTTTATCTTATTTTATTTCATTTTTTCCCCCTCGGCTATACCATGTAGCATGTGGGATCTTAGTTCCCTGACCAGGGATAGAACCTGCACCCCCGCTACAGTGGAAGTACAGTTTCTCAAGCACTGGACCAAAGAGAATTCCCTGATTAACATCATTCTCTTTGTGATAGATTGTATTTCCAAAATATATCTCCCCTTCCACACACTTTTTTTAAATGTGACCTTGTGATGCCCTCATCCACACGTGGAATCTACTTCCCCTCTTCTTGAGTGTGGAATAGTGTTATGACTCACTTGGAACCCACAGAACTGAGTAATAGTCAGTTTGTAAAACTTTTATTTGTTGTTTGTTTTCTTAAAAATTGGATACAACATTTACCTTGCATAGTTGCATGATATATACACTTGCATTTTTAAATTAACCTCCTTTTTTGAGATAATTATAAGATCATGTAGGTTGTATGAAATAGTACGGGATGATCCAGTATACTGCTACCCATGCTACCCAAGGGTAATGTCTTGCAAAACTATAGTTCAGTATCATAACCAAGATATTGACATGGATATAGTCAAAACGTAAAGCACTTCTAGTGCTCCAGGGATCACTAATGATCCTTATAATTGTGTTATTTCAAGGATGTTGTTTAAATAAAGTCAGTTCAGTTCAGTCACTCGGTCGTGTCCAACACTTTGCGAGCCCATGAATTGCAGCACTCCAGGCCTCCCTGTCCATTACCAACTCCTGGAGTTTACCCAAACTCATGTCCATCAAGTCAGTGATGCCATCCAGCTATCTCATCCTCTGTCGTCCCCTTCTCCTCCTGCCCCCAATCCCTCCCAGCATCAGGGTCTTTTCAAAAGAGTTAACTCTTCACTTGAGGTGGCCAAAGTATTGGAGTTTCAGCTTCAGCATCAGTCCTTCCAATGAATGCCCAGGACTGATCTCCTTTAGGATAGACTGGTTGGATCTCCTTGCAGTCCAAGGGACTCTCAAAAGTCTTCTCCAACACTATAGTTCAAAAGCATCAATTCTTTGGTGTTCAAATTTCTTCACAATCCAATTCTCATATCCATACATGACCACTGGAAAAACCATAGCCTTGACTAGACAGACCTTTGTTGGCAAAGTAATATCTCGACTTTTGAATATGCTGTCTAGGTCGGTCATAACTTTCCTTCCAAGGAATAAGTGTCTTTTAATTTCATGGCTGCAATCACCATCTGCAGTGATTTTGGAGCCCCCCAAAAATAAAGTCTGATATAGTGTGTAATTTTTATTGGCTTTTTTAGCTCAGCATAATTCCTAGAGATTCATTCAGGGATTATCACATGTTTCAATAATTTTTTTCATGGCTGAATAGTATTCCATGGTATGGGTATATCAATTTGTTTAACCAGTTACCTATTGAAGGACACTTGACTTGTTTTCAATTTGAAACTGTTATGAATAAATCTGCTATGAACATTCATACATAGCTTTTTTGTGACCATGTGATTACATAAGTGTTCAGGAATACAACTGCTAGCATATGGAAATACAACTGAATTTGCGTGATGATGCTACAACTTTGCTAAATTCACTTATGATAAGTGAGTTAAAGGAGGTGTGTGTGTGTGTGTGTGTGTGTGTGTGTGTGTGTGTTAGCTTCCTTGTAATTATTTTATGTAAACAATCACATTATCTGCAAAGAGGGACAGTTTTGGTTCTTACTTTCTGATCTGTATATCTTTTATTTCCTTTCTTGCCTTTTTGCATTAGAGAGAACTTCTGGCAACACGCTGAATAAGTGTGATGAAAGTGGATGTCCTTGCCGTGTTCTGATCGTAGGAGAAAAGCATTCAGTCTTTCACTACTAAGCATAATATTAGCTGTAGGCAGTTTATCAAGTGGAGGAAGTTCCTCTTTATTCCTAGTTTTCTGAGACACCCTTTAAAATCATAAATAGATGTTGAATTTTTATGTTTCCTTACATCAGTTAAAACGATCATATGATTTTTCTTCTTTCAACTTATCAAGGAAAAATTAATCAGTCAATCTAAGAAATAAATGGAAAAATTTATTTGCACTAAATTTGAGAGTTATAACCCAGGAAGAGCATCTCAGAAAGCTCTGAGAACTATTCTGCCCCTTAGAAGTCAAAGCATATTTCTATAAGTAGTTTAAGACAGAAGGCTGTACATCAAATAATCTATAAATGACAGCTTACGTCATCCAGATCTAAGTGCCATGTGGTGGGTCATGTGACCCCTTATGAGATCCAGAAGACATGCTATCTTTAAGGAGTTGAGGACTTCCCTGGTGGCTCAGATGGTAAAGCGTCTGTCTACAATGCAGGAGACCCGGGTTCAATCCCTGGGTCGGGAAGAACCCCTGGGGAAGGAAATGGCAATCCACTCCAGTGCTATTGCCTGGAAAATCCCATGGACAGAGAAGCCTGGTAGGCTACAGTCCATGGCGTCGCAAAGAGTCAGAGACGACTGAGTGACTTCACTCACTTACTGATGCTAGGAGAATGTTGCTTTTCATGGTTGAGCAGGTATTTCTACTGATGGGGAGGTTTGGTTGATGCCAAATGTAGATGCACAATGAACTGTAGGGGGGAGAGAGGAAAGAAGGGCAGAGAAAGTTTTGTTTAATTTTTCTTGTCTTGCCATAAAAATGTTAATTTTGACTGCTGGTCACTGTCACCATGGACCTTCTGCAGTGTCTAGGGGCGACCTGAAGGCAGATAAAACTTGTCTGGTTATAGACTGGGTAGGGACTCTTTTTTTTTTTTTTTTAATAATTATTTATTTGGTTTCACTGGGTCTTAGTTGCAACGTGTGGGATCTAGTTCCCTGACTGGGGATTGAACCCAGGCCTGCACTGAGGGTGCAGAGTCTTAGCCACTGGACCACCAGGGAAGTCCTTGGATCAGGACTCTGATCACAAATCTCCTCCTCTTCTCCATCCCAAAGAAGTCTCTGATCACCTCTTTTTACTGTGTCTTATTCCTCCTTGAGAGTTATCACCAGGTCTGCATTAAAGGAAGCAGAGAACCTGGCTGTCTCTCCCAGCATCCTTTCCATTTACAAGAAGTCTAAATGGCAGGGGCTGTTCAGACCTTGCTGGGTATTTCCTCTGAGACAGCGGCCAGAGGAAGGGGTGGGAGTCAAGGTAGGCAGGAAGAAAAATGTTGTTGAACATGGCTGGGCTCAGCAGATGAAAGCCTGCAGGCCTTTGGCTGAAGATAGCACAAAAAGGGACAGGCAGAGCCAAACTTCAATCATGCCACCTCGGTGTTTACATCAGCCAGCCCTGGGCACTGCCCTGCTGGCAGCCTGGGTGTTAGTAGCTGTTGGCTTCTGGCTTGATTGGAAAGAGATTCCAGATTTTGCAGGGAGTGGAGAGAAATAAGAACAACATGTCCTGTTTACTCAGAGGATGTGGAGGCCTCAAGAGTGGCTGGATGCACAGGGCACCTGGCTGCAGGGTGATACCCATCCGCCCCCCATGCAAGGCCACACACCTTGGAAGAATCCCAGATCTGAAGCTGGAGGAGGTCTTACATTAAGAAGTGGTTCAACTCTCTGATCTCAGCACGGGAAAATGGGAATCTGCCCAGTTGACAGATAAAGCAACCAAGGCCTGGCCTTATCTTAGGATATGCAGCTAGTAGGTGGATTGAGCGGGGAGGAGGGCAAAGTAGAAATGCAGTCTCTGGTTCCCTCTGTCTCATCCCCTCTTGAGGACACTCTGGCAACCTAGCCAACCTGGGCCACCATGAGTGACATTTTGCTGACAGCACTTGCCTATTTCCTGCATACTTACCCCAACCCATCCACAAGCCACCACTTCCTTTTCAGGAGTTGCTAGCATCTGATCAGCCTATTATCCAAGGCTTAAGTGTGTGGTGGGGTTTATTTAAAGGGATTCCCAGTGGCTCAGCAGTAAAGAATCTGCCTGCTAATGCAGGAGATGCGGTTCAGTCTTTGAGTTGGGAAGATCCCCTGAAGGAGAAAATGGCAACACACTTCAGTATTCTCGCCTGAGAAATCCCACAGACAGAAGAGCCTGGAGGGCTACGGTCTTCAGCGTCACAAAGATCTGGACACGATCAAGCATACACGCACATGGGTTTTTTAAGGGAAGTCATTCCCATAACAGCTGGAGCAGTCAGGGAGTAGAGAACTTATTTCAGGATTTAAAGTCGTCATTCGAAAAAAAATCTCACAGCCTAAAAGTTGAGAATTATGTTTTATTCACATCCTTGGACTTGCTGAGGACTTAAGCCCTAGTACAACCCTTTAGATAGCTCTGAGGGACTGCTCAAAAGAGGTAAGGGAAAAGCCAGGATACACAGGAGTTTTTTGCAATAAAAACTATATAGTTGGAACATCAAAAATTACTGTTACTGAGAGAAAACCAAACATCTCAAGTTAATGAATTTAGCACTTTTCTGTGTACAAGAAAGATATGAGTCTGGGCTTGTTGAGATCATTCCTTTGATATTCACCTTAATTATCTAAGGTTGGTATCTTGTTTTTCTCCATCCTGAATCCCCTTAGAGTACACAGTCCAGGGTGGTTGCAGTGGCTGATGGCTTGATGGCGGCAACATCCTTTGTTTACTGTCAGGCAATATTAATTTACAAAAGTCTCCACAGGATTTGATGAGACAGAAAAGGGGGAAATGGGCATTTCAGGAAGCCACTTTTTAAAGCATTTATTAAAAGCTTATTATTGTTGTTCTTTAGTTGCTCAGTTGTGCCCAACTCTTTGTGACCCCATTGACTGTAGTCTACCAGGCTCCTCTGTCCATGGGATTTCCCAGGCAAGAATATTGGAATGGGTTGCCATTTCCTTCTCCAGGGGATCTTCTCGATCCAGGGACCTCATCTCCAGCACTGCAGGTGGTCTCCTGCATTGCAGAGGTAAAACACTAGTTATTAGGAAAGCACTCTACCCACATTATCTCATTTAATCTTCACAACAACTCTACAAGGGAGGCATGAAATGCTCTAGGTTTATGGATCAGGCTGAGGGAAGGGGCAGTGAAATACTTCGTTCAGTATCATCAGATGGTTAACCCAACAGTTGTCTTCCTGTGCCCTTGGTCTTAACCCCTGCGCTATACTGCTTCTCATGGTGGAGCAGGAGAGACAAGTGGTGTACTGAAAAGGAATGGAGAGTGGAGATTTATTGGCAGCGTGGGTGCAACTGACATACGTTTTCTGTGGTCAGGCATGGGTTAGGTGTTCAGTACTGTCTGCTGATCTAATATCGAGCCGTTATATTAATGCTGTAGAAAATCCTGCCATCACAATGTAAATGGCAACCCCCAAATTCAGGTTCCTACAATGTAGCATCAATTAATCGGGAGGCTAGTGAAATGACCTGGATTAATCTGTTCATCATCACTCCTACTAGACCCAAATTCCTATTATTATAGTTGATGTGGTTTCACTCTTACTATTTGTCCATGTCCTTTATTAATTTGTATGTTCCTTAAGGATGAGGATTGTTAGTGTTTCACTCAGTAAGTCCATCAGTAATTGAAGGAACTCTCTCCAATTCCCTTGGTCTTCTCTGTTGGCTTTCTAGTTGAATTAATGAAATTAGATTATTTAATGATAATCATTTCACAATATATACATACTGAACACCCTCAACTTACACAATTATATCTCAATAAGGTTACAAAAAAGAAAACTTTTATCTTCAGCCATATGATTCTGAGTAGAGTTACAAAGAAATCAGATTCAAAGCCTCCATTGCCTCATTCTCAAATGGTTGAACCCTTTTAAGAATCTGAAACAGCAATTTACATTTATATTCTGGGACCCAAATAAAACCTCTGAAATGACATTTCTTTGAACCAATAGGTCCAGAAACTGCTATTCATCGGACACATTGGAGGGGAACTTCATCGGACTTCTTGTAAAGTTTGCTTTTAACCATGTACTTAAGGTCTTGTGATTTCTAAATGTGGACAGAGGGGCACTAAGGCATGATTTCAAGATCAATGATGAAAAACTCAGCAACCTAAGACAGTCAAACCTGATTTCCAGACTCAGCTTTTCCACTGATTGTGTGACCTTGGGTGAACTGGCTAGCCTTTCAAGGCCTGAGCTTCATCCTTGTACAGGAGAAGAAAAAATAGAACCCATCATAGATAATTGTTGTGAAATTTAATTGAGTAAATATATCCAAAGGATTCCCTGGCACTAGGCAGTGTTCCATAAATGTGAAATTAGAAGGTGAAGTAAATTAGTGGTACTGCCTCAGCTATTTCTGTTCAGAGGCTATTTTTGTCTCCTAGGAAGGAGCAGGTGGTTAAGAGGCTGGGTGGGTGGAGGAAGTGTTGTGGTGTGTTTGTTGTGGGACAACGGAATGGAAAACCACTTGAACAGGTTGCATGAGTCAGTGCGGGAAATGCACAGGTGTTGTTATGCCTAAAGACATTCACTGCCTGCCCCCACCCCCACCCCCACCCCCAATCTTGGAGAAAGGGAGACGCCTCACATTTTTTCTGAAAGGCAATTCTGCTTGTTTCTTAGTAGAGAAACCTGTTCTATGAGTCATTACACATCTTTCCCAAAGGCCACCCAAGGTGGCCCACCCTCAGCCAAAAGCTTCTCTTCTTTTCCTTGGATGTTGTTTCTTGTATCGTGTCTGCAAGTCAACACCTGAAAGCGCTCTAATGATTAGAAGAATTGATATGAGTACCTCTCAGGATATTCCCCCATGCCTAAGAGGTCACCCTGATAAGATGATGCCCTTGAAGACCCCTTGGGATCTTGGGTCACAGTGACCAACACAGTAACGATGCTTGTTGCATGTACATGAAGAGTCCAGAGTTTAACTAGTCAAGAGTTGTTTGGGGGTAGTTGGACTTAGTATTGGGCTCTTCATGGGATGTATCCTGGCATCTACTGAGGTTGTAGGTGTCATCTGTGGGATCAGGGTCATTAAGGTGACCCAACTGAAGTGCCTGAAACTCTCTCTACCATCAACAAAGGATAGCAGGGTCTTGATCTATTGATGGCTTCTGTGCAATGCCTGTAACTCAGTGATTTGAGTTAAATAGAAGAGTCTCAACAGAGGGGTAGATCATGTGAGCCTTAGCAGCATGAAAAATCTAGAATCACAGACTCTAGGCTGGACAGTTCATTTTATGTGTCAAGTCAAAAGAGCCCCCAGATGTTTGGTCAAACGTTATCCTGGGTGTGTTAGTGAAGGTGTTTTGGGATGGGATTAACTTTTGAATTGATAGACTAGACAAGGCAGATTGCCCTCCTTAATATGATATCCAGCTCTTATCAGTTGATCAGTCAAATGAAGATCTAAATAGAATAAAAGGCTAACCCTCCTGTGAACAGAGGGACTCAATCCTGCCTGACTGAGATGGGACATTGGTCTTTTCCAGCCTTCAGGCTTGGGCTGAAACATCTGCTCTTCTGGGATCCTGAGCCTGCTGGCTTTCAGATCTTTCATTGGTTCTTCCGATTCTTTGACATTTAGATTCAGTCTGGAGCTACCTGCTCTTGGGTTTCTGGTTTGCCAACTGTCTGTCTTGGACTTCTCAGCCTCCATAATCACCTGTGGTGAGCTAAATCCTTACAGTAAATTTCTTTGTACCTGTAGAGATGTATTGTTGCTGTTGTTCAGTTGCTAAGTCATGTCCAACTTTCGGCGACCCCGTGGTTTATAGCCCACCAGGATCCTCTGTTTTCATGGGGTTTTTCCAGACAAGAATACTGGAGTGGGTTGTCATTTCCTTCTCCAGGGGATCTTCCTGGACCAGGGACTGGACCTGAGTCTCCTGCACTGGCAGGTGGACTCTTCACTACTTAGTCACCAGGAAAGTCCCATATTGATATATATGTATAGCCTATTGGTCCTGTTTCTGTGGGGGACTCTATCACACTTGGTAAATTGAACATGTTTTTGTTTGGCTGTTTTAGTATGTTCAGGCTTTCAATGGACCACTTAAATTTCCCACATTTAAGTATCTGCACTCCAAACCCTGGCCTGCTGCCTAACAGTGAGCTGCTTTATAAAGAGAAACTTAGATCTCCTCCTAAAAGCTTCTAAATTTATGTGGCTTTTTTTGGCTGCACTGGGTCTTCCTTGCTGTGTGTGTGCTTTCTCTAGTTTCTGCAAGTAGGCACTACTGTTTAGTTGAGGTGCGAGAGCTTCTCTTTGCGGTGGCTTCCTTTGTTGCTAAGCACGGGCTCTAGTTGTGTGAGCTCAGTAGTTGTGGCACACTGAGCTCAGTTGCCCCCAGGTATGTGGGATCTTCCCAGACCAGGGATCGAGTCCGTGTCCCCTGCATTCCAGGTGGATTCTCAACCGCTAGACCACCAGGGAAGGCCTCCAGTGGATTTTCTCTTAAGTTTTTGTTACTAAGTTTTACATATGACAAATTAAAAATTAGGCCCCCAATTTGCGAAGTGTAAGCTTGAGAATATGTCCAATCAAATATATGAATAAATATATAGAATATATGAAAGGGGCACTAAGTTTGAGATCACTCTGTATAAGAATGTGCTTTGAGGTCTAAAAATTAACGTGAAGGCAAATTAAAGGGACTCTTTTAAGAGCGATTAGAATAACTTCCATGAGATAATTTCAACCACATGCCAAAGACAAATTAAGTTCAGCAAAGGGTGAACAATTTAATGTATGATAACCCCGTGATAGTTTATTGAAAAGCCAAAAGCAGGAAAGCCAAAAGTTAGAGCCTCAGTCCATGGGACATGATGTCATAAGACAAATTGGCTGTCCCACCCGTGGAAGTGAGAGAGAATCTGTGAGTGTGGCATAGCTTAAGGTGTTAATTAAGTTTTTATGATACTAAGGTTATTCTTCTGCTTGTTGCTTTCATTGAACGTAAGCAGGTAAGAGGCACCTGGAAATGTTTATTGTGATGCCTAATGTTGTTCTCAAATTTTTTTTTTTTAATGAATTAGTGCTGTTTCCCATACAAGACTGTCACCTCCTTTCTTATATCCTGGGACCTAGTTTACTTTTAATTGTGTCTCTGACTGTACTTAGGTATTAGTACTTAGTGCTGGGCTCCGTGCATAATGGGTCTTCGTATATACTTTTTGAATAGAATGGAAGTTATCATCCACTCAAACAGTCGTGGAAACACTAAAATCCAAAGTAGGCAAAGAGTGGTGAAGTTCATCAGGATGAGTACAGATTAAAACTAAGAAAGGCAACACCTTGTATTTGCCTTTTTTTTTTTTTTTTTTTGTGGCCACATTGTGCAGCTTGCAGTATCTTGGTTTCCCAACCAGGGATCGAACCTGCACCCCCTGTGGTAGAAGCACAGAGTTCTAACCACTAGACAACCAGGGAATTCCCAGTATCTTATACCTTATACCTTGTACAGCATTGTTCTCGCACAGAACACAACTCCCTTATTATAGCTTACACACCCAGATATCATGCTAAGAACATTACACATCTTCTGAGTAGTAGTCCATTGTATGGCTATGTCTGAATTTGTTGTCCCTTTGCCTGTTGATAGAAATTTGGATTATTGCCAGATTTGGGCTATTATAAATAAAGCTGCTATGAACATTGCATAGAGCTCTTTGTGTGGATAGATTAGTTTCATTTCCCTTGAGTAAGTATCTAGAAGTATATTAGGAAGCTATAGCAAATAATGCCAAGCTGGTTTTTGAGTAGATACTGATGAATGCAGAGAATGTGAAGTCCATTAAAGGGCACAAAGAAATGAGGGAATTTCATATTTAATACAGGTGGTATGTCAAACCAATGAGGAAAAATGGATTATTCAATCAACAGTGTTGGAACAAATGGGTAGATAACTGAAAAAAAAAACATGCTTTAATTGCTTTGCTGGTTTAGACTATGTATTATAAGAAAAGGATGGCTGTTCTTAAGGAGGAATGAAAAGAAAAAAAGAAGTCCTGAAACTCCAGGATCTGGTCAGACAGAAGCTGTAACTAATTCCCATTTCTAACTAGAAAAAATTAAAACTGAGATGGCCTTTGAGTGATTAAGACCAATTACAACTAAGCCTCATGACAAGGAGCAAGTCAAGAGTATGATGATCAAATCTTTTGCTTAAATATCTGGAATAATTAAAGTGGGTCTAGGTAAATCCTTGCAGTTGGACAAAATAGCTCCAGGATTATAGACCAAAGGTACAGTTCTCCCATCAAAGCCCAATACACTCAAGGTACCTGCTGGGAAAAGAACTGGGGCATAGTGACTGGCACGTTGAGCTAATTGGAATAAAATAGATTAAAAGCCAATTATGTTTTTGAGTTACACTGTCTAGAGAGCCAATAGCTGTGTTAAAAGGGATTCTAACTTCTTAACCTAAGACCATGAGCTTATTCGGCATGTTATTATTCGCCAGACAAGTTCTCACAACTGTTTCATAGCATTACATGGATTGCCTTTAGTTCAGTCTCCTGGAACAGTTTCTTTGCTGCACATTAGCCAGACCAGAAGCAAAAGCCATTAGTTTTTCAGATTTCTCTTATGGGTAGCTTTTGTTCCACTCTTGAACTGATTTCTTTACTAGCCAGTGGAGTCACATGGCGGTAACAATTTCAGAATTTCAGTTGCTTAAAACAAAAGAGGTTTATATTGCGTGGACGTTTTAAATAAAAACAGTCTCCACACCTACTGGTGGACTTTTATATTGCTTCCAATTGTCACATGTCACAAATAATTCTGCGCTGGACATATTTATATTGATATCATTTTGCACATGAGCAAGTATACGTGCAGTTTTTATATCTAGAAAATGGAATTGCTAGGTTAAAGAATATGTGCATTTTAAAATTTCACGGAGACTTACTGATTTATGCTGCCACTAGCTATATATGAGACTGCTTATTTCCTCCTACCTGTAACAGTATTATCAAGCCTTTTGATCTTTGCCCCACCTGAGAAGGGAAACATAATATTTCATTAATGTTTTGTTTTTCACTTTTCAGGTTATATTAGACTTTTCCTTGCTTTTCATATATTTATGTGACAAAATAAAATAATAGAATTATTTTAATTTTTGGTTTTTTTTCACATCATTTCTCTCTCTGGTATCCACTTCTCTCTCTGGTGGTGGTAAAAATGATTAAAGAAGACAATTCAGTTGATACAAACAAGCTTTATTTAACACTTCATGAAGCAGAAAGTCTCCATTCAAAGAAGTGCGAAATGGGGCAGAAGGCAGGAAGCTTTACCGGGTAAAGAACAAGGAATAAGGAAGAGCAAAGAGAAAATATCTGATTGACCCAGGCTGCAGAGTCTGCTTGCTTGGGGTGAGAGAGAACAAGGAAATGAGAATAGAGCCCAGAGTTGGCTTGCTGTTTGGCTGACTGGATGGACTGCATTTCAGGTCAAGTGGAGCGTTTACAAGGACACAGAAGTTACCCAGGTTGGAGTTTGTTAATCTGCGACATCCCAGGCAACAGGGGCCCATCTTGGGCCCAGAAAGTAATTCAACATGTATAACTTCTTCTTACAGGTTTATGAAAACTATTTACACATTCAAGAAAAGAGTCACTTAAGATATACATTGAAAGCATTTTCCCGAATATTTTTCTTTCTTTGTTTCACTTCTTAAGACTCAGTTTTATTTATTTATTTTAATTTTTGGCTGCCCTGGGTCTTTGCTGTTGCGTGCAGGCTTTCTCCAGTTGTGGCGGGCAGGCTTCTTCTTGCGGCCCTTCTCTGATTGCAGAGCACAAGCGCTAGGGTGTACAGGCTTCAGCAGTTGTGACACATTGGCTTATCTGCTCCTCAGCATGTGGGGTCTTCCCAGACCAGGGATTGAACCGGTGGCGCCCTGCATTGCAAGGTGGATTCTTAACCACTAGACCACCAAGTAGGCCCAATTATTTATATTTAGATGTGCTGGTTTTTTGTATTTTTTTGCCGTGAAGCATCTTCCCCCCACCCCCATCTTTTCTATATAGTTGAATGCGTATTGTTCCTTTGGCTCATGTCTGGGTTAGGGTTTTACTTTGGAAAGATTTTGTCATTAAATCAACAAATTAAGGGATACAAGAGCAACATCTCCCTTTTTCCTTCTAGTGTCTTTACAGTTTCATATTTTGTTTTGACATATTTAACCCAGATGAAATGAATTCCAGTGTAGGTTGCAAGGGGGGATACATATTTATACACTGTTTAACTTGCGAGAGTGTGTGCGTTTGTAGATGAGGATCTGTGGGCTGTGAAACACACGTAACTGGAGACTAATTTTCCAATGAATATATTTTTCTAAGTTTGAGTTTTTTACCCTGTTCATGCGAAACCTATCAAAAATTCACTGAAACAGTACATTCTCGGCAGTGATGAAAGAAAGCTACAAGAATATGGGCAGCCTGTACTCAGCTCCAATTAAATGTCACCAAAGCAGGAATAGGGAAACAGTATTGTCAGACATGCCCATTTCAAAAAATACCCAAATTCAAAAATCTGAATTTGCATGTGAAATCCCCTGATGTGTAAATGTTAGCAACTAAATCCATAGTTTTAAAAACATTGCCTGGGCCAAGCAAAACACATCTGTGAGCCAGATGGGGCCCTGAGGGTGCCAGTCTGAGACCTGTGGTTTAGACTTGCTTCCTCCTAATCCTCAAAGATCCAAGTACCTCTTCTAGGGGCTGCTGTAGTGCGGGTAGCCCTTATCACAATGGATTTTAATTGATTGTTGGTGGCCTAGTTTTTCTATTAGGCTCAAGCCTTTCTATTAAGTGATAAAGTTATAAATAGAAGTATTCACAGATTTTGAGGTCCCCAGAAGCACAGCATCTTTCACCTAGTAGACATTTAGTATGAACGTTTGTTGAATGAATTTTAAGTAGATGAATGAGTGAACTCTACTGCAAGTAGAATACCTGCCAAAAGTCTGGACAAAATAGCTCAGATTCTCAGAGGTTAGACCACGCCCGCTCCTCCCCTCACTTCCCCTGGGCGCTCACGGCAACCTGAGCAGTTGTACCCGATTTTGTTAACAGGCGGCTTCTTGCACGTTGTGAATCTTGGCCGCTAGATGTCTCCCTATGCTTAAAGGACATTCTGAAGCCTTGGGGTCAACTTGTATGCTCAGTAGCTCTGTCGTGTCCAACTCTTTGCGACCCCATGGACTGTAGCCAGCCAAGCACCTCTGTCATGGGATTTCCCAGGCAAGAATACTCCAGTGGGTTTCCATCTCCTACTTTAGGGGACCTTCCCGACCCAGGGATTGAACCCGTGTCTCCTGCTTCATAGGCAGGTGGATTCTTTACCACTGAGCCACCTGGGAAGGCCTGGAGTCAACCTATGGTTTGGTAAAAAGAGGCAATTCTTAAGTAAAAAAGAATGCCTTAATTTCAGGTCACAGCTTCTACAGATATTAGTTCTCTTGAGGAAGCTGAAGACAGCCACAATGTCAAAGAAAAAGTGCCCAGGGACAGAATCAGATTCATTTTGTTCTGGGAGAACTTTTCATCCTCAGAAATGCACCCTTGGGGGTAATGAAACGACCATCTGTTGGATTTTTTGCCTCTAATCTAACAGATTCGCAACTGTTCTCCATCTCTGTGGTGTTACTTTATTCTGCTGCTTCAGCGGGTGGAGAAATACATATTAGTGTTAAGGGTTTGAACTCTAGAACCTGTGTAGTAAAAGCAGAATTCAACTTGGAAAATGTATTAGGGCTTCCCAGGTGGGGCTAATGGCGAAGAACCCACCTGCCAGTGCAGGAGACATAAGAGATGGGGTTTCATCCCTGGGTCAGGAAGATCCCCTGGAGGAGGGCATGGCAACCCACACCAGTATTCTTGACTGGAGAATTCCATGGAGGAAGGAGCCTGGAGGCCTCTGACCATCAGGTCACAGAGACAAGCGAAGTGACTTAGCACACACGCTTATGTTAGTAGGAACTTCTTCACTGAGCCTGCCAGGTGCGCATGTGACTTCCTGAGCATCGCATGAACACAAAGGATATGTTTTGGTGCCTGGGGTTGTGTCTTTCATGTGCCTCATGAGGGTCTGCAGGGTCCACCAAGGTGGGAATACTTTCTTATTTTATTTTATTATTCTTTCTGCTGGCCGCACAGCTTGCCGGATCTTAGTTCCCTGACTAGAGATCGAACCCGGGCCCTGGGAGTGAAAGCCCCAAGTCCTAACCGCTGGTCTCTCAGGGAATTCCTTTTTTTTGGGGGGGAGGGGAGGTGCTGCTGCATAATTCTCACTTTAAAGACAGGCAGAGTAGGGGGTAAAAAGCTCAACACTTTCATAGTCGATGGTTCTCTCTTCTCAGCGTTATCTCTGAGATTCAAACATAGTACATTCTGAACTGATTAAGGGCAGTGGTTAGAAGATTTCCTGGCTGTTGAATTTACCCAGGGCCTTGAATTTAATGACTCTTGAAGCTGCTTGAATAAAAGGAAACTGTGGATTCTACGGGGTCTTGGTGGCTCTCCAGCTGATTATGGAAAGTTCAGATGGTAAGAACGTTGTGTCTCGTTAGTACCTGAGACAACCTTGCCTTTACCTTTCCTTTGGTTCTTTTACAAGCGTTGGGCACCTCTCTATGTATTTCTCGTATGTCTTTAAGAAGCAATAGAGGTTCAGAATATAGACTCTGAAGTCAGGTTGTATTCCTCTCGTAGCCCACCATTTCCTTGACTGCTCTGTGCCTCTGTTTCCTCATCTGTAAAATGGGGATGTTAGTGGTTACTGCCTCAGAGGGTGCTGAGGAAATAAAAGCACATGGAAATGACTGAGAACAGTCCTCGGAACATGATTAGCGCTCAGTAGAAACAGCTGATTCTCAACGCTTGACAGTTCATCTCATTCTCTCCTTTGCTGTCTAGACCAACTTCCAGGGTTTTGATTGTTACATTTGTCTCTTATGTGATTGGGAGAAGTTCCTATTGTTTTTCAAACTCTCTCCTTGCTTACTTCAACGTCTTTTTAAAAAATTCATTTATTGGCTGTGTCCAGCCCTAGCTGCAGCACATGGGACCTTCGTTGAGTCACTGAAGATCTTTCCATGCAATGTGCGGGCTCCCTAGTTGTCGCCTGCGGGCTCAGTAGATGTGACTCACAGGTTTAGCTGCTTCAAGGCAAGCGGGATCTTCCCAGTCAGGGATGGAACCCTGGTCCCTTGCACTTCAAGGCAGATTCTTAACTACTAGACCATCAGGGAAGTCCAAATGTCCTTTATATTAATGCTAAATAGCAATACTATTATTTTGCAATAACACCATCCCCCACAACAGTTTCTCATAAGTCACATTGACCAAGTTTTGTCCTCAGACAGTCTAATGAGTCCCCATTTGCCTCTCTTTAAGTCCTAGTTCTGAGTGGTAAGAGACTACATCCGTTTTGATTGTTTTGCCATATTTGTAAAAATTACCATATTACTCACTGTAATTTACATTTTATAATCAACTCTTCTCTTCTTTACCTCTCCTTTCAGGTTTTTTTTGTATAATTATACCTGAATCTTTTTTTTTAATTGCATTTAACCCTTTCACAATTATGGAATAAAGCCACTGGAAATAGCTCAGGACCTCTCCTTCCCTTGAATCACCATATCATTTAAGGTGGCCCCTTGTGTTTGCTGCTCCTGGATCAGAGCTTCTCAGAAACCAAGCTCAGAGGGTATCCCGCACATCAGATGGATGGACACTCCTTGGCATGGGTTCATGTCCTTCATAGGTCCACCTGCGGATTCAGTTAAGATACTGTCTCAGACTCACAACTGCCTCTCCAGGAAGGTTTGTTGAGGTCAGAAGAATTAGATAACTAGTTCTGATAACACGATTCTGTTTGCCATTTCCTTTCTCCCAGACCTCAGGTTTATTGCTGTTTATTCCTGTGACTCTGCTCTTTTGCTGGAAATGAAGCCCTCAGACTGTTCAGGAAACCAACACAAATAGATGGAGTTAGAAGGTCTGATGCTCTTCCTCAGGCCCCTGTCCTCCTTCTTGCTCTTCTTCAGCATTTGTAAGATGCTGGAGCCAGCCTCGCCAAGGAAGCTCTGTGGTCAAGACCACCAGAGAAAAGGGAAATGTAGAGTTGACCAGATGGACCACATTTGTTTGGCTGCCTTTCTAGCATCAGGTGAACAACCTTGTTTCAGCTTCATAGGTTAGTGTGTGAGATTTGGGGGCAGAAGGAGCTCTGTAGTCACACCAGAGCAGCAGAGTTTCCATGACTCTGCCTTTGCAGAAGGTGGCTCTTCTTGGGTTCATAACAAAGACGTGTCATACATGTCACCCCAAGGCTCACACTATGCTTCTTCCATTTTCTTTTTGTTCTCTGCAGTGACACAGGCACCCCATCCCCTAACCAGGAAATATCGAAAAATTCAGCATCGCGTGTGCTAACAAATTATCAGGAGGAAGCTACAAGGGGTGATTAAACGGTTTGGTGGTGAGTCATTGGAGTTAGAGGCACACCCTCTTTGTGACATGCCCGAGTGCTCAGTTCCTAGTCATGTCTAACTCTTTGCGACCCCATGGACTGTAGCCCACCAGACTCCTCTGTTCATGGGATTTTCCAGGCAAGAATACTGGAATGGGTTGCCCTTTCCTCCTCCAGAGAATCCTCCTGACCCAGGAATCAAACTTGAATCTTCTGGAGCTCCTGCATTGGCTGGTGGATTCTTTGTGACACAACCTAAATATTGGGCCTACTATGATCACCTTCTATCAAATATAGAATTACTTATTAAACACACTCATTTATTTGGATTCAGACTTTCACCAGAATCAGTGTACTCGTGAAACCACTGATGTTTACTGGATGCTTAATTTTCTTGTTAACAGTAAGCCCCCTGTATATTGAAGCTTCAACTTGCAGATTTTCAAAGATGCATTTGAAATGTAGGTTCCGGCAACATCAGATGTGAGTGAAATTGCAGCTTGCCCTCTGTTTCCTATTGCCGACGATCCTTCAGCTCTACCATCTCCCACCTCCCCTTCCTCCTCCAGTCGGTAATTCTTCTTGCCTGTTCACTTGATGCCAGCCCCTGTATGCCAGCTGTTGTACTGTACTACTGACTAAAAATGTGTTCTTAATTTTTTTTAATGCATTATTTGTGTGAAAAGTATTATAAACCTATTACAGCACAGTACTGTATAGTGAGCTGTGTTAGTTGGGGACTTAAGCTAACTTTGTTGGACTTACAAATGCATGCTTGGAACGGAACTCATTCGTATGTAGGAGACTTACTGTATCTGCTAAATGAAACCATTTCTTTGGTCTAAGAAACAGTAGGGGTCCCTTTGGTTGTGGGGGCTATGCATCAGTGCCTAGGAAGTTGCTGGGCTTCACGGCACAAAGAGCTGGAGGTGAATGACAGCTGTCATCGGAGCCGCCAGCCCTCACCAGGCCGAGTTCCATGCTGATTGATCGCTTTTTATCTGTTTTTTTTTCTTCCACTGTTTCCTTACCTCTCCCCCTCCCCCTCCCCCCCAATTCTATTGCTACTTTCTCCCTAAGTAATTAGTAAATATTAGCCTCATTTTATAAACACTGAGATGTCAGTGACATAAGTGCGCCTACAAGCTCTTGCATTTTAATACAGACAAAAGGAAAAGGCAGCACTGAACTGAAAAGATGGCATCTGATCCTAGAACGTTAGGCACTGGATCAACCAAAGGAGTGCATACAGGTCTAGAAGACCTTGACTCTTCGTATGAATATTTGGTCTCCACTTACCATTGGTGCACCCTCAAAACAGGCAAAATCCTGCTGAAAAGGCACGTGAAGAGAAGGGGATCGACTTGACTGAATTAGGACATCAGCTGTATTCCACCTAGGCTAGTGGGTGACCCAGGAGGGATGGTTGATGCCCTTGAAAAACTGGGGGTTGGCAGAATGGCTTCGTTCTCTTGTCAACGCTTCCACTGGACCAGATCCAGGCCCGGTCATAAAGAGTAAGGATGTGGACCAAGTGGCCAAGCTGGTGTTGGAAACAAGAAGATCACACTGAGGTTAGGCCTGCTTGGCGCTGAAGGTCAGTCTTCAACTTGAAACGATGGACCTTGATAATTTGGGGAATATTGTTCTCTCTAAAAAAAAAAGAGATTTCTATTAGATTTTAGTGCTCCAAGGACCTTTTTGTTCTTCCTGAGAAAGTGTATATTTCCTCTCTTCTGATAATGAGAGCAGTCTACCAGACTAGCTTCCTCTTTTCCTTGCTAGGAAGCTCTGTTCATAGAGTTAAGCTTTCAATTTACAAAACACAGCAACTACCTAATAGGTTTTAATTTACATTCTTTCTCTTAGTTGATGCTCTACTTTTATAGTTTCTCTTTTTAATATTCCATATACATATATATAGTTTGTGTATAGAACTATTACAATGTCTTTATGTCTATTCTAATGTAATTTTATTTTGTGTTAGTATTGTAAGCTGCCTCAAATAATTTGTAAGTTACAGAGTGACTTAGAGTCAGCTACCTCTATTTATTGGTAACTGTAGAGTGTTAGTTTTCAACTTGGATGGGAGAAAGAAACTTATGAAAGACGTTAACAAGGTTTAGCATGAGATTTTCTAAGGACAAACAGCATACTGAAAGCATTTGTCCTGTGCGTACATGCCAGGGCTCTCCTTTGCCCACCTTCATTCTGTAGTATTCCAAAGAGAAGTCTGAGGTGGCTTCACCTGGGAAAGTAGCAAGCCCATTATTCAGTGTTGTGCAAGAAAATCAGAAAAGGAGAAATAATATCTGTCTCTCGCCATACCCCACTGGTATGACCCACCTCTCCCCACCTGAAATTTACACATGGAGGGCTGCATTCCTTCCGCTTTATGAGGTATGACCCTGGATGTCCAGAGGCTGGTTGTGGAAGCTGGACAGAGTGACATTGTGAAACACACGAATCGAGGGCAGAAGTGTCCTGCATTCCCCTGGAGCGTTTTCCTCCCATTTCCCCTCCGTCATTTCTGTCTGCTGGGAGAATTATTAGGTCATGGGCTCTGAGTCCCTCCCTCTTACCAGGCCTGATAGGGACTCTAAGTGGGAGGGAGAGTCAACAGAAAGGTATTTTTCTCTTCCTTCTTGAAGGAGGTGTGTTCTGGGCTTGTCTGCCTACAGGGTAGCAAAGTGCTACAGAACCTGCCAGCGAGCTGCTGTGGCTCAGATATTACAATTGTCTTTCCAAACAGAACAAGAAGTGATTGAGCCACAATTACCCTGGAGGAAGGGCTCCCTGGGGCTGTGATGTGAAGATCGGAATCACAGGTAAGCCCCAATGCTGTGATTTGATTCCTTAGAATGTGTCTTAGCATCATCCTTACCACCTGTTAATCTGAGATTAGTCCTCAATAATTGAAACTCATATTTCAATATCCCATTTCCTGAAGAAGGGTAACTAAAGGGATGGAGAGTGGAGAAAACAATGAACAGATACAATTGAGTTGAGTGTTTTGGTAACTATATAAATTGAGATGTTACGTGAGTCTCAGGCTCAAAGCTGTTGATTCAAAGCATAACCTTCTCTCTATCGATTTCAATCCAGTCCCCCTTCTTCTTGGGGGGGTGGTGTGTCTGGGAGGTGGATTGACTGAAATAAGGAAAGCTCCACCAAGGATAATTTTATAAACTTCAATCTCATGGCTTCCTCAAATTGGCAATATATTAGTCTTGTTGTTGTTTAGTTGCTAAGTCGTGTCTGACTCTTTGCCACCCCGTGGACTGTAGCCAGCCAGTCTCCTCTGTCAGTGGGATTTCCCAGGCAAGAAAACTGAAGTGGGCTGCCAGTTCCTTCTCCCTTGGCCCCTCCTGGCCCAGGAACTGAACCTGAACTTCCTACACTGGCAGTGGATTCTTTACCACTGAGCCATCTAAGAAGATCAAGTCTATTTTCCCTTTAGGATGAATCAGTTTAAGATTTGACCTAATTGCTATATTTCCAGGAGTTTTCCCAATTTAACTTCTTCTCTGGGCTCTGAAAAATCCACAAACTGACGTTTTGTGTCACTTCCTCGTCTCTCTCCCATAAATAAGTACAAAGTGACACGTTATATTTTCTGACAGGCCTTGAAATGTAGTCATTTTCCTTTTCCTTTTTCTTCTTTTTCATGAAGAATCCATGTATGGAAGCCTGATATTCAATGTAATTCATCCATGCTGCTGCTGCTGCTGCTGCTAAGTCGCTTCAGTCATGTCTGACTCTGTGCGACCCCTTAGACGGCAGCCCACCAGGCTCCCCTGTCCCTGGGATTCTCCAGGCAAGAACACTGGAGTGGGTTGCCATTTCCTTCTCCAATGCATGAAAGTGAAAAGTGAAAGGGAAGTCGCTCAGTCGCGTCTGACTCCTAGCGACCCCATGGACTGCAGCCCACCAGGCTCCTCCGTCCACGGGATTTTCCAGGCATAGCAAAGACTAAATCATGGGAAGTTGCCAAAGGAGGTATGAAGGAAGGTCAGGCTGCAGAGGTGCAGGGGAATGATGACTTAGGCATGTCCATGGACAAATCCATTAAATCAAACCTGGTAATAACACATGATAGGCTGGAGGTTACAGAATAGAGGGAAGTAACAAAATCAGATTAAAATACATTTTGTAATTTATCAGAGTATTAACACAAACCTTTTGCTAAAACAACTACTAATTATTCAACCATAACCCAAATTTAAAAGGATTGTACGTTATACGACCACACAGAGTACTTTATTCAGCTATCGGCAGTTTAATCACTAAGTCATGTCAGACTCTTGTGACCCCATGGACTGTAGCCTGCCAGCCTCTTTTTCCCATGGGATCCTCCAGGCCAGAAAACTGGAGTGGGTTGCCATTACCAAGTGGCATAATCTTGAGCAAATTATTCAGCTTTTCTTGTTCTAGTTACTTAATGTGCAAAATAGTAGCCATGAGCATAAGGTGTTTAAATTGGAGCATAAACATGTTGAGTCTAAGAGGCTTGACTTGCACACACTCCTATTTAATGCATGACCACAAGTTGATGTAAATTGTTGCTGACGTGCCTCATAGGTACATATATCTTGCTTCTTTAAAAAGACAGTGTATTCCTTTACTCTTTTTTGAAAACAGGGGCAGGGTTCTCATGAAGGGTTTATGTCTTGTTGCACTGAGGGTGAGGGGCTCCATACTTTGGTGTCCATGTGCCCTCTGATGTCATTCGTTCTGCAATTAAAGAGATAGAAATATCCTCTTAGGAAAAGTAAATGAACACATTCATTCAAACTAGGGTGTCAGTAACATTTTTTGGTACTTTCAGTTCAGTTCAGTCACTCAGTTGTGTCCTACTGTTTGCGACCTCAAGAATCGCAGCACGCCAGGCCTCCCTGTCCATCATCAACTCCTGAGTTTACTCAAACTCATGTCCGTCGAGTCGGTGATGCCATCCAACCATCTCATCCTCTGTCATCCCCTTCTCCTCCCACCTTCAATCTTTCCCAGCATCAGGATCTTTTCCAAAGAGTCAGCTCTTTGCATCAGGTGGCCAAAGTATTGGAGTTTCAGCTTCAACATCAGTCCTTCCGATGAATATTTAGGACTGATTTCCTTTAGGATGGACTGGTTGGATCTCCTTGCAGTCCAAGGGACTCTCAAGAGTCTTCTCCAGCACCACAGTTCAAAAGCATCAATTCTTCGGTGCTCAGCTTTCTTCACAGTCCAGCTCTCACATCCATACATGACTACTGGAAAAACCATAGCTTTGACTAGATGGACCTTCCTTGGCAAACTAATGTCTCTGGTTTTTAATATGCTGCCTAGTTTGGTCATAACTTTTCTTCCAAGGAGTGAGGAAGCATCTTTTAATTTCATGGCTGCAGTCAACATCTGTGGTGATTTTGGAGCCCCACCCCCACCTCACCCCCCACACCCCCACCACAAAATAAAAACAGCTACTGTTTCCACTGTTTCCCCATCTATTTGCCATGAAGTGATGGGACCAGATGCCATGATCTTAGTTTTCTGAATGTTGAGCTTTAAGCCAACTTTTTCACTCTCCTCTTTCCCTTTCATCAAGAGGATCTTTAGTTCTTTTTTGCTTTCTGTCCTAAGTGTGGTATCATCTGCATATCTGAGGTTATTTATATTTCTCCCGGTAATATTGATTCCAGCTTTTGCTTCATCCAGTCCAGCATTTCTCATGATGTACTCTGCATATAAGTTAAATAAGCAGGGTGACAATATACAGCCTTAATGTACTCCTTTCCCTATTTGGAACCAGTCTGTTGTTCCATGTCCAGTTCTAACTGTTGCTTCCTGACCCGCATACAGATTTCTCAAGAGGCAGGTCAGGTGGTCTGGTATTCCCATCTCTTTCAGAATTTTCCACAGTTTATTGTGAGCCACACAGTCAAAGGCTTTGGCATAGTCAAGAAAGCAGAAATAGATGTTTTTTTCTGGAACTCTCTGTTTTTTTGATGATCCAGCAAATGTTGGCAATTTGATTTCTGGTTCCTCTGCCTTTTCTAAAACCAGCTTGAATATCTCGAAGTTCACGGTTCACGTATTGCTGAAGCCTGGCTTGGAGAATTTTGAGCATTACTTTACTAGCGTGTGAGATGAGTGCAATTGTGCGGTAGTTTGAGCATTCTTTGGCATTGCCTTTCTTAGGGATTGAAATGAAAACTGACCTTTTCCAGTCCTGTGGCCACTGCTGAGTTTTCCGAATTTGCTGGCATATTGGGTGCAGCACGTTCATAGCATCATCCTTCAGGATTTGAGATAGCACAACTGGAATTCCATCACCTCCTCTAGCTTTGTTTGTAGTGATGCTTCCTAAAGCCCTCTTAACTTTGCATTCCAGGATATCTGGCTCTAGGTGAGTGATCACACCATCCTGATTATCTGAGTCGTGAAGATCTTTTTTGTATAGTATTTCTGTGTATTCTTGCCACCTCTTCTTAATATCTTCTGCTTTTGTTAGGTCCATACTATTTCTTATCTTCATTGAGCACATCTTTGCATGAAATGTTCCCTTGGTATCTCTAATTTTCTTGAAGAGATCTCGAGTCTTTCCCATTCTATTGTTTTCCTCTATTTCTTTGCATTAATCACTGAGAAAGGCTTTCTGAGCACTTTGGTTTGGTGCAAGCATGAACTGGAAGAAGCAATAGGGTACTTGGTATGGAAGGATGTGGGCAGTGGCTGGGGTGTGTCCCCAGGGTGAACAACTCAGAAAGTAGAGGAATGGCTTCCCCATAACGTCACTGAATTCACAGTTTTGCTTAATGACACTCATGTGGGCTTCCCCGGTGACTCAGTGGTAAAGAATCCACTGGCCAATGGCAGGAGATGCAGGTTTGATCTGTGAGTTGGGAAGATCCCCTGGAGAAGAAAATGACAACCCATTCCATTATTTTTGCCTGGCATATCCCATGGACAAAGGAGCCTATAGTCCATAGAGTCACAAAAGTCCATGGGATCACAAAAGAATCGAATATGACTTAGTGACTAAACAAACAAAAACACCTTATGAAACCACATTCCGCCCAATCTAAACATATGTCTTTGCAATTTTCAAAATATTCTGTAATGTTCTCTTTCTAAAGATTTTTGGCAGGGAATACCCATAGTTACATAGATTGTGTTTGAGCAGAGATGTGCTTGAAGGATGTCAAGGCCTTCAAAGTTCTGGGCTGGATACATGGTTAATAGCTGTGAAAATAATCTAGGAACCTAGAAGGATGGTGCAAAAGATGTAAAGCATCACCCGCTCTCCCATGCCCAGCTGCTTCTAGTCTTGCTGAATTCCACCACTGCAGTACACAAAACCAGAGGAAATGTGGGGAGGGGGCCTCTTATAGCACCCCACTCCCCAGCAAGCCACAGAGAATCTCCTAGAAGCTCCAGTTCAATGGCAGATGAAAACCTGGGCTCTGGCATATGGAGGACAAATATCCATAAGAATTAATAAGTGTGAAAGTGCCCTAGCATTTTCTAGAGTTATTGTAAATCTGTGCATGGTCGGTTAAAGAAATAAAATCCAAAAAGGTGAACAGACATGAAAAAAGTGCAAAATACAGTTAAATTTTGTTGATGAGGATGATCTGGCCCTCATAGTCTCTGGGTTTTCAGTGCAAATGTCAGTTTTTAATCTTCAGAGGCCCACAGACAGTGAAAATTGTTGTTTTGCTTTAAAGAAGGTCTTTTGAAATAAAGACTTTAAATGAAGTCTTGAAGATAATTTCTTTATCATTTGCGTCTTCCTCATAAGATAAAATTTTTAAAAAATCTGGTCATAAGGGTTCTTCTATTATTTAGGGATAAGCAGACATTTACTATAAAAATGTGGTGTTAGGACTGGTTCACACCTGCAACGTTTTGGGTAAAGAGACTTTGGATTAAGCAGATTATATTTTCCATGAAAACCTTTTAGACTTTTTTGTTTGTACTTTGGCCCAGTTTTGCTTGATGACATTCCCGTGCTTAATAGCTTAAGAATATCAGGTTAACTCTTTCTAATAAGACACTTAATGATATAGTTCTTAGGCATATAACATAACATTCTTCTATACTGTTGATCCAGATGCTAATTAAGCAAGTAACTAGCAAAAGAAAAGACAAAGACAGCATAGAATTTTAAAAATATTCTGGTTAGAGTTTTATGATGACAGTATGCACCTTTAAAATTGATAAAGATTTTTCTAGGTGGTCTTGATAAAGAATAGTTCAGTCAAGAAATGTAGTTGGGATAGCTAACTATTCATTTGGCGGAAAAGGAAAGTAAAGCCCTTGTTGTTTAGTCGCTAAGTCATGTCCGACTCTTTTGTGAGCGTGTGGATTGTAGCCCACCAGGCTCCTCTGTCCATGGGATTTCCCAGGTAAGAATCCTAGAGTGGGTCACCATTTCCTTCTCCAGGGGATCTTCCTGACCCAGGAATTGTACCCTTGTCTTCCACTTGGCAGGCAGATTCTTTACCACTGAGCCACCTGGGAAGCCCTAAAGCCCTATTTCATACCAAAACCTAAAATAACTTCAGGAAGATTGAAGATGTAAATGTGTATAACAAACAAACCAACGAACTTGCCTAAAGAAGTGTGAGAAGTAAATATAAGAGGATGATTTTTTTTTACCATATTTGCATAGGAAAAATTTTTAACATGACCCCAGATTTAAAATCCATAATGGAAGAGATTGACAGATGTGATTCCATGAATGTTTTAAACTTTTGGGCTGAATAGGACAACATAAAAAGTTAAAAGACCACAGACAAATCATGGACAAATATTTATAACATGAGTGACAAAGAGCTGATATCTATGCCCTGATGAGCTCCTAAAAGCAGCTGTTAAGATAAAAGTGAACATATCAATAGAAACACTTGATATAAAGACTTAATAGTCAAACCAGAAAAATACATATAAATGGCCAATAAACATCTGAGAAAATGTTTTATTTTATTAATAATCAAAAGCTTAGAAATTAAAACAATTAGATTAAAATTTGTGAATTAGTTTGGCAAGCATTATAACCATGGTGGGGCCAGTGTGATGAAACAGGCATTTCTACACCTTACCAGGGACTAAACTGGATACAAATTAGAAGGCTCATTTGGCCATGTCTATCAAAACTCAAAATAATCTGGAATGAAGGATGAACAAGAAAAAGGTTAATAGAAGGGACGTTTAAGACAAATTATAGGAGTCTAAATAACAATTCTACCATGATAATATGTTTGCTTTTCATCTGTACATAATGTGAAGGTGTTTTAGTTTTGAATTGGCATGGTATTTGCAGGATAGGTCGAATGCCAGGCAACTGGTTTTATTTCTAGAAAAATCATTTGAGGAATATGATTGTAAAATAGGTTTTTACTTACTAGGAAATTATGATGAAAATACTTTTAATACGGTTAGGGAAACTTATAAAATGAGTGTTTTTTTGGTAGATTTGAAACAAGGTTTATCAATGTGAGCACTGAATGAGAAGTCAGATATTGTTTTACTCATTTAAAAACAGATCACAAAAGAACAGTTTGTAAGATCTTTAATCTGACCTTTCACCCTTGAAGACCCCACAAACTCTGTTCTGTAGGTTCTTCCCAGTAGGCCTGATGAATTCTGTTTTCACTCTTGAAGAGTTAGGTTTCCTTGGATACAAAATGACATTCACATTTGTTAGGAAGATAGCTTTGAAACATACATTCTTCTTTTTCTTGCACAAAGATACCTTAACTGAGCTATACGTGGAAACAGCACAGTCATCTCTACTAGCCATCTTCAACAAATTGGTCATCAGTGGTCTGACCAACATCAACTCAGTTGTTTGGGGTATGGTTAATCTTTAGTTCCAGGTCCATTTGTTTCCATTTCTTTGCAGCCAGTTACTGAGACTGTGGCAGCTCATGTCCTGGGTACAGTCTGATCATCATATAGTTCACTTCTCCCACCCCGTGTTTTAACATCTGTGAGACAGCTCACAGGATATGGCTCTGAATATTATCTATAGACCTTGAGAAAGAACTAACGGTCTTTGACTCTGCTTAATGACTGTATTATTATTATTTAGTCTCCTTTGACTCTTTTTCTTTGTTTCAGCATTTCTCTCTTTCATGATTATTCTTTGACTAAAGTTTTCCACAGACAACAGGCAGGCAGAGGACATGCAGGGCAAGGACCATAGGGTCCTGCTCCGTTTCACAGGGAGCTCAGCTCGGTGTTCTGTTTTGACCTAGATGAGTGGATGGGGGAGGAACAGGAATGGGTTTCGAGAGGCAGGGGATATATGTGTATATATGGCTGAGTCACTCCATTGTGCAGCAGAAACTAACACACCATTGTAAAGCAATCACACTCAAATTTTAGAAAAACCATGGCCCAAGCAATAAAATGAACCAGGCCCAGAGTCTAAGAGAAATATGAGGTTCTTTAGGGAGAGAAATTTAAGGAAATCAAAGATACAGTCTTTTTATTTAGAATTTAGGTTTACTCTTCTCATTTTATACGTGTGAAGCCAAAATAATTCCCACTTAATTGCCAAAATAATCAAAGCAATACATATGAAAGCTTTTTGTAAATTAGAAAGAGTTATCCTTACTTCTTCTTATGTAACTATCCCCTCCCTTGAGTGTTATTCAGGTACTTTTTTTCAAGTTAACAGTCCAAGAGGAAGCTCAAGTTTTCTGGGCTTTACTGATTGTCAGTAGGCAAAATCAAGCGGGGAAGATGGCAAATAATCACCGGGGGATTCCAGGAAGGCTGGGTCCCCATTGCTAAGCTTCAGTCTTGGCTGCAAGAAAGAGCTTGGCACCTCCTCTGGAGTGCCATTAATCATGTTTTATGGGCTTGGTGGTAACCTGTGCTCTACTGAACCGTGAGTGACAGGAGAAAATCTTCAGTTACAGGGGGTTGGAATAGACCCAACCCTTGAGGCTGGCAGTCAGGCTTTTTACAGCAGAACAGAGCTAGACTTGTCTATGAGAAATAAACTAGAACACCCAAAGAAGTATTGAGTGATGAGTTAAGAATGACAAGTCATTCTGTATCTCTTTGCCAGTACAGGCGATGTAGGAGACTCGGGTTCGATCCCAGTGTTTGGAACATGCCCTGGAGGAGGAAATGGCAACTCACTGCAGTAGTCTTGCCTGGAAAATTCCATGGACAGAGGAGCCTGGTGGGCTACAGTCAATAGGGTCGCAAAGAGTCTGACAAGACTGAGCACTCTCTCAACTCTTTTAAGATGTATAGCGGAGATAAATGAATTTAAAAAAAAAAAAACAACAACACCAGAATCCATGTGAGGAGGGGGCAGACAGCTGAGCTATGCTGACAGCACCAGCAACAGGAGAAATGCTCTCTAGCTGAAGTTCCAATTCATGGCAAAGGACACACGGACTTGTAAAAAAAAAAAATGTATCTTAATTTTTGAAGGAAAAGGATCAGGGAAGAAATAGGGTCTTAAGCTGGACTCTGAAAGGAGATCCATTCAGTGAGCCATTGGAAATTTAAATAGGGACGTTGTAGGAGAGAAACTCAAGCAATGCAGCAGCTGTTTTCAAAAGTAGGTCTGATTATGGTTCTTGGAGTTTCCCCAAGGGGGTGGAGCTACAATGAGCAAACTCCCTGCCTAGGAAATTGGAAGGAGCGATTGGACAAATTAAAGCTTTGCAGATTGTTGAAGTGTCCCAAGGGAAAAGCCAGCTTAGCTAAGTAGGTTCTTTTGTCTCTTCCAGCCTTGGGAGTTCTTAAAACACCCCACTGCTATTCTCATCCTAAGGACTTAATGCTAAGTAGATTCTCAGCTCACCTTAAAAGATGTTCAGTTCAGTTCAGTTCAGTCACTCAGTCGTGTCCCATTCTTTGCGATCCCATGAATCACAGCACGCCAGGCCTCCCTGTCCATCATTAACTCCTGGAGTTCACTCAGATTCACGTCCATCGAGTCAATGATGCCATCCAGCCATCTCATCCTCTGTTGTCCCCTTCTCCTCCTGCCCCCAATCCCTCCCAGCATCAAAGTCTTTTCCAATGAGTCAAAAGATGCTTACTCCTTGGAAGAAAAGTTATGACCAACCTAGACAGCATATTCAAAAGCAGAGACATTACTTTGCCGACTAAGGTCCATCTAGTCAAGGCTGTGGTTTTCCCAGTGGTCACGTATGTATGTGAGAGTTGGACTGTGAAGAAGGCTGAGCACTGAAGAATTGATGCTTTTGAACTGTGGTGTTGGAGAAGACTCTTGAGAGTCCCTTGGACTGCAAGGAGATCCAACCAGTCCATTCTGAAGGAGATCAGCCCTGGGATTTTTTTTTGGAAGGAATGATGCTAAAGCTGAAACTCCAGTACTTTTGCCACCTCATGCAAAGAGTTGAAAAGATGTTCAGGAATGATAATAACTAGAGAAAATAGGACTAGAGTCCAGTAAAAAAAAAAAAATTAATTTCCCCAAGCTCAGATTCAGTTACTGACAGGCACTAATGTAAAGAACAATTACATAAATGGTATATATATAGAAACTGTGAAATAAGCATATAATGGAATCTGAATGAGAACAGTTCTGAGTGCATCTTATTTTCTTGCTTACTTTAGGGAAGAGGAAACAGTCCAGCAAGAGTTCTTTTTAGCTTGCACAAATTCTAGCAGAAAAAGGACAAAGTTGAGGTTAGGGTCTAATTCATCTAGGTCTTTCCCCACCAAGTTTATTAAATATTAACATACTAAAAACATGCTAATATATAAAACATGTGTTTAAATTGTACTGGGGACACAACACAGACACTCACTGAAATTTTAGATACCTTTATAGTCCTTCCAGAAGAAGTTAGTCTAGCTCAAAAAAATGACCAAACCACCAAATATTTTTCCAAGTGTGACACTGGTTATCTTTTTTTTCCCACCTATATTTCCACCTGTCTTCTCTACTGTATCTGCCTACTGAAAAACACAAAGAAATTCTCAAAGGCAAATGGCTGAAGGATTCCTATACAAAGGCAGATCCCAATGAAAACATGACTGAAAACTCATAAAAAAAGAATAAAATAAAAACAAGGTTTGGCAGGTTCTCACCTGTTAACCAGTTCTATTTGAATCATAATTTTTTTCATATCCCAGTTGGAGATCTGCTCTTTCTGTGTGTGTGTGTGTGTGTGTGTGTGCTCGGGCACATATGTGTGCATGCGCATAAGTCCAAGGCAGAGAGGAGGATGACGATTCTACTGGGAATTCTTTTATTTATAGAGGAAGAAACACAATCCCATAAATACTGATGCCAGGAAAGCCGCCCAAGTTCAGCTCTGCCTAAGAATAGATTATTGCTAAAAATTCTGGAAACTGTAGGTGAGAGCAGTCCCAGTTCAGCACCACTGTTGATAAGGAGACAGCTGTTGACATAAATAAATGATATCTGATCCATAAATACATAACTGGAAGACTGAGAAGACAACGGGCAGCTGACTCCAGAAGCATAATAGCAAATGCTAATGATTGTTCTCCAAAAACTGAAGGACAAGGATTATCAGGAATGAATTCAGTTGAATGAATTCAAGGAAGTGAAGGGGGTCCCACTATGGCCAAGCCTTCCCATGGATGCCAGGGCCGACACAGCTGTAGGTCAGGTATCACTGACCCCCAGTGAGGTGTGATATAAACAAACACACACACTCTGATGATGACAACAGCTCCCCATCTCTGGCAAGGACACATGGATTCTGAGAACTTTTCTTTTTTTTAAATAATCAGGACACTTCCATTTGAGAAGGAAGTGCTGAAAATACCATGGGGCTTGCCTCTAGTGAAGGCAAATTTAAGTAAGATTTAAGATTACGCCTCCTCAACACATGGAGAAGGAAATGGCAACCCACTCCAGTATTCTTGCCTGGGAAAATCCCACAGACAGAGGACTTTGGTGGGCTATAGTCCACGGGATCCCAAAAGAGTTACACATGACTTAGTGACTAAAGAATAGCTCCTCAACACACACACACACAATTAAACATCTTTAGAATCAGTTAACTTAGTTATTGTAAACATGTATTTTTACTTCCTTGAAGCTTGGATCCCTCCATTGATACCGTGCTGGCCATCAACCCAGGAGTAACTTTTATTTGAGTAGTTAATTTGACTCAGATTGAAGTCAAATTCTGAAACAATCCAACAAGTTACTATGGAAACTGGTGGTGAGATTAAAATGCTAGTTGTGATAATATTAGCAGCTATCAATCATTGAGGCTCACCATCTGCTGGGCATTGCTCTAGGTTTTCTATATGCAATTACTCATTCAATTCTCTAAAGAATCTCTGAATTTTCCCCATCTTATAGATGAGCAAACTGAGGCATAGAAAGATTAAGAAAGTGTCAAAGGGCATCCAGTTAATAAATGTCAAAGCCGGGACCTGAATCCTAGGCAGGTTAACCACAGGGCCTGTTTTGACCCATGCACCTTGAGATACCCATATCTACGATTAGTTGTCAAGTATAGGATGTCCAGTTTAATTTTTTTTAATTTTTATTTATTTTTGGCTGTTCCAAGTCTTAGTTGCAGCACAAAAAATCTTGAGTTGCAGGATGTGGGATCTAGTTCTCTGACTAGGGATCTCACTTGGGCCCTTGCATTGGGAGTGTGGAGTCTTAATCACTGGACCACCAGGGAAGTCCCTTAGTTAAATTTGAATTTCAGAAAAACAACAGTCATCCTGGACAATAAATAGTGTCCTAAATATCATGCGGCCCATGCTGCTGCTGCAGCTAAGTCACTTCAGTCGTGTCCAACTCTGTTTGACCCCATAGATGGAAGCCCACCAGGCTCCTCTGTCCTTGGGATTCTCCAGGCAAGAACACTGGAGTGGGTTGCCATTTCCGTCTCCAATGCATGAAAGTGAAAAGTGAAAGGGAAGTCGCTCAGTTGTGTCCAAGTCTTAGCGACCCCATGGACCACAGCCCACCAGGCTCCTCCATCCATGGGAGTTTCCAGGCAAGAGTACTGGAATGGGGTGCCATTGCCTTCTCCGTGTGTGGCCCATACCTAACACTAAAAAATTATTCCCTATTTATCTGTAAGTCTTCTGACCCTACCCCAGAGGAAGCTGAGTGTACCAAGGAAACAAAGAAAACATTCTGGTAAGTTGAAACTTTGGTCTCAAACTCCAAAAGGAGAATTCAGATCACAGTATTAGCTTAAATTGTGGTTGTTCAGTCGCTCAGTTGTATCTAACTCTTGAGACCCCATGGACTGCAGCAGGCCGGGCTTACCCATCCTTCAATATCTTCCAGAGTTTGCTCAAACTCTTGTCCATTGAGTTGGTAATGCCATCCAACCATCTCATCCTCTGTCACCCTCTTCTCCTCCTGCCCTCAATCTTTCCCATCATCAAGATCTTTTCCAGTGAGTCCACTCTTTGCAACAGCTTCAGCTTCAGTCTTTCCAATTAGCCTTGGAGCAGAACCTTTTTTTCTTCTCCTAGAAGCAGTTTAGAATAACAGCTCTCAGATCTGTCTGGGGGTCAGCCTCACTTGGGAAGCTTTAACAACACACATGGCAGAGCCTGGTCTGCATAAGATTTAGTAGGTTTATGGCAGAATGGGGGTGCCTGTATTTTCAAATTGGCCCTGAAGAGTTTCCTTTTCTCCTTCTCAATGCCTCCCTCTCCTTTTCATAGTCTGGCTATTCATGATTGGCCTCTGGACCAGTGACTGGGAATCCCTGGTCTGAAACCCTGATTAAAGTTCCAGTTTACCATTTCTAGCAAGTCCAAGGAGACAGAAAGCCCATGCTCCACCCGCCAGTGGGGGAAGAAGAAAGAATAAACCAGGCCAAGAGGATAAGAGAGTTTCCTCACAACAGTTGGAACTATAGCCCAGGCCTCCTCACGTTGGGTCTGCAGCCTCAGGCCTGGGTGCCATATGCGAGAGATTTTTCAGAGAGAGAGAGAAATGGAGAGAAAGAGCCATGTGAGTGCCAAGCCTCCCACATGGAAGCAGGTCCTGGCACAAGAGAACAAGAGGAGATCATGTTAAAAATCATCCCCGGAAGTGGAGAAAAAGTGGGAAAGGGGCTAGAAGGAGCACCAGTTCCCTCCACAATGTGACTTCACTTCAGGAAGGTACTGGAAAGTTGGCTTAGCAGGATATGGTAAATTGGAACTTAGGATCAGGGTTTCAGTTTAAGGGGATGTGGCAGTTCACCAACAAATAAGTAATAAGAACATATGTATAAATAAAAACAAATAGAAAATATACAAAGGACATAGGAAAAGAAGTTCTATTTCATAAAACTGTTCAGCTATTTTACATCTATATGAAATTTCATCATGTATGCATGTGTATATACACATAATACAGATATAGATAGACACGTTTTATTATGTATGTGTGTATCTATGTTTACATCGATATTTTTCTTTTTTTTTTTTTTTAGTTGCTTAGTAGGTCCAACTGTTTGCAATCCCCATAGATTGTAGCCCATCAGGCTCCTCTGTCCATGGAATTCCCCAGGCAAGAATACTGGAGTGGGTAGCCATTCCTTTCTCCAGGGGATCTTCCTGACCTAGGGATCAAACCTGGGTCTCCCGAATTGCAAGTAGATTCTTTACCATCTAAGCCACTAGTGAAGCCCCAATATAAATATGCGTGCATACCTGTGCGCTAAGTCACTTCAGTCGTGTCCGACTCTGTGCAAGCCTACGGATCATAGCCTGCCAGGCTCCTCCATCCATGGGATTCTCCAGGCAAGAATACTGGCGTGGGTTGCCATGCTGTCCTCCAGGGGATATTCCTGACCCAGGGATTGAACCCACGTCTCTTACGTCTCCTGCATTGGCAGGCGAGTTCTTTACCACTAGTGCCACCTGGGAAGCCCCCATATACATATACTCATGTTATAAAATATGTTTATTTTTATGGAGTCAATTTTAAATTTTTTAATTTGATTTTTAATTAAAATTTAATTTTATTTATTATTACAAATTAAATTAAAAATTTATTATTGGAATATAATTGCTTTACAGTGTTGTATTAGTTTCTGCTATACAACAACATGAATCAGTTATATATATATACGCGCACACACACACACACACACACACACACACACACATATCCTTCCCCTTGAGCCTCTCTCTCATCCCCTCCATCCACCCCTCCAGGCCATCACAGAGCACCAGGTTGAACTTCCTGTGCTACACAACAGCTTCCTACTAGCTGTCTATTTTATGCATGATGGTGTATATGCATAGTGTATATCTGAAAAAACAACCACCCCAGAGACAAAAACCTATCACTTTCAGAAAGCAAAAAGCACGAGTCAGAGGGACCAGGACTCAGAGCAGGTAGGTTTTGGGAAGCAAGATGGAGAAAATGATCCGGAGTCCGGACTACTGCCCAAAGAAAGTTAAAGCAGTCTTTTTAGGGGGAGTCTTGCCAGGCAGGGGATGGGGACATGTGAGCACCATTCACTAAGGGAAGCAGGTAAATACAAAAGGGGTGTGTGTCCCATGGCTTATTTTTCATGCTGCCCTAGAAAGCCCTAGAAAGACCCTCTACTAACATATAGGCCATATTAGTGGCAGTAGTTGCACTGTCTTTAATGTCTTTTTTCTTTATTTAATCAATATTTTAAGAAATATTTATTTATTTATTCGGCTGCATTGGGTGTTAGTTGAAGAATTCAAATCTTTGATTTTCAATGTGGCATGCAGGATCTTTAGTAGTAACATGCGGGATCTTAGTTCCTTGACCAGGGTCCCAGCCCTGGGCCCCCTCTGTTGGGAGTGTGAAGTCTTGGTCACTGGGAAGCCAAGGAAGTCCCTTAATTGGAATTTTTTTAACTGAAATATAGCTGATTTATAATGTTGTATTAATTTCTCCTGAAAAGAAAGTGATTTGGGGATTATACTCATATATACATTATTTCTAATATTCTTTTCAATTATGCTTTGTCACAGGATATTGAATATAGCTCTCTGTGCTATGCAATGCAGGAGACTCCAGTTTAATTCATGGGTGGGAAAGATCCCCTGGAGAAGAGATAGGCTACCCACTCCAGTACTCTTGGACTTCCCTGGTAGCTCAGATGGTTAAAGAACCTGCCTGCAATGCAAGAGACCTGGGCTTGATCCTGGGTTGGGACGATTCCCCTGGAGGAGGGCATGGCAACCCACTCCAGTATTCTTGCCTGGAGAATCCCTGTGGACAGAGGAGTCTGGTGGGCTACAGTCCACGGGGTCACAGAGCTGGACACGACTAAGTGACCAAGCACATACAGCACAGCCCTGTGCTATACGGTAAGACTTTGTAGTTTGCTAAGTCACTTCAGTCGTGTCCAACTCTGTGCAACCTCATAGACAGCAGCCCACCAGGCCCCCGTCCCTGGGATTCTCCAAGCAAGAACACTGAAGTGGGATGCCATTTCCTTCTCCAGTGCATGAAGTGAAAAGTGAAAGTGAAGTCGCTCAGTCATATCGGACTCTTAGCGACCCCTTGGACTGCAGCCCACCAGGCTCCTCCACCCATGGGATTCTCCAGGCAAGAGTACTGGAGTGGGCTGCCATTGCCTTCTCCACTTTGTAGTTTATCCATTATCTATATAAAAGCTTACATCTGCTAACTCCAACCTCCTCTTCCATCCCTCCCAACTGTTCTATTTTCATGTAGATCAGAGAGCAAAGCAAAGGGCAGTGCTGTTGGGATGGCAAAGCGTGCATGAAGTTTAAAGGGCACCCAGAGAGGAAGGTAAGTGCTGGGCTGATCTGTGCTGCTGACTCTAGGCACTGATTCCAATGCTGGGGACTCATAGCTCTTCATCTTTTCCCGTGGAGCTGTAAAGGGCATTTTATGGCCATGACTGTGGGCTGAGTTGTGTCTAAATTATTCTGAGACAACCATGAACTGGAGGACAATTTGTTGCTAGCTGCATGAACTATGAAGAAGGAAATTTGATTGCTTCATGACTATTTAAATTCTAAAATACTCTAATTCTATCTTAATATTAGTGTTTCTAGGGTCCTTGGTTATTTGAGTGTTTGTCTTTACTGAGATGAAAAGAAAACCTCAGTGAAATATAAAAGGCTGGATGTTAAATGCACTCAGTTGCAAAGTGAAGCAAGTCAAGATTTTAAAATAGCCTGTGTTGAGTCATGTAAAAGTGTTAGTCACACATGGGTGTCCGAACACATGGACTATATATAGCCTGCCAGGCTCCTCTGTCCATGGAATTCTCGATGCAAGAATACTGGAGTGGGTAGCCATTCTCTTCTCCAGGGGATCTTCTCTACCCAGGGATCAAACCCAGTTTCCCAAATTGTAGTCATATCCTTCACCATCTGAGCCAACAGGGAAGCCCTGTGTTGAGTCATATATGATCACTTAGAAGAAACCCCAGAGAAATTTTCTAGTAAGTATGTAAAGAGAAAAATTCACTAGTTCTATAGTGAGAGTAGAAGAGATGGTGTCTCTGGTGAAAAAAGTAACCAAACCCTCAGAGCGTCTGATGCACCTACTTCGGTTTTCCCCCCTGGGCATTTTATTTTACTTGGCTGCACCAGGTCTTAGCTGTGGCATGCAGGATCTTTGAGCTGTGGCATATGGGATCTAGTTCCCTGACAAGGGACCCAACCTGGGCCCCCTGCATTGGGAGCTTGGAATCTTAGCTACTGGACAACCAGGGAAGTACTCTCCCCTCCCCACTCCCACCCCCAACAATGCATTTTAAAATTTTGGTTTGAATGACTTGTCTTCATGTCTCATCCTTGCATGGCACACACGTCTAGTCACAGACTGTGACTCCAGCCATTTGTGTCCTGTCCAGGACCAGGAGGGGCCAGCAGAAGATGAAATTTCCTTCTCTCTGGCTCTTCTCCTTCCTCACGATCACCGAGGGCCGAGGTGGCTTCCTAGAGGTGAGTTGGTGTATGTCCTGTTTTTCTTTCCGTCTTTCTGCCACTTTGAGGTCCCATCACTCTCTAGGCAACTGAAATGACATAATTTCGTAGACTTGGACTCAGAAGTGCTGGGTTCTTGTCTCAACATTACCTGCCTTAGTTGTGTGGCCTTAGACAAGTCATTTTATCTCCTGGAGCTTAGATGATTTGAAAGCAAAACCAGCATCTTGAACAAAGCCATCCTGGAGATCACATCTAACTCAGCATATCCTCTCCTATGACCTCTTTGTTGGAGAAAAAGCATAGAAATCCATCTTAATCGACATTAGCAATCCTTGGACTCTTCCCTACCTATTCTCACTTTCTTTTTTTTTCCAATAGTAATTTTTAAAATAAAAAGTTGTCTATTTTTAAAATTTACTTATTTGGCCATGTCAGGTTTTAATTGCCAGCTCACAGGCTTAGCTGCTGTGCTGCAGGCGGGATCTTAACTCTTTAAGGAGGGATGGAACCTGTGTTCCCCACATTAGAAGATGGCTTTGTAACTGCTGGAATACCAGGAAGTTCCCATTTTTTTAAATTGAAGTAATAATTTACGTATTTTAGTTTAGCTAACATAGTTAATTTACAACATTGTGTTCAGTTCAGTTCAGTCGCTCAGTCATGTCCAACTCTTTGTGATCCCATGAATCACAGCATGCCAGGCCCCCCTGTCCATCACCAACTCCCGGAGTTCACTCAGACTCACGTCCATCAAGTCAGTGATGCCATCCAGCCATCTCATCCTCTGTCGTCCCCTTCTCCTCCTGCCCCCAATCCCTCCCAACATCAGAGTCTTTTCCAGTGAGTCAACTCTTCGCATGAGGTGGACAAGTACTGGAGTTTCAGCTTTAGCATCATTCCTTCCAAAAAGAAATCCCAGGGCTGATCTCCTTCAGAATGGACTGGTTGGATCTCCTTGCAGTCCAAGGGACTCTCAAGAGTCTTCTCCAACACCACAGTTCAAAAGCATCAATTCTTCAGCACTCAGTCTTCTTCACAGTCCAACACTCACATCCATACATGACCACTGGGAAAACCATAGCCTTGACTAGACGGACCTTAGTCGTCAGAGTAATGTCTCTGCTTTTGAACATGCTATCTAGGTTGGTCATAACTTTTCTTCCAAGGAGTAAGCGTCTTTTAATTTCATAGCTGCAGTCACCATCTGCAGTGATTCTGGAGCCCCAAAAAATGAAGTGTGACACTGTTTCCACTGTTTCCCCATCTATTTGCCATGAAGTGATGGGACCAGATGCCATGATCTTCATTTTCTGAATGTTGAGCTTTAAGCTGACTTTTTCACTCTCCTCTTTCACTTTCATCAAGAGGCTTTTTAGTTCCTCTTCACTTTCTGCCATAAGGGTGGTGTCATACTGTGTGGATCACAATAAACTGTGGAAAATTCTGAAAGAGATGGGAATGCCAGACCACCTGACCTGCCTCTTGAGAAATCTGTATGCAGGTCAGGAAGCAACAGTTAGAACAGGACCTGGAACAACAGACTGGTTCCAAATAGGAAAAGAAGTACATCAAGGCTGTATATTGTCACCCTGCTTATTTAACTTATATGCAGAGTACATCATGAGAAACGCTGGACTGGAAGAAACACAAGCTGGAATCAAGATTGCCGGGAGAAATGTCAATAACGTTGTGTTAGATTCAGGTATATAGCAAAGTGATTGAGTTGTTCAGTTGCTAAGTTATCTCCAACTCTTTTGCAACCCAATAGACTGTAGCCCATCAGGCTCCTCTGTCTATGCGATTTCCCAGGCAAGAATACTGGAGTGGGTTGCCATTTCCTTCTGCAAGAGTTCTTCCCAATCCAGGGATTGAACCCATGTCTCTTGCATTGCAGGCAGATTCTTTACCACTGAGGCACCAGGAAAGCCCAATATATACACATATGTATTCTTGTTCAGACTCTTTTCCATTATAGGTGATTATAAGACATCGACTATAGTTCCCTGTCCTGCACAGCCCTTGCCACAGCCCAGAAAGATCTACAGGACCTGCCTCGCCAGAGATACTCTCTGACCTCATTTCCTGCCCCTCCCCCACACCACATAGCTACTCTGGCCTTCACGTGCCAGGCATGTTCTTATCCCGTGGCCTTTGCATGTGCTGTTCCCTCCTCTTGGAAAGTTCTTTCTCGGAGATCCTCACTTTCCCACCTCCTTCAGACCTGTGCTCAAAAGATGTCTCAGCCATGTCTTGTCTTGCACCCACTCACCATCTCACTAGGTTTTAGATACATAATTTTAATTTATCTGGGAAATCCAACAAGGCTTTATGAAATACAACATGACAAACCCTTGTTGTAATTCTTTTTCTTTTTAACAGAGGGATGAAGGCAGCACAACAAAACGAGAACTCAACGTGAATAAGCAAAAGCCTCTAGGTAAGACTCTTACATACACTGGAAGCATACACTGGAGCCAGGAGTGAAAGTAAAGGTGTTAGTCACTCAATCATGTCTGACTCTTTTAGACCCAAGGACTGTAGCCTGCCAGGCTCCTCTGTCCATGGAATTCTGCAGGCAAGAATACTGGAGTGGGTATCCATTCCCTTCTCCAGGGGTTCTTCCTGACCCAGGGATCAAACCCAGGCTTCCTGCACTGCAGTCAGATTCTTTACCCTCTGAGTCACTGGAGCCTGGAGAGCAGGGTTTAAGTCCTAGGAGTGCTTCTGATGGGTTGTATGATCTTGGGCATGTCGTTATATACCTCAAATCTGTAGAATGATAATAATATTAATTCCTTGTGAGGATGAAATAATATAATAGAGGCATAGTATCCTGTCCTGTGCCCAGACAGTAGCTGCCCATATTCTTCATTTCCTTCCTCATCTTGATCCCAACAATGTAATTAAAGGCACAGACTTCAGTCTAGAAATGAGTTGTGGTCTGAAATTTGATTTGTAAGTGTGATGTCTCAAGCATTGAGTATATTTCCCTATGGAAACAATACACACCGATGGTTGTTAGATTCCTGGGTCAGACCACTAAAGCTTTGTTACGGTGCAGTGAATCTTCCTCCCCAATCCATCTGGGCCTCCCGTTCAGTGAATCTTCCTCCCCAATCCATCTCGGCCTCCCTCGTAGCTCAGTCGGTAAAGAATCTGCCTGCAGTGCAGGAGACCCGGGTTTGATTCCTGGGTTGGGAAGATCCCTTGGAGAAGGAAATGGCAACCCACTCCCGTATTCTTGCCTGGAGAATCCCATGGACAGAAGAGCCTGGCAGGCTACAGTCCATGGGGTCGCAAGAGTCGGACACAATTTAGCGACTGAATGATGATAGTAAATTTGCCATCTGACAATAGACTCACAGGGCCATAAAGTGAAGTCACTGAGTCGTGTCCGAATCTTTGCAGCCCCATGGACTGTAGCCTATCATGCTCCTCCGTCCGTGGGATTCTCCAGGCAGAATACTGGAGTGGGTTGCCATTTCCTTCTCGCACAGGACCATAGACCTTCCCACATTGTAGCAAGGCCACAGTTCTTTGGGAAAATGAAATCGGAATTTCAATTTGAAATGCCACAAAATGGAAAATGCACAAGGACTCATTGAACTGCTACAAATGCCAGGCACTATTTTAGGTGTGTTAGATGAATTAAATTCCCCCATGGAGCCTACCAGCTAGGTTCAATCGCCAACTTTATTTTACAGAGTGTGAAACTGACAGAGCCCAGGGAGGGGCAGGGGCGGGTGGAGGCTTGATTCAACCCCAGTCAGTCTGGTTCCAGAACAAGAAACATTAACCCCTGATAGTGTGACCAGGGTCAGCCTTTCCCCTGTTCCCCACCTCTTACCTGTCTGAGCCATGGGAGTGGATATCTCCTTAGCCCTCATCACCGGGGGTAATTCCCAAGGCTGGGATAGAGTTTCTGGCCTGAAGGAGGCAGGGGAGAGGTGAGTAGGTGGCAACCATGACAGACAGGAGTCTCCTGTTCATGTCCCAGGACAGGCTGCAACTTCTGGATTTCCTTCCAAGAAGCCTAGGGATTGTCCTGTGTGTGTGTTCAGTCACTTCAGTCATGTCCCACTCTTTGCCATCCTATGGACCATAGCCCACCAGGCTCTTCTGTCCATGGGATTCTCCAGGCAAGAATACTGGAGTGGGTTGTCATGCCCTCCTCACCTAGGGATTGATTCAGCCGCTTTTCTTCCCTATAAATCTTCCAACTCCCCAGGACCCCTAAGAAATAAGACAGTTTTCATAGGTGCCCTCCCCATCTCATCTGTGCCCGTAGAAAGCACGGTGGTGTCCTGAGAAATCTACGGGATTCTTAGAGGTTTCTTCGTCAATGGCAATGAAAGAAGACTCGGGGGGAAAAGATATTCACCTTTTGCCTCTTTGTCTCTGAAGTCCTTGACATTCTCAGTCTGGGGTCCACAGAGGACCTTGGGAGGATATTAAGACCCCCATGGAATTTGATACCAAATTTCATGTGAATGTGTCTAAGTAAATTCTGGGTGGGGTTCCTCTTCTCTCCCAGCCCAAAGCACCTAATGGCCTCTCCTTAAGGAAACGAGAAGTGCTGCTCAGAAACGATAAGGTGGAGGTGAGAGTGTGTTAAGGTTCAAGTAAGGTTTGCTTTGGTTTTTACTTTTGCATTTCATCTCAGTATCAAACTCAGCTAACTAGTGGAACATTTGTGCATGAGAGGGGAAGGCTCTTTGGAGAGGAAAGTGGGGACTGGGGGTTTTATTTATTTATTTATTTTTTAAAGATTTTTTTTGGCAGGATCATTTTTAAAGTCTTTATTGAATTTGCAATATTACTTTTTTATTTAATTTCAAATTTATTTTTATTAATTGAAGGATAACTACTTTACAGAATTGTGTTGGTTTCTGTGAAACATCAACATGAATCAGCCATAGGTATACATATTATTGCTTCTTCTTTTTTTTTTTTTTTGGTTTTCTGGCCTGAAGTCATGTGGGTTCTCAGCTCCCTGACCAGGGATTGAAACCACACCTCCTGCACTGGAAAGCAAAGTCTTAATCACTGGACCACCAGAGAGGTCCGAACTGGGGGTTTAGTATCAGAGATGCTTTCAGAAGACCAGAACTGAGGGAGCAAGAGGGGAGAGTGATTAAGACTTCCTCACCTCTTTTCTCTTCAGTCTTGACCCTGAAGCTTGACTCTGGATGTGACCTGAGAAGCAGGGAGAATCAGGACGTCAGAGCTGAGCTGGATTGGAGAGCACGGAGCACCTAGTCTGGCAGAAGTCAGAGAAGAGATGTGTCTTGGGCCTGTGTGGGCGGTCTGCATGCTTTACTCTGGAGGTTTATTTTCAGTCCATGACTGGATGAGCGGAAGTGAATACCAAGCAGCGTCCATGAGCCCCACGCTGAACCTGACCTCTCTTCTGCCTCACTTGCTCGGCAGTATCTCCCTCCCAGCCCAAGAAAGGATGCCTCTGACTGTCTCTCTTCTTTCTAGGCTCAATCCAGGAATACGAGCTGCTGCTTCAGGTGCACTATGGAAATTCCAAGAAGAAAAGAGAGCTGAAGGAATTTCTGAAGTCGTGGGCGCCTCCCTTATTTTTCTTACCTGAGCCAGTGAATATAATCAGAGCAAAGGCCACCACGTGTGAGTCCATCTCTGTTGACTGGGAGTAGAAATGGGGAATATGATGCCTGAGTCGGGTAGAGCTTAGGCTATCCGGTGGAATCCGTCACCCCCACAATAACTATGGCTGAAAAGAATGTTGTTGCTGTTGTTTAGTTGCTAAGTTGTGTCCAACTCGTTGTGACCCCGTGGATGTAGCCTGCCAGGCTCCTCTGTCCATGGAATTCTCCAGGCAAGAATACTGGAGTGGGTTGCCATTTCCTTCTCCAGGGGATCTTCCCAGCCCAGGGATGGAACTCACATCTCCTGCTTGGCAGGAGGATTCTTTACCACTGAGCCACCTGGGAAGCCTCACTAACAACCACCACAGGGGGGTTAGGAGAAATTAAGAAATTTATCTAAAACAAGAGTTCTCAGGGTGTGGTATCCAGACTGGCGGTAGCAGCAGCAGCAACAGGGAATGCAAAAAAATGCAAATCCCAGACATTGCCTCATAAACTTTGGAATGAGGCCCCTCCCAGAAGATTCTGATGCACGATCAAGTAAGAGAGCCACTTACTGGGCACAGTTGTGTGTAATTTCACAACAGTGTCTGGTAACTTTGCCCCAGGTTGTTTTTTTTTTTTTTTTCGGTCTGTTAAAAAAGAAAGATTGTTGCTGGGAATTTAGGTCAAATAGAAACATACAGGATTGGTTAATAGAATTTTTCCTTATGACTTTCAACAGAAAGGTCTCTCTGTCTTTGCCATAAGGCTAACAGGGACTTTGGGGGACTGATGCTAGGCTGATGAGAGCCTCCAATAAGACAGTGGACAAATACCTTCTAGAATCCTTCAAATAACTCTCAGGTTGACAAACCTTCTTCTGCTTCTTTCTGCATTCAAAGGGTATCAATGGAACATACATCCTTCTTTAGGATGCTAGTGGCTCAAATGGTAAAGAATCTGTCTGAAATGTGGGAGACCTGGGTTTGATCCCTGGGTTGAGAAGATCCCCTGGGGAAGGGAACAGCTACTCACTCTAGCACTCTTGCCTGGAGAATTCCATGGACAGAGGAACCTGCAGGCTACAGTCCATGGGGCCGAGAAGAGTCAGATACGACTGAGAGGCTAACACTTTCACTTTCCAAGATATTTGATTGTTGTTTGCTGGATTTCTGATCCAACCTTAGTATCTATTGAGCAGGATGTTTCCTTAACTTTAAATATGCTTGTTTCCATTTTGGTTTCATTCTTCTAGCTTTTGGAGAGAGATACCTCTAGCTTTTGATTCAGATTCTGTGTCAAAGCCAAGGATGAGAACTCAGCTAGAGCCAGTTTATGAAAAAGGCCTGGTAAGACCAAGCTCTGTTTTTCCTGCAGACTGTGGCTACCAGAACGGGGTCCTGCGCTGTGCCTGTGAAGACAGCTACTCCTGGTTTCCTCCCCAGTGCCTCGATCCCCAGATTTGCTCCCTTCTCAAGGCAGGATCACTCCAGAGCTGTGACTGTCATTCCAGCAACCTCACCCAGAGCGTATATTTCTGTGAGAGGACAAGTAAGCACCTACGGATACCCAGAGGGGAGCCAGGGTGCCTCCCACCTCCACACATGACAGAGAGAAAAAGGACTCTTAGCTCTGCGCCCTGATGTTTCTTTTGCCTTCCAGAGGAGAGCTAGTGTTTACAGGGAGATGGAAAGGCAGAGATGACATACCATGCTAGGCTTGGCTGGACACACTGAGAAATTTGGAAGTGCAGAAAATTCTGATATGCAAGTTGGTGTTTGGGTGCCAGTTTATCCTGGAGGTACTTCTAGTTCACCTCAACAATTCTATGATTCTTCTGAAATTTAGGGAGATTCCTTGGAATTCCAAACCAGGCAACAGCCTGAGTAAATAATGTTTTCTTTCCACTTCTTGGGCCAACATCAATTTCCAGAAAATAAAAATTCAGAGGGGTGAAACAGGGAGGGTTATCTAGTAATTATAGTGAAAGAAATGCTCTAAATTGCCAACAAATACATGTACTGAATGACTTGCCAAAACTAAACGGAAGTTGAAAGTCTGGCTTAGGAGACCAGTGGATGCTGAGGGAGCTATTGCCAGCTTAGGTTGATGTTCAGTGTATGGTAAGGTGAGCCGGATGATGTGGGCCCTCAACAGACCAAATGACTTAGGAAATGTCCCCAGTGACTAGTCCAGTTATCCTGAAGCTCCAGAGTTTGGTAAAGTGGAGCAAAGAGTAAAGGAGGACCTAAATAGCCCATCTTCTCTCAGTATCCCTTGGTCCCTTTCTCAGGACCACAGCAATTGAGGTTAAGGGAATGCTTATTTATTTACTTTTTAATTTTTAAAATTGTATTGAAATACAGTTGATTTACAATGTTGTGTTTAATTTCTGCTATACAGCAAAGAGATTCAGATACACACACACACACACATACACACACACACTTATGCATCTGTGCATGCCAAGTTGCTTCAGTTGTGTTTGACTCTTTGCAGCCCAATGGACTGTAGCCCGCCAGGTTCCTCAGTCCATGGGATTCTCCAGGCAAGAATACTGGAGTGGGTTGCTATGCCCTCCTCTAGGGGATCTTCCCAACCCAAAGAGTGAACCCATGTTTCCTATCTCTCCTGCACTGGCAGGAGTGTTCTTCACCACTAGCACCACCTGCGAAGTCCATATACATATGTATATGTATGTATATATACATGTATTCTTTCGATATTCTTTTCCATTATGATTTATCAAAGGATATTGGATATAGTTCCCTGTGCTATACAGTAGGACTTATTGATTATCTATCCTATATATAATACTTTGCATCTGCTAATCCCAAATGACCAATCCTTCCCTCCCCAAATTACATGTAATTATTAAGCACTGTCTTTATACCCAGATCTGGAGCAAATTCTGGCATTTCTCTTGCTGTTGATGAATTAGCAACCTGCTTGGGGAGGCCAGATTGTTAACACAGGTAAAAAGACAATGTCATCTTTTTGATAGATTTTGATGGAATCTTACTCTTTAAAAAGTGGTCCATTTCTGATCCATCTTTGGAGGAATACAAGTATGAATCAGAAAGGGATTACATTCACAAGGGTCTTTCCCAAATAGAGTAGGAGCATATATACATGAGTGTGTTCACAGATAGATGTGTAGGTGAAAAGGCTAGAAAGGAGGTATGGATAAAGTACTGTAGGAATTTAAAGGAGGGAAAGACTCTTTTCATATGGGACCTAGGGAAGGCCTTGCAAAAGAGGTACATTTAACCAAGTCCTGAATGAAAGACACAGGATTTGTCCATCCAGAGGTAGGGAATAGCCTGTCCCAGAGCAGAAAGGCACCAGTGATAGGTAAGCAAGGGTTAAGTTGGAATTAGCAAATAATGATTTTTTTTAAGTGTTTTTTTTTTTAAATAGGGACAATGTTTAAGCTCAGTGCCTAAACTGAGATATAGTTCATTGCTAGTGACTGTTGTTTGTAACCACACATGAGTGCTTACTTGCTTACCTGCTTATAAGGTCATCCCCTTCATCAGCTTTACCATTGCAAAGGGGCTTATGTAACTCAATAAAGTCATGAGCCATATCACTCCAGTAAAGGATGAAGGGAAAAATATACCCATCTGAAGCAGAGTTCCAAGGAAGGGCAAGGAAAGATGAGAAAGCCTTCTTAAGTGAACAATGCAAAGAAACAGAGGGAAACAACAGAATGGGAGAGACTTGGGATCTCTTCAAGAAAATCAGAGATACCAAGGGAACATTTCATGCAAAGATGGATACAATAAAGGACAGAAACACTATGGACCTAACAGAAGCAGAAGTGGCAAGAATACAGAGAAGAACTATACCAAAAAGGTCTTAATGACCCAGATAACCACAATGGTGTGGTCACTCACCTAGAGCCAGACACCCTGGAGTGTGAAGTCAAGTGGGATGTAAGTACCATCACTATGAACAAAGCTAGTGGAGATGATAGAATTCCAGCTGAGCTATTTCAAATCTTAAAAGATGATGCTGTTAAAGTGCTACACTCTATATGCCAGCAAATTTGGAAATTTTAGCAGTGATTGGAGGACTGGAAAAGGTCAGTTTTCATTCCAATCCCAAAGAAAGGCAATGCCAAAGAATGCTCAAACTACTCTACTATACAATTGCGCTCAGTTCACTTGCTAGCAAAGTAATGCTCAAAATCCTTCAATCTAAGTTTCATCAGTATGTGAATAGAGAACTTCCAGCTGTACAAGCTGGATTTTAAAAAGGCACAGGAACCAGAGATCAAATTGCCAACATCTGTTAGATCATAGAAAAAGCAAGGGAATTTCAGAAAAGCATCTACTTCATTGACTACACTAAACCCTTTGACTGTGTGGATGACAGTACATGGTGGAAAACTCTTAAAGGGATGGAAATACTAGACCACCTTACCTGTCTCCTGAGAGACCTGTATGCAGGTCAAGAATCAACAGAACAGGACATGGAACAGTGAGCTGGTTCAAAATTGGGAAAGGAGTATGTCAAGGCTGTATATTGTCACCATGCTTATTTAACTTTTATTCAGAGTTTATCACATGAAATGCAAGGCTGGATGAATCACCAGTTGGAATCAAGATTGCCAGGAGAAATATCAACAACCTCAGATATGTAGATGATGCCCCTCCTATGGCAGAAAGTGAAGAGGAACTAAAGAGTCTTTTGATAAAGGTGAAAGAGGAGAGTGGAAAAGCTAGCTTGAAACTCAGCATTCAAAAAACTAAGATCATGGCATCTGATCCCATCACTTTATGGCAAATAGAAAGGGAAAAAGTGGAAACAATGAGAGACTTTATTTTCTTGGGCTCCAAAATCACTGTGGATGGTGACTACAGCCATGATATTAAAAGATGCTTGCTCCTTGGAAGGAAAGCTATGACAAACCTAGACAGTGTGTTAAAAACTAGAGACATCTCTTTGCTGACAAAGGCCCATAGAGTCAGAGCTAGGATTTTTTCTAGTTGTCATGTACAGATGTGTGAATTGGACCATGAAGAAGGCTGAGTGCCAAAGAATTGAAGCTTTCAAGTTGTGTTGCTGGAGGAAACTCTTGAGAGTCCTTTGGACTGCAAGGAGTTCAAACTAATCAATCCTAAGGAATCAGCCTTGAACTTTCATTGGAAGGACTGATGCTGAAGCTGAAGCTGTAATACTCTGGCCGCCTGATGCAAAGAGCTGTCTCATTGGAAAAGTCCCTGATGCTGAGAAAGATTGAAGGCAAAAGGAGAAGGAGCGGCAAAGAATGAGATGGATAGATAGCATCACTGACTCACTGAACACGAATCTGAGCAAGTTCCAGGAGATAGTGAAGGCCAAGGAAGTCTGAAGTGCTGCAGTCCTTGGAATATCAAAGAGTCAGCCATGACTTAGCCACTGAACAACAACAAAAGGTAGTCTTGATTACTGCAATTTCCCATTATGTTCCAAAACCACAAAAGAGAATTATTTTTCTTCCTGTATTACTTACTTTAGGGGAACATTCATCATAAAAAGAAATTGACCAAAAAATAAAAATAAAAGAATTGAAGTACCACTGTCAAATAGATGGGCTGAATTAGACTTTTGTAATTTTATGCTATATCAAGTGAGTAATTTTTATCTCTGTAAATTTATTTTCCATAGAGGTTTGGGGTACTTTCAAAATTAATGAAAAATTTACAGAAGACCTTTTGGATTCATCTTCTGTTATGTACGCCAAATATACCACTGGAATTGAAATGCAGGTAAGCATTTTCCTCTTATCACATAAGAATTTGTTGGTTAAACATAAGTTCAGATGTTTCTAATTCAACAAGTTTATTTAACACATATTCTTTATTCATTTTTCAATTAGTTCTTACACAGCAGTTAATCACTCTGACCACAAGGAATATATTTTAAACATATTCTTCCAAGGAGTATTAAACAGCTGACCTCTTCTCATTTCTTTAGTGCTTGGTTTTGCTCATTCATTAGGGTAATATTAAACCAAGCCTTATTGATTATTTTCTGATTTTTATTTGTCAAAAGAAAGTTTTCATGATCTGAGTGCAATCATTAACATTTGGGATTTTTTTTCCCTTAAAGAAGCCTCTCATGTTAGAGGCTAAGGAGAGTTACTCTCCAAAATTCTGGACTTCATACTGAAGTCACATAAAACCACTTCTGTCTAGGCTGCTGGTTCAGGTGTGGTCCTAACTGAAGCCATGCACAAATACCTCACAAGTAGATTCAGTTTAGGCATCTGTCAAAATAAATGGCTTATTTAAGGGAAGGAAACAATAGGTTTGGGGTGAATTTATTATACTATCTGGCACCAAATTCATCCTCTAATCTAAGCAATTGCTTCTATGTTCTTTATTAGCCATCTCAAGATTAAACCGTATGTGTGTGCACAGGCGTGTGGGTGTCCATTCTCTGCTGTCATTTTAATAGTATTTCTGTAACACATAATTACCTCCTGCCACGTGTCTTTCCTTTGCTCAGTGCTTCAGTTGGTTTATTTATTGTCTGCATCTTTTTTTTTTTTTTGCTCAAATGCCTTTCTTGTGTGGGGACAAAGATCAACACATTGCCCTTTGCTCTCTTTGTAAAGCTAAAGGAAGCATACAAAGGAATCCAAGGTTTTGAATCCGTTCGAGTCACCCAGTTTCGGTAAGTCTCACAGTGGTCTTACAAGGGCCTCCCCAGAGCCAAGTAGGATGTCTCATGCTGCTTCCAAGTGACCACAACAGAAAATAGGTCAGAACTGGTCTTTGACATAGGATTCTTACTAAGGCTGGATAAAAGTCTGTGATGCTTGCAAAAGTCTGAAGAAGAAGGCCTATATTCTCACTTAAATGTTTTTGCAAGCATAAATATTAAATGTCATTCTCAAAACTATGGATCAGAAACTAGAATCAGAAACCCAGATGGCAGGGCAGAGCTTGGAAAGAAGCAGGAAGGCATGAATAGGAAGTGGCGAGGAGTGGGGATGAGGATTGTGGGTTGTGAAGGAATGGGTTTGCTCCTCAGCAGAGAGGGTGTGATGTTATACAGCTGGGAGCCAGAAGGGGCTCCTTGGGTAAAATATTACATTTTTTGTGTAGATATCATGTATGTACCATACTTCAAAGCCCAGTAGTCCTTGTCTACAGCAAATAGAGAGGTATTTAGTAAATTATCCTTTTGTTTATACTTTAATTCAAAAGCTACTTGGTTAGTTACCCATGTGTGTATTGATTACCAGCTATTTATAGTCTGTTAGAGGAAGTGACTTAGAGGTCAGAGAATTTAGCTTCTTATTTTTTTTTCACAGTTAAAGAAGAGTTATAGGAAATTTTCAATAACATTTGTTACAAATGTACTGTTTTGAACATTATCCTTTAAGTCTTCTCATATACTTACAAAAAGGATCACAGGTATAATAGTCTTTAAAATTTAGTGCTAGGAAAAACTCTGCTTCTTTTTTCTTATATCAAGGTCTATATAGTTCATGTAACTTCTGCTTCTGACTATGTCATTATTGAATTCATAGACAAAATTGAAAATCAGTCAACAGTTTTGTATTCAATATTCACATTTTTCTTTTCCTTGGTCCTGGTTTTCTATTTATATTTCTAATTTATGTTCCACCAAATTATCCATCTATCTTACAAACTGTCCTCAATAATTCATAGACAAAATCACAGTAAAAGTGGACGTGTCTATAAAATGCAACTATTTTGGTCTTGCTCTTTACATATATGATCTAAAGTAAATCTTAATCTCTCACTGTCTCTATTTATCTGTCAAACAGACCTATTAATAGCTATGGCATCTGACTGAAGCTCAATTACATAAAATGAAATAATAGGCAGAAAAATACTTTTTAAACTCTATAGAAGATCCATATCAATGAAATGACATTGTGACCATCACAACCTAAAATAAACTTATTTGGGTTTATTTATTGTGAGTTCAGTGTAGCTCAATGTTAGTTCAATGAAGTGATTAAGAATTTCACCTTTGGAATAATCTTTGTTTAAATCTAAAAAAAAAGAAAAGAAAAAAAAATTGAGCTTCAGAGAGCTAGAGGTTCTTATCCATCAATTAATAACTTTTAGAAATATTCATTTATTTGGCTACACCAGGTCTAGCTGTGGCCCACAGGATCTTTTTAGCTGTGGCATGCAAACTCTTTGTTGCAGTATGTGGGACCTAGTTTCCCAACCAGGGATCAAACATCAGGCCCCCTACATTGGGAGGCTGGAGTCTTAGCCATTGGACCATCAGGGAAGTCCCCCATCAATTAATAATTAATGACCTGACCCAACTTCTCTTTAGGACTTTGTTCCCTTATCTACAAAATGAGAATAACCCTAAAGCCTAACCCTCATTGAATCACAGGATTAAATTAATATATATTATCTCACTGGCTTTCATAACTTTAAATACCCTCTGTATGCAGGTGGGTTCTAAACGTGTTATATGACTTCAGCCTCTCTCCTAAATCCCAAATTCAAATATCCAATACCTATTAATATCTCCAGGAGAAGGCAATGGCATCCCACTCCAGTACTGTTGCCTGGAAAATCCCATGGACGGAGGAGCCTGGTGGGTCGTTAAGAGTTGGATACGACTGAGCGACTTCACTTTCACTTTTCACTTTCATGCACTGGAGAAGGAAATGGCAACCCACTCCTGAGTTCTTGCCTGGAGAATCCCAGGGACAAGGGAGCCTGGTGGGCTTCCATCTATGGGGTCGCACAGAGTCGGGCACGACTGAAGCGACTTAGCAGCAGCATTAATATCTCCAGTTGATTTTCTAGTAGATATGTCAAATGTAACATGTCCAAAATGGGGGCCCTCCATCTCCTCCCATCATAACCTTTCACATTCTTCTCCCGCCATCTTCCCCATCTCAGTTCCAGAGATGCTGTTCTCCTAATTGTACGGACCCACATCTTAGAGCTCTCCGTGCTTATTCTAGGGACTTTTCCTGGCTGTGTCATGTCTTAGTTACAACGCATGGGACACGGATCTTTCACTGCAGCACACGGATTCTCAAGCTGTGGTGCGTGGGCTCAGTTGCTCCACAGCACGTGGGATCTTAGTTCTCTGATCAGGGATGGAAACTGCATCCCCTGCCTTGCGGGGGGGTGCTCTTAACCACTGGACCACCAGGGAAGTTCCAATATGCTTTTACAAAGACCTATATGACGAAACTTTATTTTGAAATTTTTATAGGATATAGTTGATTTACAACGTTGTCTTCGTTTCAAGTATATAACCGAGTGAATTCGTTATACAGATACATTTACCCACCCTTTTTTAGATTATTTTCCCATATAGGTGATTACAGTGTATGGAGTAGACTTCCCTGTGCTATACAGTAGGTGCTTATTAGTTACCTATTTTATATATCAGTTCAGTTCAGTCACCCAGTCCTGTCTAACTTTTTGCAACCCCATGGGCTATAGCAGGCCAGGCCTCCCTGTCCATCACCAACTCCCCAAGCTTGCTCAAACTCATGTCCATCAAGTCGCTGATGACATCGAACCATCTCATCCTCTGTTGTCCCCTTCTCCTCCAGCCTTCAATCTTTTCCTAAAATCTGGGAAAGATTTTATATATAGTGGTGTGTATATGTCAATTCCAGGCTTCCAGTTTATCCCTGCCCCCATGTTAAACCCTGGTAACCATGTTTGTTTTCTATATCTGTAACTCTATCCCTGAACTTGCCTATCACAACGCTTAACAAAATTTAGAATTTATATATTTATATATAATTACCACCGGGTGGCTTAGACAGTAAAGCGTCTGTCTACAATGTGGGAGACCCGGGTTTGATCCCTGGGTTGGAAAGATCCGCTGGAGAAGGAAATGGCAATCCACTCCAGGACTATGGTTATTTGTTTTTATTTTCCTTGCCTTCTCTAACAGCATGTAAGCTCCACGTAGGCAAAAATCAAATCTGTTTGATCTATTCCTACAGACCTAATGTCACCCCCACAGAGTAAGCTCTGAGTGACTGAACAAATAAATCTGATTTTTCTTTCCACATCATCACTGTAGAAATGGAAGCATCATTGTTGGGTATGAAGTTGTTGGTTCCAGCAGCACATCTGAGCTCCTGTCGGGCGTTGAGCAGATGGCTGAGAAAGCTAAGACATATCTGCGCCAGCTGTATGCACTTGAAGAAGATTCTTGCAGAGTGTTCGGAGAAGGTAATTCTGGATTCTGTACAATTAGGTTACCTGTATATGGGCTCAGACGCTCAGTCATGTGGGACTCTGTGACCCTATGGACTGTAGCCCGCCAGGTCCCTCTGTCCATGGGATTTTCCAGGCAAGAATAATGGAATGGGCTGCCATTTCCTCCTCCAGGAGATCTTCCCAGACCAAGGATTGAACCTGCATCTCCTTTGTCTCCTGCATCACCAGGTGGATTCTTTATCAGTGAGCCACCTGGGAAGCTCCAGGGAAGTAGGTTGGGGGAGCCTAATTAGTAGATTGCGTATTGGAGGTGTTCCCAAAACAGAATTGTTCTAAGACTGACTTTATCAAGCAGCTGTTCCCTCCCCCATCAACTCCAGCCAGGATGAAACTCAATTTCATCTGACTATTTCAGACTATTTCAGACTCTTGCTCATGGGTGATCTGACCTCTTATTCTTAATGCAAATGTCATGCAAGACTGATTCACTGCAGGCTCTGTTGGAAATGACTCAGCAATAGTTTACTGGTGACCATATTGAAAGAGCCCTGGGGCTGATGACATTCCTAAATTATAATCCAAGGGACCCAGGAAAGAATGCATTTTTTTTTTTCAGGTCTTTCACAAACACACATAGAAAATACACAGGCACACACACTCCACTTCATTTCTTCAAATGCTTGAAAAATCCTTGACATTCAATTTCAATCTCTCTTACCAAGATTTTTGCCACTTTCAACATCTATTCCACAAATATTTACTAAGTGTACAAAGAGCTTAGACACTTACGACAGAGCAGTGGGGAAAAGAAACAGAAATCACAGCCCTTGTGGTTCTTCCTCCTCCCAGTCACGATCATGGTAAGAACATATTATGAAGGGCCTGGTGCAAGGGGAACTAAGTGGTTGGTCACAATGTGAGAAGCTTTTAGGGGAACAGAGTAGAACATGTCATCCCCAAATGGCAACTGCCTATCTTTTAACCTTATCGTGCCTGCTTTGTCCCATAGTCTCTTAAAGCTTATCTGGTATTCTAGCGTTCCCTTAAAGAGGGTAAATGTTTTCTGGGAGGGATCACACCTTGGCTTGTTTTCAGTGAATACTTACTATCTGATAGTTCACTAAAAGTCAGATTGTTAGCCTAGATTACATACCTGGAGGGAAAGGGGGCCAGCCTTGGGGAGGGCAGAACATCAGGAAAGAGGAAAAGGGACTGATGGGGGTAAAGCTGGACATCAAAAATGAACTTCTTCTACTCCTGACTTTCGCCTAGGTTTGGCTCTGAAAATGTGACTTCTAAAGCATCGTTTAGAGAGAGTGTCAAGACATTCTTTTACTATGTTTGTGTTCTTTTCTCTATTTCTCTGTTTCTATTGTTTTCCAGCCCAGTGTAACAGCATTGCCTTTGGATTTGGGTCTGAGAATGACGAGTACACTCTTCCCTGTAGCCTTGGCTATATCGGAAGCATCATGGTCAGGTGCCAAGCCTCTGGGTGGCATATCCTCGAGGAGATGTGTGTGCTCTCTGAGCTGGAAGAACTGAAGGAGGTAAAACAAAAAAAGGCATTTCCACTTTGCAGACTTGCCCTGGGTTTGAGTTTCACAGTGGGTGTCTCCAGTGAACCCTCCTGGGGGTAGGTAATATGTATCAGGTTGTCTCATTGGTCAGATGTCGGTGATGTCAGACCCTGGGAAACCCAGGGAGTGTAAGCATGAGTAGTGAGCCTAAGCCGCAGCTGAGAATGTCAGAACTGTCAGATTGGATGGTTTTCAGGGGAGGGTGCTGCAGAGGTGTGAATCAGTGCGGTGGAGAGCCACTGTAGATGGCAGAACAGCGACTAAATCCAGAAAGCCTGGGAATTAAAGACCTAAGTGAAGGTGTTAAGTCAGAAGCCACAACCTTAGGACAAGTGAAGATGTACATGTGTTAGAAATGGGGGTAGGGATTGGGTCGGCCAGAGGCGAACCATAGAGAACGAGAGAAATGCAATGGCTCTCCAGGGCCATGCCCCTTACCAGTTTCCTTCTCTAGACTGGAAAAGGAGAGACTAGGGGGCTAATGGTCCCTCAGGTAGCAACAGTGTTGAACTAGAAATGTGGTCACTGGATTAGGGCTATGACCTTTATATGATGCTCTCTTAGGAAGATTCAAGTACTTAAGACTTGATAAATAGAAAAATGGAAGCAAATGGTGAGGAGTTAAAACTCAGGTGTGGAAAAGGGACTTCAAGACCAGTTCACAGAAATGGTCCTGCAAATACACCTTCACAGTGAACAGGGCTTCAGTCCCAGCTAGAGACCCCACTTCAGAAGCAGAGAACCCACCATGGTATTCATCAAGGGACTGTGGAAGCTTTACCCTCCCTTTCTGGACCTCAGTTTTCATCTGTAAACTTGGGAGGGAGAACGGAGCAAGTGAGTTCTGGGGCTTATCCTTATTCTTGTCTTCTTTGCTTCGGCTCTGGACATAAACCATAGCTGGGACTAGGCCACCCCAGGATAGAAGGACAAGCAGATCCCAGGTGCCTGAGGCAGAGTACAGCTCTGTCAACTGAGAAGAGTAAAAAGGAAAACAGAGGGATCTGGGTTCCAGGGTTGACAGGCTTTGAGTAAGGAGAATATCCCTTCTAGCTGCCTTCCAAATTAGCTCAGTGTTGTGGAAGCAGGTGGGAGCCTCAAGGAAAAAGTAAAACCCCAAATCCAGTGACCAAGTATAGTCAGATCTCCACGTACAGCCATTTAAATCCTTTATAGCAGTGGTCCCTAACCTTTTTGGCACTAGGGACCGATTTGGAAGGCAATTTTTTCATGGACTGGGAGGTAGAGCAATGGTTTCTGGATGATTTAAGCACATTACATTTATTGTGCACTTTATTTCTATTATTGTTACATCAGTTCCACCTCAGATAATCAGGCATTAGATTCTGGAGGTTGGGGACCCCTGCTCTACAGGGATTTCTCAGCATAGTAAACGGATATAATATTTAGTGCCAAGCAGACCATGCCTTTCTGCTTCCTAGTGGGGTACTGTTTGGAAAGTCACTGAATCTCACTGAACTTCAGGTTCTGTATAATTAGGGTAATAATTTATATAAAAATACTTTTTAATGAAACTTCAAATTTTAATTTCCTTAATCAAAGTGAAAATAATCATGGAAACTCCTTTAAAGGGTAGTGTTGAAAGCTGAAACTCCAATACTTTGGCCACCTCATGCAAAGAGTTGACTCATTGGAAAAGACTCTGATGCTCGGAGGGATTGGGGGCAGGAGGAGAAGGGGACAACAGAGGATGAGATGGCTGGATGGCATCACCGACTCGATGGACATGAGTTTGGGTAAACTCTGGGAGTTGATGATGGATAGGGAGGCCTGGCGTGTTGCAGTTCATGGGGTCGCAAAGAATCAGACATGACTGAGTGACCAAACTGAACTGAACTGAAGGATTAAATCAAACCAGTGAATCCCCAGTAAAGCATTTAGAACAGTGTATGGAAAATAGCACTGAATGACAGCCACTGTGATGTTATTGTCATTGTTATATGATTATCCTAGGTTATCAAGCACCGTATGTTAGTTATATGTGGCCATGAAACTGATTTAAGTCTGATGAAGCACAAGCATTACGTTGTTTCTTAGAATGTAATCGTTTCTGTTCCTAGAACTTAACTGAGCTCGCCAGCAGCAATACTGACACTGAGGCAGCTGTGTCGTCACTGGTGCAGAAGCTTTCGATGGTCATTCAGCAAAGCCCATCAACCACAGCTGGGAATCTGGCTTCCGTGGTGTCAATTCTGGGCAATATCTCATCTCTGAAGAAAAGCTTCATGGTGTCCAATTCGACAATGGAGGTAAAGTCTGCATGAGCTCGAACAGCTCACTTTAAATGCTCGATCTGGTAGGAGGAATGGCAGAAGCCCCAGTTGATGAGATGTTGTTGAAAAGGACCAAAGAGCCATGTAACAGTCTTTGTGTGAGCTTCGCTGCTTCCTCTGCAATGTATAAGAAACCCCTGGATTCAATTATGTGTGTACAAACTAAGAGGGAGCTGCCTCCAGGCAGGCCGCCTGGGTGACACCTGGCTAAGGGAAATGTGTAAGTCTCTGCCCTGCGTGACACTGAATGACACAGGTGCCAACTTTTTGATACTTAATACTGAGTCTGCAGTTTTTCCTTCCCGTGGCTATAAGCTCTGACTCTAGTATATTATATTTAGTATATATATATATTTATATATTTTATATTTAGCATATTTTAAAAACTCCATTTTTTGAGTGGGGAATTCATGATTTAGTTTGGATATTTTAAAATCAACTTTTTTTTTTTTTTAGTTTCAGGTGTAGAGGTCTTTTTTATTTTTTTTTAATTTTTACTTCATTTTACTTTACAGTGCTGTATTGGTTTTGCCATACATTGACATGAATCCACCACGGGTGTATACAAGCTCCCAATCCTGAATCCCCCTCCCACCTCCCACCCCATATCATCTCTCTGGATCATCCCCATGCACCGGCCCTAAGCATCCTAAAAATTCCCAAATAAGACATGCTCACTATAAGATATGAAAATAAACAAAAAGAAAAGTAAGTGATATGTAAGTTTGTCACTCTAGAATGGCCACTGCTACATTTTAGGTGTTACCTCAGTACCTAGAAGCTTGACAAGGGACACATAGCAGATAATAACTATTTGTTAAATAAATATCTTTCCAAAAATTTTGGGTGTATGCATTTTATATGTTAAAACATATAATATTTTACAAAATTGGGTTTTATATTATGTATACTATTACATAATCACACAATGGTCCTTAACTATATAAGGTGAACGTTATATGTCAGAAGTGACATTAGATGTGAATAAGTGAAACTCCCTGAAACAAAGATGCTCAAATTTGTTTTGTTTTGTTTTTTCAAAAAGTCTGACTATGTATTGTTAATGAGACCAAATAAAACAAAATGACACACAAAAAAAGCTAAAAATGAAATGAAGGGGAAATAGAGCTGCAAACACAGCCAAAAGAAGGCAGAGATTGCTGAAAGCAGTAAAAAAAAAAAACCCACTATGGGATTTGAGCCAGGAGTCACAGAGGGCTCAGGGTAAGACTCAGCTAGAGTGGCAGATGCCCACAGCAGATGCCTGGGGACCAGAGCCATTAAGAGTGAGTGAGGGTCCTAGGGGGGGAAACATTGCCTTTCAGGGATGTTTGGAAAAGGAATGTCTTAAACTAAGAATGACCCTTAAAACCCACAACTCAGTTCAATGTTTCCTTATTGCATGTCCAGGGTTTAAGAATTTCTGTTTTTTAGGTTCCTCTGTTAATTTCATAAATATACATGAATTAAAGCTTGAACATTCGTGACATGAATTTAGAACTTCTGATGTTAGCAAAATAAACATAATATGGGAAAGTAGTTACAAAGAACATCTCACTCTTGGACCCTCAGCCTGAGAAGGTGTGCAGTCCTGTTTGCTATCTCAGAAGGAAGAAAATGCACATTTTGCAGCCCCCATTGCGGCATTCTCCTTCTTCATGCCTAAACCCTGTTTGGCTTATGAATTCCTGGCAGGTGTTCACCCTGGAACTGACGTGATTCTGTGGGTCTTTTTTCTTTAGCCCAAAGCTTTCCCTGTGTGGAGCATCACGCTATATTTCACTGCTAAGTTTTAATGTGTGATCCTCGACTGAGCCAATTCTCTGGGCAATTTTCTTGACCTTAAGATTAATGACTATCCATTCACAGTCCTCTGACCAGTTTACTCAAAATCCAAATTGACTTTCATCCTTGTATTTTAGAATGTCATCAATATAGCTGATCACATCCTTAATTCAGCTTCGCTAACCAACTGGACAGTGTTACTGAAGAAAGAAAAGGATGCCAGTTCCCAGTTACTAGCATCACTGGAAAACATCAGCGCTCTAGTACCTTCGACAGCTCTGCCTCTAACTTTTTCTCGAGACTTCATTAACTGGAAAGGGATTCCAGTATCTGCAAATCTCAGCAATCAAGGTTACAATTATGAGACTGAATTTCCCCCCAAAAATACCCCCAGTCCCATCACAGGCCATGTGTCTATTGGGCCAGAACAATTCAAGAGGCACCTTCTACATACTATCATCAGCATGACCTCTTTGACCCTGGGGAACATTCTACCCACGGCTAAAAATATAAATGCTCAGGTTAATGGGCCCTTGATATCCATTATTATCTCAAACTCTTCCATCGATGAAGTTTCCCTGACTTTTTCTAAGATGAAATTGAATCTGAGTCAACCTCATTGTGTGTTTTGGGATTTCAGTCATTTGCAGTGGACAGATACCGGCTGCCACTTAGAGAATGAAACTGCAAACTCGGTGACATGCCTCTGTACTCACCTGACCTCCTTCTCCGTGCTGATGTCCCCCACGGTCTCCCCTGCCATCGTCCCCATTGTGAAATGGATCACCTTTGTGGGGCTGGGGGTCTCCATCGGAAGTCTCATCTTATGCCTGGCCATCGAAGGTCTGTTTTGGAAGCAGGTCAACAAAAACCAAACCTCACACAGCCGTCACATCTGCCTAGTGAACATAGCTCTGTGCCTCCTGATTGCTGACGTCTGGTTTATTGTTGCTGCCACGGTGGACACAAACTCTGGCGTCTGCACAGCTGCCGTGTTCTTTGCACACTTTTTCTACCTCTCCTTGTTCTTCTGGATGCTTCTGCTCGGGTTCCTGCTGGCATATCGGGTGATCTTCGTGTTCCATCACATGGCCACACTTTTGATGGTGGCTGCCGGGTTCTGCCTGGGCTACGGGTGCCCTCTCATTATATCCATCGTCACCATTGTGGTCACGCAGCCCAGCGATGGCTACAAAAGGAAGGATGCATGTTGGCTTAACTGGTCCGACGGGAGCAAGCCTCTCTTGGCCTTTGTGGTTCCTGCCCTGACTATTGTGGCTGTAAATTTGGTTGTGGTGCTATTAGTTCTCACAAAGCTCGGGAGGCCAGCTGTTGGAGAAAGGCTGGCCCAGGACAACAAGGCCACTGTCATGCGCATAGGGAGGAGCCTCCTCGTCCTGACCCCTCTTCTGGGGCTCACCTGGGGTTTCGGCATAGCAACAATGGTGGACGGCTGGAATCTGTCTTGGCACGTTATTTTCGCATTTCTCAATGCATTCCAGGTAAGAACAATGAGAATAACCTATCGTATAATCAGGTAACCGGAGTGTAGAGAATCGAGGATGGGAAGACCATTCTGGAGATGATCTCATCTCCCTGCCTCCAGCAGGACTATTACAAACAAAACCGCCTACAACAGTGAACAGAAGAAAAAGATCCATTTTTTCCCTGATAGTAAATACTAGGCTTCTTCAGTAATCCATTCCAGGGTTTTAAATGTTCGAATTCACGCAGCTAACACTCATCTCCCTTGCTGTTGACCCAGTCCTCTTTGTCTTGTGCTGATCTCTGTGAAGGCACACAGGGAAAAGGAAATAAATCAAGAATACTTTTTGAGTCTGAATAGTGCAAAGGAAATCCCTGGTGTGCCACAGAGCAGTGCCTGGCCAACTGCAGGCAGCACTGTTTTTGTAAATAAAGTTTTATTGGACCACAGCCATGCCAGTTCATTTGCATAGGGTCTGTGGCTGTTTCCCTTACATGGACAGAACTGAGCAGTTGTAAGAATCTGGATGACCTGCAAAACCAGAAATATTTACTCTCTGACTCTTTAGAGAAAAGGTTTGCGGACCTCTGCTGCCAAGCACGGGTTTTACACGCCATGATCAAGGAGTGTTCCGCAAGTAGGTGGGCAAAGTATTCCTTAGATTTGGAGAATCTGGAAGAGAGCCCTCAATCCTGGTTCAAAGAATATTGGCTGGGTCTCTTACGCTGGACAATGTCTCAGGGTAGTGGTGGTTAAATGTTTGTGCTCTGGAGTTAAATAGGCTCAAATACGTCATGTTATCCAACTCTGTGACTGCTAACAAGTTATTTAATTTTTCTACCCTCAATTCTTTTATCTGGTAAACAGGGATAATATTATCATCTGTGTGCTCTGGCGCTGGTGCTCTGTTGTGTCCAGCTCTTGAGACCCTGTGGACTGTAGCCTGCCAGGCTCCTCTGTCCATGGGATTCGCCAGGCGAGAATACTGGAGTGGGTTGCCATTTCCTACTCCAGGGGGTCTTCCCCACCCAGGGATGGAACCCAGGTCTCCTACGTCTCCTGAATGGGCAGGTGGATTGTTTACCACTCTGCCACCTGGGAAACCCAATTATTACCTGTATCTTAGAGTAAATACGAGGGTTCAGTGAGATCATTCAGCACTTAGCACTGTGCCTGGCACAGAGTAAGTGGTCAGTAAATGTTTCCAGAAAGCAGTTGGTTCTTCACCTATTTCAGCAAACCAGGGTACGTTTAGGTGGTGGCACAAGGATTGTCATGGAGAGCACACACCTCATGGTGACAGGTTTAGGGAGCTCTCGTCCAGGGTCCTTGATGATATGCTGTCTGAACAGGCACCAACTGAGGATGCTCCAACCAGGAGGAGGAGTTCAGGGTCCATGTAAGATGCTGCCGAGGATTCCCCAGGGGCTGGACCTGATGGAAAGCGTGCTGATATAGTCAATTTCCTCCACTTAGCCTTGGACTTCAGAGCCAGCTGACATCATAAGATGCTGAGTTGGCATTCGTTTAATGTCTAAAGAAAGTGTAAGACACAGAAGCAAATGAAGTTCTTTATTTGGGGTTTAGGATGATACAAAGGGGAACATGAAGCTCCACGTGTGTTTCAAACTTTATTTACTCAGTAATTTAATTAGCAACAACAACAAAGTTGTTGGGTACTTTGTGTTACTCCAGGCACTGTGGAGGTTTCATAGTATCCTTGTCTTCAGGGAACCCACACCCAGTAGTGGGACAGACAAGGAAATAATTTCAATGTTGGAGAATATAATAGAATAGTAATAATATAAAAACTTTCTTTTCTGGAAATGGAAGAGATAATACATGTGCTTTATTTCTTCATTTAAAGGGTCTTTTCATCTTATGTTTTGGAATTCTCTTGGATAGTAAGGTATGTGTGTTCATTTCTCTCTTCCTCCTTTAACCCAGGAATCTAATCCCTCCCTTTCAGTTCTAAGGTCCTTGTTCATATATAAGAGGTTAGACCATGGGTACTTTCATTAAAAAGTTCTATAATTTTACAAAAGGCAGGTTCAGTCAGGATACAAAGAAACTGAACACTCTTTGCTGATAATGGAGCTATAGTGAATCAACCGCATATAATGTGACCACTGTAGAAAAAAGGGGAAAACTTGATTTTACTTTCAAATTTTGACTTGGCATACTTAGCCAGCAAAAAAGACTTTCCTTAAGCTGGAAAAGCCTATTTATTTCTATGTTTCTAGAATTTTATATAGTAAATATTTTGTAGCTTCTAACATGAAATAAAATTCTTAATGAAGGATGACTAATCCAAGAAAAAGATAATAGAAAAAAAACTTATACTACTTTCATTATTTTTCCAAGCTTTTAGCAATTCTGCCGAGAGAAGTAAAGATAGTAAGTTAATAAACGTAGCCTTTGTTTTAATAAGAAGATAAGGATATTTTATAATTATTATAATTGTTGTTGTACATGCCCCCAAACCCCTGTTTACAAGGAAGTAATTTGCTTTCTTCTGGACCGGAAGGATTGTAAGGAAATAATTAAATAAAAATAAATAATTCTGTGGTTTTCACCATTTAGTCAGCGAGGAGACTCTTCACTTCAAAGATAAACTTCAAGTTAGCAATTACTGCCAATTACTAATGTCTAGAATCTGAATTATTATAGCTTTTGGTACTGTCATTCTTGATTTTTTTGTAAGAAAAGACATAAAAGAAAAACCCTTTCATCAGATCTCTATGCTTGTAGTCTATTAAACACTGCTGGGAAATACTATTACTAAATAACAATTTTACTAGTTTTGTATTTGATATGTCTATGTATGACTGCATATGGGTAGCTCCTCAATATATCTTTTTTGCCCTATAGCTGCGACAGCTGCTACTCAACAAGTTGTCTCCTTTAAGCTGTTGGGACCAGGCTTCAAAGGTAATTATCTCCTGCTATCATGGAGGCAATTCGTGAAGTTCTGTACTTTTTACACAGTCCCACAACAGGCCCAGTTTTGTGTAAGCCCATTTAGTTTCTGTTGCATTATATTCCTGGTGTCTGGCACGATGTCCAGCACACAGTCAATATTCACCAGAAAGCTTTTCAGTGAGTGAGTGAATGAGTGAGTGAATGAATGAATGCAAATGTGTGGAAAGCTTCAAAGATGCTCAGACATGGAGGTCTGGAGTGTTCGTGTGAGCAAATTCATTCGGAGCGTATCACTTGCTGTAGTCGGACTTGTTCTCCAACATCTAGGGTCCTTTTCTCTGCCTAACTTTCTGGATCTCCTGTAGACCCCTTTTCCTTCTCCAGAAAAGCAGAGTGGAAAGTCTTCATTAACTTCTAATATAAAAAATTCTCTCTTTGAATTTTCTCTCTTATGCTGTTATAACAAACTTTGTCCCTTGCAATTTTAGGTCTTTAGTCCACAAACTGCCAAGTTTGTATGGAGACAGGATTTCCGTTTTCATTCTTTGCCACAAAAGTGCAATCCATGTAAGGAACCGTACAGTTAGAAACCAAAGTACTTGCCTCCCTATTTTGTATTTTTGACATTTCCTCACACTTTTATCTTTCAGTAAGACATGGAGGGTCTTTCAGAAAGGATTCTAAAGCAGAAATTTGTGTTTGATAAAAATCAACTGACCTAAGTGCCTAAAAAAAATACATAGATATTTAGAGGTTTGTTTTTTTGTTTAATATGGGATAAAACAAACTTTTGAAATAGAGAAACAGTGAGGCAATTAGCTTCTGGCATTAAAGTAACTTTCCTAGGTCTGCATTTCATTGGAGAGTACTGTGAATTAGGACCCATGACTCAGGAATTGAGAGACCTGCCCTGTATTTCTGACTCTGTAACCAACTGATTGTGTGATCATAGGAAAGTCACTTAGTAACTTTTGGTCTCATGTTCTCAAACTGTAAAAATTCAGTGTTGGACTAGTTACTCAAAGCAGAAGTTCTAATGCTCCGTGATTTTAATTGTATGTCTTGAAGAACTAAAATGCCTTGAGCTAGAAAATGTGAAATTAATGAATAATTCTCTGCTATTAAGAAAAGAAGGTTCATTATTAGAGAAATACAAATCAAAACTACAATGAGGTACTATCTCACACCAGACAGAATGGCCATCATCAAAAAATCTACAAACAACAAATGCTGGAGAAGGTGTAGATAAAAGGGAATTCTCTTGCATTGTCAGTGGGAATGTAAATGAATACAGTCACTGTGGAGAACAGTATGGAGATTCCTTTGAAAACCAAGGATAAAACTACTGTGGCTTCCATGGTGGCTCAAACTAAAAAATTTGCCTGCCAATATTGGACACCCAAGTTTCATCCTTGGGTCAGAAAGATCCCCTGGAGAAGGGAATGGCAACCCACTCCAGTATTCTTGCCTGGAGAATGCCATGGACAGAGGAACCTGGCATGCTATACTCCATGGGGTCACAAAGAGTCAGATACGACTGAGTGACTAACACTTTCACTTTTCTAAAGTACCATATGATTGAACAGTCCCACTAATGAGCTGAGAAAACCATAATTGAAAAAGACAAATGTACCCTAATGTTCATTGCAGCACTATTTACAATACCTAGGACATGGAAGCAATCTAGATGTCAATCAACAGATGAATGGGATAAAGCACCTGTGGTACATATGTACAATGGATTATTCAGTCAGTTCAGTCACTCAGTTGTGTCAGACTCTTTGTGACCCTATGGACTGCAGCATGCCAGCCCTCTGTGTCCATCACCAACTTCCGGAATTTACTCAAACTCGTATCCATTGAGTCGGTGATGCCATCCAACCATCTCATCCTCTGTCATCCCCTTCTCCTCCTGCCCTCAATCTTTCCCAGCATCAGGGTCTTTTCGAACGAGTCAGTTCTTCGCATCAGATGGCCTAAGTATTGGAGTGTCAGCTTCAACATCAGTCCTTCCAATGAATATTCAGGACTGATTTCCTTTGGGATGGACTGGTTGGATCTCCTTGCAGTTCTAGGGACTCTCAAGAGTCTTCTCCAACACCATAGTTCAAAAGCATCAATTCTTCGGTGCTCAGGTTTCTTTATAATCCAGCTCTCACATCCATACATGACTACTGGAAAAACCATAGCCTTGACTAGATAGATGGACCTTTGTTGGCAAAGTAATGTCTCTGCTTTTTAATATGCTATCTAGGTTGGTCATAACTTTTCTTCCAACGAGTTAGCATCTTTTAATTTCATGGCTGCAGTCATCATCACAATGTCACAATGGAATATTATTCAGCCAGAAAAGGAATATGTTTGAGTCAGTTCTAATGAGGTGGATGAACCTAGAGCCTATGATACAGAGTGAAGTAAGTCAGAAAGAGAAAAACAAATACCAAATATTAACACATATATATGGAATCTAGAAAGATGGTACTGATGAACCTATTTGCAGGGCAGCGATGGAGACACAGATGTAGACAACAGACCTGTGAAAAACAGTCGGGGAAGGAGAGGGTGGGGTGAATTGAGACAGTAGCCTTGAAACTTACACATTGCCGTATGTAAAATAGAAGGCCAGAGGAAATTTGCTGTATGATACAGGGAGCCCAAGTCCAGTGCTCTGTGACAAGCTAGAGGGGTGGGAGGGAGGCTCAAGAGGGAGGAGACATGCGTGTGTTATGTATACCCATGGCTGATTTCAGGTTGATGTATGGCAAAAACCAACACAGTATTTTATAATATATCCTCCAATTATCCTCCAGTTAAAGTAAATTTTTTTTTAAAAAGGAAGGATTTAACAGCCTGTGTGACTGCATTAAAGACAAACCTTTAGTAAAGTAAGACAGGACACCTCTGACCCTACACACAAGGAGTCAGAATTTTCCTCACTGGATAATCAAAGAAAGAAAAACATTCAAAAGTAAAATAAACCCCAAAGTAAAGATTCCCAACAGTGTTTTTTTCTCCCTGTTTCTAATATAAAATGTTCATTTTTCAGAAGGCAGCTGTGGTCAATGAGGGCTTCACATCTTCTCCATTTGTATTCCTCCAGTTTCACTTTCTGGAGAAAGCAACGGCAACCTACTCCAGTATCTCTTGCCTGGAAAATCCCATGGACGGAGGAGCCTGGTAGGCTGCCGTCTATGGGGTCGCACAGAGTCAGACATGGCTGAGGCGACTTAGCAGCAGCAGCAGTTTCACTTTCAAATTAGGTGACAAAAATGAGATTTTCATCTTCAAAGAACATTTGGCTGAAGAAAAGATTAGCATTTGTAATCTGAGGGAATGTGAATGAAAAAGGAAGCATGTGAAAGAATACTTTGAATGCTTAAGTAACTTGGTTTTCTTTGGTGTAGCAGAAGTTATCAGATTCATCTGTCAAACTCAGATTCGAAAAGACTTTCAACCCATTCCAACAGAAAGGTGAGTAAAAACAGACCAAAGTTTCCAAAGGGTAGGAAGAAAGAATATGCATCTATCATGGGTAATTCACTTTAGATTCTGATCAAAATTCTTTGAATTTCAGATAAAGTTCAAGTGTCTTAACTTGAAAAAGCATTTCCCACCCCAAATGCTCAACGTGCTCATCCAAAAGCATTGGGTCCTGTTATTATTGCCACCAACTAGTGTGAGGGCTTTTGTGGGCAGTGGTGGGGGATAATATGTTATTTGTGTAATTAAAGGTCTTAGGGTTAAAATAAAGGAATGCGTGGCTATACATGACAAAAGTTGCACCAAAATCGGCCTGAGGGCTTTTAATAAATCTCTTTACCTTTTTGGACATTGATTCCTCATCAGTAAAATGAAAAACTAAGAGACCACTAAGGTTCCTTCCAGCAGTAACATTCAGTGGTCTCAAACCTTTATCTCATTCCCCAGGATCTGAAAATGTGGGGTTTCTCTTCTCAAATGAGAGAAATATGAGAGATGTAAGCTTCGATGGCATTAATAAAATGCTGTGTACCCTAAGTTCTTCATGAGTCTGTCCAGAATTGTAAAGAATTGCATAAGCTTACTCTAATTTTGATCTTAGTTTGTTCCAACATAACAGCAATAATTCTTACCCTCTTTTTCCTCTTTTAGGCCTCTATGTATTTTCTTATACTGGAGAATCCTCACATGACATCATGCTAACTCAGTTTTCATCAGCTGAACAAAGCGGGGAATCCTAAAATCAAGGATAATTTTGTTTTTTTTAGTAAATCGACATTCAGAGCTCAATGTCAGTGAAGAAATAATATTCAATGGAATTTTCTGATTTAAAGATCTGGAAATAAAATAAAGAGTTTTCAGCAGCTTCATGACCACCATCTTTTATCTTCAATTAAATGGAGAAATTTACTTCTGTACAGTTTGATTTAAAGGAATTGCTTCATAAATATAGAGGATTAATTTTGTGTCAGAAATTTTGTCAGTTGTACTAGCTTCTCACTGCCACAAACTGTGGTGTTCTTTTTCATAAATTAGCATTATGCATGTGACATTTCCAATTATCTGAATTGGAATAAGGAAATGTCATGAAATCACTTTAAATACATTGATGGACCATGTTTACTTTCTTATAAGAAAATCACTGGTGAAATTTCCTAGAGAAAAGGCATTTTCTTCCCCAATTTCCAGTCAAATTTTTGCTTGTTCTTATTTTTCAGATTCAGTCACTGAAGTTTGAAGTTTAATCAGAAGCAAAATAGAATGTATCCATTTCAGACAGCTTTGTAGCCATGACTTAGAAACTATAACAATGTGATTATATATATATATATATATATATATATATATATATATATATATATAAAATGCAGTATTTGTCAAAGAACTTTCATCTGGTCCCATTCCAGTGACTTGAAGAGTCTGGGCAGACAGAATGAAGGGATGAGGAGACTTAGGCTTGGACAGGTCAAGTGACTTCCCAAACATTGTGACGACCCTAAAAAGGTATTGGGCACTTTAGGGCTTTGTTTCCTTGTCGACTTCTACAGCCCCGCAACAGCCTTGAAAATTACCTGCAATCCTAATCAAGCCTTGTGAGGTTAAGTTCTTTATTTCTTCCTCCCAGAATTCTCTCTATGTCAGAGGCAAACTGAGGGAGAGTTTGATTGTTGGTTTTCAGGAAAACCTTAAAGCACCCAGGTTTTCTTTCATAATACAGTAGGCATTTACTGGAAGTTACTTACATATATAATTGGCGCTACTTTTGGATGAGATAAAAGGCAGCAGGTGAAGACACTCTAGGAAGTGACATTTCCCTTCCATACTGCTATCACTTTGGGCTCACCTGAATTTCAGCCCTGACCACAGAGCCCAGAAGAACTAAGCCCTTTGAGTCATCCGTGCTTCCAGAGTTTCCTAAAAAATCTGCAGCGGTATTTCTTAAAGCAAGTATCCACTCCTTTCAGTAGCAGTAGTGATGATAATGATGCTGATGGTGATGGTAAGAAATCAAAAAAGAAGCAAGATATATATGCACTCACAATGTGTCAGGCTGTACTCTGTATTTATTTTTTATTTATTTATTTTAAATAACTTTTTAATTTTGTATTGGGATGGAGCCAATTAAAAAAAATGTTGTGACAGTTTCAGGTGAACAGCAAAGGGACTCAGCCATACATATACATATATCTGCTTTGAGTTTATTATCTCATGTAATCATCACAATAAGCCTGGGGGGGGGCAGTATTATTATCCCTGTTTTACAGCAGCTGAAACTAAGGCACAGAGAGGTGAGATCATGTGAGCAGGGCGACATGGATGGGAAATGGCTGTGCCTGGATAGAAGTTATAGAAGTTGAATTACAGTAAGAGAGGGGTTATGTAAGTCAGTCTAGCCAGATTGACATTGTTTATTTAATTGTACTTAGAATCCTAGACTGCTTGGTCTGCAAGGGAGCTCAGGCCTCTTCTAGCCACTATTTTACACATAGCCCTGATATGGCAACCCACTCCAGTGTTCTTGCCTGGAGAATCCCAGGGACGGGGGAGCCTGGTGGGCTTCCGTCTGTGGGGTCACACAGAGTCAGACACAACTGAAGTGACTTAGCAGTAGCAGCTGATGTCCTAAGACCCAGCAGTTTGTGATTATGAAAGCAAATCATGTCCATATTTACGGCTATCTGTAGGAATATATTAGTCAGCTCAGACTGCTGTAATAGAACATCCCAGACTTGTGGTTTAGACAACTGAAATGTATTTTCTCACGGTCCTGGGGCTGGGAAGTCCAAGTTGAACGTGCTGTCAGACTTGTCTTCTGTTGAGACTGCGCTTCTGTCTTGTCTGTGTCCTCACATGGCCTCTTCTTCATCACATGCAAATAGAGCTCTCTGGTGCCTCCTCCTCTTCTTATAAGGACACTGATCTTATCAGATTAGGGCCCCACCCTTATCAGCTTGTTCCACCTTAATTCAGTTCAGTTCAGTTCAGTCACTCAGTCGTGTCCGACTCTTTGTGACCCCATGAATCACAGCACGCCAGGCCTCCCTGTCCATCACCAACTCCCAGAGTTCACTCAGACTCACGTCCATTGAGTCAGTGATGCCATCCAGCCATCTCATCCTCTGTCGTCCCCTTCTCCTCCTGCCCCCAATCCCTCCCAGCATCAGAGTCTTTTCCAATGAGTCAACTCTTCGCATGAGGTGGACAAAGTCCTGGAGTTTCAGCTTTAGCATCATTCCTTCCAAAGAAATCCCAGGGCTGATCTCCTTCAGAATGGACTGGTTGGATCTCCTTGCAGTCCAAGGGATTCTCAAGAGTCTTCTCCAACACCACAGTTCAAAAGCATGAATTCTTCAGCACTCAGCCTTCTTCACAGTCCAACTCTCACATCCATGCATGACCACTGAGAAAACCATAGCCTTGACTAGATGGACCTTAGTCGGCAAAGTAATGTCTCTGCTTTTGAATATGCTATCTAGGTTGCTCATAACGTTTCTCCCAAGGAGAAAGTGTCTTTTAATTTCATGGCTGCAGTCACCATCTGCAGTGATTTTGGAGCCCAAAAAGTAAAGTCTGACATTGTTTCCACTGTTTCCCCATCTATTTCCCATGAAGAGATGGGACCGGATGCCATGATCTTCATTTTCTGAATGTTGAGCTTTAAGCCAACTTTTTCACTCTCCACTTTCACATTCATCAAGAGGCTGTTTAGTTTCTCTTCACTTTCTGCCATAAGGATGGTGTCATCTGCATATCTGAGGTTATTGATATTTCTCCCGGCAATCTTGATTTCAGCTTGTGTTTCTTCCAGTCCAGCGTTTCTCATGATGTAATCTGCATATAAGTTAAATAAGCAGGGTGACAATATACAGCCTTGACGTACTCCTTTTCCTATTTGGAACCAGTCTGTTGTTCCATGTCCAGTTCTAACTGTTGCTTCCTGACCTGCATACAGATTTCTCAAGAGGCAGGTCAGGTGGTCTGGTATTCCCATCTCTCTCAGAATTTTCCACAGTTTATTGTGATCCACACAGTCAAAGGCTTTGGCATAGTCAATAAAGCAGAAATAGATGTTTTTCTGGAACTCTCTTGCTTTTTCCATGATCCAGCGGATGTTGGCAATTTGATCTCTTGTTCCTCTGCCTTTTCTAAAACCAGCTTGAACATCAGGGAGTTCACGGTTCACGTATTGCTGAAGCCTGGCTTGGAGAATTTTGAGCATTACTTTACTAGCATGTGAGATGAGTGCAATAGTGTGGTAATTTGAGCATTCTTTGGCATTGCCTTTCTTTGGGATTAATTACTTCCCTACTAACCTTATCTCCAAATAACCACATTGGAGGTTAGGGCTTCAACATAGGAATTTTGAAGGAATACTATTCAGTCCATAGCAAGTAGCTAGAAATGTTTACTTGCCTGTTTTAACTGAAATTAGGGTCTTTTAAAAGTGCATCAGATCACATACCATGTGCCATTGTTATCTAACTCACTGATTGCACACACATTCACCTCAGCTTCCTTCCAGTATGCAACTGAAACAATGATAAAAGAACTTAAGGAACTTCCCTAGTGGCCCAGTGGTTAATCTACCTTCCAATGCAGAGGGCACCAGTTCAATTCCTGGTTAGGGAACTAAGATCCCACATGCTGTGTGGTACAGCCAAAAAATAGAGAAACTAAAAGAAAAATTAGAATTATAAAAAGAGAAAGACATTAGAATAGTTTCTATGTATAAAAAACTGCCACAAACTTAAGGGTTTAAAGCAACATGCATTTATGATCTCATAGTCTCCTGACTTGGGAAACCAGGCACAGTTTAACTGGGTCCTCTGCTCAGGGTCTCACGGACTGTTGTGAAGGAGCTACCTGGTTTCATTCTCATCTGGATGCTCAACTGGGGAAGAATTCATTTCCAGCTCATTCAGGTTATTGGCAGAATTTATTTCCCTGCAACTGTGTGAATGAGAACATTGACTTTTTGCTAACTATTGGCCAGAGGTTATCTTGTGACCCCAGACGCCACCTAGACATCCCTCCCATGGGGATTTTCCTACAAGGCCACCTTACATCATTGAGCCTGAAAGGAGAGTCTCTTATTCCAGTATGCTTTTAAGACAGAGTCTTGTACAATATAAGTTATCAGGGGAGTGACATCCTATAACTGTTGTCATATTCTATCAGCTAGAAGTGAATTACAGGTTCTGTCTACATTCAAGGGAAGGGAATTTCTGAAGGTGTGAAGAGCAGGAGAAAGCGATTATCTGTGGTCATAGACATGAACTCCCAAGAATAAAGAGTAAGAGAGGAAAGAATAATAATAGAACTTTGGAAAGCAGGTGGGATGAGTGCAAACTGACTTAGCTAGCCTAAGAAAGCTAAATATTAAGCCAGCAGTAGGACTTCCCTTGTGGCTCAGACGGTAAAGTCTGCCTACAATGTAGGAGACCCTGGTTCGATCCCTGGGTCGGGAAGATCCCCTGGAGAAGGAAATGGCAACCCACTCCAGTACTCTTGCCTGGAAAATCCCATGGATGGAGGAGCATGGTAGGCTACAGTCCATGGGGTCGCAAAGAGTCGGACAAGACTGAGCGACTTCACTTGGTCTTGGAGAAAGCCAAGGGGCAATCTGATTTTATCCTGCAAAATTTCTCCAAAGACTCAAGACTTCACAGCATCAATTTCCTTAAGAAGTGAAGTGAGTCTGGGCCTAAACCATACATGTAGTTCAAAGTCAACTTAGGAAACAGACTCTCAGATTCCTCCTTCACCCCAAGTAGTCAAGTAATCACCTCTTTCTCCAACCTAGCAATAGACTATATGGGGATATTGAGATAGGAGGTAGATGCCCCTTCCCCCCCATAAAACAACTGGACATTCGTCTCCTATGGACTGAAACTCCAAGGCGAAAATAGTAGGACAATTAAGGGGGGAGGCTGGGCCCTAGACAGACCATGTATTTCTCATTCCCAAAGGCAGGACACCTCCCTGACCACATGTGCACAGAAAGGCTCCTTGGAGGTCAAAGGGGAAGTAATGTCAAGGGATGCTCTACCCATACGGCTTTGTGGTAGAATCTATCCTGGCTAAGAGATGTGTGCCCACTAAATGACAGCTCACTAGGCTGTCTAGGAAAGCCCCCAATATTAAATGCAGAAACAGACAAACAAAAATACTATAGAAAGAGTCAGTATGGTGTCACTTAGAATCCAGTTTATGGACTTGACTAGAAGATGAAGGAGAAAACTAAGAAAGGCAACTTGGGAGAAAAAACACAACTAGGAAGAGAGGAAGGGCAGGGATCAACACTACCCTCCAACAGAACATTGCCTTTATGAGTGGCATGCCATAAGAAGGGATATTGGGGCCACAGGAAGAATCTTTAGAACTAAAGATAGAATAATATAACTACTGATATATTTCAATTGAGGTGATGGAAGATAAAGTTGAGGCAATGACTTGGGAAGTAGAAATAAAAGAAAAAGAAGCAAAATGAAAGAGAAAAAAATTAGAGGACTAGACCCAGCGTTTCACCATTTGAATAACTGGATTTTCAGAAAGAAAGTGTAGAGGACCAAAAGGAAGGGTATCATTAGAGAAGCTAATAGAAAACAGCTTTTTTTCACTTAGGGACATGACTTTCTCTACTGGAATGGCTGAATGAATGCCCAGCGTGATAAATGAAAATAGGCCAAATAAATTCAGAAAGAGGCAATAAACCCAGAAAGAGGAAGACTTAGAATTCAAGATTCAGTAGAAGAGAAAGAGAAGGAACCTCCAGGGTTGCAATAAAGAGAGCTGCTAGCCAGACAACAGCTGGGGGGACAGGTCCAGGCTGGATCTTCAGGGGAAATTGCTCAACAAGGTGAAAATGGTAGGATACCTGATATACTTGAGTGGTTATTTAGAAGAGACTTACATATTGTGAGATGGGTTGGGGATGGATTTTTCATAAGAACACAGAAATCCAAGCAACTAAAAAAAGTCACATCTAAGAGAGATAAAATATTGTGCCTAAAAGGAAAAACAATTAAACATACTACCTGCCTCAGCTATAAATAGAGCACGCAGAGTGTCATTAAAGTGAAATGATTTTGCTATAACCCAAATGATAACAATATCCTGGGAAGGTGGAAAATAGGAGGTATATTTGGGAGGATGGGTAAAGAGATCTAAATTTTAATTGTTTGTTTCTGGAAATCAATAAAACTGAGAAATCAAGAAGTAACAATGCAAGCACGTTATTTAGAAACACAGAAATAAATATCAAAAGAATCAAGTAAATGAGTTAAAAGAGTTGATCTCAGGGACTTCTCTGGTAATTCAGTGGTTAGGAATCCGTCTGCCAATTCAGGAGACGGGAGTTCAATCCTTGGTCCGGGAAGATTCCACATGCTGTGAGGTAACCAGACCCATGTGCCACAACTACTGAACTCCTGAGGCCCACACACTCTTGAGCCTGTGCCCTGCAACAAGAGAAGCCACCACAGTGCCAGCCTGAGCGCCACAACTAGAGAGCATCCCCCGCTTGGCACAGCTGGATGAGCCCGAGCACAGCAACGGAGACCCAGCAGAGCAAAGATGAATAATTAACTTAAAAAACAGTTGATCATCGAGAATCAGGAAATTATAGAGTTATTTGACTCTTGAAACCATATCATGTGACTTAGGTTAAATGCAACTGTGTGTGTGTGTGTGTGTGTGTGTGTGATTAGAGATAGTGTGGTGACTTCTGAAGTTAGAAGTCACCTTGATTGACTTGCTTGGCCACAAGCTTATGTAGCTTTGGTCACCTGCTTCAGGTCTTGGAGACGCCTATGAGAGCTTCAATCTGTCCAATAGGTCACTTGGTATACCAGCGTATGGTTAGAGGGAGGGTCTGGGCTAGAAATGCACTCTTAGAGTCCTCAGCTTAGAGATGACGGTTAAAGCCATGGGACCAGAGATCAATTAGCAGGTATGGGGAAAGAAGTGACGAGGTCCAGGCATTGAGCTCTGAAGGGGCCCCATCATTTAGAAGTAGGGAGAGGAAGAGGATTCAGTAAAGAGGAAGGAGAAGGGTAGCCTGTGAAGTAGGAGGGAAACCAAAAGAATGAGATCCGAAAGCAAAGAAAAGCATTTCAAGAGGATTTCGAGGAAGCAACTGGGTTAACTACTGCTCAGAGTCAAGAAAGATAAAGAGCCTGACTTGCCTATTCCAGTTTGAATATGAAGATTACTAATGCACAAATATAATGAGCATTTCGAGTAAGAAATTTCACTAGAGGAAATTTTCACATTGAATACAGAGAATGAGATTGTGTTTAGATGTTGCCATGCCTCATGCTGGATAAGCTCTTTACAGATCTGCAACTAGTTATTTTAGAAAGATGAATTTCCCCCCCTGTTTTTCTGATGCTTCCAAACAAATGAAGGGGCTGAAGGATGGTCATTTTGTCGAATCTTTCTAGATCCCAGCCAGGTATAGATTTTCAAAAGCCCCAAATCTATTTCTTTCTAAATGGTTCTTATGGGGAAAGACAGTTTGCCTTTTGTTAAGAAGACAGCAGAGCTGTGCTGGACTTACCTTTATTAAACGTCAGGGGGCGGGCTCTGACCAAGAAATAAGCTCTGGACGAATTGCTCAATGCTTAAATACAACCCGAGAGCCAGCCTGGAATCTGGGGAGATGAAAGGCATTTTAATCCAGCTACTCTAATTAGGAACAATTTACAGTGTTGCTGCTGTGTTTTGTCTAGTAAAAGAGATTAGGGAACTAAGAGCATAATAGCTCTGTTTGGGACTGGGAAACAAAACCTCTGTTTCCTGGATTTATGCCCAAGGGTGCTGGCAAAGAGTTAGAAGTTGCTTTTAAGCAAAAGGAGAAATTAGCCATGGTTGGCAGGTGATTTTCACTTGCTAGAAAATCGGTGTTTTATTTAAATGTGAGTTGTCTCAAAGGATGTACATTGGGTAACTTAGGAAAAGGAGAGGTCCTTACGCTCGGTCAGTCGACTCTTTGCAACACCACGGACTGTAGCCCACCAGGCTCCTCTGTCCATGCAATTTTCCAGGCAAGAGTACTGGAGTGGGCTGCCATTTCCTACTCCAGGGAATCGTCCCGACCCAGGGATTGAACCCGCATATCCTGTGTCTCCTGTATTAGCAGGCGGATTCTTTGCCACTGAGCCGCTGGGGAAGCGCTAATTTAGGAAAATGCAGAGTTAATTCAAATGCGTGGTGCCAAATGGAGTGCGAATATTCCTAGACTTTCACACTCATTGTTTACTTTGGGAGAAAACGGCCTGGCAGATCTTCTGCAGTCTTGTCACACGTGAACTTCCATGGACAAGTTACCCCAACTCTTCACAGATTCCATTTTGTACCCAAGGTCATAGCAGCGGAGGAAACAAAACAAAAACATAAAATAGTGACTTCATTCAAGCAAAGATTTGCTAAGTCCTCAAAGATGTATCCGGAAAGATCAAGGCTGCTTACAATTGGCTCCTCAGCCCTGTACTAGCTGCCAGGGCTTGCCTTTGTGTCCCCCAGTCCAAGCTCCTGCTGCTCGCCCCACGACAGGCCAATAAATCCAGAGATGAAGTGTTGGGGTAAGCAACGGAGGCTTTATTTGGAAAGCCAGCAGATGAAGATGGTGGACTAGTGTTCCAAAACACCACCTTGCCCAGATTTGGATGCTAGTTTCTTTTAAGGAGCCAAGACAAGAACATGAAGATGTCAAGTGAAAAAGGTGGTGTGTGTGTGTGTGCGCTAGTCCATCAGTCGTGTCTGACTCTTTGTGACCCCGGATTGTAGCCCATCAGGTTCCTCTGTCCATGGGATTCTCTGGTCAAGAATACTGGAGTGGGTTGCCATTTCCTTCTCCAGGGGATCTTCCAATCCAGGGAATGAACCCAGGTCTCCTGCATTGCAGTCAGATGCTTTACTGTCTGAGCTACTAGGGAAACCCTAAAAAAAGTGGTACATTGTAAATATTTCCTGGTTCCAATCAGACTTCAAGAGATGTGTTCATTTCTTTTTTTCTACAACTATTTGTAAGTGGGCTAAGGGATTCCCTGGTGGCTCAGATAGTAAAGAATCTGCCTGCCGTGCAGGAGACCTGCATTCAGTCCCTGGGTTGGAAGATCCCCTGGAGAAGGAAATCGCAATCCACTCCAGTATTCTTGCCTAGGAAATCCCATGACAGAGGAGCTGGCAGACTACAGTCCATGGGGTCTCAAAGAGTTGAACAGGACTGAGCAACTAACACTAACACTTTCTTTCACTGGTCAGAACGTTTCTTGTTAGCTAAACAAAGGCATTCTAGCTTACTGCTCAGGCAGGGGAGTCAGGGTTCCCCCAGATGGGCCATTATGTATACTTTAAGTCTTAGGCAACAGCCCATTAGTGATTCAGTTCAGTTTAGTCGCTCAGTCGTGTCCGACTCTGAGACCCCAAGAATCGCAGCACGCCAGGCCTCCCTGTTCTTCACCCTCTCCCAGAGTTCACTCAAACTCATGTCCATCGAGTCGGTGATGCCATCCAGTCATCTCATCCTTTGTCGTCCCCTTTTCCTCCTGCCCCCAATCCCTCCCAGCATCAGAGTCTTCTCCAATGAGTCAACTCGTTGCATGAGGTGGCCAAAGTACTGGAGTTTCAGCTTTGGCATCATTCTTAGCTTGCAGCAAAAGCAATAGCTCTCTCTGTCCACTCCATGTATCAATCTGGTATTGCAGTACCTCCAGGAATGTTGCACCTCCTCTGAGGAAAGAGGAAAAACAATAGAATATACAATTTAAAGTAAAAGAAGCAGATCCAATGTGGAGTCACGTTTATTCTTCCCAATTACACTAGCACACAATGGGTTTTGAAAGAAAAGATAGGAGAGGGAATAGAAGGGACCAAAGCCCTTGGGATTCCAGTTTCTGTGCTAGACTCAGCATAGATCACACCCTTTGATCCTAAAAATGACACAATAAGTTGCATATTATTTTCCCCCTTCTACAGATGAAGCTGGGACTCAGAGTTTAGGTAATTTGCATGCCTAAGAAGGGGTCCAGAGCACTCCACTCTTTGCGACCCCATGGGGCCCACAAGCCTCCTCTGTCCATGGGATTCTCCAGGCAAGAATACTAGAGTGGGTTGTCATTTCCATATTCAAAAAGCCTCTCAGCTTCACTCCATGCAAGCAGCAACCATTCCTAATATTCTGAGAATAAAGATTTATTGCTTTGGGATAAATACCAGACTCTGAGTCTGTACCATGAAGTAATTTTTCCAGACTTGATTCCAGATTCTCCAGATAACCCAGGCAAGGTCAGGGAAGGGTTAGAACTTAAGAAGAGGACAAATGATGGGGAAAGAGCCCCACTGATGACCACAAATTCTTTCATAATTGGTCCCCATTTCACCTGGCTTGATCCTAAAAAAATGTGCCCAGGTACATAGCCTTAATGGGCTCCGTGGGGCTAATGTAGAGAATTCTCTTTCAGACGGAGTCCTCTGGCTCAACCTCAGGTGGTGCAGTGGTAAAGAACTCGCCTACCAATGCAGGAGACACAGGAGACTCGAGTTCAGTCCCTGGTTAGGGAAGAGCTCCTGGAATAGGAAATAGCAAGGCATTCCAGTATTATTGCCTGGAGAATTCCATGGACAGAGGAGCCTGGCGGGCTACAGTCTGTGGGGTTGCGAAGAGTCAGACACGATTGAGCATGCACGCTTGCACACTAGTTTGCCTCCATCATTTCTCTGCAGGTCAATTTCCCATCTGTAAAACCACAGTTCTGCATTCATGAGATAAGCTCAGCGATCCCATCCAGTCCTGACTTTCTCTGATTCTGTGCCTCTGCATAGGTAACACCTTGGGAGAAAGAAATTTATCACCAAAGAATACCATGTGGGTTTGGCATGACTTTATCTTGCTGGCTAGGAATCACAGATAAAGCATTGCCAACAGCTACATTTATGCCAACCAGATGGGAGGCAACACCCCTCTGGAATTCTGACCTGATACTTGAAACCAGAGCAGAGGAGCGCCCCAGTGTGATGTGCTGCCAAGGGACACATTGCTTTTGTGGATAAGGTTTCCTGGTTCTTAGATCTTAGCCATGTCCCCCAACGGGGCATGGCGAGGTGGCTGTGGATTCCGTGACAACACATGACCGGGCACTGCCAAGGACAACTCTTTGTGGCATGAAAGCTTTGCCTGCTGCTGGTGATAACATGACTTTGTTTTCCTGAAGTAGACTGGGTTGGGGCAGACAGCCCTGCCTGTCCTCTACATCACCTGATGATGGGAATGTTATACAGCCCTTCCTCATCAAGCTTTATTTAAAAATAAGCTGTATTCATGAAATCACTTCCAGAATTTATGTTAACAATGGTTTACGTATTAAATTCTGCAAACATGCTGTGCACCTGCCCACTTTCATTTAGACTAGAGCAATGATGCCCAAACTATAGTCCCAACCAGCAACATCAGCATGTCTGGAGATTGTCAGAAATGACAGTTTGTAGGCCCCACTCCAGACCTCCTAAATCAGAAACTCTGGAGTGGATCCCAGGGACCTCTGTTGTAAGAAGGCCTCCTGGGGAAAAGAACCTGATGCTGGGAAAGACTGGCAGAAGGAGAAGGGTTTGGCAGAGGATGAGATGGTTGGATGGCATCACTGACTCAATTGACATGAGTTTGAGCAAACAATGGCACCCCACTCCAGTACTCTTGCCTGGAAAAGCCCATGGACAGAGGAGCCTGGTGTGCTGCAGTCCATGGGGTCGCTGAGAGTTGGACACGACTGAGTGACTTCACTTTGATTTTTCACTTTCATGCATTGGAGAAGGAAATGGCAACCTACTCCAGTGTTCTTGCCTGGAGAATCCCAGGGACGAGGGAGCCTGGTGGGCTGCCGTCTATGGGGTCGCACAGAGTCAGACATGACTGAAGCGACTTAGCAGCAGCAGCAGCTGGAAGATAGTGAAGGACAAGGAAGTCTGGGGTGCTACTGTCCATGAGGTCACAAACAGTTGGACACAACTTAGTGACCGAACAACAAATTTGGGGACTCTGATGTACACTCAAATTTGGGAACCACTGACTCAGAGAACTCCGAGAGGGAATGTTCTAGGCTGAGGGCAGGAGATTAGGATCTGAATAAACCTTGCCCTGTTCAGGAGGTTAGTGTGGGAGTTTTCTGTTTGTTTGTTTCATTTTCTTGTCGACACTTCCACGAATCTCAGGAATCAAGACAATATTGGTACTGGTGTGAACAGGTGTTAGTGCTGGATGGCCATATTCTGCACAACAATCCATAACTGGTAAGGAAGAAAAAGGGGGTTGAAGCCTGGCTCCAACACTTACTGTATTAACTTGGTTCCATTACCAAGCACCACTTACTTCATCTGCAAGCAAAGTATAACAACTCTTTGCAAAGTTGTTGTTAGGAGTTCATGAGAGAAATTTGAAAACTCTCAGCATACTGTCCGGTGTTTGGTAAACCTTCAAAAAATATTGGTTATTACTAACATTTATAACGCTGATGCTGATAAAGCAGCATGAATTCTATATGATATTGTCACTGCCCCCAAAGCAGTGCACGTAGGGGATAGCTACAGTCTTTAGGGACCAGAGACAAGGGTTCATATCTCAGTCCTGGTACTCACCACATTAGATAGGTGGTCAGTATCAATATCTTTTCTCTAATTATTTGTTTAAAATGGGAAAGATGACAATCACCTATTATAAGTAAATTAAAGCAGCTTATTTAATTCCTGAATGCTATAGGAAGGAGGTCAGTACATTTTCTTTTGTCTTCTTCCTTTTCATTGGAAAAATAAACCCAGTTTTCAAGGGTATGAAGGTCAGTGTGCCAGAGATTTAGTCAAGTAGAGCATTCATATTGGAGTATTCAATCGAGGCAGCTTTGAAAATACCTGTTTAAAGCTGAGAAGAAAGGCTATGGTCAGTTATGAAGGAGAAAGGGACCCTGGATGTATATTTCTCTTTCTTCTTCATTATCCTATAGAAAAGTTTAAGGATCCTGACAATTAGGAAGAAAAATAGCCCAGGCCAAAGAAGGCTTTTACAAGGAAGACTCCTGAAGACTCACTAACCGAAAGAAATGTTGAATTATATTTCCCTTGTTAATAAAAAAAAAATAGACTTTAATTATATAAAAAGCATTACCACAACTTCTTCTTAGGGCATCTCCAAATGAACAGGATACTCAGGTTCCTAAATTACAATCCCTTGCCAGTGCTTATCCCTTGGCCTTTGGTTCTTCACTTTAAGAAGACTGGCCACTGGGCTCAGATGTCTTTTTCTGGCCTCTCTTCCTTTCTGCTTCCACTCCCCTCCACTGTGTATACATTTCCCTCATCCTGTTGTTGCAGGTGCTGGGAGCGGTTATGTAAGATAGTCATAGACATTTGGTTGAGTGTCTAACTGAACCAAAGTGTACGTTTCCAGTACAAAGCATAAGAAATAAAGGAGGTGTGACTATAAGATAGTAAGATTGAGTCTTTGAGTCCAAAAATGAAATCTTAACTTTTATTTGAGGAAGTTGAGTATGATGACTAGAAGTATGGAATCTGGTCTCTGAGTTTACACTATGCTTCTTTTTTAAAAAACAAAACTTATTTGGTCACACAAGGTCTTAGTTGAGGCATGTGGAATCTAGTTCCCTGACCAGGGACTTAACCTGGGCCCCCTGCATTGGAAGCGCAGAATCTTAGCCACTGGACCACCAGGGAAGTCCCAGGACTGTAGCTCTTGCACTTAGCCTTGTGTCCTCCGGCAAGTGATTTTTCATTCCTTTAAGGCCTCGGTGTGCTCAATGGTAAAATTGAAGCAGTGATAGTATCTGCCTACAGAGTTGTTATGGGAATTAGATGAAATAACACATGAAGCAAAATTCCTGGAACATAGTATGTACTTCATAAATATTAGCTATAATTACTTTTAGGGCTTCCCAGTTACGCTTAGTTTCTCAGTCGTGTCCAACTCTTTGTGACCTCATGGACTATAACCTGCCAGGCTCCTCTGTCCATGGGGATTCCCCAGGCAAGAATACTGGAGTGGGTTCCCATACCCTCCTCCAGGGGATCTTCCCAACCCAGGGACTGAACCCAGATTGAGCCACCAAGGAAGCCCAGGAACACTGGAATGGGTAGCCTATCCCTTCTCTAGGGGAACTTCCCAATTCAGGAATTGAATCAGGGTCTCCTGAATAACAGCTGGATTCTTTATCAGCTGAGCTACCCAGAAAGCCCAAAGGGGACGCTATGGCTGCATGGGCCTGGAAGCTAACTCCAGCCTCCCATGTGGCAGGTGGTTCAGTGGTAAAGAATCTGCCTGCCAAGCAGGAGACATGAGTTTGATCCTTACGTCAGGAAAATCTCCTGGAGAAGGAAATGGCAAACCACTCCAGTATTCTTGCCTGGGAAATTGCATAGACAGAGGAAACTGGAGGGCTACAGTCAATGGGGTCACAAAAGAGTCAAACACAACTCTTAGTTAGCAACTAAACATCAATAACGGCAATTGCTTTTAGCTTTTATTTAATACAAATATAAACATTCATAAGATAGAATATAAAAATTCCTTCCTATATTTTATTTTTGACTCCCCAGTACCCTGAGCCTTTGCACCCCTCTGGCCCCTCACCTATAAGACATTACCATTGCTTTTGGAATACATCGTTCAAGCTTTAGCCTTCCACCCCAAAGGGATCCACTTGATATATGTATGTATTCTCCCTTGTCAGCTTATGTTTATTTCAAGAATTCACAGAAGAAATTTGGAAAATTTCTATGAGACTGAACCAGGCATGAAATACAGAGTGAATAGATTAAAAATTGCGTTGTTCTACATGGCTGCTTATATCCACAAAAAAGGGTCTGGATGAATGTTATTTTCTCAAAAAATTCATACCTTTCTCAAAGCTGCTGATATTGTCATCACAGCAAATATTCAGAAGATTGTGCTGGTGGCCCTGAAGGGGCACTGGAATGATAATTCTGTGTACACACACACCTTTTCTTTCTCATCGTCCCACCAGCGAATTTCTCTTTTTATTTGCTAATTTAAAAGCTTTTCACAACATTGTCAATCAGCTCTGCTGAATAAAATACATTGTTTTTAAGCATTTAATAATTGAGTTATGTTCTGAGTTACTCATGCATTTATAAATTTATTTAACATATTCTGAATTCCTATTATGCCCTAGCAATGTTGTGCTGAAGAGGATGGAAAGGAAGTTGAACACACAACATATACCCTTAAGGGATTACATTTTCTTAAATGAGCCAAGAAATGCTAAGAAAAGATTAAACAGTTGTAAAATTAAAAATAAACCCATGCTGTAATTCCTGGTATCAATTACCAGAAATTGGTTGTGTATATGTATGTGTGTGAGTGTGCATTCATGAGTGTGTGTGGTGTGTATTACATTTGGCTGATAAGAGGAAAGGTCAGCTTTGCCTTTATTTTTTTTAGAGAACTTTTATGCTACGTTAAAATTTCCTATAGGAAAACCAGGTGATCGGATAAAAGCTAAAAAAAGATATAATTGATTACGCAGATGTCAAAAACACAAAGAAACCACCAGAAGACTGACCTGCATTTTCTCAGTGTGTGTGTGTTAATTGCTCAGTTGTGCCTGACTCTTTGGGACCTCATGGACTGTAGACCGCCAGACTCCTCTGTCCATGGAATTCTCCAGGCAAGAATACTGGTGTGGTTTGCCATTTCCTTATGCAGGGGATCTTTCCGACCCAGGAATGGAAGCTGAGTCTCCTGCGTTGCACGCAGATTCTTTACTATCTGAGCATTTTCTTGGTACTAACCTACTAATTCATAAACTAGCCTTAAGTCATAGTACACAGACATCTCATTCTTCATGCAATTTGAATAATGGGCCTCACTCTGGCCCAAACAGTTGTTTGTTTGTTTTCAAATTTTATTTATTTATTTATGGCTGTGCTGGGTCTTCGTTTCTGCGCACGGGTTTTCTTTAGTTCCGGCCAGCAAACTGCTTGTTGCCGTGGCTTCTCTTCCTGCCGAGCCCAGGCTCTAGGCACACGGACTTCCGTAGCTGTGGCTCATAGGCTTAGTTGCCCCACAGCATGTGGAATCTTCCTGGACCAGGGATTGATCCTGTGTCCCCTGCCTTGGCAGGTGGATTCTCAATCACTGGACCACCAAAGAAGTCACTGGCCAAAAGAATTCTGTCTTCTGTATTATTCATGTGTAAATCTGGAGTAAGAAGGAAGTAGCTCTGAATGTGGGAAAGAAAATATGGCTGGAAGAGATGAGGAGAGTAAAGCTCATCCATTGAATGTGACTGTCTATTCACCTCAACCCACCAGGATCCAGAGCCATTCACATCTCCCTGTTTTGTTTTGTTTTTTTGTCTAAGCACACAAATCAACACTTCAAGCTGCATTTTGGTATTTTCCCATCTCAGTTCTCTCCATTGTTTGCCACGCCCTTCTGGACTAGGCAAAAAGAAATGTATTTCCTTTTTGGTGATTGTTTGGTCTGTAGACCTGTGTGTGTGTGTGTGTGTGTGTGTGTGTGTGTGTGTGTGTGTGTGTGTGTGTGCGCACTGCCTGGCTGGTAGGTAGACAGATTTCCCCCACACCCTCAGGCTTTGAATGGAGCAGAAAGGTGGAGATTGTTTTTTAACTTAGTAATAACAATGATGTTATGAAAATAATTGAGACAATACCTAAGGCAGCATCAAAAACAACTAACTTAGATGTGACACATAGCAGCTGTGACTGTCATTAAAGACAAGGCCAAAGATAATTCTTCTAGGTCCTCAGACCAAAAATCATTGAGGCAGATTTTGTGTATGAGGGAAAGTGGGAAGTGATATCTTTTTTCCCCAAGTAGGATATCCCAGGTCTATTTCTGTATTTTTACAGTCTTTTTTTCAGATGCTATGATATTTTCCGCTTGGTGCACATGTATGTATACCTGTATTTATTTTAAAAAGCTGTAACTTATCCTTTCAATCAATCATTTATTTTGAAGGAACATAAACTTGTGTTTTATATTTTATTTTGTTTCATTTTATCTATTTGTTTTCCTCTGCAACAAATGGCAAAACCAGAAATAGTCCCAGATGAATGACCGTGAAACTGTCGGGGGAGTGTATAATTTCCTCAGTTCTGTCTCATCGCAAGAAAAATTTGGAGCGACGGATGGACCAGCGTTACAGCCCTTGGATGGACCAGTGTTATAGCTCCATGTTACAGCTCAGTTTTATTTAGAAAGTAAAATACATCCTTGAGGCATGAGGGCATGAAGACCCAAAAGATAGGAAGAGAAGAGAGGCCCCTGGCACAAATCTGGCTCCTCTTTTTATATGTTTTTTCTCCTCCCCCTGGGCCTGCCCTATGTAAATTGGGCTAGCTAGGAGAGCTGTTTGTTTACCCGAGGTCCTCACTTAGGTCCTCAGGCCTTTCTTTGTTCTATTTTCGAGGGTTTTTGCCTTCTTTATCTTTTAGCCACCGCCATTCTGGACTCCTTTTTCCTATTCTAACTACCTAACATTCTCCTCTCAAGAGGTAAAAGGCCCAATTCTTTGGGAATAGGGGCATTGAAGTCTTTCTGGCTACTTCCTGCTGAAATGGGATGGCAAGGGGCATTGGGCCTCTCCCTCTTGCTAGTCTCAAGCCTCAGAGTCCCTATAGCAGTGTCCACCTAAGGGTGAGTGATATTTTCCGTGGTCAGCCTTAGTTTTGTATATCCTTGTTGAACTGGCACCGCATGTTGTAGCTTGTTGACCTGGGCAGAGACAAAATGGGTTAGACAACTGATAATTCAGGGCAATCATAAGCAGCATAAATATGGTGATAACAAGGACTAGTAGGGGCATTGCTGCTGCTGCTGCTGCTGAGTCACTTCAGTCGTGTCTGACTCTGTGTGACCCCATAGATGGGAGCCTACCAGGCTCCTTCATCCATGGGATTTTCCAGGCAAGAGTACTGGAGTGGGGTGCCATCACCAATTTCCCCATCACCAGGAGAATCCCCCAAAGAGAGATTGTAGCCACCCCAAGAACTCTCCAGCTCATTCTTTGAGATCCTGTAGGGTCTGAATGTTTTTCTTGAGGATTGTGAGACTTTCTTTAACTTAGTTGGAGGTATTTACACAGAAACAACACGTCTCATTCAAGATGGCACAAGTCCCTCCTTGTTCAGGGATCAAGAGTTCTATCTCCTGTCTACCCCTGCCAAGCTGTGCTGGCTCTTTAGAGCTGTCCTGAGAAATCTTATCCCCAGAAATTTAATTTGGGGATGTTCATTAGAATGACACTCATTGGTAGTTCTGAATAGGTATCTGAGATCTCCCAGGGGCTCACAGGTGTATTGAGTGCCCTCTTCTGTTCTCTTCCACAGCTTGACTGGTGAGTAATGAATCCAGGAGTCATGTCCTGGTACCTTGACTGCTGTGGGGATAGAAAGTATTACAGAGTAGGGGCCCTTCCATGTGGGTGGCCCAATTTTGGCTTCTCTTTATATATGTTTTTTCCTCCTCCCCCTGGGCCTGCCCTATGTAAATTGGGCTAGCCAAGAGTGCTGTTTGTTTTACCTGAGGTCCTCACTCTGGTCCTCAGACTTTCCTTTGTTCTCTTTTCATAGGTTTTTCCCTTCCTTATCTTTTAGCCACCGCCATTTGGACTCCTTTTTCCTATTCTAACTACCTAACAAAATCAATGAAAATTAGGCATGGGAACCTTGATGTCACTGGAGGTGCCTCCTTTAGGTATCGATCCTGCTATTCTAATGACTTTTGAATAGCAATGCAATGGGCCTTTTGAATATGAGAGTAGGATGGGAAGCAAGTGGTCAAGCTACAAAGTAAATAGAAGAAAAGAAAGATAATTGTGATTCTGGGTCCATAAGGTGGCAGATGCCTGTGTCTCCATCTTAACACTGCATTCTGAGATCTGTTTATGGCCTGAAAGTTACAGGATCTATGGAAACAGATGAATTCCTTGTGGTTGCCCTACTTCTATGGCTCCAGCTAGAGGAAACTCCCATTTATTTTCTAAGTTTCTAGACTGGAACATGGTGGGGCACTTTGAGTTTTCAGGAGGTCAGAAGACACCTTGTCACACATGGTGGTTGAGTCTTTATATGTCTCCTTCTGTGACCAGATTCCTAGTGCTTTGAGTGTATGAACACATGGCTCATGCATCTCTATAGCCCCAGCCTTGCACATATTCTATGAGCTTTGTTCAGTGAAAGAAGGAATGAGGAATAGATTTAACAGGCAGAGAAACTTCTTACTGAGAAATTCTCTTCTCTCTACAACTGACTTTGTGAAGTGACTTTCTATTCATCGACTTTGTAAACATGGCCCCAAGACCTGGTTTGGGGCTAAAGGTGATCAGAAAAATGGAGAAACTTCTATTATTCTATAAGAAAATGCAGAACTTAAATTGGGGAATAAAAAACACATTTCATGGAAGCTAAATTTGTGGACAATTGGAAAAAATCATTAAAGCATAAAAATATAAATACATGACTGGTTAGCTGAAAGATCTTTCTCTTTCTCTCTCACACACACATACCCACAGAGTTTAAAAGATGTACAAGGACTGTGTGTGTACACGTGTGCACTAAGTCACTTCAGTTATGTCTGACTCTTTGCAACCCTATCCGCAAAGTCTCCTCTGTCCATAGGGACTCTGTCCATGGGCAAGAATACTGAAGTGGGTTGCCATGCCCTCCTCCAGGGATCTTCCCAACCCAAGGTTTGAACCTGCCTTTCTTATGTCTCCTGTGTTGGCAGGCATGTTCTTTACCTCTCAGTTCAGTTCAGTCACTCAGTCGTGTCCGACTCTTTGCAACCCCATGAATTGCAGCACGCCAGGCCTCCCTGTCCATCACCAACTCCCAGAGTTCACTCAGACTCATGTCCATCGAGTCCGTGATGCCATCCAGCCATCTCATCCTCTGTCGTCCCCTTCTCCTCCTGCCCCCAATCCCTCCCAGCATCAGAGTCTTTTCCAACGAGTCCTCTTCACATGAGGTGGCCAAAGGACTGGAGTTTCAGCTTTAGCATCATTCCTTCCAAAGAAATCCCAGGGTTGATCTCCTTCAGAATGGACTGGTTGGATCTCCTTGCAGTCCAAGGGACTCTCAAGAGTCTTCTCCAACACCACAGTTCAAAAGCATCTATTCTTCGGCACTCAGCCTTCTTCACAGTCCAATTCTCACATCCATACATGACCACAGGAAAAACCATAGCCTTGACTAGATGGACATTAGTCATCAAAGTAATGTCTCTGCTTTTGAATATACTATCTAGGTTGGTCATAACTTTTCTTCCAAGGAGTAAGCGTCTTTTAATTTCAGGGCTGCAATCACCATCTGCAGTGATTTTGGAGCCCCAAAAAATGAAGTCTAACACTGTTTCCACTGTTTCCCCATCTATTTCCCATGAAGTGATGGGACCAGATGCCATGATCTTGTTTTCTGAATGTTGAGCTTTAAGCCAATTTTTTCAGTCTCCACTTTCACTTTCATCAAGAGGCTTTTTAGTTCCTCTTCACTTTCTGCCATAAGGGTGGTGTCATCTGCATATCTGAGGTTATTGATATTTCTCCCAGCAATCTTGATTCTAGCGTGTGCTTCTTCCAGCCCAGCGTTTCTCATGATGTACTCTGCATAGAAGTTAAATAAGCAGGGTGACAATATACAGCCTTGACATACTCCTTTTCCTATTCAGAACCAGTCTGTTGTTCCATGTCCAGTTCTAACTGTTGCTTCCTGACCTGCATACAGATTTCTCAAGAGGCAGGTCAGGTGGTCTGGTATTCCCATCTCTCTCAGAATTTTCCAGTTTATTGTCATCCACACAGTCAACAGCTTTGGCATAGTCAATAAAACAGAAATAGATGTTTTTCTGGAACTCTCTTGCTTTTTCGATGCCCTTTCTTCTATACAAGGACAATGCTCTACAAATTTCTGCATGTCCTAAGTAAGTTGCAAAACATTTTTAGTGAGTGTAAGAAACGCCGCGGGAAGAAAGAGCCACCTCTATGGACCGTTGATCAGAGCCTTTATTGGGCGGTCACTCTCGGGCAGAACTCCCGGGGGCGGGTGAGCAAGGAAGCAAAGGGAGTCTGCGAGGTATGAGGGGTGGGGAAAGCTTTTATAGCCAGGGCCGGGCTCCCATATAAGGTAGAAAGCGCGGGCTACAGCGGTGGTTGGTGTCCAAGGGCTCCGTGTTGGCACCTGATTGGACTGCTTGGTTGTCGGCCTGCCTCCGGGACTTGTCTGCGGCACTCTGCCGGGACATGTCCCGACATGCCCGGGCATGCCCAGGCATGCCTCAACATGTCCGACCCTTCAGTGAGCTGCACACTCCTCCATCATGTTGTACTAGATTTAATTTAACCAGCTCCCCCACTTGGGGGGCTCTGTAGTAAAGAATTAATCTCACCCAAAGAGAGGTCTGGTATCCGACTTTGGCTGCGGGGAAGTATTCTTTTGGCAACTGAAATGTCCTGCCTGATAAGAGAGTCTTTGTTTACCTTGGGGTCTTGTGCCAAACCGGATAGTCTAACAGTATAATTTATGATGGGGTCCTTTGGCTACCCAGCACCTGTTCCATCTGCAGAGGAGCTGGAGACTAAGTAGGATACGCAACACGGTGATACAGGGAGTCACTCAAGTCTACAAGATGAACCCGGTAGACACCTGGGTCCACCAAGGACCAGGCGGCCTTCTTTGGGTGGCAATACTCTAGGTATAACGTCACACACTATTTTGAGGGGACTTCACACTGTCCATGACTCTACGGAGAGAGACCAAATGGAAACTCTGCCTCTAGAATTTTCTTGGGACTCTACCCTATCACATCTGTCCTTGGCTGATTTTAACCTGTAGTCATTCTTTGTAATAGACTATAACTATGAGTGTAATAGCTTACAGTGAGTTCTGTGAACTCTTTTGCTGGATAATCAGGTCAGAAAGTGACCTTGACAACTAACCTCAACTCTGCAGTTGGCATCAGACATGAGGGTGGTTTTGTGGACTATACTTCCTAATCGTACTCCCTCCAGCACAGGGAAGCCTGATGTGCTGCAATTCTTGGGGTCACAAAGAGTCGAACATGTCTTAGTGACTGAACAACAACCACAACTCCCTAACTTCACCGGAGCTTTACTATTTCCCTTTGTACTAAGTTGTCAAAGATTTTTAAATGAAAGGTGAGTTTAACATTTTGTAGACTAAAAAAGATTACCTTAAGTATACATCATTTGTAATATGCATTAGAAAGGCTAAATGTGTTAAGATATGGCTCTTAGAATTAAGAAAATAAAATAAGATGCTTCAATTTTTTGGAATGTATAACAAAATAGTAATATATAGAATGCCAGTGGATATGGATCTTTGATCATTTCCTCATATTAGGTTTGTAAAAGTAGAAGTAATGGGTTGAAAGACCTGGACATCAAGCTTGAAAGATGTGGAGCTTTGAAAGTGTAGCACAAGATGGGAAACGGGGGGAAAAGCCTTCCAGGTGGGTCAATGAGAAGAGGCCAATGAATGGAGGCAAGGAGGACGGGAGAAAATGTATTTCATCACACTCTTCCATTTGGATAATTAGGCCTTTTTTTTTTTTTTTGCACTAATATTATGAAGGACAAAAAGCTTATTCAAATGAATTTTCCATTGGAATGCCTTATATTTCCCTACTTAATGGAAAAAGAATAAAAATGTCATCAGCAGATTGTATTCTTCTTGGAAGTTGCAACCCTGAGTTCCAAAAAGAGACAGTTGGAATTACATTTGGAACCAAGTTCAGGTTTAAAGAGTGCCTACTTTGTGCTCCTGAGTATCCAGGGAGAAATTCATTCTCTTCTTAAGCATTTGAGTTGCTTAACCAAGTCCCATCAGAAGGCTGTCTCCTCTCCAGTTTTCATGCTCAGCTCTCACTTGCTTTTTTGCTATATTTCAAAGGAATTGAGAAGTGATAGCTATATGGCAGCTGTGTACAGACTGAAAGGGCATTGTGTAAGAGAGTGGCATAGCCCTGTAGTTCCCCATTTGCAGAGGAGTGACAGCTTGATTCAAATACTGGCTCCATCACTTACTCTGTGGCTGACTTTGGCCAAATACTTAACTTCTTCAAGCCTCAATTAAAATGTACCTAATCATACCAACTATGCCAATGGCACATAGCTGAACCAGTTTAATTGTTAAATGTTCTATGAACACCTATCTGGCTAGGCTAAGGGCACAAGAAGAGATGCAGGTGGAATGTGAGGCATAGGGAGCCTTTTCTAATCTAACTGGGAGATTTCCAGGTTCTTCTTATTTCCAGAAACTATGCTAATGCCTCCACCTAGGGTGGAAGACTTTGGTAGTGAGTACAAGCAAGTCATGACTTATTCTGATCTTCAACACCAAATAGGATCCTCCTTTTATATTCCCGGTCTCAGAAAATGTCACGATCACCGATCTCCTTGGTCTTTTGCCACCCTGGGCATTGTCTTGGCTCCTTCAACTTCTCACCGTGCCCTCTATCAACCAGTCTACTAGAAAATCATTTCTGCCTCTTAAATATTTCTGCCTCATCTTTCTCCTCGCTGCACCCACTAATTCAGAGAAGAACCTTGGAAACAAAAGTACAAAACCTGCCATAGTTTAAGCCCCGGGCTTTCAAGGCCACATCTGGGGATCACTGGAAGTCCCCAAAGTGGTCAAGGACTGAAGAAGTGTTCAAGGTTGTAATGTTCTCACTTTGCCTCATTGCCCTTTTCAAGCATGTTATATTGTTGTTTCTGCAAATATTTTGTATTATATCAGGACTGTGTGATGAAGCCATGTATAAATCACACAAGCTAATAATTGACTGTAGGCATTTAAGATTTTTCACTTTATATTTAAAATTACATACCATGCTGTTTGAAATCTCTCTCCCCTCAAACTCGGAATGTTTGTGTAAAGAAAAAAATAGCTGTTCTGTCTAAATTTTTACAAAATCCCCAGTAGACCTGTGAATCTATTCTTTTATAATTTACCTTTCTGAGACTGACATGTATGTGAAAAATTAATTTTGTGTTGATTGAAGCCATATTTCCTGATAGCTTAGGTAAATAGTTGCCTTAAAGTTTCAGAAAGATAGGAGCAAAGTGTTGAAATAAAGGTATCATTTGTCTTCAATGTGAATTGCCCTAGTGAATCTCAAAATGTTTGCTTTCTTGAGGGAGGGACTTGTCAGTTTCATCAGGCAATCCACATCTTATCAGGAGTTGTCTGTACTTTTGGGTCAAATAAGAGCACTGGAGAAAATAGCTACATTGGTGAAACAAGAATAATATTTATGAAGAATGAATTAATTACCCTCCATTAATAACATGTCATATTTATGGCTTTGCAAAACGATTAGCTTCAGGGAAAGCGATTACTTCCACTTTTCCCAGGCTCAAGTTTTGTTCTTTCCTTTCTCCTTCCAGAGGACAGAATGCCCTTCAGCATGGAAGCAAGCAGACCAGGTAGCCAAAATATCTTAGCAGATTCTGGTTGAAACAAACAGGAACAAACACGCTTGGAGAGAGTTTCTCTTGTTTGATGATATGGTTCCGAGATTTTTCAAACCAGAAGTTTTGAAAACAAATGTGTTCCACAGTCTCCCACCTCTGAGAAGCAGTTATTTATTCCTTTTCATACAGGTGTGTTTATTCCCATAAAAACTGAGATCTTTTTCTGAATCAGCAATTAGATTGGTTATCCTTGTATCGAAACTACAATGAGGAACCAACTCACATGGGTCAAAGTGGCCATTATTTAAAAGTCTACAAATAACAGATGTAGAAAACAAGTTTATGGTTATCAGGGGGAAAGGGGAGGGGCAGGATGAATTGGGAGATTGAAACTGATGTATACTCAGTACTATACATAAAATAGATAACAAACAAGAACCTAGTGTATTGAACTCAATTTAATTTCTATAATGACCTATATGAGAATAGAATCTAATAGAATAGAATTTAAAAGAGTGGATATATGTATAACTGATTCACTTTGTTGTACAGCAGAAACTAACACCTCATTGTAAATCAACTCCAAAAAAATTAATTTTTAAAAAGTCTACCAGAAAAATAAAAAAAAAAAGTCTACAAATAACAAATGTTGGAGAAGGTGTGGAGAAAATGGAACCCTTGTACACTGTTGGTGGGAATGTAAATTGGTCTGCCACTATGGAAATAGTATGAAAGCTCCTTAAAAAAGTAAAAATAGAGTTGCCATATGATCCCGCAATTACACTCCTGGGCATATATCCAGAGAAAACTCTAATTTGAAAAGATGCATGCTCTCCCAATATCTATACAGATCTGAAGAACCAAGGAATCCTGTTAGAGTAAATCAGTAATATGTTATTTGTTTCTTTCCCCCTCTTTTTTTAATGCCAAAGGAAAGGCAACTCCATGTCATTTATTTCTGCTTTCTGATGCTTTCTAACCCTTTCAGCGACCCTAATACCATAGACTAAAGAGTTTGTCTACACATCTGAAATCTGACTCATTACTCACACAATGGGAAGCTGTTAAGAAAAATTATACTTAACTCCTCAAAGGACGTTCTATTAGAGCCATACATTTCTCAATGTTTAAGACAAAGAAAAAATATTTAGTGAAAAATTGAGCCTGAAAAGATGTTAAAACTGGCTCATTTAGAAGAGCAGCCTTCCATCAATCCCTGTTTAAGTGTATTCAGCAAGTTTTTAGTGATGTTGTCTGTATATAGGGGATCATATTAGGAATAGGGAGGAGATAAGAATAGAGAGATTAAGACTTTGACTACAAGAAGCTCATAGTTTATAAGGGGAAAGAGACAAGGAATCAACCAACAGCAAAACAAGAAGAATGTCCTTCCCAGAGACGACCAGGATATTCTGAGAGGGAGGTATCCTTTAGTTGGGAAGACCATCTAAAGCTTCATGAAAGAGGAAAAAAACTGATATTGATTTTGAAGGATGCATAAGATATCTGCAAAGGGAAATCTGGGAGAATGAATGTGTACAGTGAGCAGCTTGACTTGAGCATGAGAGAGCCTGGGAGAAGGGCATCCAACTTAGAAGCCTATTTAAAAGTCTGGACATGCTGTAAATGATGGCCCAAATTAAGAAAGTGTAAGAAAAGCCCAAAAATGGAGGACCGAGAGAAGAGACATTGCTGAGATAAGACCGTGGGACTGACAGATGACATTAATCGTGGGCTAAAGGAGAGGACTGAAGGAACGACTGAGCTATTATCAGAAGGCTAAATGTGGAGAAAATGGCTTCATTAACACATTTGAAATCGGCTGAAATTCCAATATGGCAGGCAGAATAGTTTTAAAGGAGAGCGTTTTGTCTTTGTGAATGAATAAAACTATCCCTGAAAAGCTTATAATTTGTGCCTTAGTCCTTCTTAATAATTTGAATGGTATAATAAAATGGCCTTGTCTTCCAAACATATTTATTTACAGATATAGAGTGAACTCCAGGAGATGGTGATGGACAGGGAGGCCTGGCATGCTGCAATTCATGGGGTCGCAAAGAGTCAGACACGACTGAGCGACTGAACTGAACTGAACTGATAAATAGTAGATTGGGTCCTAAAAGCACCTGATTAGAGATGTCCTTTAATTTATTTTCCTCTTTAAATTCATGGGCATCTTTGTATGAAAGCTCTGGGCATTTTAATAAAAACAGAACCTAAGCCTTCTAACTAGGCAACCGATTTTTATTTTAAATTCAGAGTATTTTGACACTATTGGTCCAAGTTTCATAATCCACCTTCAAGATCAGCTTTGGCCAATGAAATTATTTGTGACTGTAAACTCCTAGACTCTCAATAAAGGAACCAAAATGATATACACAGAAACAATAGCATTTATTAGAACTGGAAAATAAAGGTTGAGTAAATGGAAAACAATTCACAGTATTTAATCACTAAAATAGTCCATTGGGCATTAGGTGATATTATTAAAGGAATAATATTATGTTCAATGTTTATCCAAGCATAATGATGTTTTTGTGGCAATAACAGAATAGTATTTACAGAAAACAATGGAAAATTTCTAGGTTAAGCAGGAATGATTTCGAAATTTGATGCTAAAGTGGCCAAACACAGATAAAATCACAGATTAAAAAATAATGAAACTAGTGATCAGTATCTAGAATGGAAAAATTTTAAAGGGATTTTAAATCAAGAGCCCTAAGATAAAAATATTTAGTACATAAAATTTTGAAGTATACATATCTCAAGTCAACTGAATTATATTAGTAATAAAAGTCTTCTTGTATGCTTACATTTATTATACAAATTATTAAAAACTACTAGATGAAGAAATAAAGAGGTGAACATTTACAAATGTTTTGTAGGCTTTTACATTATTTGTAAAGCTAAGAGTTTTGGCTTATATAAAAAGCTGGCAAAAACAAAACTTTTAATTTTAGGCATTGATTTAAAGTTTGCGAAGAATTTTGCTCAGATGAAGAAAAAACACATAAACCAGAAATGAACTCAACATAGTTTAAATTTGTTACCAAGAGACAAGATTTCAACTTTAGGATAGTAATGGCATTCTATGGACAAATGTAAAGATCATATATGTTATAGTCTCTGTCTGAAACATTGAATAAACCAATGTAAAATTCAAGCTTGCAACCATCATTAAACATGGCATGGCAATGCTAACTGAACACTAGTAAAGCAGTAAAATTTAATTTAGACAAGATGTCAATGCATAGCAGATTTAAGTCAGACAACAGAAGAGGTTCAAATATACACCAGCGATGGTCTTCGGCAGAAAATTAAAATTCATTTTGAATGTGAGTTTCCCGTGCTCCTTTGTTAGCTGGAATGAATTTTATTTGGTGTGAACATTTAAGCAAAACCTTGTAAAAAGAAAAGATTAGAGTTTAACTATTTCATTTTAAAAGGGTTAAGGATTTTTTTAAGGAAAATATGTTTTTATGAATCAAACGAAACTGCACATAACCTGCACGGTAAAGTGACATTCCAATAAAGTATTAAAACAAGGAAACAAAAATGTGCACATGAATGTAAAGAAGATTCATGTACAAATAATCCCCAGACATAATTGGTAAGGATGATTTTCAGTTTTTTATGTATCAGTGTGTTCTCTATTAGAGATTTGGGCAAATGTAACAACACAGTGGTATTTTCAATTTTCTTGTTACTAATGCTGCATTAAAAACTGAAAAAAGAGGACATTTTAAAACATCATACATGTCTAAATTTTGCTTTGAGAAATGGTTAAAATTACGATATGTGACAGCAATTTATATGATAAAACATCTCACAGAATTTTCTATGATAATGTTAATTTGTCATATGTGATTCTATTATTTGAACGAAACATATAAATTCGTGATTATTTCTCAATCTAAATATTTAAGACATTTATTGGGAATTCTAGTTGTCCCTTCCCCATAAATTTTCCAAATTTAAATCAACATATAAAACTACCTAGATGGGACTGCAAACTGGTACAGCCACTATGAAGAAGAGTGTGAAAATTCCTTAAAAAGCTGGAAATAGAGAACTGCTATATGACCCAGCAATCCCACTCCTGGGCATACACCCTGAGGAAACCAGAACTGAAAGAGACACATGTACCCCAATGTTCATTGCAGCACTATTTACAATAGCTGGGACTTGGAAGCAACCTAGATGTCCATTGGCAGATGAATGGATAAGGAAGTTGTGGTGCATATACACAATGGAATATTACTCAGCCATAAAAAGGAATGCATTTGAGTCAGTCCTAATGAGGTGGATGAAACTGCAGTCTATTATACAGAGGGGAGTAAGTCAGAAAGAGAAAGACAAATACCGTATATTAGCGCATATACATAAATATATGGAATTTAGAGAAATGGTAACACCAACCCTATATGAAAGACAGCAAAAGAGACACAGATGTAAAGAACAGACTTTTGGACTCTGTGGGAGAAGGTGAGGATGGGATGATTTAAGAGAATAGCATTGAAACATGTATATTACCATATGTGAAACAGATGACAAGTGCAAGTTTGATGCATGAAGCAGGGCACCCAAAGTCAGTGCTCTGGAACAATCCAGAAGGATACGGTGGGAAGGGAAATGGAAGGGGGATTCATGATAGGGGGGCACATGTATACCTGTGACTGATTCATGTTGATGTATGGCAAAATCCATAACAATATTGTAAACTAATTATCTTCCAATTAAAATAAATAAATAAATTAGAAAAATAAAACTATCTAGAAATGATAATGACTCAAGAAAGATTGTCTGAGTTGAATTATTATTAACATAACAAAATCTTGATAACAACATAACGTGATTTTGTTGCAGTTAAGACAAGAAAAATAGATTTTTATGAAATAAATACATAATTGGAAAGCTGCATATATCTTTATTTTATGAAGCATCCAAACTTTGCTGAGTGGTCAAGAGAACACCCAGAAGTGGATAATAATAACTTTGAGCCATCTTTGATAATTTGCTGGTTTATCACTCATTTTAAAACCACTGCTTAGTATATATTTTTAATATTATCATGATGACTAGAATTATCTCCCCAAAATGTTCATCTCCCTCCTCTATTTAGACCAGTTTCTTTCAAACTTTAGAGTTCAATATTTAAGTCTTTTTTATCCAAAATATTTGTTTCTGCATAATTTTATTACTAAGATTGTACTTATTTTTTGTGCTTATTTTTCTTTGCATATGGACAATTACATAGCTTGCATGGTTGGTTTCAGGAAGCCACTGGTTCATTTATTTCTTTTTTAATTTATTTATGCAGTATTTACTATGAGAATCAAAAAGTAATTCTGTATTTATAAAGTACAGCTAAGTGTCCATGAGTAAGTTACACAATTTCTCTGAGCTTTAATTTTCTAGCAAAGATGAAAGGCCTCATAGCCACCTTTCAGAATTATTATTAGAATTGAATGAAATGTCTTTCAAACTAGTATAATATCTGGTACATTATAAGTACTCAGTGCGCATGTGCTAAGTTGCTTAAAAAGCCGTGTCTTACTCTTTGTGACCCTATGGACTGTAGCTCACACGCCCCTCTGTCCATGGGCTTCTCCAGGCAAGAATACTGGAGTAGCTTTCCATGTCCTCTTCCGGGGGATCTTCCCAATCCAGGGATGGAACCAATGTCTCTAATGTCTCCTGCATTTGTAGGCAGATCCTTTACCACTAGAACCACCTGGGAAGCCCAAGTATTCAGTAAATGGTAAAAATTTTTATTGTTGTTAATTTTAGTAATTTTGTCTTTGTTAAATTTACATTCTGCCTTCCCAAATAAATGACTGTGTTTTGGAGTAGAACATTTTTGGTGACTTCTAAACTACCTTATCCTCATTTCTACCCTATTTGCATCAGATATGGAAATATGATGGGAACAATTGAAATAATTTTTTTTTTTTAATGGTTGTGAGAGTTGGACTATAAAGAAAGCTGAGTGCCGAAGAATTGATGTTTTTGATCTGTGGTGTTGGAGAAGACTCTTGAGAATCCCTTGGACTGCAAGGAGATCCAACCAGTCCATCCTAAAGGAGATCAGCCCTGGGTGTTCATTGGAAAGACTGATTTTGAAGCTGAAACTCCAATACTTTGGCCACCTGATGCAAAGAGCTGACTCATTTGAAAAGACTCTGATGCTGGGAAAGATTGAGGGCAGGAGGAGAAGGGGACAACAGAAGATGAGATGGTTGGATGGCATCACCGACTCAATGGACATGGGTTTGGGTGGACTCCAGGAGTTGGTGGTTGACAGGGAGGCCTGGCGTGCTGCAGTTCATGGGGTCACAAAGAGTCGGACATGACTGAGTGACTGAACTGAACTGAATAATTTTTTTCCAAATGACATTAAAGTTTTATTCAAACTCTCAGTGAGGTTAACATTCTGAAGTTAAAGTGTTTCTAAACTTAAATAGTTATGAAATTATGTAATTGCTCAGACTGTGAACTTCTTGGTTCTTTATTCTTAGGAACAAAACCTGACTTGGAGGGACCCTGGGCTGGAATTGTCACATCTTGGGTGGTGTTGGCAGATTTTTCTCCCTAAGGTAGCTGGGGATGATTAGGGACAAAGCATGTTAAATGAAGAAGATTCTTTGTGATTCTCAGTGAGGAATCAGGAACATGTTTCTATAAATTCAAGCTGATGCGAAGAATTAAGAGCTGAGAACATTGCTATTTCTGTGAAAAGAAATGACAGCTTATTGAGGCAGAGAGACGAAAGTTATCCCCTGGGAATGCACTGAATCACTAGCTTTGGGGCCATTTCAACAATGATAAACCAGAGGAAGTGGTTTCAATTCAGGGCTACCCACGCCCTGGTGTGAGGGTTCAGTGTAGGGAAGCCTTGATGGCAACTGAGTTTTCCTCCATTTCTCATTCCAGAACACAAAGGACTTGAGAGTACTGAGATGCTCAGTATTCTGTCTTTACAGAATACATTTTTTCATTGTAATCTTGGCCCTAGTAAGAGGCAGTGTACTGTGGAAATCGTACAGAATTCTTAAGACCTAGTGAACTTTTTGGTGTGCTTTCTATCTCACAGCTTTGGATTACCTGCAACCATGTAAATGAGGCTTTCTAAGTTTTCCTAGTCTTTAATAGAAACCATTGTCCCTTCTCTTTATCCATCCTAAAAGCCATCTGTCCTTATGCTTTTTCTTTCTCTTATTCATTTATTTATTCAAACAAGTATGTGACATACAGGAGGGTACAAAGCTGTTTAAAAGATGCAGCCAATGGATATATGTCAATGTATAGCAAAACCAATACAATATAGTAAGGTAATCAGCCTCCAAAAAAAAAGACAAAGACTGTCAAAATATTCTGACTTCTTAAATGGTCAATCCATCAATAAATTTACTAATAGGAAAAAAAAAAGATGCAGCCAAGATGCTTACAATATAGAATAAAAGATAAGCCAGGAATATACCAGGAAGCTACCATATACACCGGTGAGGGAAAAAAAAGAAAATGTTGCTGTTTAAATTGAGAAAAATACAGCAACCTTCTAAGGGGGTAGCATAGACAGGGAAGCTTATTTCAGAAGGTACTTCATTTGGGTCATTTTGGAGGTGGAAGCTAAAACTTGCTGGGCATTTGGATGTGAGAGTGCAAAACAAGAAGAGAGATGAGTTGCTTTGCATCATGTGGGTGAGAAGAATTAGAAACTGACACAGCAGTGAGAGCATGGGAGGAGGCAGACGTCAGAGGAAGAAGAGCCCAGGCATGTGAGATAAAGACTTTAGGAGAACACCATCCAGGAAAATTCCCTGTAGGGTGGTGCAGAGGGAGTTTAGGACAGTAATTTCAATGATCAGTGCAAGTTGTTTTCTAGATTTTGATGTAATTACCCTCTTCCTTTTCGCAGACTGTCAGCAAAGAAATCTGTTCCCCAGTCGCCTCAAAGCTAATGAGGCTCTGGGGAAATGAAGTCTTTAGGGTTCAAAGGCAGGAACCAAGCGCTATATCCTGGCAACAAGCCATTTGGTGCTGCTTCCAGTGTAGCCTCCAGTGAGGACAGCTCACAGGAACTCAACTCCTTCCCCCACCTCCTTCTTTGAGGATCCCAGAGGAACAGAGGGTGGGAAGCCTGGTGGAGGATTTCCCACAATACATTGGACAGAAACTCCTGCCATTCCTTTGGTTATCATATAGGAAAGGCTGATATCATCCCAGAAGATTGTGTGTTGGAAGAATCAAATAGGCTAATATGTCAAGGACTTGGCATATAGTAAACGCTCAGTGGGTTTTGGATATCATTATTATTATTTGAATATCTGGGTTATGAAATCATAAATAGATAATACACAAGACCAAAAAGAGCTACAAACCATAAGAGTACAAACAACATGTATTCTAGAATTTTAGTCATGGGAGAGCTTACCTCTGGCATCATTTATCGGAGACAGGCTTCTGGAAGAGCTAGATTTCTTGCTGCACGACTGGACGTACGTGAGACTGAAGGATGACCCCACCTGATGCTCCATTGGCAGGGAAAATCTCAAGGAGGTGAGAGATCAGGGCCTTGAGTGTAGGGATGCAGAAATCCTAGAGAACATTGCAGAGGAAAGAGTCAAAGCCTGAGCCAGATGCCAGTGATCAAGAAACAGTGGAAGAACAAGGGGTGGTGGCTGAGTACGAGGAGGACAGAGTGCGGAGGGAAGGGGAAGGACTTGTGCCTGAAGGTACGGGGTGGGGCAGGTGTGGTGACCAGAATGGGACACCCATCTTCTCCTGAGAAGGCAGAAGGCTTTAAACCCAGAGCCACATTTCGTACATTGGTGGACTACAGAGATGCCTCAGGGTAACAATCCAGGATGCAGAGGCCCAGGAAGCCCTGCATCACCAGGGGCTGTAACATCATCACAGTACCTTCTCCTGGGCTATGAGTGGCTCCCCTCTCACAGCTTTAAAGAGATATGGTCTTTGTTTATTTACTTTTACATCTGAGATGTTGACTCGCAAGGCTGGATGTGAGTCTGAGACTCACCTACCTCTCATCCGTTATCCACTAGGAAAGTCAGAGTTTAGAGAAATTTAGGACACAGCTTACAAAGCCACAGTTTCTTCCTCTATCACTACAACAAGAAAAATTCTTCAACCCACACGAGTTTGCTGCTAAAATTCCATCAATCAAACCAACCAAACAAAACAGGATTTATGCTCGAGGCAGAATACCTAAGTTTAGTTTTTAAAAACAAGTTTCTCCTTACATCATTCAGATAAATTTATTTCTTCTTAAACTTCCTAAGGTACACATATTTTTAGTCTTTGGGAAGTTTTTAGATGTATTCATGGAGGTTTTGCTGGTTCTCTGGTGAACTGTATCAAAAGAGTAGGTGGAGTGGATGATGCTGAGCTGTCAGTAAACATGCGGGTCTCTGCATACCTAAAGGGCCCCTGAGGACGCAAGGTTTCATTTCACGTGGAAGGAGTGAGTGAATCTGAGATGGTAATGCCATTCCTTCAAGGACTGAAGACAATGATCATTTTCCCAGAGTTCTTTTCCTGATTATTTTTTCTGCCACAGTTGCAGGTGAAGGATATGAAAAGAATGTGTCTAATCTATGACTCAACATATCTCTATTTTTTAAAATAATATTTTAGTGGCTTTGATCTTTTCTTTTTAAAAAGATAAACTATACAGAAAAACCAGCATCTCTATTACATGCCAGACAAATTTAAAGTATCAGTATTTTGCCATTTTTCTTTTTTACACCAAAGACATAGAATAAAATGTAAAATTTTATATTGTTTGCTTAGTCCTGTTCCATATTTTCCTTTGCCTGGATTGTATTGTGCATTTTTTCATTATATATCATTGTGTATAATTTTTGAAAGTGGCTTTTTTCACCTGGCCTTTTTTTTAATTTTTTTCAGTTAAAAAAATTATCCATCCATGTTGACACTTAGAGATCTGGTTTACTATTCCTGTAATAATATTAAAATATTTTTATTCATCTCCCTATTGATAGACATATACAGTTCTTCAGATTTTAACTATTAATAATAGTAATGATACTGAACACCCGTGTTTTCTCCTTATATATACAGGCAAGAATTTCTCTCAGATATACAGTAGTCAGTGGAATTTTGAACTCTCTTAGACACACCAGGGGACTCCCTGGTAGCTCAGAGGATAAAGCATCTGCCTGCAATGTGCGAAACCTAGGTTCGATCCCTGGGTTGGAAAGATCCCCTGGAGAAGGAAATGGCAGCCCACTCCAGTATTCTTGCCATGGACAGAGGAGCCTGGCGGCCTACAGTCCACGGGGTCACAAAGAGTCGGACACAACTGAGCAACTTCAATTCACTTCACTTTACTTTAGACACACCAGATTGCCCTTGCAAGTGATTTAACACTTACTAGTGTGAATTTCTTGGAGAAGGCAATGGCACCCCACTCCAGCACTCTTGCCTGGAAAATCCCATGGACAGAGGAGCCTGGTGGGCCACAGTCCATGGGGTCGCTAAGAGTCGGACACAACTGAGTGACTTCACTTTCACTTTTTACTTTCATGCATTGGAGAAGGAAATGGCAACCCACTCCAGTGTTCTTGCCTGGAGAATCCCAGGTACCGGGGAACCTCATGGGCTGCCGTCTATGGGGTCGCACAGAGTCTGACACGACTGAAGCGACTTAGCAGCAGCAGCAGTATGAATTTCTAATTTCCCTCAAAATGCTCAGAAGTATATGAGAATTCCTAGTTTTCCAAAACACCTGGATTTATGTCTTCCTTCTTTCCTTCCTCCCCCTCTCCCCAACCTCTTTCTTTTATTTTTCTTTCTCTTCTTTCCTCCCCCTTTCTCTTTTTCTTTCTTCCTTTCTCTCTCTCTCCCTTCCTCCCTCCCTCCATCTCTTTCTTTCTTTCTCTCCCCTCCCTCCTTCCTTCTTCTGTCCCTCCCTATCTCTTTCTCTTTCTGTCTTAATTTTTTCTAACACCTTCATTTTCCATGGGAGCATGTGACCGTGGTCTTATTTAGGGCAAACATTCACTTTCCAAGAACAACCCTGCTGATCTTTCTTGTATGTGTTCTCTCCTTGACAGTGTTGATATTATGGAACACACACTTCCTCTTTACCCCTCAGTGACACAATGAAAGTCATAGAACTCCTCAGTAGTCCCCTCTCAGCGTTCCATCTTCAGTGACAAATGTGATATTAGTAGTTGACAATGACTTAAAAAAGGCTAATGGAACATGACTAATCTCACCTCCAGTGTAGGTAGAGCCAAAGCTGGTTGGACTGACTTTATATTCAGGAGATTTTTGAGCTCGTGTAGAAGGAGCCCTGTATTTCCAGGAAGTGATCTCTGAGTATCCAGCAGATCATACCAGTTCTGTTACTTGCCATGATTGTTTGTGTCTCCCAACTCAGGAACCATTCTTCCCAGGAAAACATACAAACTTCCACACTGAGCTCTTAGGTGTGTTATTCTTTTCCTTCAAAAAATGGAATCAATGACAAATTAACTCAAAAGTGAAAAACAAAACAAAACATAAAAGCCTTTATGTAGACCTGCTTATCTGGCACCAAGAGCTTTAGGGAGCAGACTAGATTGATTGCCTAGAACATTCCTTAAAGATAAATCATGTTATGTCTTTAATATTAAAAAACTTAAACTAAAAACACAACGGGTATCAAAATTAAAGAAAAAAAAACCACACAAGTATACTGATGGCAAGATATTTCTGAATGGTTGTATATGTGATTGCAGTCTCTGAAAATAGTGTGTTAAAATTTGTCAAATACCTGAAATGTATGCCCCTTGCTTTTCAAGGTCATCTTGCCTCCAAGTAACTAGTTTCATTAGGTCCAGGCATCACTGCTTTTCCCTTGCCCAGAAAACCTGCATCCAGTTATGTTTTGTAATATCTCACTTTGAGCTTCCCCAAATTCTGCCCTTCCTGGAACTCTGTACCCTCCTAATGGTTCAACTGAAGCAGTTCTGCCATTTAGTATCATAATCAACTTCATTCACGCTTCATTCATAGTCAACCTCATGCTTCATTCTTTCTCTGTTTTTATTTTACATACTCAGGGAACATACAAAATTAAGCAAAATATCAAAGAAAACAGAGTTCTGCCCCTGTAAATTTCAAACATGACTTACTTCACTGATTATCACCTGACTTCTGTTAAAAGATCATTTTCAAAAGGTGACATCATCAGTCTCATACAAATATAAGGCACGTGACAAAGGTTTTATTTAGCTCATCTATTAATGAAGGGATGGTAAGTCCTTAAAGCTCTTTCAAAAACAAATCTCAAGAGTAGGTCTATTAGTGCAGGCAAATCAGGAACACTAAACTGAATTGGCTCATAGACGCAAAATTGACTCATATCCTATAGAATATTTGTATTTCTATGGACAAGAATCATCTGTGTTACTATCAGAATTATAAAACAGCCAAAATAATCGAAGATATAGACCATAGATTCAAAACCTCACACAGGGTCTGCAACAATACTTCGTGTTCTGTTGACAGGACACTCAGTCATCTTTTCACCTTTTCACATCTTTCACTATGTTTCTCGACTATTCCACTTTCAGTGAAAGTAACACCCATTAATTAGAAACAAAATTGAGAATCCATGAAGAAAATTCAAACTGTTGGTTTAAGGAATATCTTTGCTTTATTATAGATCTCTGTTGCTTTTGTTTAGTTGCTAAGTCATATCTGAATATTTTGTGACCCCATGGACTGTAGCATGCTGGACTCCTCTGTCCATGGGATTTTTCAGGCAAGAATACTGGAATGGGTTGCCATTTCCTCCTCCAGGGGATCTTCCCAACCCAGGGATAAAACCCGTGACTCATGTGTCTCCTGCATTGGCAGGTGGGTTCTTTACCGCTGAGCCACCTGGGAAGCCCCTTATAGGTCTCTACATATACTAAATTACAGTTAGCTGCACAAAACTAGATCTTCAGAAGAATACACCTTTACCTTATCTTTATAAGTATTATGTTATACATCTCTGCTACTACAGCTTTGTTCTCCAGTCCAACAACCTCAGCTGAGGCTTCTCAGTTAAACACAGCCTTTATATTTACACGAAGTGACCTTTTGGTCCAGAGAAACCATGAGAAGTAACCAGAACACACGAATACAGGCTCAGAAATTCTAGCAGGAACATTGTCACGAAGTATTCACAATCGTGAAAAGAAAAATAATTCTGCGACTTTCAAAAAGTTCCCAGACCCAGGCAAAAGACAGAAGCTAATTTCTGTGTCCTAACAGCTACTCTGTGGCACATCCCGGACTCTCTTCTGCCCTTTGGGTTTTAGGAAACATGGGTTTGACTTATTTGTGAGCATAGGAAAGGCACTGGGGAGTCATGTAGGGAACAAGGAGTTCTAGATACTTCTAGAGGAGAAGACGACCTGGATAGTCACCCCTCCCCCATCCCCCATCCCTCCACCCCCATTGTTTTCAAGCCTTCATTGGGCTCTCCTGTTTCTTCCTGCCTCTCCATCTTTACCTGTCTTCCTCGCTTCCTTCCACCATCCGCCTGCTTCTTCCCTCTTTCCTCCCCTCTTTCCCTTTCCTTTCCTCTCCCATCTGGCATCACCTCCAACCTCTTCCCATTTTCCTTCACCCTTTCTTACTAACTTCAGTCCCCCTCCTCTCGGCATGTCCAAAGCTTCATTTTCTGAATAGGGATCATTTCCTACTCCTAACACAGTCCCTATGGGAATGGGGATCGACAGCCCATGGCAAACTGTGGCATTTCAGTAACTGTTCAGCAATAGCCCTGCCATATTGCCCGTGAAACCACTCCACTCTGTCTGCCCGAATTTAAACGGTAAAACCATAACAACAATCTTATGTTTTCCTCTGAGTCATATGTTTTCCCCTTTTCAAAAAGTGGAGCTCTGTAATGAATAATGCTCCTCCTGCTAAATCTCATCTTACACAAAGCATGACTTTCCAAGTCCTAGGCTTAGGATAGATGCTGAAACAGACACCTTCATGATTTTATCAAGATTATAAGCGGGAGATGGGACAAGTGACAGACCTTCAGTGCCTTAAGCTGTGAGTGTTCGGAGAGAGAGAAGCATGGTCACCTAAGGATGAACACCGAAGGGGTCCAGCAATCCGAAAAGGACTTTCTAGAGGACTTGAGATTCGAAGGTTTAGGGATGTGGAGAGGGCATCCTTCATAAGAAGATTTCTAGGAGAGGAGAGGGGTGGAGAGAAGAGTGTGAGGAGAGAGAAGAGGATTAGGGCTCCGAGTCAGGTGGGAGAGGACAGCCAGTGCTGGTCCTGAAGGCATTGTGAGCCCTGTTCAAACATTTGGGCTTTCTCGTTAGGCTGCTGAAAGATTTTAAGCTTCAGATCATTTCACGAAGACAGCAATTGAGAGGTTGCTCTGACTTCAGGAGGGCTTCCCCTGAAGCAACTTAACATGCACGCACTGACTTCAGGGAAAAGAATGGATGAGGGCAAAGTGGTGGACCAAAGAACGTCCAGGAAACCACTGGGGATTTTAGCTCAAGGATGTGTCTGTGGTCTGTGCCTGCTCACACCCGCAACCCAGCCTCTGCCGCTTTGCACCAGCTTCTGAGTGCCCTGTCCTTCAAAGTCTGGCTGTCGCTCCTCAGAACGAAATAGCCAGAGTCCAGCCTCTTGATGACAGAACTTATTAGACCCAGCATGCCCACGGTTCCAACCTTCCAGCTGGACACCATGGGATCTTTCCGAGGAGAACCCCTCCCCTACATCCTCTGCTTTAGTTCCTCTCCAGAGTGCCCAGATAATTGTATTTCATGCATATTTCCTGAGTTTTTCAGATGTTAAAAACCACCACCAAGCAGAGGAAATTAACTACGTGTTGATCATGAGCACTAGCCCTGGGAGCTTCCGGCACCTAAGCTTAATGTTAACCCCTGTGACCCTGTCCTGTTACCTCATCACCAGACAATCAGAGAACTGTTCTCCAGTTATCACACATTCTTCAACCTCACTCCTCATCCGGCCTTTGGAAATGCTTTGCTGAAACCTTTTGTGGAATGTAGGACTTGAGGGGGGTGTGCCCCTTGTTCCCCTCCACAGCCCTGCAATTAAACCTTTCTCTGCTCTGAAGCCTGATGTTTCAGTTTGGTTGGCCTTAGTGTGTTTCAAGCACATGAACTTGTGGTTGGTGACTCTAAGGTAGATGGGCCTCACGGAGATACTAGCTACACAAGCCACAAACGACTCCCCTCCTCAGAAGGGTCTTGCACTTGGTTTAAAGATCTGCTGTTACCTTCTCAAAATTCTTTTTTTTTCTCAATTTTTTATTATTTCGGACCTGCCACATAATATCTTAGTTTCCCTGCCAGATTGAACCTGTACCCCCTGCAGTGAAAGCAGAGTTTTACCCACTGGACCACTAGGGAAGTTTCCCCATTTCAAAATCCCTAATTTTTGAAGGAGCTTCACATTTTCATCTTGCACTGAACCCTACCAGCTATGTAGAGAGGAGTCCTGTTGCTAGCAATCTAGAGATATTAGCCCTCAGAGAATTCTTTAAACCCTAGGGGAACATGGCCAGAGAGTTTGAGGAAGTGTTCCAGAATTAGACACAGACTATCATCAGCGTTTCCAGGGTCAGAGCTAAAGGGGTCTGTCCCTCACTGGCAAGCCAACCCTTCCCAGGCCCGTTCCCGCCTGCCTCTGACCAATGGCTCCACATCACAGCATCTGGAATGCGGCCAGAAAATTCTTCAGCTCTCTACAAGAGGATGAGGACGTTCTTGACTTTTGCAGAGTTAAACACTTGGAGAAACTTCAGGAAGAAAGCACTTGGTGCAAGGTTAAGCTAGCTGGCCCACCAGTCCTGCAAATTTTCATTTCCACGATTCTTAGCATGTTTATTCTCTTCTTGCCAGTGGCCAAAGGACACGTTTAAATGTCTTATTTCCTCCAGGGAGCCTGGAGAGAAGCAACCAGCACCTAATACAGGAAATCGTGAAGAGATTTAACACAGGCTCCTGTATAACTTCCCTTCCCCCAGCCTCCGCCTCCACCTCCAGCCACACTGAGTCTGTCGGCTTCTTCCTGCAACAGAGACTAGACGGCAGTTCACCTCTGCTCCCTGAGGTCCCTGTGAGTCCAAGGAGCTGGAGTCTGGTCTCGGGAAAACCCCACTCTCCCACGGCTGATATTGAACCAGAGGCGCTTCAGTGCCACCTTCCCAAAGTGGTTCTTTGGGGGCTTTCCAATACAGGATTAAATTTCAGAAGCCTGCAAAGCACAGAAGAGAAAGGTGGGTTCCTGTAAGGATTTTTTTTGTCTTGTTGACTGTGAACCAGGCTGTTCTGAATTGCGTGTCCACATGGCTTTTCTCATAGGCTGTGTGTTTTCAACCTGTGTATCTGGTTGAGGCTTATTCATTTATAGGAATGTGGAAGGAAAAGAGTGAGAGGGGAGAAGACCTTTGGGGATTTTGAATTTGTGCATCTTTGGATAAAGAATGCCGCCCCGCAGAGTACCTAGAACACGGAGCTGAGTCTTCTTCCCTTTGGAGAGAAATCTCACGAGAAGTTGCATTTGGAGGCTTCAATATAAAGTTAAAAAGTTTACCACCTGCCTTTCCTTTACAGCAATATAAGCCCCTCCTTAGATTTTTCTTTTGTTAGTCCTTTCTGAGTTTTGTTCCTTTCAGTTAAAGATGTCCTAGGGGATTTTCTGACACAAGTATAAATAGGTGTTTCTAATTTGGGGTGCTATTGAGTTATAAGAAATAAACAAGCACTGTGTTCAGGATCTGGTGGACTGCCGTGTTGTTTTCCAGAACTTGCTGTGAATCAATTGTTCTTCCTGAAGCTTCCTGAAGCTAGATGCAAGTGCCTCTCAAGTGATGGCTGAGAAAGCTAATTTTATTTGCTCTCTTGTGATTATCGTCTACAGGATCCTGTTTCCCTTGTTGTTGTTTAGTCACTAAGTCATGTCCAACTCTTCGCCACCCCATGGAGGGTAGCCTGCCAGGCTCCTCTGTCCGTGGGATTTCCCAGGAAAGAATACTGGAGTGGGTTGCCATTTCCCTCTCTAGAGGATCTTCCCGACCCAGGGATTGAACTCTTGTCTCCTGCATTGGCACGCAGATTCTTTACCAGTGAGCCACCTGGGAAGCCTTGCTTCCTTTAGCTGGTTGCTTTTTCAGTCCTTACTGGGGCTTGAGATGATGTGTCCACTGAGACCCAAAGCGGGGGTTGAGGTGGGGGGCGGTTGGTCAAGGTTTATTCAAATAACACTACACACAGCATGTTTCTATGATTTTTTTTTGCCTCTTATGTTTTTATTGTTTCATTTTTGTCCTCATAAGCAACTCTTTCTCTAGGAGAAATATTTTATAGTAAGTCCATAAAATATCAGTCAACTTACACCTGTTTATTTGAACGTTGACAGTTCTTTCCCTTACAGCTCTTTTCTTTCCTGAACTTTATTTCTTTCAGATGCTGAAAATTTCTTGCCACTTTTGCATTTCACCCCAGCCACAGTCTCCTTCCATTCTGTTCTCCATACTCTGCTATAGGGTTCTTGGGAAAATGCAATTCTGATAATGTCACTTTTCAGTGAAATACTTCCTTTGCACCCCACTGCTTTTAGCCTTGCTTCCTATAAGGTTGTCCAGGGACTGGCTGCCTCAGGACAAGCTGCAAGGGCAGCTTGTTAGAGATGCTAGTTTTCCATCCCCTCCCAGATTGACAGAATCTGCATTTTAACCAGGTCCCTGTGTAGTTCACATGCACTAAAGTTTGTGAAGCCCCAGCTTAAACTCTGATCATTATCATCCTGCCAGCCTCACCTCTCACTCCTGACTTTCCAGCTGTATCCAGTACCTTATAAATACGTGAGGGCTCTGCTGCCTGCCAGTGTCTAGGTGTGCAGTTCTCTCTGTCCCCAATAACTTCATTCATCTTTTCCACCCAACTGCTCATTGCAGGCTGATTCTCCACCCGCCTCATCCAGTCCACCTTATACTAAGTGCGCCTCAAGTCTGTGATTTTATGGCACTTACCAAAATGCTTCTGCCATAGCCCTTAGTACATTAAATGATGGTTGCTAGGTTTATTTTCATCCTTGAGGAGTTACTGGTCATTGATTTCTGAATGCATAATCCTTGAACCAATGCCAGATACATAGCTTGTACTCAGTGTTTTTGAATTCATGAATGAATGGATGGATGGACCCATGAATGGATACATTGTCCCAAGAACCCCATATCTTCAGACTGAGATCTTGAGTTTGGAGTTTTCCAAGGAGATTGCCAATCTCTATGACATTTTCCCACACTCTCCTTTATGAAATTTGCTGGATTCTTTTCTTCACCACATATTTTGAGTACCTCCCATGTGCTATACCTTTTTGAATCTTTTTTTTTTTTTAATTTCACCATGAATAGCTTCTCCTGGGAGGTGTTTCTCTATCAATGCCCCCATTCTCCACCACTCCATTCTCCGACTCTCCAAGACGGAGACTTACTCATTTTTCAGCAAATATGTATCGAACACCTTTCCCACACCAGTTCCAGTGTTACTCTCAAGGAATATGATGCCCGAAGACAGAGATGTGAGTCCTGCCTCCATGTAGTTGCCCACAGAGAGGGTGTGTTTTTTTATTTTCCTTGAGCTTGCTGCTTCTCAAAAAGCCTGAAGGAAAACTGGAAGCCTCATCTCTAACCAAAGCTGGCACATCCAAGTAAAGACAGCAGGAGTTCGAAGGCAGAGTGATTTAGTAGAAAGAAAGTTGGGCTGTGTTTCAGCATCTGATTTAGTCCATTACGTGCAACTCCCTTGCCAAGTGACCTTGTTGGGTGGGGCCACATCCATCTTGTGGACCTGGATTTTCTCAACTGGTGAACAAGACAGAGAGCAATAAAGAAAAAAAGCCCCTGTCTTCAAGAGCGAACAGAGAAGATACTATCCAGGGACCCTATGCACTCAGGTCTGTCATGTCACCGGAGGACTTGAAAAGCAGGGCTCGGTTGTTCCCTGGGTCAGACTGGCAAAGAGGAGATCTTAAGGGAGTCATTTCATATGCCCAGGGCTTAGCCATTACATTGTCCTTGTCACCTTCCACGGAACACAACGAGGCAGTGGCTTCCAGGGAGCAGCGCCCTGCAGCTTTGAGGAGTCCGCTTGGCATTCGCTGCTGGGTGGAGAGCTGGTTTGAAGTAGGGCAGGCGAGGAGGGAGGTAGTGTCATCCTCAGGCAATCTCTGCTTCTGGAAAACAGCCAGGAGAAGAGAAGGAAGTAGCTCCACCAAGTAGTGCGCGAAAAATCCAGGAACCTATGAGACACGGAACAAAGAAGACATCCCGGACCCCAGCTGCGTGCGGCATGGCTGCGAGGACTTCCGTCCTGATTGCATTGGGTTTTTTCTAGTTTGTGTTCATTTCACCCAGAATCAGAGGTTGGGAGCCAGCCTTGGTTTCCTTTGTCCCCAAGCTTTGTACCTGCGTGGAGTGCATACACAGCTGGGAGGAAACAAATGCTTTCTATTTGTTCTCCAGACACAACCACCAGGCTTAGGCTGCAACAGACTCTTTAGGCTTTTGCAAGGGACCACCCTTCCCCTGTCTGAGCCTTCCCTTCCTGCTCCATCATTGTGTGAAGCTTCCAAATGAAATGCCTTCCAGACATCCTGAGTTCCTTCTTGATTCCTATTCCTTGAGCATCTCTTTGCCTCAACATTTCCTGCACAACCAACCTTGCCACCTAGCAGGCAAAGTATTTTCTGCCGGTCATTTCCTAGCCTCTCAAGTTAGCATTACACCTTGTAGCGACAGAAAAAAGAGGTTCGCCTGCGTGAGGCGTCGTGGGCCTGTTGTGGGTCTCGGGATGTGTCTGAGATCAAGCTCGCCTGTACCGGATGAACATTTTTTTTTTTTCATCAAAGGCATAGAGTGGGCTTAGAAAGAGGCAGACCCACTTCTGAATCCTCCATCTGCCACTTCCTTTAATAGGTGGTTATATATTGAGTCTTAGATTTCTTTCTGAAAATGCAGATATTTACCAAGCAAGGTAGTAAAGATTAGTCATTTATAAAGTACCGAATATGTTGCCTCAAAAAATAGATCAGATCTCAAAAGAGGAAGCTAACCAAGATGGTGAAAATGATTAAAAAAAAAAAGTCATGTGCAGAATAGTTGAAGGAACCAGGGGATATTTGGAGTAAGAAGTAACTCTTGTAGTCCACGAAAGTTAAAGTGTTAGCCACTTAGTTGTGTCCATCTTTTTGCGACCTCACTGACTGTAGCCCGCCAGGCTCCTCTGTCCATGGAATTCTCCAGGCAAGAACACTGGAGTGGGTTGCCATTCCCTTCTCCAAGGGATTTTCTTAATCCAGGGATCGAACCCAGGTCTCCTGCATTGCAGGCAGATTCTTTACCATTTGAGTCACTGGGGAAGCCCCGTAGCCCATGAATGCTGCCTTCAAATATTTAAAGGTGGTTGTGTGTGGGAAAAGTGGTCAACATGAGTGGAAATTATAAGGTAAAAAGTCTTAGCTCAATGTACAGAACGATTTACCCACCATCAGAATTGTCTAAGCTGGGTAAGCTGCCTTGTGGCAGGGTGAACGCCCTGTTCTGGGCAGTATTCCAGGACCCTGGAAGCACGGCCGGGATGTTCCCAAAGGGATGCCTGCACTGGGTGGAGTGTGGGTGATGACCTCAAGGTCTTTCCCGCTCAAATCTCCTAAGAGCCTTGTGATATCAGGGTTCAAGTCCAAGCCACCAAATAAAGGTATCCAAAAAAAAATGATCAGGCTACAGATTGCCTGAGGCTGCCTTTTGACTAGCTAGCCCTACCCATCGTCTGTGATGCTTTTTAAATAGGTTCTTTGCAGCAACAATCAAAAGGTTCGACTTCCAGGAAAAAGAAAAAAAGAAAGGAGAACAATGAGATGGGAAAAGTTCACTCCAAACCACTCTTCTTGGGTTACTCTTCAACTAGATTGTGGGTTACTCCTTGTGTTACAAACAGGTTTCTATTTGATGGCAAATTGCCACATTTTAGGATATTTTCAACTGCACTGGGGTCAGGCAAGTAATAGCAAGACTCAAATCTTTGTCCTTGATTTCTGTTCTATCTATAAAACAAAAGCACAGCAATATAACTATGTATTCTTTGTCATCCAGAAATCTGATTTTTTTTAAAATTTTTATTTTTAATTGGAGGATAGTTGCTTTACAACATTGTATTGGTTTCTGCCATACAACAAGGTGAATCCACTGGAAGTATGGCTATTACTGTATCCCCTCCCGTTTGAGCCTCCCTCCCACCCCTCTAAATCATCCTGGAGCACTGGCTGAGCTGTATGCACTACACAGCAACTTCCCACTAGCTATCTATTTTACACACGGTAGAGCTACTCTCTCAATTCATCCCACCCTCTCTTTCCCCCTGCTGGGTCCACAAGTCCATTCTCTATGCCAGAAATCTAATTTTAAGAAGTGCAAAGTAAAGTAATGCCATCTTCTAAATTGCAGGGATTGTAAGTGAAGTATTTCCCTTTGGGGGGAAGAGGAGAACTGGCTGTAGCTGGCTGTCTGCTCTAAGTTCACCAACCATTATTTTCCACCCACCTTTCCTTTTCTGCTAAGTGAGCCGCATGATAACAACTTTCTGCCAGCTAAGGACCTGGAGACTTTTATGAAAAGCAGAATTTAGCTTAGGCAGAGAGGGACCTGTACTCAGCATCCACTGCTCCCTAGGATGTTTTGCTCATACTTCATCCTTCTAGGACTCAGAAGAACGTTCTGGTCTTGTCATTTTTATCCCTCACATCTTTCCGCAGTCGCTTGGGCAGCATCTTGGCATGCTTTTCGTTTTAGCAGTCTTTGTTTTGAAATCTCAGGGAAAAGAAACTGTTGTTCTTTCAACAGAAGCGGACATCAACAGATGATGTGTTTTGTCAAATCAAAACAAAACTACAGTATATTTTATTTTCCAGGTTTACCTAGGTTTCTTGAAAACAATTTTTAAAAATCCTTTTGAAATATAATCAACTATGCAGGACAAAAATCAGAGAAATCCATGCAGAGCAGCATGTTTATTTTTAGATGCACATTAGCAAGCAGCACAGCATAGCAAAGCGACTGTCTAACGTCCAAACTAAGGCCCTGGGAATTTCCTCTAACAAGCCTGCGCTTCCGCGCATTGTTACAGTACAAAGGGCCGTGTGGGGCCTGAGTGCAGGGCTCCGGGTGACCCCGCCCACCGTGAAATCTGGAACCTGTCATTCCTTAAGTTTACATGGTCCTCAGGGCCGGGGTCACTGTGCAGGTCGCCCCGGCAGCTCTGGGCACATTCAAATGAGTAGATGTGTATGCTTATTTCATCTAAAAATATCTCAGAGACCACTGATGGCGTTTCAGAAACAAAGGTTCAGCTTTCTATTTTTGGCTGTGGATCTCCTCAATCCTCACCCTTGCGGTGAAGTGGACTCTGGTCTAGCCCAGAAATGGGGCTAACTCTGGGTTAGATTACAATTAATAAAGTGGTTTTAAAGCATATTATATATATATATTTTATTTTAATCATAGATGCCTATACACACAGCCCCAACAGACACACACACATACACACACACACACACACACACACACACACGAAAAGAAATCTGACACCTGAACCACCTAGATCTTTCATATTATTCTAGATTAGTTTCTGATTCTTGATTTATCTGCAAAATGGATGCAACAAACCTCACATCCTATAAGTTTGAGGAGAAATAACATGCAGCATTACAAATAAACCGACCCAAACTAGACTCCCACTTAAAGTTTTGTATTTTGGCCCTAATATACTTTAAGTTGACTCTAAGAAACTATTGTCAGAAGCTCGGTTAGTGCTGGGTTAGTCGGTGGAAAGTCTTCTCTCTAAAGTGACATACAATTTGTTGTGTTTAGTTGCTAAGTCATGTCCACCTCTTTTGCCAGCCCACGGACTGTAGCCCACCAGGTTCCTCTGTGCATGGAGTTCTCCAGGCAAAGAATACTGAGGCGGGTTCCCATTTGCTCCTCCAGGGGATCTTCCCTACCCAGTGATGGAACACACATCTCCTGCATTGGCAAGCAGATTCTTTACCACCGAGCCACCTGGGTAGCCCTCTTGTAAGAATATTTGCCATCAAGTCTCCAGGGGTTTTTGTTGTTTGGAGGGTCTGTGTGTTTTGCTTTTGTTTTGTTTTGGTTTGGCTTTTTGCCCTTGCAGAGGAAGAGTCCTCATTTGTTACTAAATGGACACACTATGCTTGGAGAGTTTTCAGGCCTTGGTCAGTCTCTCCCCACCCCGGGGAAGGTGAAGGCTGCCAAGCTCAGGGCTGTGTCGGGGATTACCAGCGAAGAGGAAGAGTGGGTCTCAGATTTGCAAGCAGGGGTCCATACCTGCCCTGTGGGGTCTACTGTCTGCATCCCAGCAGCCGCCTGTGAGGATGGGGTCCGGCATGATCAGACACCCCGGGGGACCTGCACAGAGAAACGCCAGCCCTGAGCCCGGATGAGATGGCTGGGCTTTTTAGGCAGGTGGACGGCCAGGCCACCTCTGGGCCCACAGATGCAGGAAAAGGTGTTCTAGTCCTTTGGTGAAAAATGTGCAAATGTTAGTAAAAAACGCCTTTATGGATTGTTTTGTTTGCAAGTGTTTATTATCAGACACTCCTCAGGGGTTCACAGGGCAGGTCGCGAATGTCCGAAGTAGGGCCTGGGAATTTCCTTCCACCAAAGCTGTGCTTCCTCTCTTTGTTACTCCTCAAAGGACAAGTGGAAGCATTGCTCGAGAGCCTTACTTAACCCTTTCTTCTGTCCGCCTGCCCCATCGCAGACAAATCCATTTGTCAGCCTTTGAAGAAGTAGAAAAATTGCAGACTTGGATTGTGTGGGGACACCCACAGGTGCATATGCAGACAGGCTTGAATATATGTGTGTGTATATGTGTGTATATATGTATATGTATTTATGTGTATATGTGTGTGTATATGTTTGTATATATGTGTGTGTGAATGTGTATATGTGTGTATATGTGTATGTACGTGTATATGTATATGTTTGTGTATATACATGTATATGTCTGTATATATGTGTGTGTGTTTGTATATATGTGTGTATATGTGTGTGTATGCATATGTATGTGTATATACAAGTGTGTGTGTATTAGTCGAGAGGAGATAGATAATAAAGCATAAAACTTACTTCTTTTTTAAAACCTTTTTCTTTTTTATTGGAGTATAGCTGATTAACAGTGTTGTGATAGTGTCAGGGGGACAGCAAAGGGACTCAGCCATCATATACATGTATCTATTCTCCCACAAACCCCCCTCCCATCCAGGCTGCCACACAACACTGAGGAGAGTTTCCTGCGCTGCACAGTAAGTCCTTGTTGGTTATCCATTTAAAATATAGCACTGTGTACTTGTCCATCCCAAACTCCCTAATTACCTCTTCCCCCAACCTTCCCCCTCCAACCATAATAAAACTTGCTTCTTTTTTAAAATTCTCTTTCAGTATTACTACATACACCCAGTCGTTGTTCAGACCAGACAAAATTTCTACTTTATTTACCAAAACATACTTTCATAGTAAAAATGCTCACCCAATTTTAGCTCCCTACCCCCAGAGCAGGCCCCTCCTAGGATAATGGCTGTTATTCCCCTTTGGAGTCGGTAAAATGAGTGGAAACATCTTTCATGAACCAAGTTCTTTATGGAGCATAGGTCACCTGCCTGAACTCCACTAGGGACCAAGGGAAAGCAGAAGTTCTGCCTGTGAGAAAGTTCAAGCCCGTCTGATGTATTTATACCTGTATGCGATACATACACGCATGCCTTGTAGTGAGAGTACAAAGCAGTCAGGGAACTGTGTGATCCAAGTCCAGGAAGATCAGAAGAGGAACTCAAGCCCTTGTGTAGCCAGAGATGCTATTATGATACCCAGACACATTTTTCTGGTGACTCCACTGCCCTCACCTCTACAAGCACCAACACAGCCAAGTACACGCACACAGACTCACATACACACACGGGGGACACACAATTCACTCTCAGGAGACAGCTCTGCCATCTCAGAGGAAATTGCCTCTCAACCCCAGTTTCACAAAAGTTCCTTCTTCCACATCCATCTCTTCTCATTCTTTTCCTGCCTCCAAGGAAAAGACAGGCCTTTGCTGCATCCAGAGCTTGGCTTTAACCCCATCTTATCTCCCAATAGGCTTTTCAGATGGCACAGTGGTAAAGAACCTGCCTGCGAAGGCAGGAAACACAGGAGATAAGGGTTTGATCCCTGGATCGAGAAGATCCCCTGGAGAAGGAAATGGCAACCCACTCTAGTATTCTTGCCTGAAGAATCCCATGGACAGAGGAGCCTGGTGAGCTTATAGTCCATGGGGTCACAAAGAGTCAGACATGACTGAGAACACACACACACACTCACCCTCCCAATGGCATCACTACCTCACTACACGCTCCTCTGATTGGCTCCTCCCACTGTCATTTAAACCTGCGTAGGACCATCTCGTGGCAGAACCTTTACTGACCACGCAGCTACTCTTCATCTTCCCTTCCTCCTCACCATGAAATGCAAGAAAGAACTGTTGATGTTCACGTCCTGTGTCATAATTAACTACTCAACCAGCAAACGACTCTGTTCTGTCTCCTCATCTTCATGACTTCCAAGACTCTCTGAGACCTTCATGCCTCCAAGCCCACCTCACTGCCTTGTCTACAGCATGTGACCTTGTGGACGACACCCTCTGTGCTCTCCTCCTGCCTTCTGGGGTTCCAGAGTCTCCGAGTGTCTAACTACTCAGTTTTCTTTGCAGGTTCCTTTCACCTACTGTTCCTGCCACTCCCCAATGGCCACGATCTGGACCACCTTCCTTTCTCCATCTCCATCACCCCCCTGCTGAAATTCACCTCTCTGTCCAGAGTTCTCTTTTCTCCCTTCTCTGTTAAGTAAACTATTGATCATCCAAGGGCTCAGGCACTCACTCCATGTTCGACTCTTTGTGACCCCACGGACTGTAGCCTGCCAGGCTTCTCAGTCCATGGAATTCTCTAGGCAAGAATACTGGAGGTCTTCCCAACCCAGGAATCGAACCTGCGTCTCTTGCATTTCCTGCCTTGGCAGGCAGATTCTATACCACTAGCACCACCTGGGAAGCCCTCATTGATCATCCAAGTCTGCCTGAAATGCCACTAGATTACTTCCTTTTTACATGTCTCTCCATCCATGAGCTGACTTGTCCTCCAGGCATCCTCTCAACCCTTCCTTATAGTGCCTTTCGTATTTGTATTCTCAGTAATTGTTCCCATACACTTATTTCCTAGAACATAGAGATGCTTCCTCATTCATCTTTGTATTCCTCATCCCCAGCACAGCTCCTGGCACATTGGGTTTTTCACTAAATTATAAACAGTGGAGAATGTCAAAGGGTCATTTAACAGACACTTTAGTGAACTTGTCCCTAAGTTAAATGACAGTAAACGTAAATGGCTTTACTCTCTGGAGATAAATGGTATTAGTAAATTTTTATTTAGATATATATTTAAATTTTAAAAGTGCAAAAATTATATTTGAATGTAATTTTTAAAGTTAAACAACCCACATTTAGACTACTAACAATATTTCACTTTTCTTCAAGATGGAAGTTAGAATCCTGAGCACCTCCTATTTGAGTGTTCAGCCTCTGTTTAAAAGCAGAAAGGAATGACAATTTGGATTTCATGTCGGATTAAATTTCCCTCAGAGAGAATGTCTGAATGTGTCATGAATGACGCTGAATTTTCATGCACCTGAAGTGGGGTTGCCATGGTGGAGCAGGGCTAATATTTTGCCAAGGTTTTGCCACTTCACTATGCAGCTGGCATTACGTAAAATTTCCCCAGCTGCACCTGCAGGTCTTTTGAAGCCACGGAGATGGATTTGCTGAATTGTTTGAAGGAGAACCAGGGGCAGCCCAGGAGAATCAGCCTTATCACTGAGTCAGTACCAAATCTACTCAAGGTCCTGTCTCCCAGGAGCTCAAATGCACGGGTGGGTCTCAGAAGGTGGGGCCAGAGACTCATCCAACTCTGGGTGGTGATAGTATTCTACCTCCTCTCTGGGGCTATGAGGAGGAAACATAGGAACTGCTATTTATGTTGAAAAATGTCATTCCTTTAAATCTCTACATTAGGTTTTTGTAATAATGCATGTAAAATATTAGTACAAAAGAGCAGGAAACGGCAGGTAAAATATGAGCCATAGGTAGCATGGTTTGTCCAAGTATGGTTGAGAGATGGCTGGAGCACTGGTCAACATGCAGATTGCCAGGCTCTACCTAGATCTATGAAATCAAGGAGGAATGTGGGGCAAGAAGCAGGAAGTAGAGTTGAGCTGGGGAATCCACATTTTTTTAACCAGCACTTTAGATGGTTCCTCTGAAGTCTGATGGACATTTTATTATGCATCAATAACAATATATAGGAAACACCTGGCAACCTGTGTTTAGAAAAGTGTCTACACTGGGCAGGTCGTGCAATGGTAAAGAATCTGCCTGCCAATTCAGGAGATGCAAGAGATGCTGGCTCCATCTTTGGGTCAGGAAGGTCCCCTGGAGGAGGGCATGGCAACCCATCCTAGTATTCTTGCCTGGAAAATCCCAGGGACAGAGAAGTCTGAAAGGCTACAGTCCACGGGGTTGGAAAAAGTCAGACACGTCTGAGAGCACACATGTGTGTGCACACTGGGCACCCCGACCTTCTGTGCACCCCACTGGGGAGCTTAATGGTTTTGCCATCGGGGCTCATCTTTGATGCAGTATGCTTCCTGATGAATGTGTGGCCCTTTCGTGGGCTCCAGGTTTGGAAGAGAATCCTGTACCGTTCTGTAGCATCCTTCACACTGTCATTTTTAACAATTTGTGTGTTTATGTCTTGTCAGCTTGTCTCAGCATGATATATTATAGAAGCAAGAGCTGGATTTAGGATTTGGATCTACCCCAGATTCTTCCATTTCTTTGATCGCCAATCTATGTCATTTTTAAATGAGACTTGACAAGTTGATTAACCTTTCCAAGCTTCCCTTTCTCAAGCGGGAATAGCTAACTGGCTCCTAGCTTATTGTGAAAATTAAACATCATGCACACAGTTTTTTTAAAGGCACTCAGCACAGACCCTGTGACAGAGTGGATTCTCAGCAAGAGAGAGCAATTGAAAATAACAACAAATGAACAAGCTCCCACTGCATAGCACAGAAGACTGTATTCAATATTCTATGATAAACTATAATGGAAAAGCATATTTTAAAAAGAATGTCTATGTATATATGTAAATATATGTATAACTGAATCACTTTGCTGTACAACAGAAATTAACAGACCATTATAAATCAACTATATTTCAGTAAAAAAATAACAACAAAAGTTTCATCAACACCAACCACTCAGGAAAAGAGATTAAGTAATTTGTCCAAACTTACTTAGCCAGTAAGTGGTAGAACAAGGACGTAAACCAAGGTAGCCAGGTGCCACAGCCCATGTCCTCAATATTTTATAGCAATCCTAGTAATGTGCAACCTGGGGAGTCATTATCAACAAACAGGAAATGAGCACCAGACTATAGTGTGTTATGTGCCAGGATATAGCGGTAGACAAATAAGGCCCTTCCTTGGACATGAGGGTGGGGCCAGGAAAATTAGAGGATAGAAGAAGAGCTCACAGATCTTTTTAATGCAGTTCAGGAAATGCCTTGATGGAGGCAAGTGAGAGGCAGAGGTGTACACACAACTAGGAGTTAAAGCAGCTTCTTGCCTGGAATGACGTTGACTTGGGCCTTGAAAGACAATGGGCATTAGACCAGTGAAAATAGGGGAAGAAGGCAGTTCTAGGCAGAGGCTGGAGAACACGCTGCTGGCAGGGCACAGAAGAGGGTCAGAGAGGGGAGAGTAAGAAGAGAAGAAAGTGATGGAGAAAAGTGAAGCTGGGAGGGTAGGCAGAAGCCCTAATGATTCAGGGTTTTAGCTGAAGACAATTGTATGTCAAGCTTCCCAGGTGGCTCAGTGGTAAAGAATCTGCCTGCCAATGCAGGAGATGCCGGTCAATCCTGGGTTGGGAAGATCCCTGGAGAAGGAAATGACAACACACTCCAGTATTCTCACCTGGGAGATCTCATGGACAGAGGGGCCTGATAGGCTACTGTCCATGGGGTCACAAAAGAGTCGAACACAACTGAAGCAACTAAACAGCAACAGCAAATTGTATGTCACTTTAGAGAGAGGAGAGACTTTCCGTCAACTAACCCAGCAGCTGTCTCTCTGCCAGTGTTTCTCTAAATTTAGACACAGCTTCTGATTCTACTGGCCTGGACCTGGAGACCAGACACCAGTACTTTCGCAAACTGAGAAGCACTATGGTAAAAGAGTCATTTTATATCTCAGTGATTATGAAGCTTTCTTGTGCCTCAGAATCACCCCCTGCACATTTTTAAAGCACTGATATCTGGGTCTACTCCCAGAGTTTTAGATTCTGCAGGTCTGGAGTGGGCTCAAAAATTTGCATTTTTAGGAAGTTCCCTGGCAGTCCAGTGGTTGGGACTCTGCACAAAAAAGCGTTTGCATTTCAAGCAAGTACCTAGGGAGTGTTAAAGCTGCCAATCTTCAGCACTTTACAGAGGAGAATCTCGGGGTGTGAAGCCAGGAACTTAGGCAACAGTACTTAGGTGATTCTTAAGCTGCTGATTTGAAAATTCCTGGGAGGAGGAATCACTTAAATCTCTTGTCTTCTTTGCTCTAATGCTTCTTTAACTTTTAAATGTTGCCATAGTGTAAGAAAATCAAAGCCAAATATTCCTGATATTCTGGGTCATTTTGCCCTATGCTGCTGTGCTGTGCTCAGCTGTGCCTGACTCTGCGACTCCATGGACCGTAGGCCACCAGGCTCCTCTGTCCATTGGATTCTCCAGGCAAGAATACTGGAGTGGGTTGCTGTTCCCTTCTTCAGGAGATCTTTCCTCTCCAGGGATCAAACCTGTGTCTCCTGCGTTGCAGGCAGATTCTTTACTACTGAGCCACCTAAGAAGCCCTCGTTTATGCTCTGTAAGTGGTCAAAATATGGTGACTTGGAGGGTTCTTCGGAATTTTAAAAATCCAAAATTTGAAACGTTTGTTTGCCAAGCAGGAAGTTTGTTTGCAAAGCAGGAAGTCACTTGCTGCAGAGCAAACACTCAGGTGGAGGGCATGCCCGCTCCGAGGCTTTAGATGTGCGACTTTTGAGCAAGTTTCTCTCCATTTTTAGAACAGCTTGAATCTGAGTCTCCATGGAAAGGGCTGTGAATGTAGAAATGTGAGATGGGTGTCTTTGTGTGTGGTCAACCAGCTAAGGCAGGAAGAGGCTGGGAAACCCAAAGGCAATGAGAACAAGAAAAGTGAGGGCTTCCCTGGTGACTCAGATGGTAAACAATCTGCCTGCTAATAAGACTCAGGAGACTCGGGTTTGATCCCTGGGTCAGGAAGATCCCCTGGAGAAGGGAATGGCAACCTACTCCAGTATTCTTGTCTGGAGAATTCCATGGACAGAAGAGCCTGGCGGGCTATGGTCTATGGAGTCACAAAGAGTCGGACGTGACTGAGCGAGTAACACTTGACTTTTAAAAACCAAATCCTACCCAAACTACCTTTTTTAAATGTCATGGCCACAAACTAAATTTCTCACACCAAAGATTTGAAGAAAAATATTTGTAGCCAAAATAGCTAGTGACCAAATTAAAAATCTTTAATACCAGTGAGTAATGAATCAAAATAAGGCTCCCAGGAACAGAAATAATTACAAATCATAAAAAAGCAAGTTGCAGTGAGGGTTTTATTACCAATCTGGTGTCTTACGTTCCTCTCTCTGGAGTATTGAAATGCAAACACTTTTCTCAGTATCTGGAAGCATCTGGAAATCTTCATTCATCCAAAGAGGATTCAGCTCCATTAACTATCTCTATTTCATAAAGAACAAATGGACTAACTGTATGCTTGAAGGTTTTCCAATACTGCAATTTTCCAATTTTTGACCTTTGTTTACTAGGAAAATGAATTAATGGAGTTCCCCCATTCCTTGGGGGCTTCCCTTGTAGCTCAGCTGGTAAAGAATTTGCCTGCAACGCAGGAGACCCTGGTTTGATTCCTGGGTCCAGAAGATCCCCTGGAGAAGAGACAGGCTACCCACTCCAGTATTCTTGGGCTTCTTTGGTGGCTCAGATGGTAAAGAATCCACCTGCAATGCATGAGACGTGGGTTTGACCCCTGGGTTAGGAAGATCCTCTGGAGGGGGGCATGGCAACCCACTCCAGTATTCTTGCATGGAGAATCCCCATGGATAGAGGAGCATGGCAGGCTACAGTCCATGGGATCACAAAGAGTCAGACACGACGCAGCTACTAAGCACAGCACCCATTTCTTATCCTCACAATATATTCAACCTCTGATGTAAGTTACTTATGAATTTTAAAACAATGAGTTCAAAGGGAAGCTACTAAAAATAACTGAAGTGAACTATGATTGTATGAAAAGGAAATCAACAGAAAACTACTTTCATTGAGTCCGAGAAACAATAAACTTTTATTGACTCCCTCTTTCCCCTCCATTTGTTTAATTTGCACATACAGATTTTAGTGGAAACCTCCAGGCACACCAGTTTGGTTGCCTAGTTACTTTGTGCCTCTGCGAGCTCACAGGCAGTGGGGTGCCTTCACATTTCCTGATGTTCCCCCCCAACACTTTTGAACCCACCTGGGTTCCAGTCCCAGCTCAGCCCTCAGTTCAGTTCAGTTCAGTTGCTCAGTCATGTCCGACTCTTTGTGACCCCATGTACTGCAGCACACCAGGCCTCACTGTCCATCACTAACTCCCGGAGTTTACTCAAACTCATGTCCACTGGTGATGCCATCCAATCATCTCATTCTCTGTCATCCCCTTCTCCTCCTGGCTTCAATCTTTCCCAGCATCAGGGTCTTTTTAAATTAGTTAATTCTTCACATCAGGAGGCCAAAGTATTGGAGTTTCAGCTTCAGCATCAGTCCTCCCAATGAATATTCAGGACTGATTTCCTTTAGGATGGACTGGTGGGCTCTCCTTGCTGTTCAAGAGACTCTCAAGAGTCTTCTCCAACACCATGGTTCAAAAGCATCAATTCTTCAGTGCTCAGCTTTATAGTCTAACTCTCACATCCATACATGACTACTGGAAAAACCATAGCTTTGACTGGATGGACCTTTGTTGGCAAAGTAATGTCTCTGCTTTTTAATATGCTGTCTAGGTTGGTCATAAGTTTTCTTCCAAGAATAAGCATCTTTTAATTTAATTCAGCCCTGCTTGTGTTCAATCCAGATGCCTTGAGCTTGCCCATATAGCTGACCCTGTTTACTCGTGATTCCTACCCATAGGAAAGAATCGCTAGTTAAAGGAGGAAACAGTGAGTCTCTTTTGCTTTGATGATGTCTGAAAAAAAAAGGTGAATCACAGGGGGGAAGATAAGGGCCCCTGTGAAGACCTTTGTGGTGGAACATGGTAGGTGGTCTCTAGGACGGCACTTCTCAGAGTGTAATTTGCACAAGAGTCACCTAGAGAATTTGTTAATGATTCTGGACTCCACCCTGAGATTCTGGTGAGAAGGCTTGAGAGTCCCCATCATTGAACCTCATGAGCTTATTAAGCATTCTCCCCATGAGAATCATCCAGTCCAGGTGCTGATCGGTTCCCACCAGGAGGTTCCCTCTTATGGTATGAAGAGCAGTGGGCCCCAAGGTCTCACCACTGGCTTTGAGGTGAAGGAGAGGAGAAAGCTTCCCTCGACCTCTTAGAGTCACTGGCTCTGTCTGAAACTTGGACTGACAAAGGCAGGTGAGCAGGAGGAAAGTATACACATTTATTTAATACGTTTCCCATGACGATGACTCCTTTATGAAGAAGTGAAGACCTAAAGAGACAGTTAAACCTGAGTGTTTCTTCTGTGGTAGGGCTGGTGAAGAGTGGTGAGTGGAGGAAGGCTAAGGAAGGACAGAGTGGGAGGAAGTGTAGGGAACTGGCGAAAGCTTAGCAAGCTTAGCAAGTCCTCTTTGCTCAGATTCTTCTCAGCATCCCTGGGGCAGAGAGAGGGCACGTCTCACATGAAGGTCCTATGATCTGCTTCAGAGTGGAAGGGCAAGGGAAGATCAGGGAGACTTTCCTGCTTCTGCCATTTTCCCAAACTCTCACACTCCAAATCCCAAGATGCCGTATTTGGGGGGACACTGTCCTGAACTCCATCAGAGAGCAACCCACCTCCCGTGGCCTCATCCCACCACTTCCCTTTTTGATGGCAGCCTCCAAAGTGGCTCATTATCACTGGCCACCTAAATGCCTGATAGAACAGAAGTTACAAAAATATACAAGCACCAGTCAACAGGTGGTAGGGTCTAAGGCCAGCAGAAAGCAGGGCAAGAGAGGAAGATGCTTTGAAGACATCCTGAGTATTGTCTTTCTAGTAAGAAGTTTCAAAAACAAGCATTGGAATTAGTTCTGCAGGGAAAGAAGTGCCTGGGTTTCCCAAACACACAAAATTTAATTATAAATCATATTGACTCACAAACTACATGACGTAGAAAACATGTCTGGTTGTTGGTAATGGAGGATCACCTTGGAACTAGGATGGTAACTGGAGGAGTGCATTTCGCTTGAAAAGTTGGGATACACATTTGAAGGGTGGAGGGTGATAGGTTGACCTGCTTTGATTAATACGGATAAGAAAAATTGAGGATCCAGTGGAAAACCCAATAATAAGAGATTTGAACCAGTGAGGCTGGGGACGGATGGCACAAGGGTTGGAAAGGGGATTTGGGGAATGTTAGAAAGAGTAATGTGATGCCACCTCATCAACACACATGGACACACACACACACTCTTTATTACTTTTATGTTTCTGCATAGCATGTTTGCCCATCTGATAGATAACTTATGTGTTTATTTATTGTCAAAATTACTGTATCTGTCAAGGCCACACCAGGAAAGAAACCACACTCTCAAAGGTTCATTGAAAAGGTGTAGGCTTTTAGTCAACAGGAGATTTGCAGCACCGGGAAGCCCTTGATCACCTCCTGTAGGGCAGGAAAGGGTCAGAGGTTGGGGTGGGGTGTCAGAGAAGCCTGGCAAGACCTGTGGCTGTGGAAGAGGGGGTTCCCCAGAATCTGTGGCTGAGGATGGAGCAATGCAGCCACTGCCAAACTGTAGCCCAGCGAGGAGGGAGGGCAGCAGATCCCCAGCGCTGCTTTCCTCCCATCCTACCATCTCCTGCTGGGATCTCCTGCTCTCCCAGATGACGAGGTGCTACAGGGTGTGGAGTGGATCCCTCGGTGCACAAAGCCAGGCAGAGAAGGGTGGGGATGGACCGGGAGTCCAGCCAGCAAGCTCTTTCAGCTGGAATGAAGCTCCTCGGGGACAGTTGTGTTCATTACCGCTTATCTCTAGGGTCTCCGTTAGTGTCTGGTGTGCAGGTTTTTAACAACATCTGGTGAAGGAATGAATGATGCATGGCTTGGAAGAAGAGGCCTGGCATCTGATTAGACACATATTATACTAGTAAGTTATCCAGAAGCCCACTTGGCCCACTTCTAAGTCTTGCTTTGTGAGAAGACAGACGTGATTCACAGTACCCCATGGGTCACCATGCTGTACATCCAGCAGCACGACCACAGGTTCACGCTCCAGTGTCTACAGATGCTAGGACCACAGGAGGGGCTCACCCCCCAGCTAACTGCCCCAGACAGGACAGAAAGGCTTTTGGACATGGGCTGCTCTGGTTATTCCATTCTCATGGAGTCAGAGGCTCTGAGACCAAGCATTCCAGACTGGCAGTAAAATGGGGATGAAAATCATTCATCCCTCCCAGAAACATGAAGCTTGGCTGGGCGCTGACCCACCGTCTGGCATGGTGTAAACACTTAGCAGTAGCTGTAAGGATTGTTTCACATCTCTGCTCCTGAGAGAGGCATGGGGCCTGCGGCAGAGGCTCTGTTTTCCGTGCTGGATCCTTGATCAGGCAGAGGGTCAGGGAGAACAGGACAGCTCGTCCCAGAGGAGGCTCCGCCCCATCCCCATGCAGGGCTTCCTGCTTCCTTCCTTCAGAGTTCAGTGGAGCGAAACTGGTTTCCCTTCTGACTTCCGGGTCAGTGCCACAGGCACACTTTTTTTTCTCCAGGTGGCCTGGGGATGCTTAGAAAGAGACTGTGCCATTCTTCCTTCTTCAGGGTCAGGGAGATGTTTCCAGATGGAGATGAGACGAGAAGCAGGTAAGGGACTCCTGGAAGATGAGCTTCCCTTGGAGAAGATGGGCATTACCTTAGAGTCTGGGGATTCAAGTGGACTTCCTTTGCCAGAGAGTCTCCTCCACTTCTGTTTGCTGGTGCCAAATCCTTCCTCCAGCCCTTTGGGTCTGTATTTCTAATAGCACCACTCCAAGCTAAAGCAGAAGAGGCTAATAAAGACAGGATAGGTGACCCTCTAATACCAGTCTCCTGTAGTTGTGAGACAAGTTTACAAGACACTCTGGAATCCAGCACACAAAGGTGGGTGGTGGGGAGAGGTTCCTCTGGGTTGCAGGCAATAAGGTGGTACATGTCTGGGGAGAATTTAAGATCAATAATGAAACAAACTAAAAGTCTTTAAAAAACAAAAATGAGCACTGTGAAGTGGCAATTCCAAACAATGTCTGACAAAATGCTCTTCCTAAAAAAATCGTTTGTTGGTTTAAGTTCTCTATAATTACTATTATCACAGGCAAGTTTCCGTAATAGAATCTAAGCTCCTAGTTACCATATTTGTATTATCTTTTGATGAAGATTGTGTTCTGCATAGAAGTTAATTCAGAAAACTCTGTCATATACTGGCTCCTGGCACACAGGGACTTTGCTAAATATGCTGGTTCCAAGAATAAGTTCCTCATGGTTTGGAACTGTCTGAGGTTGCTCCAAGTGTGTCTGCGTGTGTGTTAGTCACTCAGTGATGTCCGACTCCTTGCTACCCCGTGGATGGTAGACCACCAGGCTCCCCTGTCCACGGGATTTCCCAAGCAAGAATACTGGAGTGGGTTGCCATTTCCTTCTCCAGAGGACCTTTGCATCTCCTGCATTGCAGGCAGATTCTTTATCATCTGAGCCACCAGGGAAGCCCCCCGGCAAGTGTCTCTATCCCCTTGCATTTGTACAGTACGCTGCCCTGTATACTGCTATGCACGGTCTGCCCCTACATTTGAACAGCAGGCTAAACATAAGCCAAATTAGCATGGTAATTGTATACACAAATAAACTGGGCAGCAGTTGCTTCAATTCTGTCATTTTGTGGGACTTCACAGAATTTTTACTTGTGTTTAAAATTTAAAACAGCAAAGGAGAGTACTACTTGCACAGTGTCCTCATTTTGTTTGACAAATACAGGTGTTAGCTCACACCAAAATGTTTTACTGAGAATTAATGTTTCCGTGAATTTTTTTTTCTTTAGCTGTTCTAAATCTAAAAACTTAACCAAGAAAATAAGGGTTATTACTGAAAATAATGTTCTCATATAAAAGAGGGGAAGGTTAATAAAAGATCTGTTCCAGATGTCAAATATGCTAGAGGCTTCCATGGTCCAGGATTATGAGTGCAGGTTGCTGCCTTATTCAATCTGAATTTACAGTGCAGAGGAGTGTGTGTATGTGTGTGTGATAAAGGTGTACATATGCAGGTCTGTACCTGTGTGTATGTGTGCATTCATGGGCTTAGGGAATACACACATGTATTTTCTTTGTCATTACATAATTCTTGGGAAAGTTTATGATGTCAATCATAAAAGGATACTTAAATATTGCTCTTAGTACACATAAATATCCCTAGACAGGCATTTGATGTATAAGGTGGTCCTGGCACTTAGGAAGGGACAATATGGGAGAATTACTGATGGAGGTCACTGACCCGAGGGCCGGAGGTCACTGATAAGAGTTCCCTTACTTAGTGAGGGTCTGTGCGCTTAGTCACTCAGTCATGTCCAACTCTTTGCAATCCCATGGACTGGTATGTAGCCTGCCAGGCTTCTCTGTCCATGGGGATTCTCCAGGCAAGAATACTGGAGTGGGTAGCCTATCCCATCTCCTGGGGATCTTCCTGACTCAGGAATCAAACCAGGGTCTCCTGCATTGCAGACAGAACAGCTGAGCTACCAGGGAAGCCCTTAGTGAGGGTCTAGAAGGTTCAAATAAAGAAGTTATATATGTGAACATCCCACTGGATAAAGCACAAAGACCAGATCCTTCTGGCCATAAATAAGATGGAAAAGGGAAGAACAGTTGAGGAATTCAAGAAAACACTAAAAATATATGTGGTTTTCCCCCAGTTAATGTTCCAGGTCAGACAAGGCAAACGGAAGGGGTGGGTCCTGGAGTAATCATATTGTTAAAAGGTAGCTGTGTTTTGTGTACTATGCATCAACGCTAAAAATAGTTCAGTGGTCCCAAGAGGCTGGCTTTGAATTATGGAGGGTGATGTAGTTAGGAAAGGTCTTGAACTTGGAAACTTGGACTCATTGTTCTGGCCTAGGTTGTGGAGTTGGAGGGGGCTGGGCAACCTCCATGCAGTGCAGCAACCCCTTGCTCCATGCTGGGTCGTGGCCCAGGGGCATAGCGCCACTGTGAACACTTTCCCTTCATCTCTTAACTCCGTCTGCCCCTGAAACACTCAGTACAGGCTAGAACCCAGGACAACTAAACTTTGGGTTTGCCAGCCTGATCACCAAGCACACTGGCAGGTCAGACAGACTCTCAGAGTTTGCCATCATGGCATGAAATGGAACAGAGGAGTTTCCAAAGAGATAGCTTATGCATGACTTAGATTTCAGGAGGCAGAGAATTCCCTCAACCTCTGGGTAGGGCACTCGAAAAACGAATGCTTTTCCCAATATTAAAACAGATAAGTTGCTTTGAACAGGAGCTGGTTTATTGAGTAATATGTGTAATATCTGGTATGTGCCCTTCCATTTCCTTCAAAAGCGATTCACTTCCGGTAAAATAACAAGTGGTGTTCGCGGTCTAATGATGGACTAATCGCGCTAATGACGGACTAGCTTGTTCCCCCAAGGCTCAGTCATGAGCCATCTGCACTCCACATCTCTGGGCTTTTAAAAGCACATTCTTCCTGCTCCCCAAGGAGCTGAAGTTCAGAAATGTTGATGGATTACCATTTGTGCTTCATTTTCCATCTTCATCACTCTTCCCCCCATTTTATGCTTCTCCCCCTGGAGCTTATTTTAGGCCCTTCTTGGAGCTGGATTTGAGAGCCATTGTTGTTCACAGACACAGGCATCAGCCCAACCTTTTCCGACTTCTTTCAGAAACAAACGCTGTCATTGTGCCTGACATAATATGTATTCTTGAAAGAGCGTTTTAAAAAGAATATATCATGGCTCCGAAGAACTGAGGGAAGTGGAGGTGGAGAGACCCGACTGTTAGATGTGAAGCAGCCTTGGAGCAGGGATTCAGATGGAAGGCAAGAGGTGTCCCTTGGGGTCAGCCAGCTTACCACAGGGATGGCCTTCGCTGGTTGACCAGAAGGTGATGCTGACCGAGTAATGTTACCCTTGTATTGCAGGTCTTGGGAAATTTATTGAGTGTCTCCTATGTGCTGAGGATTTCTAACTTTACCTTAAAAGTTGTTTTCTGTCTTTGGCTAAGATGGTGGAGTATCTCCTGCCCACCACCAACTGCCTCCCTGCTCCCCGCCCACCCCGGTCCGCATAGGGGGCTCCTGCAGCCTTATAAATGAGTGGGGGATCTTGGTGGGCATGGTGCGTAAGCAGTCAAAACCACTCCGTGTCTATGCCCTTGAAAATACTGGATTCTCCTGACAGTGTATAATCCTAGTCCTTGGAAAGGGATGAACCCATAAAATAAAATCTCCCCTTGATTCATTTGACGATCAGAAAAATATTCATTGAATACATACCATCTTCCTTGTCACAGTTACTTATTATTTTGGTACATATTTTCTTTTATAAGCTTACCTTCAAATTAGTCATTTTTAACTAATAATTTTTTTAAAAACTAATAGCTAAAAAGTAGATTTTAAAGGATCAGTTCTCAAGAATTCAATTTTTTTTCTTAAATACATTAAGTTTCATGGACACCACTTGAATGAAATTCAGGGGTGGTGTCCACAAAATTGAAAGGGAAAAAAGTCTTTATTTTTTATTAACACCTAATTGCCATATAGGATTTCCTTTAATTAGGAAGCTAAGTGACAAGCCACAGCCACAGTAACAGTACATATGACTTTGTCACCAAGCAATGTCATTACTGTGTTGCAGACCCTCAAAAATCTAGTTTATTCCCATCTCTTCATAAAGTGTGTGATAGTTATTAAACCTGTCTCATCAAAACTTTTAATTGAATAGATTAAGAAAGAAGCAAATATGTTACTGAATCACATTATTTTAATATTTTAACAACCATATTCCAGTATTATTATTTTGCCTTGTAATACTATTTATTTGTTTTATGCATTTAAAAACATTATTCTGAGAAAGAATCTTAGACTTCACCAGATAGCCAAAAGGGTCCAGGGCACAAATTCTGATTTCAAATCTTATTTTAATAGTCCTTTCAGCCAGGGCCAGGGAGATACAAGCTCTTTTAGTCTATGTCTAGAGATATCTTTTTCTTAAGATTTTTTTTTTTTTTTGACATGGACCATTTAAAAAGTAGTTAGTGAACTTGTTACAATATTGCTTCTGTCTTATATTTTGGTTTTTTTGCCATGAGGCATGTGGGACGTAAGCTCCCTGACCAGGGATTGAACCCACACCCCTTGCATTGGAAGGGCAAGTCTTAACCACTGGACCACCTAAGAAATATCTTTATTTTGCCCTCACCAATGAAGGTTTTTTTCAAGTGTAGAGCCAGGTGAGGGTACCCTGTAAGAAAACATAGGTGGAAAAGAATGCTGGGACCAGGGACCAGGCTAAATTTAGAGGGTAAATAGAGGAAGAAAGGCCACCAATGGGATGGAGAGGAAGGAGGAGAGACCCTTGGGTAGGAAGAAGATCTGAAGACTGGATGCCACAGAAGCCTGAACAAAATGGGGTTTCAAGGAGGAGGGAACAGCCAACTCTGTGACATGCTGGGTCAAGGACGATAAAAACAGCAAATGCACCAGTGACCGTGAAGACGTGGAAATGAGGGTGACTGTCGTGGGGGCCACTAGCGCAGCGCCAGGGAAGGAAGGTGGATTGGACTGACGCAGAGGTCAGAGAAGAGACACGAGGAAGTGGAGAGAAGCGTCGGTGTTTTCAACTCTTCGGTCAAGAGTTGCTGTGAAAGGAGCAGAAAGATATTGCAGTCAGTGAGGAAGGATGTCAAAGCAAGGCTTTTCAAGAGAGATTCTGGAGCATGTTTGTGTGCTTCTGGGACTGATCAGTGCTGAGCATGAAAGAGGAAATGGGCCTCAGAGCCAAGAGAAGAAAGAGGCAGGGAAGAGCAGGGCTGAGTCATCCTCTTACACCAGACAGAGGGATGATTTTAATGAATAAGCTGTTTGTCAGCCATCAGGCACAGTTAAGAACTGCTCTCTGAAATATTCCCCTCTTTCCATGGTTCTCCACTTCTCTCTAACCCCACTACCCTCTTTAAAAAATTTTTTTTATTAAGGTATAGTTGATTTACAGTGTTGGGCTTGTTTCAGGTATACCGCAAAGGGAATCAGGTGTCTGTATATCCACTCTTTTTAAGACTCTTCTTCCATGGAGGTTATTATGGAGTATTGTGTAAAGTTCCCTGTGCTGTGCAGTAGGTTCCTAGTAGTCATCTATTTGATATATAATAGTATGCATATGTCAGTGCCGGTCTCCTAGTTCATCTGTCCTCCCTTATCCCCCATTGCCCTCTTGCTATCTCTGTGAATGAAAGTCGCTCAGCTGAGTCCAACTCTTGGTGACCCCATGGACTATGCAGTTCAAGGAATTCTCCAGGCCAGAATACTGGAGTGGGTAACCTTTCCCTTCTCCAGGGGATCTTCCCAACCCAGGGATCAAACCTAGGTCTTCCGCATTGCAGGCGGATTCTTTACCAGCTGAGACACTAGGTCATTTCCATATTAAAGCCTCATTGATGACTTAAACTAATTCAGGCTTATATGCAGCTCAATGGAAATGGACAACATGTCCACCTTTCAAAGGCATTTGAGTCAGAGCAGAGGTTGTCCTTTTGCTTAAAGCAAATTGTCTCTGAAAGTATAAGTTTAGGAATTAGGGGCAGGAGGACATAGGTTTTTTCTGTTGCTTCTCAAATCCTCCCGCAGAGGTCTATACTGCTAATGTCACCTGGCACCCTATTTTTCAGATCACCATGGTGCCCTTCACTACACTTCCGATTCAGCTATATCCTAATATGATAGCAAGAACCATTTAACATTCTTTCTTGAAAGAATATAAGCACTGAAAAAATTGGGATGATTTATTTACAGCTTCATTTCTGGTACTAGTTAAATTGTGGACCAATCATCATAAAGAAAAAAGATTAACACAAGGTTAACACTGTCTCTGTCTACTCAGGAATCATCACTCTATTTTGGGCATTAGGCTTTGGGATCAATCCCTTACCTGTACCTGGAGAATTGTCACGATTTAGGTGAGACAAAAATGTATCTGAGTATCTGGAGAGGATCGGGGCATGCTCCAGGGCACAATGTTGAGAGTCCCACCTGGGAAGACGGAAGATCGTGATTCTAACTCTGTCTCTGACACTAATGGGCTCTATGAACTTGGTGAAGCCTCTCAATTCCTCTAACATGGTCCCTGGGAAGAATGATCCCTAGGCCACCTTGGCTCTAAAATCCTTTGATTCTGATTTTTCTCCTATCACGGATGACTCTTCAGCTCCTATTTGTCTGGTGGTTTTGGCATCATGGCTATTCACTCATCAGCTTGATAAATTTGGAGTTAGTTATTTCTCCAGTCAAAGGCAAAAACAGGGGAATCTCTGTTTTGGTGTCAGAGAAAGTGCTGAGGCCATGAAAACAATAAAGAGCCCTGGTGTCTGCACCAGGAAGGCACCTTAGGGGAATGGAGACTTGCAGCCCCAAACTATGGTCTGCTAGATGTTAGCAGGTTCCCTCACTGCTGCTGGAGGTATGTGAAACCTGCTGACACAGGCATCTGCACCCAGGACACACAATAGAAAAGCAGAAGTTATAAGAGGAGTGACCGCCCAGTGTTCATGAGCAAAGAAATCTGCACACTTGAGACCAAATGCAACTTCCTTCAAAATAGCTTCCTTCCCAGACCAAGACAAAAGGGCATACCCATGTCCCCCAGTACTCAGCTTTTCTCCATGATACTCACATGGCAGGGGGAGGAGGAGTCAACGACAAGTGCAGTCAGTCCGTAAGTCTGACATCATCTGCATCACGACTGGAGCATGTGGGTGATATATGTCACATCATGGGCATCAGTGAGCTCTTTTTGCTATGTGGTATGTCACCTCTAAGAGCTAAAGGTGGAATCTGAGGGCTAGACATGGTTCCAGGCCATTGCTGGTAAACCCTTCATAAGAAAAGGTCGAGAGACAAGGTCAACAAAATGCAAGAGAAGGCTGTTGATGGCACCTCTATGGAGCTGTCTCCTGAATCTGCCTCCATTTCCCCTCTATGCTGTCTCTACCTCTTTCAAGAAAAGGCAGGAAAGGTAGTCTTGGCAGTGATCCAAAACAGGGCTTTGCTTGGAGGGTACTTTGGATTTCTAGCCAAAGTTGATGCCATCACTGGAGACGTAAGGTGGGTAGAATATGGCTGTCAACTGTATCCAATTGGTCCAAAAGATGGAAAGCTTTACAGCAAAGCTTCTACAGGAAAGCTACTACAGCAAAATAAGTCTCTGAAAGATATGCACACCAAGAATGCGTAATAAATCTGCCCATTGGTGGAACGTGTCTAGTAACAGCAAGTGCAAATAAAACCTAAAAGGCCACAGCTGAGCATAAATATGAACAAGTCCAATTAGCAGAGACTCTGCCAAGATATACACATGAAAGATAAGAATGAGCCCATTTGTATACTATAAAACTGCCCAGTTATTTGTCGGTTCCTTCCTTGTGTAAGGACAAGTCAGTGCCAGAAGGGAATTTTCCTGGCCTCACTATAGTAAATACCAAAAGAGAGTGGACCCTGGGCCACATTGGGTCAAGAGGGTTACCAACATCTGGTTGTGAATTAAAAGGGAAAAAAAAGGCTACTCCATCCAAATGTGGAAGTATGTTTTGCAAGTGGAGGCTTCATGGACTTTTGTATACCCTTCTGCTGGGTATATACTAATATTGTGGCTTTCTTAACTTTGCTTGCATGTTAAACTTTCAAATACACTTCTTTGATGAACCAAATAGACATCTCTGCCCTCAGGGAGCTCGCACAGTAGTGGAGGATCGGAAGGTGGAGACAACCAGTAAAATATTAATAAATAAGTATATTGAGGGAGGAGCCTGGTAGGCTACAGTCCACGGGGTCACAAAGAGTCGGACACGACTGAGTGACTTCACTTTCACTTTCAAGTACATTAAAGTGTATTGGACGGCTTTCCAGGTGACGCTAGTGGTAAAGAACCCACCTGCCAATGCAGAAGACATAAGAGCCCTGGGTTTGATCCCTGGATTGGGAAGAGCCCCTGGAGGAGGGCATAGAAAACCACCATAGTATTCTAGCCTGGAGAATCCCCATGGACAGAGAAGCCTGGTGGGATACAGTCCATGGGGTAGAGAAGAGTGGGACATGACTGATGTGACTTGGCACACGTGCACAGTGTATTAGAAGTGATATATGATATGGAAAAAATTCATCACAGAAGGGGGTTCGAAGGGCTGAAATGTGACATATGGTGGTCAGGGAAGCCCTCACTAAGGAAACAGTGTTTGGAGCAAGGTAGGAATGAGGTGAGGGAGTGAGACAGGAGGATATCTGAGCTAAGAGCATCCAAGCAGAGGGAACAGCCAGTGCCAAGACTCTGGGATGGAACATGGTGGCTCACAGGGAGGCCAGCACAGCTGGAGCAACATGGAAAGAAGAAGAGGAATTAAGTGAGGTATAGTCTGTTCGTTTCCAAGGCAAACCGTTCAATATCACAGTAATCCAAGTCTATGCCCCAACCAGTAATGCTGAAGAAGCTGAATTTGAATGGTTCTATGAAGACCTACAAGACCTTTTAGAACTAATACCCCCAAAATATGTCCTTTTCATTATAGAGGACTGGAATGCAAAAGTAGGAAGTCAAGAAACACCTGGAGTAACAGGCAAATTTGGCCTTGGAATACGGAATGAAGCAGGGCAAAGACTAATAGAGTTTAGCCAAGAGAACGCACTGGTCATAGCAAACACCCTTTTCTAACCACACAAGAGAAGACTCTACACATGGACATCAGCAGATGGTCAACACTGAAATCAGATTGATTATATTCTTTGCAGCCAAAGATGGAGAAGCTCTATACAGTCAACAAAAACAAGACCAGGAGCTGACTGTGGCTCAGATCATGAAATTCTTATTGTCAAATTCAAACTTAAATTGAAGAAAGTAAGGAAAACCGCTAGACCATTCAGATATGACCTAAATCAAATCCCTTATGATTATAGAGTGGAAGTGAGAAATAGATTTAAGGGGCTAGATTGAGTGCCTGATGAACTATGGAATGAGGTTCGTGACATTGTACAGGAGACAGGGATCAAGACCATCCCCATGGAAAAGAAATGCAAAAAAATCAAAATGGCTGCCTGAGGAGGCCTTGCAAATAGCTAGCTGTGAAAAGAAGAGAAGCACAAAGCAAAGGAAAGATATAAACATCTGAATGCAGAGTTCCAAAGAATAGCAAGGAGAGATAAGAAAGCCTTCCTCCGTGATCAGTGCAAAGAAAGAGGAAAACAAGAGAATGGGAAAGACTAGAGATCTCTTCAAGAAAATTAGAGATACCAAGGGAAAATTTCATGCAAAGATGGGCTCGATAAAGGACAGAAATGGTATGGACCTAACAGAAGCAGAAGATATTAAGAAGAGGTGGCAAGAATACACAGAAGAACTGTACAAGAAAGATCTTCACTTCCAAGATAATCATGATGGTGTGATCACTGACCTAGAGCCAGACACCCTGGAATGTGAAGTCAAGTGGGCCTTAGAAAGCATCACTACAAACAAAGCTAGTGGAGGTGATGGAATTCCACTGGAGCTATTTCAAACCCTGAAAGATGATGTTGTGAAAGTGCTGCACTCAATATGACAGCAAATTTGGAAAACTTAGTAGTGGCCACAGGACTGGAAAAGGTCAGTTTTCATTCCAATCCCCAAGGAAGGCAATGCCAAAGAATGCTCAAACTACCGCACAATTGCACTCATCTCACATGCTAGTAAAGTAATGCTCAAAATTCTCCAAGCCAGGCTTCAGCAATCCAGTAACCGTGAACTTCCTGATGTTCAAGCTGGTTTTAGAAAAGGCAGAGGAACCAGAGATCAAATTGCCAACATCCGCTGAATCATCAAAAAGCAAGAGAGTTCCAGGAAAACATCTATTTCTGTTTTATTGACTATGCCAAAGCCTTTGACTGTGTGGATCACAATAAACTGGAAAATTCTGAAAGAGATGGGAATACCAGACCACCTAACCTGCCTCTTGAGAAACCTATATGCAGGTCAGGAAGCAACAGTTAGAACTGGACATGGAACAACAGACTGGTTCCAAATAGGAAAAGGAGTACATCAAGGCTGTATATTGTCACCCTGCTTATTTAACTTAAATGCAGAGTACATCATGAGAAACACTGGGCTGGAAGAAGCACAAGCTGGAATCAAGATTGCCAGGAGAAATATCAGTAATCTCAGATATGCAGATGACACCAACCTTATGGCAGAGAGTGAAGAGGAGCTAAAGAGCCTCTTGATGAAAGTGAAAGAAGAGAGTGAAAAGGTTGGCTTAAAGCTCAACATTCAGATAACTAAGATCATGGCATCCAGTCCCATTACTTCATGGGAAGTAGATGGGGAAAAGTAGAAACAGTGTCAGACTTTATTTTTTTGGGCTCCAAAATCACTGCAGATGGTGACTGCAGCCATGAAATTAAAAGATGCTTACTCCTTGGAAGAAAAGTTATGACCAACCTAGAGAGCATATTCAAAAGCAGAGACATTGCTTTGCCAACAAAGGTTCATCTAGTCGACTATGGTTTTTCCTGTGGTCATGTATGGATGTGAGAGTTGGACTGTGAAGAAGGCTAAGCCCGAAGAATTGATGCTTTTGAACTGTGGTGTTGGAGAAGACTCTTGAGTGTCCCTTGGACTGCAAGGAGATCCAACCAGTCCATTTTGAAGGAGATCAGCCCTGGGATTTCTTTGGAGGGAATAATGCTGAATCTGAAACTCCAGTACTTTGGCCACCTCATGCGAAGAGTTGACTTATTGGAAAAGCCTCTGATGCTGGGAGGGATTGGGGGCAGGAGTCGAAGGGGACAACAGAGGATGAGATGGGTGGATGGCATCACTGAGTCGATGGGCATGAGTTTGAGTGAACTCTGGGAGTTGGTGATGGACAGGGAGGCCTGGTGTGCTGCGATTCATGGGGTTGCAGAGTCGGACACGACTGAGCCACTGAACTGAACTGATACACATGTTCGGGGCTTCCCTGATGGCTCAGCAGGTAAAGAATTCACCTTCAGTGCAGGAGACACAGGAGATGCGGATTCAGTCCCTGGATCAGGAAGATCCCCCAGAGGAAGGACATGGTGACCCACTCCAGTATTCTTGCCTGGAGAATCCCACAGACTGAAGAGCCTGGTGGGCTGCAGTCCAAAGGGTCACAAAGAGTCAGACACAACCGAGAGACTGAGCACACACATGCATACACATAGTCATTCTTTTTCAGACTTTTTTCTCAAATAGGTTATAATAGACTATTGAGTAGAGGTCCCTGTGCTATGCAGTAAGTGCTTGCTGGTTATCTATTTTATATATAGCAGTGTGTGTGTATTAATGACTCCTAATTTATCCCTCCCCCCACATGTCCCCTTTGGCAACCAAATTTTTGGTTTTCGAAATATGAGAGTTTGTTTCTGTTCTGTAAATAAGTTAATTTATATCATTCTTAAAATTAGGTTCCACACATGAATGATATCATGTATTTGCTTTTGTCTGGCTTACTTCACTTACTATGATAATTTATAGGTCCGTCCAAGTTGCTGCAGGTGGCATTATTTCATTGTTTTTTATGGCTGAGTTGTATTCTACTGTATATAGGTACTATATCTTCTTAATCCATTCATCTGTTGATGGACATTTAGGTTGGTTCCCTGTCTTGGCTACTTGTAAATAGTGTTGCTAAGAACAGTGGGGTGCATTATCTTTTCACATTATGGTTTTCTTTGGATGTATATCCAGAAGTGGGATTGCTAGATCACGGGGTAGTCCTTTTGTTTTCTTTTCTGAATTACCTAGAACGTGCCAACACGGAACAAGGATCTGGGCATACAATACATAAGATAAGGCCCAGCCCTCAAGGCACTTACAGTCAATGCATTAAAATGATCATTTGAGTATAGTGTGGTACCTGCAGAAAGACACATACCTCCTCATTTGAGGTCAGTGAGAAAAAATACTTGACTCAGCCTGGGAGGACTGGGAAGATCTTTGGAAGAAATAACATCTGCTGCTTAACTGAAGACTAAAAATTAGCCAGATGAAGAAGGGGGAAGCATGACACAGCCTGGAATGTTCCGGAAAGACACATTTACTTGGTGCTTACATTTCTGCCTGAGCAAATAGCTCTGTCTCCAGTGAGGCTAACCCCTCAAGTCCTAAGTGATGCCTCATACTAACACAAATATTGATAACATGACTAGTTGAATTAGTTACTCAGGCTACACCATCACGGTCAGGCAGAAGTCTGGTTTCAACTTGCCACCAACTCCAGCATCTTAGAACTCAGACAAGGGCTCTTTCCCAGTGAACAGCAGCTGTAGCTGGGAAAGGGCAAAGTCTTCCCATCAGCACTGGCCTCTGGGTTGCAGCCGAGACCATATGGTGGTTCCATCTTTTATTGGTCTTTGTTTTCATTGTGAAGAGAGTGCCACAAGCACGGAGTGTTCCTAGCAACAAACAGGACAGCGGGTGAGAGAGGAATTGCTCCTCAGGGAGGCAAACGGACAGCCACCTTGACAACGCCCAGTCTGATGTCAGAGTTGACAGCGCCCCACAACCTGAGGCAAACAGGAAAAAGACAGTATTTTCAAAGTGTGAACCCAGGATCTGACTCTGACAGCAGGGTGTTTTTTAAGGCAAGAGGTATCCAAGTCAAGGTCCCCCACATTGTCACTCTTTCTTTATTGAAGGACAATTTCTTTACATGCTGTGTCAATGTCTGCTGTACAACAAAGAGAATCAGTTATATAGATACATATATCCCCTCCCTCTTGGACCTCCCTCCCACCTTCGCCCCCCTCCCTATCACCCTAGATGATGACCTAGAGGGGGTCATCACAGAGCACTGGGTTGAGCTCCCTGTTTTGTATAACAGCTTCCCACTAGCTATCTGTTTTACACTTGTACACATGAGGCTTCCCTGATAGCTCAGTAGATAAAGAATCCTCCTGCAATGCAGGAGACCCTGGTTCAATTCCTGGCTCGGGAAGATCCCCTAGACAACGGACAGCCTACCCCCTCCAGTATCCTTGGGCTTCCCTGGTGGCTCAGATGGTAAAGAACCTGCCTGGAAAGCAGGAGACCTGGGTTTGATCCCTGGAGGAGGGCATGGCAACCCACTCCAGGATTGTTGCCTGGAGAATCCCCATGGACAGAGCAGCGTGGCGGGCTGGAGTCCATACGGTAGCGCAGAGCCTGACCCGACTGAAGCGACTAGGCAGCAGTGTATATATGTCATTCCTAATCTCCCAATTCATCACACTCTCCCTTTCCCACCCTGTGTCCACACGTCCATTACTCTGAGTCTCTATTCCTGCCCTGCAAATAAGCTTGTCTCTATCATTTTTTTTCTTTTAGATTCCACATACACGTGCTAATATATCTCTCTCTTTCTGATTTACTTCATTCTGTATGACAGACTCTAGGTCCACCCACATCTCTACGAATGACCTCTTTTCTGAAGGTCTTCGAGCTTTCCTCTCCTGGACTGGGTAAACTCCCCTATCAGACATTCAATCCTCCCTTGCAATTACTTTCCAAAGCTCTCAGCCTGCAACATTCTTTTAGTGACCGCCCCCCCTTTTTTTGGAGTATAATTGCTTTACAATGTTGTGTTAGTTTCTACTGAACAACTAAGTGGATCAGCTATATGTGTACATACATCCCCTTTTTCTTGACCCTCCCTTTCACCACCACCCCCAATTCCATCCATCCAGGTCATTACAGAGCACTGAGCTGAGCTCCCCATGCTATACAACTGGCTTTCCTCCTATGTTTTCTCCATTCCTTCCAGTACAGCAGGTGTCATTCATCTACACTTATACTAATCCATTCAAGCTACCCCCAAAGGAACCAAATCTCATGACAGAGACAAGAAGATATATTTTGGAGGCATCTTCAAAGTGCCAGTCTGTGTGGAACCAGAGGCAAAGCTAGCAGAAAGCAACAGCAAAGGCAGTACCAAATCCCTCCATGTTATTACAACAAAAATCTCTTTCCTGCAGAAATAACATTTTTGTTGTTGTTCAGTTACTAAGTCGTGTTCGACTATTTGTGACCCCACGGACTGTAGGCTCCTCTGTCCTCCACTATCTTCCAGAGCTTGCTCAAATTCATGTCCATGGAATTGATGATGCTATAATAACAATAGCAATAGCCAACACTTAACACATGCTTACTAAGTGCCAGGCACTTTCATAAGCATTTTTACAGGTGTGGAACTCATTCAGTCTTCCCTAAAACCCTGAGGTAGTTCTTATTATTACTCTGATTTTGCAGATGAGAAAACTGAGGCACAGAAAGATGAAATAACCAAGTAAGTTTCTGAGGGGCTATGAGTGGGCAGATCTGGTGTCCACACGATTCACCCCAAGTTACTCTGGGTTTTCAAGACCCAGGTGTTTTTTACTACCTATACTTAATATTATAGGTTTTTAGTGTAAAAATGAATCTGGAATATCTTTGTCCATTTTGTATAGGAAAAGTCAATATGCAAATATTTAGCACAAGAAATTTGGAATACAGTAGACCTTTGAACAACATAGGTTTAAGGGTAATCACTTCTTCACAGCTGAAAATCTGCACATAACTTTACAATTGTTACTCTGTATCCTGGTCCCACATACAAGGAGTCAACCAAGCAACTGTGGGTCATGTCACACAGTGCCTTGAGAACCCCATGAACAGTATGAAAAGGCAAAATGATAGGATACCAAAAGAGGAACTCCCCAGGTCATTAGGTGCCCAATATGCTACTGGAGATCAGTGGAGAAATAACTCCAGAAAGAATGAAGGGATGGAGCCAAAGCAAAAACAATACCCAGCTGTGGATGTGACTGGTGATAGAAGCAAGATCCAATGCTGTAAAGAGCAATATTGCATAGGAACCTGGAATGTCAGGTCCATGAATCAAGGCAAACTGGAAGTGGTCAAACAAGAGATGGCAAGGGTGAACATCGACATTCTAGGAATCAGCAAACTAAAATGGACTGGAATGGGTGAATTTAACTCAGATGACCATTATATCTACTACTGCGGGCAGGAATCCCTCAGAAGAAATGGAGTAGCTAACATGCTCAACAAAAGAGTCTGAAATGCAGTACTTGGATGCAATCTCAAAAACAACAGAATGATCTCTGTTCGTCTCCAAGGCAAGCCATTCAATATCACAGTTATCCAAGTCTATGCCCCAACCAGTAACGCTAAAGAAACTGAAGTTGAATGGTTTTATGAAGACCTACAAGACCTTTTAGAACTAACACCCAAAAAAGATGTCCTTTTCATTATAGGGGACTGGAATGCAAAAGTAGGAAGTCAAGAAACACTAGGAGTAACAGGCAAATTTGGCCTTGGAATGCAGAATGAAGCAGGGCAAAGACTAATAGAGTTTTGCAAAGAAAATGCACTGGTCATAGCAAACACCCTCTTCCAACAACACAAGAGAAGACTCTACACATGGACATCACCAGATGGTCAACATCGAAATCAGATTGATTATATACTTTGTAGCCAAAGATGGAGAAGCTCTATACAGTCAACAAAAACAAGACCAGGAGCTGACTGTGGCTCAGATCATAAACTCCTTATTCCCAAATTCAGACTCAAATTGAAGAAAGTAGGGTAAACTGCTAGACCATTCAGGTATGACCTAAATCAAATCCCTTATGATTATACAGTGGAAGTGAGAAATAGATTTAAGGGCCTAGATCTGATAGATAGAGTGCCTGATGAACTATGGAATGAGGTTCGTGACATTGTACAGGAGACAGGGATCAAGACCATCCCCACGGAAAAGAAATGCAAAAAAGCAAAATGGCTGTCTGGGGAGGCCTTACAAATAGCTGTGAAAAGAAGAGAGGTGAAAAGCAAAGGAGAAAAGGAAAGATATAGGCATCTGAATGCAGAGTTCCAAAGAATAGCAAGAAGAGATAAGAAAGCCTTCTTCAGCGATCAATGCAAAGAAATAGAGGAAGAAAACAGAATGGGAAAGAGTAGAGATCTCTTCAAGAAAATTAGAGATACCAAGGGAACATTTCATGCAAAGATGGGCTCGATAAAGGACAGAAATGGTATGGACCTAACAGAAGCAGAAGATGTTAAGAAGAGGTGGCAAGAATACACAGAAGAACTGTACAAAAAAGATCTTCACTTCCAAGATAATCATGATGGTGTGATCACTCATCTAGAGCCAGACATCCTGGAATGTGAAGTCAAGTGGGCCTTAGACAGCATCACTTCAAACAAAGCTAGTGGAGGTGATGGAATTCCAGTTGAGCTGTTTCAAATCCTGAAAGATGATGCTGTGAAAGTGCTACACTCAATATGCCAGCAGATTTGGAAAACTCAGCAGTGGCTACAGTACTGGAAAAGGTCAGTTTTCATTCTAATCCCCAAGAAAGGCAATGCCAAAGAATGCTCAAACTACCGCACAATTGCATTCATCTCACATGCTAGTAAAGTAATGCTCAAAATTCTCCAAGCCAGGCTTCAGCAATACATGAACCATGAACTTCCTGATGTTCAAGCTGGTTTTAGAAAAGGCAGAGGAACCAGAGATCAAATTGCCAACATCCGCTGGATCATGGAAAAAGCAAGAGTTCCAGAAAAACATCTATTTCTGTTTTTGACTATGCCAAAGCCTTTGACTGTGTGGATCACAGTAAACTGTGGAAAATTCTGAAAGAGATGGGAATACCAGACCACCTGACCTGCCTCTTGAGAAATCTGTATGCAGGTCAGGAAGCAACAGTTAGAACTGGACATGGAACAACAGACTGGTTCCAAATAGGAAAAGGAGTACATCAAGGCTGTATATTGTCACCCTGCTTATTTAACTTCTATATAGAGTACATTATGAGAAATGCTGGACTGGAAGAAACACAAGCTGGAATCAAGATTGCTGGGAGAAATATCAATAACCTCAGATATGCAGATGACACCACCCTTATGGCGGAAAGTGAAGAGGAACTAAAAAGCCTCTTGATGAAAGTGAAAGAGGAAAGCGAAAATATTGGCTTAAAGCTCAACATTCAGAAAACGAAGATCATGGCATCTGGTCCCATCACTTCATGGGAAATAGATGGGGAAACAGTAGAAACAGTGTCAGACTTTATTTTTGGGGGCTCCAAAATCACTGCAGATGGTGACTGCAGCCATGAAATTAAAAGACGCTTACTCCTTGGAAGAAAAGTTATGACCAACCTAGATAGCATATTCAAAAGCAGAGACATTACTTTGCCGACTAATGTCTGTCTAGTGAAGGCCATGGTTTTTCCTGTGGTCATGTATGGATGTGAGAGTTGGACTGTGAAGAAAGCTGAGTACCGAAGAATTGATGCTTTTGAACTGTGGTGTTGGAGAAGACTCTTGAGAGTCCCTTGGACTGCAAGGAGATCCAACAAGTCCATTCTGAAGGAGATCAACCCTGGGATTTCTTTGGAAGGAATGATGCTGAAGCTGAAGCTCCAGTCCTTTGGCCACCTCATGCAAAGAGTTGACTCATTGGAAAAGACTCTGATGCTGGGAGGGATTGGGGGCAGGAGTCGAAGGGGACAACTGAGGATGAGATGGCTGGATGGCATCACTGACTCAATGGATGTGAGTCTGAGTGAACTCCGGGAGTTGGTGATGGACAGGCAGGCCTGGCGTGCTGTGATTCATGGGGTCACAAAGAGTCAGACACGGCTGAGCGACTGAACTGAACTGAACTGAACTGAAGTGAAGTGAAAAAAAAAATCGGCATGCAAGTAGACCCACACACATTATCCAATGATCAACTGTATTCTAAAATATGATTTAAGCTTTTTGATTCTGTCTAAGTGTCTTACTAAATTATTTATTGACCAAGGGTAGTATTTTATTTATTTTTTTATAGAATTATTTTTTAATTGAAGTATATTTGACTTACTGTGTCATGAGTGTTTTCTATAGAAAGAAAAGATTTATTTTTCATGATGATTCACCATTTTACTACAGGTAAGGCAATTAGTACTGGATTAAATAATAAGGCCCTTTATTGTGCCAGGGGGCTGAAGGGTAAAGAATCCGCCTGTCAGTGATCCCTGTGTTGGGAAGATCCCCTGGAGGAGAAAATGAAAACCTACTCTAATATTCTTGCCTGGGAAATTCTGTGGGTAGAGGAGCCTGGTGGGCTACAGTCCATGGGGTCACAAAAGAGTCTTACACGAGCATGCACACACATTGTGCCATTGATAGTAAACCCAGAGGTGACATACATCCACATCTGGCCACATGTCTAAGCATATCCCAGGGTCCAGCAAGGAAAATGACGTCCCTGTACTTTAAACCTATCACAGTGCACCCCTGAGTGCATAACCAGGCCCAGGCTGGCAGCAGAGAAGAGGTGAAGGGTCAGCTGTTGGGGGCACCACCACCATCTCCCATGCTGGTGTGGAATGGGCTGGAGAATACAATTGAGAATCAGTACCAAGAAGTAGAATAATAATGTTGACTTGGCCAAAAATTCATTTGGGTTCTTCCATAAGAGGTTACAGAAAAACTCGAACAAAATGTTTGCCAATCCAATATTTTGAAGGTTCATCCTCCTTTTGCCAGACACTTCACCCTTGTCCCCAGCCTGAATATGACAAGTAGTTGCTGACACGCCTACAGGATGGGAGCTCTGGCTGGAAGGGAAGGCTGGCCAGGAGGAAGGGAGATGATGTGGGACAGGGAAGATCCAATAGCTTGGAGGATTCGAGCCCAGGTATCCAGTTCTGGAGTTCATCCTCCATGCCAGGCTTTTATCAGAGCCTTCATAGCCTCAGCAGTATTATTATTCCACTTTCACACATAATAAAACTGAGTCTCAGTGAGGTCTCATCACGTCTCCAAGGCCCCATAAATAGGAATCAGTGGCCCTGTGGTTTGAATCCCTGCAGTCTGACTCTGGGGTCCTTGCACTGACACACTGTCCTGACATTAGGAGGGTATCTCTCAATGCAGTCTGGGGATGCCCTTTTTACTGGGGCACTTATAATGCAGATTCCTGGGCCCTAGGCCAGGGTCCATTCATCAGGCTTTTTGTGGGCAGGGCTTCAAAGTAGGAAGTTGAAGAGTATTCCACACAGAGAGATGTTTAAGAACAATGAGGTGACCATTTGTCACTTCCCATCTGTGTTCTGACCTTGGGCAAGTCACTGTTTCTCTCTGGATCTTGGTTTCCTTGTTTGTAAAATGAGGATGGATAGGTCACTTTCATCTCAAGAACTCTAATTCTAATTCATCTTCATTTTTTACTGCAGTATAATTGCTTCATCTAATTCATCTTTAAACCCAACAAATCAGCTACAGCCTGCCTTTTTTCCATGTATCTCCTTATCTTTAAACATTAGTGCTAACTGCGACAATAGATTAAATTACAGAATTTGTAATTTGATGCACAAATATTCACAGAGTTCCCCTGGAAAATCTGGAAGAACTACATACCTCTGAATGTGGTGTATTTGAAGGGCAACCCTCCCTAAAACCCAGGGCTAGGACCTAATGATTTCATTAGGTCTTCCCATGTTCAGGACTTTTAAAATCTCTGATTTCTTGGTGCTGCTAGAAATGATGCTGATTGATAATTTTAATTTTCCTTCTACTCTGAAAACACAGTCTCATTTAGTGGGCATCTTTCAAAGATTTAAACCAGGCATCCTACACTGGCCATAACCTCAACCCCATTTGCGGACTCTCCGGTTTCGTTTTCTGAAGTTTTTTCTCTGAAGAAAGGAAAGCAAGAATTAGGGGCTTTGGCCAAACAAGTCTGGCTACTCAGTGAATAGGTTTCCAGATAAGAAGGATCTGAAGGACTTCCCATGGGCGGGAGGGAAATAGCACACACCATCTGGGGAAGAGGACCAGGAAATCACTTCTTGTTTTCAAACAGCGGCCAGCCGTCGGGGATGGCTGTGTGAGGCTGGGAGGGCCACAGCAGGGAGGCACCGGTCAGAGAGGAGGCTGAGCTTGGCTCGGAGCTCCCAGTCCTGTCTGAGCCCTCCTCATGAGCCCAGCTTGGCTCGCCCTTCATCGAGCATGAGGCTGCGGGGCGAGTGGCCTCGTAGCAGAGAGCTGGAACTTTGTTAGACGTCTGATCAGAGCCGGAGCTGGCCTGGGGACAACGGTGCTGGGCAGGTAACAGGCATTTCTCCTACTGGGGTTTGTCTCTCTTGGTAGCAAGACCTCAGGGGCACCTAGGTCACTCTGAGGCTCCTTTTAAGGCACTTTTCAGTTACAATCCTCTTTTCTGTAGCTGTGACTTGCATGTTGCGAGCACAAAGCATGGCTGGCCAGGGGCATTGGGCGTGCGGCTGTTGGTCAAGTCGATGAGACTGTGTTTAGGAAGATGGAGTGTCAGGCAGTGAGCTGGGGTGCTTTTAGGATTTCCTCTATAATAAAAAAAGCTTTCCGTTTTCTATCTTTTTAATGAGTTTTCCCATCCCTGAGCCAGAAAACTACCATAGAGACCAGAAGGTTTGTGAATTGCTGGCTGTGGATCTCCACGCCAGGCAGCTGGGGAGGCTACCCTGCGTGTAGCAGGAGATGTGCAGATATTCTCACGTCCTAGGCAGTCTGGAAACGTAAAATGCAAGCTACCCACTTCCTCCCCCAACTACTGAATGGAAAGGGGTTTGCAAGTCAGCTCTGGGAAGGAGGTCAGATAAAGCACTGGGATCAAGAGCAGGCAGGCTTGCCTCAAGTGTTCTGGAAAGGAGGAGTTGCCCTATGGTGTGTGGTTTGCTTCAACTGTGTTTTCTCATACTTTGCAGAAACCCGGCTCATACCCCTTCACTGCAGCTCAGTTTTTCCCTTCATAAAGAGCTAATGTTTCTGGACTTTCATTTCTGAATGATGCACGTAATGCATGGTTATATTCTTACTATAACAGAATATGTCTCACAGTTTTTCAGACCCCACATGCCCCGTATGCATTAGTTTCCTTCCCTCCCCAATGTTATCCAGTCAATTGTTTGCCATCTATCTTACCAGTTAAGTGACTGATTTTTCTGTCTTCCCAGCTCTTAGGGAAAGCCAGGGCACTTAGGAATACAAATATTCTTTTTGTCAGATCCATGTATTGGTCTTTAACAATCCCTTCCCCTCACTGCAAAGAAAAAAATAATACATGGGGAATGTGAGCAGTTGTTTTAATATTTAGAAAAGCTTGAAATAGTTTTTTTTTTTTTTCATTTTTACCATTGTTATTTATATATTGGTTTTGGCTTGGACAATGCATAGTATTTGTAACAACCTCCCACGGATTAAATTCTAGATTTTTCAACTAGTAGTTTGGGATTCTCTCTTGAAGTCCATCAAAGGTATTTTGTTCTGGAAAATAAAAGAAGATTAACTGAATAGATGGGTGGATTTATGGATACATAAATGACAGCTAGCCAGCTAGATTAAGTAGTTGGCTCTAGGGAAATGGGGGGACAATGGGAGAGATTCCCTTTCTTAGTGAATAATAGATGAATTTAACATGTGGGTTCACTTTCTATTTCTTTTAGCTATCTGTAAAAAGGTGACCTTTAATTTTTTCCTTCTATTCATTATTATGAGACAAGTGAATTATAAATAAAATACTGTGAACAAATGAGTATGGGTCATGAAGAGAGGATTTGCAATGAAGTTACATGAGCAATGTCAAGTCTAAGAATAATCACAAATTACTTTTCAACTGCTATTAGGCATTTTCTTGCCCTTCCCAAGGTTTCTTTTCTCCAAACTAGAGGGCCAGTTGGCCCTGATTTTGGACATTCTCTGGTGCTTTCTTGATCATCTTGTTAAATTTGCCCATGTTGATTCTTTCTCTGGGTATTTTGATGAACATTTCACCCTGCTGCACAGTGCTAGCCCCTGACAGAGACCTCCTTCTCTTTCAACTCACTCATCACAGGTAAAGCAGGTAGTTTGTTCCCATTTTATGAAATACGAAACTGAGAGGCTCAGAATTCCAGGGGCACTGGAATGAGAAGAAGCCCAGATCTCTGCCTTTCCAACCAAGAGGCTGATAACATCATGAGAGTGAAAATCATACAGAGTAGAGAATGAATGTGATTGGCTGGATTCTATCAGTTTTGGAGCAACACGGGTTTCCAGTTGTGCTGGAAGTCTGTAGGTAGATTCAGCTATTGCCTGGTCCAGATTTGAGCACATTCTAACACCTGCCATTTATTGGCATCATCCTCAGCGACTTAGCAAAAGAAAATGGCGCCCAGGCACTTCCCTGGAACAACTGAGTGAGAATCTCTAGGGAAATCTCATGCTGTTTTGCTTGGTTGGTTTTGTTTGTAAATCTCCAAAGTGATTCTTTTACGCAGCGAAGGTTGAGAATTGAATCCAAACTGTAAGAGACAAAGTCTAAATAGTGAAGCAGAAGTAATACTGCTTCAGGTCGCTCAGAAGTTGGGGTCAGACATGCCAGCAGGGGTGAGCATCTTGTTTTAGGATCTGGCTGCGGCTGTTAATGAGTGGAATGCTGCCCCCAACACACACATCTGCAGGTGAGAATGAGGAGGCAACCCCAGCTCCCCAGACATGGCCCTATCTTTTGAGTTTCAACTGAAACCACCCCCTGGCTTCCATGCAGAGTCACTGGCTCCCTGTCGCTTGCAGAGTTTACAGAATCTGACGAAATGTTCCAGGTAAACAGGATGTGTTCTTCTGCTGCCAAATGACTATGGGTGGGAGGGGGTCATCCTTTTATTCAATGTCACTTTAACATGTGTCTCAATTCCCAGAAAAAGAAATACTAGTTATCTTTTGCCTGATCTGCCACTTTCTGGATTGATCTATATAGATGGGTAGAAAATAAATCAGAGTTGAGTTTTTGTTGTGTTGTTTTTCAGAGCTCTTTTTTTTTTTTTAATCAGAAAATGTGCCCCTAGAAAGCTTCCCTGCCAACATTCCTCACAGAATCCAAATTAGTATCGCTCATTGCTGTAATCTTTGTCTCTAAGTGGGGGCCCTCATAGGCTCAGGTCCCCCCATGTCAGGGACTTTCAACCCAGAGTAGCGGCTCTAGGAAGGCGTGTTGAGTTAAGTATCTGTGTTCACTGTGGGTACGCTATGAATTCACACGGCTCAGCATTTCAACTCACATTGCCTGATTGTGGTGATGATGGTTAAAATAACTGGAGTCTTGCCCGTTTCCTCAAAGATAATCACAAAAGTGAAACCTATAAAGTCACAGCTTAGTAGAAGCATCTATACTGATAGATGTGCAGAGAGCTGTGGAATTACAAAGACAGAGAATCCTTTCCTTTAACCAGTTTATACTCATAACTAGAGGCAAAGCACTGGTCCTGGGGATTTTAATAACAACAGGTAATGTTTACTGAGTACTTATTTTGTGCTAGGCACTGTGTTCAGTACTTTACAGAGGTGGTTAAGTCATGTAGTTATTTCAATAATCCCATGCCTCAGTTTCTATTATAATGCCTAATTTATAGACAAAAGGACACACAATTTTAACTAAGTTGCCCGAGGCACAGAAAGCTGGCAAGTAGGCAGTCTGACCAGTCCATATGCCTAATAACTATGCTGTGCTACAAAAACCACAATAGAGCTACAGAGAAATCCGCATGCCAGGGCCAGAGAAGCAGCCAAGGAGGGAGATGCGGTGTATTCCAAAGAAAGGCTAAGAGTTCAGATTTAGCAACAGAATTGGCTATTATTGTGTGACTTGGGGGGTGTGATTTAATTTACCCAAGTTTCAGTTCCTTCGTTGGCAAAATGGAGAAAACTGATAGTTCTAACAATATAGGGTTTAAGGATTAAAATGAGCCTGGCATATCAAGTACACCGTTTAGTCTAATGACCAGCATATAGCTGGTGGTGCTGGTTTAGTCGCTAAGTCATGTCCGACTCTTGGAACCCAAGGACTGTAGCCCGCCAGGCTCCCGGTCCATGGGATTCTCCAGGCAAGAATACTGGAGTGGATTGCCATTTCCTTCTCCAAGGGATCTTCCTGATCCAGGAATTGAACCCAGGTCTCCTGCATTGTAGGCAGATTCTTTCCCGACTGAGGGAAGCCTGGCATATAGCTAAAGCTTGATAAATGATAGCAATTCTTGTTGCTACTAAGGGAGTACAAAAGACCTGAAATAATGAGTAAATCTCAGAAGGGAGAAATGGGGCATTTCAGGTTGCCAAGAATAGTGTGAGAAGAAGTTAAGAGGTAGCAATCTCTTCAACCAATACTTAGTGTTAATATTTATGATGCATTTTGCAAAAAAAAAAAGGTACAATAAATGCTTGTGAGTAGGTCAGCCAGCCAGTTCTGTCTCCAAGCGGTACAGAAGAAAATTGTGTCAGAGCTGGGTTACATTCAGTTGTGGTGACCATGCTTGCCAGGTGAATTAGCCCAGATTTCCTCTGAGCATTTGAGAATGTTTAGAGTATCTGACATAATAGCAATATATGCTACATATAGAGTATGGCATAGTAGCAATAGATGACAAATAGTGTTCTAGGCAAATGAATTGGCAGATGGTATTGGATATTGGACAGGGAGGGAAAGAGGAAGGTTCAGGAGGTTGCTGCAGTCCTTCTGGTGATAATGCTTCTGAGGAGATGATACCATCCGCGCCAATATGGCGGCCGAGGGAAAGAAAATGCGGGCACTGGAGGTATTCACAAGACTGAGCGAATGGCTGAATTGCTCCTCCCATTCCTACCGTCAAGGCTTGTGACCCAGAATACCTGTGGGGTTGTGAGCCTGGGAACCTGGAGAAAGAAGCCAGCAGCTTGTAAATCTGGGAAGAGATGGGTTAGGAGAGAAGAGACACATTAGTTCTGGATGAGCTGAATTTAGACCCAGGTGGAAATAGTGCATTTGGGAAGATGTTAGAAAAGTGACTAAGGTGGAAATAAAGTTTGAGGGATTCTCATATAAATGGATAGTTAAAGCTGTACCCTAAGAGTGTCAAGAGAGATCAGCCAAGGACCCAGGGGAGGTTTGCAAGCCTACACTCAGTTGGTGTAGGATGAGGAGGACGGAATCATAGGAAGAGGGAAAGGAGAAAAGGCTGAAGTGAAGAGAGACCCCAAAGTGAAGTGAAGGAGAAAAAGGGGAAGGCATGAAGGAGGAGCAGCTAAGTGTCGTCAGAAGCCAACAAGAAATCAGGAAGGACGAGGATTAGCGAACATCACACTTTAGAAGATGCTTTTCATGATGAGATGAGGACAAAAGTCAGACTATCCAGATTAAGAAAATCTTGGAATGGCCATGATTCCCAGTGTGCTATATTTGGGGGGAGGGAATTTTAATCTGTAATATTTAATTAATATGTAATATTTAATCTGTAAGTTTTAATCTGTAGTTTTTTTCATTTTAAGTAGCACACACATCTTTTCTTCAAAATAGGCAAATAATTATTTCTATTGAAGTATAGTTGACTTACAATGTTGTGTTAGTTTTTGTTGTACAGCAAAATGATTCAGTTATACATATATATATTCTTTTCCATTATAAGTTATTACAAATTATTGAATATAGTTCCCTGTCATCCAGTATTCTTAAATTCTACCAAAATGCCTAGAGAGGAAAATAGAAATTTAAGAGAAGTGAAGTCATTGTCCAAGGACCCCATGCCTGATGTCAGGGAGATGGAGGAACTGGGAGGTGGGAAGGGAGGGAATACAAAGATCTAAGAGGGTCCTGCCAATTACTAAAATGTTGGAATAGTTTAAACCACGTGGTAAAGACATAAGTGCTACCCTGGGGCCCCTGGAGGGTCTGGAGTGTCGCCTCCAGTCTCTGCCCCCATCACTCAGTCGCTTGCCTTGGGCCCTTGGGCCCAGGGCCTCTGTTCTTGCAGTGACCAGAGATTGCTCTGATTGGCCCATTATCGTTGCTATTGGAAGACTCAGTATTATTTCAGATCTTACCTCATAAATAGTAGGACCACAAAACTGTAAGGCTTGGACCCATGCCCAAGCCCTTGGAGTCTCACAGCCAACCCCAGGGCCACCCTCCATGGCAGCTGAAAAACACCTCAGGCATTGTCTTGCCAGGGCTTAGGAAAACACTTCCACGTGGTAAATGAAAGTACCAAGATGGTTGAGACAAGAACAGAGTTAGGAACTTACTGGTTTCATGGAGATGGCAATCTCCTGCTCAAAGGTTTCAGGGAGATGGCAATCTCCTGTTGTAAAATCCTCCAGTGATTTACAACAAGAAGGATGAAAGGTTATCAACGCCACACACATGTGCGTGTGTTTTGGAAAACTTGACCCCATTGTGTACAAACAAATGTTCCTCTCTAATCTGATAGGACTGAGTTACCCTGACACAATGCTTCTCCTGAACCTTATTTTAAGGCAAAGGAAAATGAAACAGGAAAAAAAAAATTTTTTTCAAGGCAGTTCTTTTATTGGTATTGTGTTTCGTGTTTGTGTTAAATAAATATTTAGTTTATAGTTCTGCATGTGCAAGGGAGATTCATCTCATTAGATAAGGTCAGCAAAGGCAAGTCATCACCTCTTGCTGTTGAAAACACAGATTTGTGAAGGCAGGCTGTTAGAGGAGTCCTTGAGGGCTTTTAATCTGTACTTCTGCACTCCAGGAGGGAGGTTATTGATGCCATCCTGTCTTTATTGCAGTCTTGAGCAAAGAATAATATGCTTTTTGCTCAGTCACTAGTCATGTCTGACTCTTTGTGACCCCATGGACTGTAACTCACCATGCTCCTCTGTGGGATTTTCCAGCCAAGAACATTGGAGTGGGTTGCCATTTTCTTCTCCAGGGGATCTTCCTGACCCAGGGATAAAACTCGTGTCTCCTGCATCTCCTACATCTGCAGGTGGATTCTTTACCAACTGAGCCACCTGGGAAGCCCACGTGTGCGTGCTAAGTTGCTTCAGTCATGTCTGACTCTTGGCAACCCCATGGACTGTAGTCTACCAGGCTCCTGTGTCCCTGGGATTCTATAGGCAAGAATGCTGGAATGGATTGCCATGCCTCCTCCAGGGTATCTTTCCAACCCAGGGATTAAACCCAACTGTCTTGTGTATCCTGCATTGGCAGGCATGTTTTTTATCACTAGCACCACCTGGGAAGCCCATAAAGAATAATAATCTCAGTCAAATTTGCAAAGAAAGTCCTGAAATTTGCTACTACCATCCATCATCTGCATTGAGGAACTCTGCTTTGAATTATTCTCTAATAGTAGAATAATATATATGCATATTTATTTTTAGTCTCTCATCTAGTCTCTATTTTGATCAAAAGTACATGACTCAGGCATATATATATGTGTATATACAGAACAAAACATAAGAAGATATATCTTTGGCTTCTTTCAAAGAATACAATAACCTGTTCAGTTAGTCAGACGCAGGCCAAGATGCATGCTTGCCTTGTTAGTGTCCTAGCATACAATGCAATTCTTCTTTTGTTAAAAAGAAAGCCACGTATATAGCATCACCTTCTGTGCATGATCTGAAACCAGGAAGTTTACCTATGGGAAGAATTGCCACTCTTTCTCTTCTACTTTTTAACAAGATTTCTTGTGTTCTATGTACCTGACCTCCCGTTTATAGTTGAACAAAGCAGAGAATCTCCAACCAGGATGTAGTCATTTTCCTGAGCACTGAAGGGTGGGTAGAACTGAATATGCAGCAATAATGTTGAGGCAAAAGAGCAGGAAAAAAAAATGGAGATTCAGAAATCAGGTAAATCACAGGATTACTTTGGTTTTGCCAAACAGTGAAAAATAGTTTGAGCAAATAATTACTCTTACATCTCAAAGATTAATTTTCATATTTTTACCTTTGAATGGACAATGGAAAGATCTCTTGCACTATTTTATTTATTCATTTTACTTATTATTTAATTGTCAACAATCCATTTTGCAAACAAGTAAGCCAAGTTTCAGAAAGGCTAAAAAAAAAACTTTCAATTCAGGTTCGTATCTGAAGGCAAAGTCCCTGCTTCTCTATTCACTATTGCCTATGGGGCTGGTAGAGTCAGTGAATAAAACATCAACTGTGAAGGTTTGACCACAGTGTTTTTCTTTCAATGTTTATTTAAGTATCTGCTTGCATTTTCTGTCCCCCTCCCTTTTTTTCATAGTCTTTTTGTTGTTGTTGTTTTATTTTTATTTACTTATTTATCTTTAGGACATGCTATGTGGCTTGTGAAATCTTAGTTCCCCAGCCAGTTATCGAACCCCTGTACCCTGCTTTGGGAGCTCAGGGTCTTAACCACTGGACTGCCAGGGAAGTCCCAGACCACAGTCATAGTTTTAAAAGAAAAACTACTCCTAGCTCAAGATCTGTCTTGCCCTATTTTAAATGATGAAAAAGTTACCAGCTTTAGTCGTGAAAATGTGATAGATGCCAGATCTGAAAAATAAGATCCAGGTCATGGAGGGCCTCCAGCATCAGCAAACACCATTGTCTTTGTTCTGGAAGCAGTGAAGAGCTGAACAGAGGTAACAGGTGTGAAGAGTGCTTGCAGAAGGTCAATCTTGCATCTATGAAGATGGTAGGGTAGAGAGGAAAAGAAGGGAAGCCATCGCAGTGGTGCCTGTGTGGGGCAGTGAAGGCTTAGCTAGCAGAGTCAATCAGAGGTGGAGTAGACAAATGCAAGAGAGAGTTATGATTAGGCTTGGAAACGTAAGTGAGGTTACAATGGATTTGAAATAACTGTGAGAAATTTTAGACTCTTTGAACAGCAATGGGACCATCAGAGTCCATGTCTTTCACCTCAATTTTGAAATCATCAAGGGCTATCAACTCCTTGGCTTTGCCAAAAAGAAAATTGAGATGCAGAGGGGTGAAGTGACTTGCCCCAGATCATGAATGAATCAGTAGCAAGGTGAGGCTGGAACTCAGTTGCCTGGACTAGGGTTCACATAGAGAAAGCTTTGCACTTGTTGATAATCCCCCAAGAAGATCTCTAGCCCAAATGGTACCTTTTTCCCAAAGGAATAGATGGCTAAGTTTATAATTTTGTCGCTACTACGTATCAGCTCTTTGACCTTGGTGAGTTACTCATCCTTCTAACCTTCCATTCCATATTTGAATATGGAATAATTAAGGATAATTTAGTGATATTATAGGATTAATTAAGAGGGTTAAATGACATAATTCTTGAAGTGCCTCTTATAGCATTAGGCCTGAGACAGATGTAATAGCACTAGGAATACTGAAATAGCTCTAGGCCTGAAACTGATCTAATACCCATGATCCGTAACCACCACCATCACCATCATCACCATCACCATCATCATCTTGGCTGATAATTATTCTCCATCATTATACAACAAATGACTTGTCCGACTATAGGACAATATAGTTGTCATACATTGTCCGCTATAGGACCATATTATTATCTAGATTTTTTGAAATCCTTAATTAATCTCTTTAGCCCTGACTAATTCAGCTCCCAGCTGCCTTTGAGACACACAGCCATTGCCAGGTCTTAGTTTTGTCACCTAAAAAAATTGGATGTGTGTGTGTGTGTGTGTGTGTGTGTGTGTGTGTGTGTGTGTGTGTGTGTAGAGGGCTGGGGGTAGTATTTAAATGAAAGGCAAATTCTTTTTCTTTTTTCCTTAGCAAATCATTTGCTTTAAATTTATTTTTAGTTGGAGGATAATTACTTCATAGTGTTGTGTTGGCTTCCGCCATACAGCAATGTCAATCAGCTATATGTATACATAGATCCCCTCCTTCTTGAGCCCCCCTCTACCAACATCCCATCCCACCCCTCTAGGTCATCGCAGAGCACCAGGCTGAGCTCCCCATGTTACACAGCACGTCCCATTGGCTATCTGTTTTACACATGGTCGTGAATATATGTCAATGCTACCGTCTCAATTCATCCCACCACTTCCTTCCCCCACTGTGCCCACAAGTCTGTTCTCTACCACTGCATAAAGATTAATTCTAATCTGTCTTTCAGTTTTAACTGTCTATGTTTTGTGCTATAGTCAGATAACCCATTTTTTGATTTTCATAAAAACAGTCACAGTATAAATAATAAATATTGGGTAGCAGACCAAAGGGTCAGACTCACACTTCTTGGGTGATAAAAAATAAAAAGAAGTATCATTTTTATTGAATTCTGTATTAGTTTTCTCAGAGTACCATAATAAAGACCTGCAGACTGGGTGACTAAAACAACAGAAATTTATTTTCTCACAATTCTGGAGCTTGGAGGTCAGAAATCAAGGTGTCAGCAGAGTTGGTTTTTTCAGAGGCCTCTCTCCTTGGCTTGGAGATGCTGTCTTCCTCCTGTGTCTTCACGTGGTTCTCCCTCTGTGTAGGTCTGTGTCTTAATAAGATCCTCCCCTTATAAGATGACTGTTCATCACTTCTCAGCCCAGTATCTGTTCTTATAAGGTCACTGGTCATATTGGATCAGGGCCCCACCTATATGACCTCGTTTTAACTTAATGACCTCGTTAAACACCTGATCTCCTAATAAGGTCACATTCTGAGCTGCTGGGGGCTGGAATTCAACATATTAATTTTGGAGGGCACAAATCAGACCTTAACAAATTCAACCATGACCAGGCTTTTTCAAGCTTCATGGGCACAAGTCTCTAATCTCCACAACAATGCTGCAAGGCCAGTACTGTGATCCCCATTACTCATATCAGGAAACTGAGCCTCTGTGGGGTTAATGTCTCACCCACAATTAATAAGTGGTGAAGCTGGAATCAGAACACAGGCCTGTTTTGCATCAAAGCTGGTGTTCTTTCCACTATAGTCTATTACAGGAAAGAGGGAATTACTGGGGCCCTAAAGCCATTACATTCATTTTTTTTTCCAAGGCAGAGCATAAAATAGCTCTGCCTTCCCTTGTTGATGGTGACTGTTCAGGAGAACAATGTGCTCTCAGGGATGGTGGCCGAGCCTTCATCACAGTGGTTGGACAAGCTACCCTTGGTAACGTCCACTAAGGGCTCAAAGGACAGCTAAACATCACCCTTTGGGATGTTTTGTTCCCTTTAAACAGGGATAAGCCTCTCCACTTATGGTCTTCTCCTTTGCCTGAAATTCTCTTTTCCTTCCCTCATCACATGTTTAAGCATTGCCAATCCTTCAGGGTCTGGTCAGTGACCCTGGTCACTCCAAAATCCACCCAACTCCCCCAGGCCACCATTTTCTAGTCATCTTATTACTTCACACTGCAGCTCACTTTCCCCACCAGGCTCATCTGTCCGTGGAATTCTCCAGGCAAGAATACTAGAGTGGGTTGTCGTTCCCTTGCCCAGGGGATCTCCCTGATCCAGGGATTGAAGCCAGGGCTCCGGCATTGCAGGCAGTTTCTTCTCTGATTGAGCCACCAGTGAAGCCCCGGAGACAGGCCAAAACGGGGGCAATTCTTACTATTATTTACTAGCTGGGCAACCTGAATAAGTCTAGTAACCTCTCTGAAAGCCTTCATTTTCTCATCCATGAATTAGGAGGAAACACCTACCTCCAAGTCTTACTGTGAGGCAAATTAAGTGAACGAACATACTAATAATTACATTTAGGGCAGTGTTTGGTACCTAGGAGACATTCAGTAAATAGCATCTTTTAAGCTCACATTTTTCTTTCAGTCTGTTTCATGCCTTCCTGATATGATTGAGAGCTTTTTCGAGACAAGGAACATAACTTATTTCATTTCATGCATGCTTGACTTAGCACGATTTTAGGCCTATGGAATGTTCTCTGTCGTCTTGTAACTGTGCACCACATTTGATACTACGTGAAATATATGACACAACCTCAAGTAACAGCCTTGGCTGCTGAATTGCATCAACTATTGGGTAGATGACCTCTGAGTGTATACTCCCATGAATCCATTCATTCATCCACCATTGATTGATTGCCTCCTAAATGCATCCCCCTTAAGATTCTGTTTCTATGTAATATCTTTAGTGGAGAGAGGACTATAGGCTTGTGATAGAAAGTGCCAGGAGTGTGGCTAGGGCAATGGGATGCTGAAAGCAGGGACCTGCAGACCTCAAACCTCCGTCTGCATCAGAAACAGCTGGGGCGGATACAGCCACCCCCTCACTCCTGCCCCCACCAGAAATGCTAATTCAGTTGATCTGACATGTTGTTAAAACAGCAAATGAAGAGAGGAAGCAAAGAAATTCCCCTGGAGCTTATTCTGATGCGCAGCCAAGGATAAGAACCATTTAAGCAGATGATGCTTAAATATTCCAGCGAGCTTCCTTCTAGGGTGGTGCTACCCAGGGTGATGTTAAGGGGAAAGTTGTGCTTGGACCCAAGCCAGAAGCAGAGACCTGAACTGGAGGAAGGAGGAGGCACCTGGGCAGAGGGTAATCAAATGTGGGCTTTCTTTTACCTTCTGCCTTCTTTCTCCCCAGGAGGAGCCAAGGAGAGTATTAAGGCTGGGGTCCCCAGGGAAGAGGGGCTGAGGACACCTGAGAGCACAGCAGGGCAGAGCTGTGTAGAGCTTAGGAAATCCTTTCCAGAACAAGCCTCACTATTACCCTCTATATACTAAGCTTGGAATCACATCTTGATGATGACATTGGGTCATCAGACCTCACAGATGAGGCCATTTCATGAACAGTCTTTGTAACTTGCAAGGCGTACAACCCCTTGACTTCTCCTCCCACCCCTTCAATCAAAATTGGGCTGCTCAGAGCTGATGAAGGGATAGAGACCAGTTCATTTGAAGCCCTGGTTGTTCAGAAGATTTAGGAGAACAGTTCCCTGATGTGTTTCACGTCAGTTTCACAATGAATGTTCCTGGTGCATAATCCCTCTGAGAGGGAATGTGGTTTAAGACCGCTTCAAGTAATCTAGACCTTTGTCCTGCAAGAGCAGTAGTGCTGAGAATCACTGCCACTTCTTCCCGGCATATGATGTCAGGGTGCTTGGTTCCCCTCCCCCATCTTCTGACTTCACAGACAGGAAAATGGAGTCTGAGGAACCAGGAAGTTGCTCATCCATCACAAGGTTACTGCTGAGCATGAGGTCATACCTCTCAGCTTTTTCTAAGACACAGCAGGCTCATTTAGGTTGGTGAGTTTTAGTAGACAGTGTCCAGAATTTATAATTTCAAAGGATAAAGAAATTGAGAATGACATAAGATAATTCTCTTTTTCTGTCTCTGCTTGTCACTGAGTCTTTTAATTGTTGTCTGCCATTTATGCTGGAGAAGGAAATGCCAACCCACTCCAGTATTCTTGCCTGGAAAATCCCATGGACAGAGGAATCTGGTGGGCTTCAGTCCATGGTGTCGCAAAGAGTGTGACATGACTGAGCAACTGAGCACATTTATTCCAGGAATTTGGAATAAATAGGAACATCTTGGGGATTTACAAAAAAAGGGGGAGCCCTACTCAAGATATATCACCTTGATGGTGGAATTCTACTCTGAGCTTTTCGTTGGATGGATTGGGAATTTTTTCCCGTTAGCCAAGTTAAACAGCCTCCACTAGTTTCCTCACTGATAAAAACAGCTGGAGGGTTACTGAGACATTATTGATGTAGGTGAGAAAGGTTCATCTTCAGAACTCCTCCCAAACATAGTAGGAATCCTGAAAGCGAGACTGAGCTTTAGCTGGTATCCTTGTTCATATGGGTCAGGCTCATGCCATACTGGTTGTCAAATATTTTTAATATTACCTCTCTCTCAAAACAATGGCCTTCTTCCTTTAAGTGGAGGACCTTCCCTTTACCCTTATTATGTAACTGATGACTTATTTTGGGGGGCTCCGAAATCACTGCAGATGGTGATTGCAGCCAGGAAATTAAAAGACGCTTACTCCTTGGAAGAAAAGTTATGACCAACCTAGATAGCATATTCAAAAGCAGAGACATTACTTTGCCAACAAAGGTCCATCTAGTCAAGGCTATGGTTTTTCCTGTGGTCATGTATGGATGTGAGAGTTGGACTGTGAAGAAGGCTGAGCGCAGAAGAATTGATGCTTTTGAACTGTGGTGTTGGAGAAGACTCTTGAGAGTCCCTTGGACTGCAAGGAGATTCAACCAGTCCATTCTAAAGGAGATCAGTCCTGGGATTTCTTTGGAAGGACCGATGCTAAAGCTGAAACTCCAATACTTTGGCCATCTCATGCGAAGAGCTGACTCATTGGAAAAGACTCTGATGCTGGGAGGGATTGGGGGCAGGAGGAGAAGGGGACGACAGAGGATGAGATGGCTGGATGGCAACACCGAATTTATGGACATGAGTTTGGGTGAACTCTGGGAGTTGGTGATGGACAGGGAGGCCTGGTGTGCTGCAATTCATGGGGTCGCAAAGAGTTGGACACGACTGATCGACTGAACTGAACTGAATTGATTCTACATAGCTGTTATCTTTTTTCTGCATCCGGAGAACACCCCCTTCCCCACAGTGTGGTCCTTTCTATAATTGTATTTCTGTTGAATTGTGATTCTGTGGCTACAAAATAGGTCAACAGAGAAAAAGATGTCAATTTAATCAAGAACTATGTCCAAGGAAGGTGGGGGAAGTTGGGGACAGCAGAAAGCATTGGCCAGTGGCTATTATACAAAGGGACCAGACATGACCTTTTGGGGGGCGGGGTGTGACCATTTGGTCATTATCATGACCAAGGTAATCCTTGCTAGCTGACAAAGGCCAATATTACAAAGTGATGAAAAGATGTGCAGTCAACTCCAATCCCTTTAATACCTGAGTCCCTTCCTGGCTCTCAAGTATTAAGGGAGACTCATTAACTGAAGCTACTAACTTTTCTTTCCTTGATTAACTGCTTCAAAATGGAACCAGTTAGTACAGGCAGAAAGTGGATGCCTAAAAAGATTAAATTGCCTCTGAAATACCTGATTCATCCCCCAGACAGTTGTTACCCCCAGGCTAAATCAGCCTGCTCCATACCCACCAAAGGCTACTGCTTTTCAGCAAGGAATGAGTTGCTGCGCTTTCCCTATGGTAGATGCATCTGGCCTTAAATATCTATTCCTGTAACCTAAATTGTGAAGCATTTTCCAAAAGCCATTGAGTTGCAGAATTTAAAAAATGCATTTCATTGCCAGATCTGCAAATTGGGTCAGTTTTCCAGGGCCTTATGCTTCCTTCTCTCCCACTGGGGAAGAGGAAAAGGAGGCAGCCAACAACTGGTGATTGAAACATGACCCTTGCTGGCGTGTAAGTCTTGGCTGTCTCTCCGTGTGCCAGCCTGGCCAAGTCCGCTGATGCTCATGGCAAGGCCTGGACCAGTGCCTGCCCTTCCTGATGGCTGCCCTCTGGATTCTGCTGTCAGGGTGGTTCCACTGCAGCTGGCATCACTGAAGCTCTGCATGGCTTTTAATTACATTTGAGCCTCAGAAAAGTCAGTGAGAGAATTAGAGGAGGTCTAAGTAGCCCCATGTCATAGATAGACAAACTGGATTCAGAGAAGATAAATGACTTATTCAAGGATACAATTAGATTAGTTTTTTTTTTTTTCCCTGTAATTTTGTTTATTTATTTAAGGCTCTGTTGGGTCTTCACTGCGGGTCGGGCTTTCCTCTAGTTGTGGTGAGTGGGGCTGCTCTTTAGTTGCGGCTTACGGGCTTCCCATTGTGTGGCTTCTCTTGTTGCGGAGCCCGGGCTTCAGTTGTTGAGGCACGTGGGCTCAGTAGTTGTGGCTCCCAGGCTCTAGAGCACCGGCTCAGCAGTTGTGGCCCACAGGCTTAGCTGCTCCGTGCCTTGCGCGATCTTCCTGGACCAGGGATCAAACCCACGTCTCCTGCATTTGGCAGGCGGATTCTTTACCACTGAGCCACCAGGGAAGCCCCAGATGCAATTAGTTTGGTTCCTATCTCCTGCCCCTTTGTCAAGTATTCTTTTCACAAAAATATGGATTTTAAAAAGTCACTAAGGAAAGAAAAGTAGTTTGTCCTGGTCCCTAGACCCATAGGATCTGGGATTATTCCATGTGATTCTCTACTTTTCAGATGCAACCGTGATTAATCTGGTCATCAAAAAAACCTTGTTATCATCACCAGCGTTGTAAAGAGATAGCAATCAAGAATCAATATATGATATATTCTCTATTAATATTCTATGTTATATACTCTAAAAATCTCTAAAATATATCTTGTATTTTTGTGACCAGTTCCAGGATTTTTCATACTAATAGGGCATAGCCCATTAACATGGGTCTTAAAGTCAATTTAGGGGCCTCCCTGGTAACTCAGTGGTAAAGAATCCACAGGCAATACAGGACATGTGAGTTCGATCCCTGGGTCAAGAATATCCCCTGGAGAAGGGAATGGCAACCCATTCCAGTATTCTTGCCTGAGAAATCCCATGGGCAGAGAAGCTTGGCGGGCTTTAGTCCATGGAGTTGCAGAAGAGTCAGACAGGACTTAGCGATGAAACGCACACACAGTTTAATGGATTGTTGCCAGGCTTAAAAGAAGACATAGGGTAAGAGAATAGAACAGAATTGAAAACATCAGAGTGTGATGCATGTAGGCAAGGAAAGTACTGTTCTCTGAATCCTTTGGTTCATATGTACTGAACCATAAGGTTAAAAGTATTTCATACTGAGTAGTCTTTCCTCTTTCTCCTTTCTCTTTCCTCTTCTCTCTCCTTCTCTCTGTCTCTAGGAAACCTACCTAAAGATCTGCTATCTTTGTTCCATTCGCAGGTACCATCCCCGGTCTTCCCCAGCCACATTTTTCCTAACATTATCCTTTCATCACCCCAGGGTCTGGAGTGGACACTGTTTTCTACAGTTGATGCCTTTAAGCTCTTTCCCTTCTCCCCTCCACTGAAAATGCCCATTTGCAGTGTGACCTTGGAGTCAGCATTTCCTAGTCTTTTTGTAAGTTTGATAAATAAACAACTCTGTCTCTAAGCCATCTTTATTTTCATTGCAGGCAAGGCAACTCAAACTTGAAGACATGAAGTCCCCAAGGAGAACCACTTTGTGCTTTGTGATTATTGTGATTTATTCTTCCCAAGCTACACTGAGTTTGAGTTTAGAGTCTATTGTTTATCATTCGGTGAGTAAATCCATGTCTGCTATATTTCCCTGTCACATTTTTTTCCTGATTTCCTGGGAAAATAATAGACAGAAACTGGTTTACACAAATGTTCAGAGCCTTTGAGAACATGTCACAAATGGTAGGAGTGAGTGGTGGACCATAAGTGGTATTCATCCGACAATAACACCCTGGGTACAGCACGTCATACTCTGGAATCAGTGGTGGTGTCAAGGGAACATTCCCCTGGCTTCCCTCCTTAATGAATTTACCACTTCCAGGCTTGGAGCTCCACCCTAGGAAACTGACAGCACCATTGATAAAGCAGATTTTGAAGACAGAGGAAAATTCAAAGGAATTTATTTGTTTATTTTTAACCAGGAGCATCAGACTGAAACACATTTCAAGAGGTGTTAATTTGTGTCGTGTTATAATCACAGATCAATATAGTTGAAAGGGCCATGGGTGATCACCCAAGCTTTTGTAAAACAAATTAGCCAGGTCATTTTGTCCTTGGGAAGTTAATGGGAGTTTAGCTCACCCCCTTGTTCCTTGTGGGAATCACTGGGATCTTCTTTGCTTAGGCTACTCCATGCACCAAAGCGGGGCTTATTACTGATTATGAAATCTCATGGGACAGATGTGATTCTCTCTGGGTCTCAGCTTTTTCATCTGTAAAATAATGAAAATAATAGTATTGATTTGCTGATTGCTATGACTCATTGGAAAAGACTCTGATGCTGGGAGGGATTGGGGGCAGGAGGAGAAGGGGACGACAGAGGATGAGATGGCTGGATGGCATCACCAACTCGATGGACGTGAGTTTGAGTCAAGTCCGGGTGTTGGTGATGGACAGGGAGGCCCGACGTGCTGCAATTCATGGGGTCGCAAAGAGTCAGACACGACTGAGCGACTGAACTGAACTGAACTGATGAGAATTAAATTAGTTAATATTTACAAAATGCTTTAGACTGGTGCCTGACACATGTAAAAAGGCCTTATCACTGTTTGCTATTATCATTTCCCTTCTTGTATTTTTTTCTACTGACTTTTTGAAAAAGATATTTCAGTGTTACTTCGTTCAGTCTGTCACGACTGTTAGTTTTTCACTGATAGATGTTAGCATCAGAAAATGTCTTCTCTTTTCCTGGTTGGAGATTCTCAACTTTAATTCTCTGTCCTCTATTCCAGTTGTTGGTTCTGTTTTTGTGTTTGCTTGATCTTTATTCTTTATTTTTTGTGTAGCTTTTAGTATATTCCTTTGCTTTACTGGTTCTTTTATAAACAATGCATGTTTGAGATTCTTTTCTTTTAACCTGTGGAGAAGGAAATAGCAACCCACGCCAGTACTCTTGCCTGGAAAATCCCATGGACGGAGGAACCTGCTAGGCTACAGTCCATGGGGTCGCGAAGAGTCGAACACAACTGAGCGACTTCACTTTCTTTCTTTCTTTGAATCTGACTGTGACTGGGGAGTATAATTTATTTACATTTGATGTTATTTAAAATTCTTGCTCTTACTTTCAGGATTTTTTTATGGGTTTATGCATTTCTTTCCTCTTTTTCGTTTTTGTATCTTTCTTTGTTTGACCTAGGTCTTGTCTTTTTATTTATTTCTCTCATACTTTGGGAAGTATACTTTGTCTGTCTTCTTCCAAATTGCAATATGCAGGATACAACCCTTGCAATTCTATGCAGCAGCTTGCTCTTATAAATAGAAGGTGGAAACATTACTTTTCCCAAGGATGTGTATGGTCAGTACAGAAGTCTACTTACCCCATGCATATGGGGAGAAAGCCAGAGACTGACCTGATCTTAGCAATGGGGTCAGCCTTGCCTCTGTTCCAGAGATTCCCAGCATTCCTGGCTGCAGCGATGCCCTTCCACTGTGCCAGCTCTACCTTCGTGAACATCCATAACAGAGCTCCTCCATCAGCCTGGTAGACCAGGATATCTTCCTGGATATTCCCACCACCATCCTAAAGAGCCCCACTTTTCCCCTTTAGATCTGCCTTCAAGATAATATTTTCATCCAGTTCAGAGACTGAAGACCTCCATTGAAGAGACGCCCTTAAAACTGCCTTATCAGCTTATATGGCCCTAGGTTGCCACTCAGCTCCTATTGTAACAGTACACACAGGGTAACATACAGTGACGACAAATTAGCCAGGTCATGACACGTGATGACCTGCTTAAAAAAAATGACCATTGTCACCATTTTTAAGTGTGTATTTCAGTAGCGTTAAATATATTCACATTGTCACACAATCAATCTGCAAAACCATCTTGCAAAACTGAAACTCTGTATCCATTAAACAAAACCCCCTCAGCCCCCAACAGGATTCCAGCTCCTAGAGCTCACTGTTCTACTTTCCGACTCCATGATTTTGATGACTCTTGAGTACCTCATACAAGTGGAATCATACCGTATTTGTCTTTTTGTGACTTGCTTATTCACTTAGCGTAAATTCCTAAAAATGTATCTGTTGTATTAATAGTATGCATCAGAATTTCCTTCCTTTCTTAAGTCTGAATAAGGATCCATTGTATGTATATCCTAAGTTTTGTTAATCTGTTTATCCATTAATGCACATTTGGGTTCCTCTCACCTCCTGGCTGCTGTGAACAATGCTGCTCTGAACAGGGGGGTGCAAATATAGCTAGACAGCCTTTTGAAGTGTGATTGATGATGTAGCTTCTTAAACTTCAATGTGTGCATGAATCCAGCTGGGAACCTTCTTAAAGTGCAGATTTCAGCTCAGGAAGTCTGAGGGTGGGGCTCTGGGTGTTGCACTTCTGACTGGTTACTCTTGTTCCCATCCCAGTCATCACACTGGGAGCAGCAAGGCTGCAGATTCTCAACGCTGGGATCAACCCTGAGGGAAAAGCCCAGCTCTGATGCTCACTAACTTTGGAAATTCCATCTCATTTTTTCATCTCCCTGAACCTGTTTTCTCACATACTATGAGAAATAAATAGTGTCTCATTCTTCAGCTTCTTCAGGATTACATGTTCTCAGATCTACATGGCTTAGCATCATGATTGGCACACAGCAAATGCATAAGATTTGGTGGTTATTTTTACTATTCTGGTACAAATAAACCTGGGTTTGCATGCCCAGGAAGAAGATATTTTAACGGGATCCTTGCTGAGACAAGTGAGGCAAAGATGCAAAACTGGGTGAGATCTGTGACTATTTATTTGTTTGTCCTCTGGCTCCCTGTTTTTTTTTTTTTTTTTTTTTCACTTCTAAAAATGCCATCTCTCATTCCTGACTGTCTGTCTGCTCCCTTTTCAGGCCACTCCCCACCCTCCCATTACTTGTAAAGTTCAACAAGTGGGGCATTTCCTGGAATCGGTGACCTTGCATCTTCTGACTGAAGCTTGGCAAACAGGAAATCCCTTCTGGGCAGAGCTGGTCATTGTCCTCCGATACCCATCTGGGTACCTTTCCATGGACAGGCAGAGGCTCTGGGTTTTGTCTGGAATCGTACTCAGCATTGGGAGACCCTGGCAGGATCTGTGTGCAGCCTCATAGTTCCCCGAACTGGGGTGACGTGAGACTCAGGCAGGCAAGACTGTCCCCCTATGAGCCCAGGCCAGATGGGCACGTGGGCTGTCAGCACTGCCAGAGATGCATCACGTTTCTCATGCTCCTTGTTTTTCAAAATGTGAGGCTTGGAATGAATGAATGACTTTTCCAGTTAGAGAGAAGAAAAGGCAGAGGGATCAGTTCTTGGTGTGACTCCAGCACCTGCCTTCTTGAAATCCAGGCCCCATGACCTAACTCTCGGTGCTTAGTCGAATCCGGGTGGCCGAGGGTCTTTGCCCCCACCAGCATCACCAGTGAACAACCCAGAGGCTTCAGTGCTTTTACTATGTTTTCCCTCCATCTTCTCCCAGTGATTGTTGTTCAGTCGCTAAGTCATGTCTGACTTTTTGCAACCCCATGGACTGCAGCACGTCAGGCCTCCCTGTCCCCCACTGTCTCCTGGAGTTTGGCCATTGAATCGATGATGCTATCCAACCATCTCATCCTCTGCCGCCCTCTTCTTTCGCCTTCATACTTTCCCAGCATCAGGATCTTTTCCAGTGAGTTGGCTCTTTGGCCAGCAGGCGGCCAAAGTATTGGAGTTTCAGCTTCAGCATCAGTCCTTCCAATGAATATCCAAGATTGATTTCCTTTAGGATTGACTGGTTTGATCTCATTGCTGTCCAACGGACTCTCAAGAGTCTTCTCCAGAACCACAATTCGAAAGCATCGATTTTTTGGCACTCAGCCTTCTTTATGGTTCAACTCTCACATTTATATATGACTACTGGAAAGACCGTAGCTTTAACTGTACGGACCTTTGTCAGCCAAGTGATATCTTTGCTTTTTAATACACCATCTAGGTTTGTCATAGCTTTCCTTCCAAAAAAGCAAACAACTCAGTGATTACAGGGTTTAAAATCAAAAGTCAGTTATTCTCATAAAAAGCTGTGAATCCTCACTGAACAACGGAGCCAGTAGGTGACAGCTATGTGGAAGCAGCACTTAATTAGAGGTATTCCGTGAAAGTTTCAGATAATCACCATGAAGATTCAAGAAGTAGTTAAAGAGCAGAGGTTCTCAAAAACTGGCCTCCTGTCCAGGGATGTGCTGCTTAAAAAAAGCAGTTTTCTTTACCCTATCTGAGACCTGCTAAATTTGATTGGGGGAGGGAAGGGAGAGGAGTCTCATGCTCATGAAGATTAGAAGTGCTTTACAAGAGAGGACTGAAATGTACCTTGATTTTAATCCACTGTTGCCAGTGGCAAGTCATTAATTCTCTAGCGACCCCTGGAAAATGGAGGAAATGAAACCTTGGCCTGCTTCCCAAAGGTGACCTCCGGTAGTCACCTTCTCCTGGGCTGAGTCCCCCTGCAGCAAGCCCACAAAGAGTGAACAGAGAAAGCTTCCTGGTGGCTCCCCCTACCTCCCCCGAATCCCAGGGAGGATGGAGGCAGGAAGACAGCCAAAGAACCTTTCCTTCTGCCCAGGCTCAGTGCCAGAGCAGGCTCCCAGGGAAGTCGGGCAGGAACCAGCCTTATACATTGACTTTGTTATTTCTTGGTCCGTTCGCATCTTGGTAGAGCTGAGATAACCTCACAACAAAGGAGGCAGTGCCTGAGCTTGCACATCCCAAACATCAGTCATCATTCCTCTGTTCACGTCTTCAAGAACATTTGTGGACTCTCAGGTCCCTTCACATTTCCTGGGGACATTAATACTAGTCGCTGAAAAGAAGGCAGGGGTGGAAGAGGCAATAGAGAAAGAGACGAAGTACTGGTTAAGAGAGACGGGGTCACCGAGAAGAATAGTTTCCCCATGCTTTCCCAGGATATCGCCTGGTAAGATGATGCTGTGCCTGTGTGGATAAGTGCAGACTTAGGAGGAAGGTTAGCTGGGTTTGAGTCCTGATTCTACCATTTCAAGGCCGTGTGACCTTAGGCAAGTTATTTGACCTCTTCTCGCCTGTGTTTTCTCATCTGTGAAATGCAGATGAGAACAGTATCTACACCTTAGATTGTCATGAGGATAGAATAAACAAGCACACACCAAGCACTTAACAGTGCCTGGCACCGGGTGTTGAAGATGTCTTAGGAATTATTCTTCTTGATATCGTTAAGATGGGAGATAACTAGGAAAAAATGGCAGAGACCATGGAGGGCAAAACAAGCTCTGTCTCAGGTGGTGCTCTCTGGTAAGGGGACAGCGGTGGTAGGGGGTGATGGGAGTTCAAGGTAAACTACACACCCTGGAGGCGGGGGTTATCAGGCTCCTCTACTGAGACTTAAAGGAAGTTTGGGTTGGGAAACTCATCGCAGGAAAACTCACTTGGAGGCAGGGATGAGCTAGGAGCCCCGTATCAGGTCAAGGTGACGTTATAAGCTACAGAGCTGGCAGTGAGCCCAGCAGCAAAGCCAGTCAATGTCAGTTCTTAAAGAAGCCCATGTTGACAGTAGATAAGCTTTATGGAGATGAAGCAAGTGGTTTATGCAGTCGGGGGCAGGGGGTGGTCTGTGTGAATGGTGCCCCTAGACAGTGTGATGCCATGTCCCAGAACAGCACTTACTATGTCACTAAAGCTATTCTAGTGTTCTACATTGATTAATCATTTGCTCCTCACACCAGCCTCATGAGGCAAACTATTTGTATCTGTATACTACAGGTGAGGACTGAGGAACAGAAAGGTTAAGTAACTTGCTCAAGGTCACACAGCCATTTTATGGAAGAGCTAGGATTTGAAGCAATGTCTGCAGAGTACTTAACTCTTAACTATCATACTATCAGTTCAGTTCAGTCGCTCAGTCGTGTCCAACTCTTTGTGACCCCATGAATCGCAGCACGCCAGGCCTCCCTGTCTATCACCAACTCCCCGCGTTCACGCAGACTCACATCCATCAAGTCAGTGATGCCATCCAGCCATCTCATCTTGGGTCATCCCCTTCTCTTCCTGCCCCTAATCCCTCCCAGCATCAGAGTCTTTTCCAATGAGTCAACTCTTCACATGAGGTGGACAAAGTACTGGAGTTTCAGCTTTAGCATCATTCCTTCCAAAGAAATCCCAGGGCTGATCTCCTTCAGAATGGACTGGTTGGATCTCCTTGCAGTCCAAGGGACTCTCAAGAGTCTTCTCCAACACCACAGTTCAAACGCATCAATTCTTCGGCGCTCAGCCTTCCTCACAGTCCAACTCTCACATCCATACATGACCACAGGAAAAACCATAGCCTTGACTAGACGGACCTTAGTTGGCAAAGTAATGTCTCTGCTTTTGAATATGCTATCTAGGTTGGTCATAACTTTTCTCCCAAGGAGTAAGCGTCTTTTAATTTCATGGCTGCAGTCACCATCTGCAGTGATTTTGGAGCCCCCAAAAATAAAGTCTGACACTGTTTCTACTGTTTCCCCATCTATTTCCCATGAAGTGATGGGACTGGATGCCATGATCTTCATTTTCTGAATGTTGAGCTTTAAGCCAACTTTTTCGCTCTCCTCTTTCACTTTCATCAAGAGGCTTTTTAGCTCCTCTTCACTTTCTGCCATAAAGGTGGTGTCATCTGCATATCTGAGGTTATTGATATTTCTCCCGGCAATCTTGATTCCAGCTTGTGTTTCTTCCAGTCCAGCGTTTCTCATGATGTACTCTGCATAGAAGTTAAATAAGCAGGGTGACAATATATAGCCTTGAAGTACTCCTTTTCCTATTTGGAACCAGTCTGTTGTTCCATGTCCAGTTCTAACTGTTGCTTCCTGACCTGCATACAGATTTCTCAAGAGGCAGGTTAGGTGGTCTGGTATTCCCATCTCTTTCAGAATTTTCCACAGTTTATTGTGATCCACACAGTCAAAGGCTTTGGCATAGTCAATAAAACAGAAATAGATGTTTTTCTGGAACTCTCTTGCTTTTTCCATGATCCAGCGGATGTTGGCAATTTGATCTCTGGTTCCTCTGCCTTTTCTAAAACCAGCTTGAACATCAGGGAGTTCATGTTCACGTATTGCTGAAGCCTGGCTTGGAGAATTTTGAGCATTACTTTACTAGCATGTGAGATGAATGCAATTGTGCGGTAGTTTGAGCATTCTTTGGCATTGCCTTTCTTTGGGATTGGAATGAAAACTGACCTTTTCCAGTCCTGTGGCCACTGCTGAGTTTTCCAAATTTGCTGACATATTCAGTGCAGCACTCTCGCAGCATCATCTTTCAGGATTTGAAATAGCTCAACTGGAATTCTATCACCTCCACTAGCTTTGTTCGTAGTGATGCTTTCTAAGGCCCACCTGACTTCACATTACAAGATGTCTGGCTCTAGATGAGTGATCACATCATCATGATTATCTGGGTCATGAAGATCTTTTTTGTACAGTTCTCCTGTGTATTCTTGCCACCTCTTCTTAATATCTTCTGCTTCTGTTAGGTCCAGACCATTCCTGTCCTTTATTGAGCCCATCTTTGCATGAAATGTTCCCTTGGTATCTCTAATTTTCTTGAAGAGATCTCTAGTCTTTCCCATTCTGTTTTCTTCCTCTATTTCTTTGCATTGATCGCTGAGGAAGGCTTTCTTATCTCTTCTTGCTATTCTTTGGAACTCTGCATTCAGATGCTTATATCTTTCCTTTTCTCCTTTGCTTTTCACCTCTCTTCTTTTCACAGCTATTTGTAAGGCCTCCCCAGACAGCCATTTTGCTTTTTTGCATTTCTTTTCCATGGGGATGGTCTTGATCCCTGTCTCCTGTACAATGTCACGAACCTCATTCCATAGTTCATCAGGCACTCTATCTATCAGATCTAGGCCCTTAAATCCATTTCTCACTTCCACTGTATAATCATAAGGGATTTGATTTAGGTCATACCTAAATGGTCTAGCGGTTTACCCAACTTTCTTCAATTTCAGTCTGAATTTGGCAATAAGCCACAGTCAGCTCCTGGTCTTGTTTTTGCTGACTGTATAGAGCTTCTCCACCTTTGACTGCAAAGAATATAATCAATCTGATTTCGGTGTTGACCATCTGGTGATGTCTCTGTGTAGAGTCTTCTCTTGTGTTGTTGGAAGAGGGTGTTTGCTATGACCAGTGCATTTTCTTGGCAAAACTCTATTAGTCTTTGCCCTGCTTCATTCTGCATTCCAAGGCCAAATTTGCCTGTTACTCCTAGTGTTTCTTGACTTCCTACTTTTGCATTCCAGTCCCCTATAATGAAAAGAACATCTTTTTGGGGTGTTAGTTCTAAAAGGTCTTGTAGGTCTTCATAAAACCGTTCAACTTCAGTTTCTTCAGCGTTACTGGTTGGGGCATAGACTTGGATAACTGTGTTAGTGAATGGTTTGCCTTGGAGACAAACATACTATATGATATAACTAATGTTTTTAAGAACTTAGTATATTCCACATTGCAGTTGGCTTAATTCTCATAACAATTCTATGAGGTCGGCACTATTATTCCATTTTACAGAAATGAAAACTGAGGCTCAAAGAGACTAAATAACTTCTTCAAGGTCACAGGCGAGTAAGGGGCACAGCTCTTTAGCCTAGCAGTCTGGCTCTAGAGCTGGGTCTCAAAGCCCTTGACCCAAAAAGCAACCATAAAACCATCTAGGAGTAAAAGGGCTTGAGAAGGAGAAAATAATTTCTAAACATGCATCACCTAAATAGTCCCAAGGCTGCAGAAATACTGGGGTGGGGACAGGCTGAGGGAGTTCAGAAGAGAGGTTGTGAGACTCGTCTGAAGTGCCACCTGAATGACTCAGGATTCAAGCCCCAGTGCAACAGAGCACAGCATAATTTATATTTCTTGACAGGCCTCAAGCTGCAGGAACCCTGAGAGACTCAGATAGGCTGATTTCTTCCGCTTCTGGATCTAGTGACTGGTCTATAAAAAGTCAATGCCAAGGTCATATCCCAGAGGCCAATCTATTGCATTCCCTACCCTCCCATTGCTGGTGGCCCGCCATTCACAGGGCACGAGGTATTGACCCAGAGCCGCAGCCCTACGCTCAGCTTGAACATTCCTGGGCCTGTGAGCAGAAAACCATCATGAAAAGACATTGCTAACACTCACTGACTATTTTCTAAACTGTTCTTTCAGCTTCTCCATGAACATGAGCTAATGGAGGAGGGCCCAGTAAGACCAAAGCGAGCTGGTATGTAAACATTTCCTTGACCATCCTTTCTAGTAAGTCCCATCAAACAGCATGTGTTATAACTTTTTGAAACACTGGGATCTACATGATTTGGTCTCCAAGCACCCCAGGATTCAATTTCTAGAAGTAACTGCGAAGGCACTCCATTCTCTGTCAAATGACATTAAAGGGATCTTAAACACCTTCTATCCAAGTGTCCTGTCCCATCACCGCTCCTCAGATCCCAAAGATTACCCCATGGCCCTTCCCCCAGCAGCCCTGTAGCACCACCAAAAAGCCTGCTTCTCTTCTCTCAACCCAGTAGCCTTGCTTCTTTTCTTTTTCCTTTTTCTTTTAATCTTGGCTCCTCTCACTCCTCACTTAATCTCATGGATCAATTTAACCACTAGACCCAAGTCCTCCTCTGTTTCCCATTCCAATTTCCTCACTAAATTCCAAAGAAGAGGTCTGAGAAACACAGGGCTCTGCCTTTTGGAGGGTTGGGGGCAGGTGAAAGCTGTGAACACCTGCATGATGAGCCTCAGTGTCCCCTCCCCCATGGGAGACCTGGGGCAGGTGGTTCTGTCTGGAGGCTGCATTTTCCAAGGACCAGATCCTCCTTCCATCACAACAATCTTGTGATGGCATCAACCGGATGCTGTCATTTCCCTGCATAAATCCGATCATCCTCTCACATATCTCTGTATCTGCGAGAGTCACAGAGTCAGCATCCCACCCACCACGCCCCCTTTTCTTGTCTGGGGAATCAATTCATATGGATTCGTGTCTTGGAAGCTCTTCCATCAATTTCCCCAGACAAGGAGGGCTGTTTTCCTGGGTTCTCATTATCCATGACACATCCTCATGGCCCAACATCTATCCCAATGCATTGCAATTCTTTAGCTTCCTGTTTGCCACTCCCAGGAGACATGAGCCCCCTTGAACTCTCTTCCTCTCTGTAGCTTGGCCAGTAGCCCAATGTCTCAACAGACCAGTGAACAAATAAAGAGAAGGCGTGTCTCTGTCATAGCCACTTGTGTGAATTCAGAGGCTGTGTCCCTTTTCGCTAGGAGTCTGCTGGCTTTGTGGCTAGACCAACCATCTAGAAACTTCTTAACTTGTAGCACGGTGGTGAAATCGTGACTTGATCTATTCAATCTTGTGGTAGGAAAGAGACATTAGACTGCCAGAGCGAGCAAGCTTGCCCAGAGCGCAGGATAGAGGTATCTGGTAGACCCTTCATTGGCTATAACCAGGTCCGACTGTTACCCAGTGCCTGAAAGGAGAATTCGACCACATTGTTAATAAACTATCAAAAAGCTCACCAAAAGTTTATACTGTTGTTCTTCTCGCCTTCCCTTCCCTTCCTTCCCTTTCTTTTCTGTTTTAGCCTGGTTTTATAACCCTGTGGGAGTCTCACTCACCCTCCTCCTTGCTTTCCCTGAAGTGATTCCCAGCAGGGGTCTCCAGCCTCCAGGATCTAATGCCTGATGATATGAGGTGGAGCTGATGTAACAATAATAAAAACCAAGAAAAAAAGTGAAAGGGTTAGTTGTTCAGTCGTGTCCAACTCTTTGTGACCCCATGGACTGTAAACACCCAAGCTCCTCTGTCCATGGGATTCTCCAGGCAAGAAGATTGGAGTGGGGTGCCATTCCCTTCTCCAGAGGATCTTCCCAACCCAGGGAGTGAAGCCAGGTCTCCTGCTTTGCAGACAGATTCTTTACCATCTGAGCCATCAGGGAGGTCAAGTGCACAATAAATGTAATGTGCTTGAATCATTCCAAAACCAGCCCCCCCCAACCCCAGTCCATGGAAAAATTGTCTTTCAAGAAGCCAATCCCTGGTGCCAAATAGGGTGGGGACCACTGGTCTACAGTGCAGACTGTACTTCCTGTGCTTTAAAACAAGTATCATCATCTCTACTCCATCCCCGACAACCCCTTGAACCCTCCCGTCCCCATGACAGCAACAGGGCCAACGAGGTCCCCAGTCACATATTTTGAAAGACTTCTCTTCCTAAAATCAAACCACCTGTGTTGAGTTCCAGCTTCCTCAGGGATGGTTGGTGACCCCCACAGCTGGAAAAGTAACATCTTCCTGCACTTCCCAACTATTTGTGACCCTTGGTGACAGCCTGCGAGGTCAGCCGTCAGGGAGGAAACCACTTCCACGTCTAGGAATTTGACATTCCATAGTTTTCCCAGACACGCTTTCATTAAAAACGATCATGGCAATGATAAATCACCATGAGATGTTTTCTGTTTTTTTAAATATGTGGTCCTGTGTGCTCTTGGGCCTCTGGAGTCATTTTGGAAGTGTTAATGACTCAGCTCATCACCTGCAACAGATGGTTTGGCTTTGGTACTTTTACAAATCACTGAAGCAAGAACTGATCATGGAAAGTCCCAGGCACTAGGTCACGGACACTCAGGATGTAAGCTGCAGTTAAGAGCATCGCACCCCAGGAAAACTAGGAAAGCAACAGGAATGTTAAATCCAACAAGGGCCACACAGGAATGTCTGTGTTCTGGAGCCTTAATGCCAAACAGAGGCAAACAGAGGTTTCAGGAGAAAAAATTCTTAAAAGAAATTTTCTTTTGAGGCACTGGACCAAATATTTAGAGCTTTAGGTTTTGAAATAGAAATCACCTTTCAAGAGAGGATCAATACTCGCATTTTTTCTGAGCTATAGACTTCTTCCTCTATCACCTATTATGTATCAAAAATCTATCACACATACCCAAACCCACATATAGATACATACACACAAATATATGCATGCTTTGTCACGCAGTCGTGTCCAACTCTTTGCGATCCCATGGACTGTAGCTCACCAGGCTCCTCTGTCCATGGAGTTTCCCAGGCAGGATTACTGGGGCAGATTACTTTTCCTACTCCAGGGGATCTTCCTGACCCAGGGAATGAAACTGCATCTCTTGTGTCTCTTGAATCGTCAGGCAGATTCTTTACCAACTGCGCCACCTTGGAAACCCACATACAAATCTCCAAATATATTATTACTATACAGGCGTTGAGAGAATTAAATAATATTTAGTACATATTGTTCAATATTAATAGCATCATCTAGAGGGTACTTTTTTTGTTTGTTTTAATGTTTTTTTAATTAAAACAAATTTACTCGATTTTTAATAAAAAATGTTGTGTCTGAAAGAGCCCAAACTATACACTTGGTGCAGAGAAGATTTCATATAACTCCTGAAGGCAGAAGGAAGGATGTCGTGACATTAGCATTTTAGGAAAACTCTTTCAAAACTCTGTTAAGGAAGAGCCTGCACAAAAACCCAGAGGCCAGAGACAAGAATAGCGTAATACTTCCTGTTAGAGCAGAGTGGTTCTTGGGGAGCAGAAAAAAAAAAGCACTGGTCAGAGTATTCAGAATTCTGCCTCAGTTCCACCAGGACGTGGATTCCATTCCAGCTGAGAGGCTCGCAGAGAGAGAACTGGCGGAAGCCATCGGAAGTGAAAATTTGCCAGGTGGTTATGGCTGAAGGAATTAGGTGAAGTCAGCGCTGGGAGACCAGCGAGGATGCTCAGCAGCGCTGACCATCATGGGCCAGGTCTCCGGAATGACCTACGAAAGGGACAGAGGGAACACTTGTGAAAGACATTTTGAGAAATGAGTCAAAAGGACCTGGGGACAGGCTTGGTATAGGGGCAGCAGGGAATACACAGGCCTGGGTAACTGGGAAGGTGGAGGCTATAAGCAGAAGCCGGAGCTGGAATGAAAATCTTATTTTGGAAACATGCCAGTCAGCTGGAAACTTAGTCTTTATGGCACTCTTTCCAGGGGATTGAAAGCAGAAGTTTCTTGGAACTTCCCTGGGGAACTAGTGGTTAGGGCTTCGTGCTTCCACTGCAGGGAGCGTGGGTTCCATCCCTGGCTGGGAACTAAGATTGCACATGCAGCGAAAAACAAATAACTAAAGTGCCTGGATGGACTGACTTAAAAGTATTTTCTAAAAAAAAGTTTCTTGTTGGTTGGAAATAATACAAATGTATCCTCAACATCAGCTGTCAAGTTCCCCAAGCCAGCTTTTTGAGGTTAACTGGGAATGCGTCTCGGGTCCTGGACTGAAGAGTCCACACTGATTCTTCTTTGGCTTCAGAAGAAACGGCTGGTGGAAGAAGACACTGGGAGGAAGGGAGCCCCAGGATGTCCTGACCCCGAGCTGGAGGTGCTTCTGTCTTCGTGCCTGTTCAGGGAGAGCAGGGTTCCTACCAGGTTGGGTTGCCAGCTGCCAGCCTGGAAATCCTGAACTTTCTGCAGATCTGCAGTCTAGGTGTGCTGGCTCTTTTTGATCTGGGTTTAGGAAATGCAGTGCCTTCTCCAGGCTGGGGAAGAGATTTGCAGGTTTTCCTGGCATTCATCTTCCGCATGATAACTTGTGGCATTTCTGGCTCTGAGCCGGCAGTGGTGGTGGCAAAGTAAGGAGAAAGCAGTGCTGGTGTTCTCTGCCTGTTTGTTTGCTTCCCTAGCTCAAAAGGGAGACCTGATTAGAATAGAATCAGAGGTTTTGTTGACCTGCCAGCAGACATGTGCATAAATGATAATCCTTATTATGATCATCATTATTATTTCTACACTCTGTTTCAAAGTGGCTACTATATGCCACTTTGTTAGGGGTCTTCATACCTCAACTCCTTAGCAACAATTAAGCAAAGAAAACAGTGCTTCTAATTTACAAACAACCAAAACTTGGCTCACAGAGTTCAGTAGCCTCCCAGGTAAGAGGACATTTACCTCAGCTCTGGCTCCAAGTCCAAGTTCATAGTTACAAGTCATAGTTTTCAACATATATTTCTGGCTCTTGCCTATGAGATTCCATGTTATGGTTTGTTTTGTTTTTTAGCAAAAAATTGTCTCCAACATGTATTTAGTATGTATTTATTGAATGCCTTTTGGGCACCAAGAACATGAAACTCACTGACTGCCTGCTGTCAACTTTTAATCTGGTTATGAGGATAGGATATACACTGACCAAAGTTAAATTCAAAGTTTGTAATATGGAAAGTAGAGTCATCACACACTGGGAGTCTGCAAAAGGCAAAGCTACCGCCAAGGAAGTAGTAGCAGCTACAGAGAAATAGGTCTGAACTAGATGTAAGTTACTAACAGAACTGACTAATGATGGGTTGCACCACTTACATGGAGGCGAGTTTGATGTCATGTGAAGTATTCAAGGCAATCTAATAAGTACTTGACAGGAGTGTTTATAGAGGGCATCTGAAGAGTGGTTACCCAAGATGATCTTTAAAATACTCAAACAACTTCACAATGCCTTGATTCTGTGAGTCCTCAGGTCAGTAAGCACCCGTGGGCTCAAAGAGTAACCAGGTTGAGGCCTGGAAGAAGGAGCAGGTACGGGACAGAAGAAGGGAGGGAGGAGGGAGCTCCAGGCAGAGGGAATTCCAGGAGACTGATGGTGGTCTGGGGCTTTTCCTTGTGCATATATTGCAGGAGGAAACTGAGATCTCGCTAGCATATTTAGGGGAAGGTTATGTAGCTGTGAGTCTCAGAGCAGCTTTATTGAGTAAGAGGAACTATCACCACTTTATATGGTGCTGACTTTGATTATTTGGGTGTATAACAAGCGACTAGAATTGACTCTTTTCTTTAGACTTCACAGCCCAATGTTTTAAGCCATAGTGCTGTTCACCCTCCCCACCCCACCCCATCCGCATCTGTCCCTGGGGTTCTGGCAGTTTTCCGCTGCGTGAACAAACCTTTCTAAAGGCTAAAGGGAGAACCGGGATCTTTGATTCTCCACTGACAATGGTATAGTAGAGCCAGACGATGGTGCCAGACTGCTGCCTACTAGAACATGTCAGGAAACAAGCAGAACAGGTAGCTTTTAATATTTACCTGCCACAGGACTAAGGGGGAGAAACCAGAGAGCCAAATCTTCCATAATAAAGAGGCGTGGTCCCTGCTAGTCAAGAGAAAACCAGAGCGAACCCATTTTTCCTGGCGAAGTCAGCAGGCTCGTTCTCTTGCAGGTGGGAGGTTGATTTATGCATTGACTTCGTCTCTCACTTCTGAAAGAGCCATAATTCCCAGTGAAGTGGTCAGGCAAAAATCGCATCGTTGGCTTAAACAGCTGTGATTAAGACCCAGAACTGTGTGTCACAGTTTGTGGCCAACTTTCCAGAAATGTCTCTTTAAGATAAGTGCTGTGCGGCAGGCAGTGATTTATGGGAAAGGAGAGGGGAAATCCTGCCTGGTTTGTGCCTCCCAGGGCCGATGAGAGGCCTGTATCTGTGACATTGATGATCTGCCTTCCACTGGGGCATCGGTGAGTCTGTGAGAACTCAGACAAATAATACCAGGGTGAAGGAGCTCGAGACAAAGCACACTGAACTGTCTGGAATCAGGTGGCCCAGAGGCAGGTGAGGAGCACAGATGGGCATCTAAAATGTACACTTACAGGGCGGAGGCACGGTCGGTCGTGTTCCTCCTGGGTCCCTTGTAGCCTCAGCAGGACCACCAGCTTCGCTGTCCCAAGCTCAGAAGTCCTTAGGTTTGGAGGAGGCAGAAGACAGAGAGTGGTCTTTTGACCCCAAATCATGCCCCCTGACCCCACCCTCTGCAGTCATGCTGATCCTGAGCATCTGGGCTTCCTCGCTTAAATTCAGGTACTCTCCCTAGGGCATTACAGGGACTGGAGGCCCAGTGGTGTTTCCATGTTCTTTTTGCCCATAGCACAATGATACTCCAGACGGGGAGAAACGACCCAAATTAGGAAGGGCATCTTCTTCAGCCCAGGCTACAGATTTCTGGACCTAACTGATGAAGATTCTGCCTTGACTCACCTGAGTTGAGGCTCCAAAGTATTTGTGTGTAGAATTCCCTACCTGTGGTGATCATCAGCCAAGGGTGGGGACCACTGGAATAGACGATTCTCAAGGACCAGCCTGTACACAGCTTTCTGAGTTACTACGCCTGAGTTCTTGAGCCTGTTTGAAGAACTGACCATTTTCAAGAAGATATTTCTCTATTAAAATTTCCCCATCCTTATCAGTCTCTGGAGAATCGCTGCTCAGGCTGAGGGTTATTCTGAAACTCCCTTAGAAGTTGTCAAGAACATAAAATACGGATGAGGAGAAGAGGGTCTCAGAGGCTCGTGCTTTAGTGATTACTTGCACAGGGACTTCCCTGGCAGCCCAGTTGTTAAAACATCGTGTTCCCACTGCAGGGGCCACGAGTTCAATCCCTGCTCAGGGAACCAAGATCCTACATGCTGCTCAGCAAGGCAAAAAAGAAAACTGACACAAATGCCATAGGCTAGAAATCACTAAAGTCACAGGAACAGTCCTCATTGGAATACACTTTCACAGAGCTATTTTATTATTCCTTTATTTTCATATTTATGTATTTAAATATTTATTTATTTGGCTGTGTCGAGTCTTAGCTGTGGCACATGGGATCTTCTTGAGTCATGTAGGATCTTTCTTGGTGGCACAGAGACTCTCTAACTGTGGCACAGGCTTGGTTACTCTGTGGCACATGGGCTCTTCTTGAGTCACGTAGGATCTTTCTTGGTGGCACAGAGACTCTCTAACTGTAGCACAGGCTTGGTTACTCTGTGGCACATGGGATCTTCTTGAGTCATGTAGGATCTTTCTTGGTGGCACAGAGACTCTCTAACTGTGGCACAGGCTTGGTTACTCTGGGTCATGTGGGATCTTAGTTCCCAGACCAGGAATCGAACCCACATCCCCTGCATTGCAAGGCAGATTCTTAACCACTTGACCATCAGGAAAGTCCCCTCTTAGTATTATTTCAGGCTTTTGGCTCAGCTCCTTGTAGGGTCTCAGCGGAACTACCACCTTGGTTTCAGTGGGGAATGACATCCAGGAATTACCATGTGCTTTTCAAGTACATGCTTGTTCTCCAAGCATATAGAGAAAGGTGGGCTCAGGGATGGCTTACACTGCCTTCAGGCAGGCACGGAAATCAGGCTGGGATCAGACCCTAGGAGGCAAAGATGCATGTGATAAAGTGGGTGATGTGGGGTTGTTACTGACCTCACTTATCACAAAAGCAGCTAGTGTCCAGGAAATCCTGTTTACATTCATTCATGCGAGGGGAGTAGACTGACCACACCAAAGAGGATCCTGGAGCTTCTGAATCCTCTGGAAAGTATAAACATTGCTGCATTACCTTTCAGGAAAAAGAATGTACTCTCAAACAGACCTTGTAAATATCATGCAGCCACCATTGCAAACGTTCCTAGAAGACAACATACAGGTTAGGACAGCTCAGGAGAAGATTAGCAGTCCTTCCAGGAAGCTTGCTTTTCATCATAGAATCATTTGCAATTCAGAAAGAAAACAGGAAACCTCAAGATATGCCGCAGTATCATGAGATTCCATTCTAGGTTTTAAAAGTCACTGTGTTCTACTTGTAAATACATGTTTATATGGAGGAAACATAGCTTAAGAGGCATTCGTAATTTTAAGAAAATGTGCACAGACATCTTTAAAGGTTTGAGTTAATTACAGCAAGTTGATGAATGCCAAAATGAAATAGTTCTCAACAAGTTTGATAAATAAAACCAAACTCCTAGAAAAAAAGAGTTTACACCTCTAAATGGACAAATACTACCATTTTCTGCAGTAAATGTTTATCAGTTGGAGTTTCCCATAGTAAATGTATTTCATTTTAAGTTTGCACATAAATAATTCTTGGAATATTTAAAACAAATCTTACAATATTATGAGAGAAATTCTTTGCCCTTTTAGAAAGCAGATATAAATTTTAATGTTAAGGTTTCAGATTTATATATAACATCATGTATATTTATATATTATATATTTTATATATCACATATATTATCATTTTAAATATATATAGTCATATATAACCATATTATACTTCCAGATTTTATATTTTTGCAGATTTTACTTATATTTTGAAAGGAAAAATTTTACAAGTATTCATTAATCTTTTCCTTACTTGACCAGCAAAATAAAATAAGCCACAACTTGCCTTCTCAAAGCATCTGTATAAAAAGATTCTCCTATTTGCCAAAGGCTCTGCATTAGCTACTAACTAAGCCCATGGCTTCAGCTCCAGTTATGTATTTCAGCCAAGAGTGAGCCAAAGATTCTATCTATGACATAAAGGTGAATCTGAGGCTAAACTCAGAAATCACAGGTTTAACAAGAATCTACTGGACATGAATTTATTACGTGCTGGGCTCCATGCCAGATGGAGTGGGTAAGGCCATGAGAAGCGAAAGAAGCAGTTTCTGCCCTTAAGAAGCTTACAGCCAGTGGCCCAGATGTGATGTCATAGTGGAAACTATGCAGGCACCTTCTGATAGATCTATTGTCTGGCTTGCCTGGTGTGGGAAGCAGACGCATCTAGAATACCATCCAGGCAACCAATTTGGAGACAATTTGGAAAAACAAAGAATTGCTGAAGGTCTGTTTTATTTTACTTTCCAATTTGCCAGTTTCACTTTTGTCGAGTGTCTATCATGTTCTGGACACGGGAGATACAGAGTGAGAACAAAGAGTCCACACTGCGTGCACAGGCTAAGAACAAAGGGAATTAACTAGATGGCTTTTTCCAGAGGTCTTCAGACCGTGCATCCTTGAGCTCTCAAAACACGTGCATGACCACTTCACGGTGTCAGGAATGTACTGACTCATTCTGGAGTCAGGACCCCGGCTTTGATTGCCTAGACAGTTGCCAAGTCCCCCTGCTGGGTCTCCCTGCTTCTGTTCTTGTCTCATTAGAGTCTGTTCTCACACAGCCTTGGACATCAAGAGGGGTTATGAGAATGGAGAGGATGGGCAAGTCCTCATCTTGGTCTGTGAAGCTCTCAAATGCCTGGAGACCACGGTGCTGATACCAGTTAGATCTATTTCATTTCTCCTCTAAATAGCAAAGTCATAGAGAGGAAGCCCATGAAGGGAGGACTTGGTGGTGATCAGTAAACAAACTTTTCTTTCTCAGTAAACAAGCGTAAAATAAAAATGTTTATTAGAACTTCTTAAAGGGTGATGTGTCAGGCATCCATGTGTCTCCATCACTGGCTTTTAAAAAATGTTTTATTTTATATTGGCATATAGTTGATCTTCAGTGTTGTGTTAATTTCAGGTGTACAGCAGAGTGATTCAATTATACATATACCTATATCCATTCTTTCTCAGACTCTTTCCCCCATATGTTATTACAGGGTATTGAGTAGAGTTCCCCATGCTATATGGTAGTTATGCATATAGTATTATATGGTAGTCCTTGTTGGTTATCTACTTTATACATAGTAGTGTGTATATGTTCATCCTAAACTCCTAAGTTTCACTGGCTGTAAGTTCTAAAATGTCCATCTGTTCTCACTCCTCCCCACATGGTAAGTGCTCACAGCCTTTGTCTGCTTTCTTTCCAGTTGCCGTAAGCAGCCCTGCAGCTCAAGAGTTCACCGTCGATGTTGAGATCAGTTTTGAAAATGCCTCCTTCCTGGAGCCTATTAGAGCTTACTTGAACAACCTCAGTTTTCCAATTCAAGGGAATGACACTGACCTAGCTACCGACATTTTGAGCATCGAGGTGTCAACAGGTGAGTAAAAGGCCTGTTGCTTGAAAGAGGAGGATTGAGTTAATCAGAAGAAACTACTCTGGGCTGCTTACTGTTAGAGGGGGATGTGGGGTGTGAAGGGGAGCAGCCTGGGAAGAGGGAACCTCAGACAGGAGGCGATGGGATGGGTGGGTGAGGAGACTTACTGACCCAATATTTATATCTTAGCACCCCAAATTTCCTCCACCCCCCTTTTCTATGTCTCCCCCTTCCACGCTTCCAACAGCTTATGTTATAATCCTTTCAAGAAAGGCATTTTTAATTAATGTTTTATTGAAGTATGGTTGATTTGCAATATCGTGTTAGTTCCCACTGTACAGCAAAGTGAGTCAGTTATATATATCTATTCATTTTTAGATTCTTCTCCCATATAGATCATGACAGAGTATTGAATAGAGTTCCTTGTGCTATTCAGTAGGTTCTTGTCAGTTATCTGAAAGGCATTTTAACTCCTAGTACACAAAGCTGAGTATTTTGAAGGCCGGACAATGTGTGTCAAACACTAAACAATACCTGGAATGTGGTAGGTGGTCTGGAGATGGTCACTTTTGCCATCCTCTTAAGGCATATTCATTTTTCACGTGGGAGTCCAAAGTTATTCAAATCCCACCCCCACATCAATCTCAAAAACAAGCAAATGAAAACAGCACCAACAAAACAAAACAACCAAGAAGGCTTTAGCAGTGGGATTTCAGGTCAGTAAGAGAGAGATTTTTGACCAAGAGGGTCTCGTTGGTTTCCTTTGAATTACCAGTGCCCACCACACTCACTAGCAGCCGCGGCTTCCCTGTTTCCGCTTCACCCTGTCTACTGCTGCTTCACAGGACGGCAGCAGTGTCCAAGGATTCCGGGGGACTTGGGTGTCGCTCCTATTTCAGCAACAGTTCTTAGACGACTTTGCTTTGGAAAGCCATCCTGTGGGCCTTTGCCTTGATGCCCGCCTGCAGAATTCCCAGGAATATGGTGTTAGTCCAGTTTTAGATATAACCTCAAAGTCTTCAGAGCATTTTTCAATGTCAGTTTTCAATGGGATTAGAGTCTGCTTGGGCTGTTCACATCTGGCTTGAATATAAAAGGCACAAGTTTAGAATTATATTCTATATTTGTTATCTATTGCTTCCCCAAAACTTAGCATCTTAAAACAACAAACCCAGGATTCCCTGGCATTCCAGTGGTTAGGACTCTGTGCGTTCACTGCCAAGGGCCTGGATTTGATGCCTGGTTGGGAAACTAAGACCCCATAAGCCACATGGCGCAGCGAACACAAACAAACAAATAAAAGCAGCAAACATTTATCATGCTACACAGTCTCTGAGGGCCAGGAATCCAGGAAGAGCTTAGCCGGATGGCTCTGGCTCAGGGTCTCTCGTGAGGCTGTAGTCAAGCCATCAGCCTGAGTTGCCGTCATCTGAAGGCTCAACTGGGGCTGGAAAACCCACTTCCACGCTCACGCGTGTGGATGCTGGTAGATCCTCAGCTCCTCCACAGCTGTTGGCTGGAGACCTCAGTTCCTAATCGTGGGCCTCTCTGTGACATGTCCTCATCAATGCAGCTGGCTTCCCTCAGTCCAAATGATCAGAGGGAGAGAGAGAGAGAGAGAGTACATGTAACCAAGAGGGAAGCCACTTTGTCTATTAGAACTCAATCTCAGAAGTAATATAGCACCACTTCTGCTGTATACTATCGGTCACCCAGAACAATCCTAGCATAATATGAGTCACTGTTGCTCTTTAGTCACTAAGTTGTGTCCAACTCTTTTGCAACCCCGTGGACTATAGCCCACTAGGCTCCTCTGCCCATGGGATTTCTCAGGTAGGAATACTGGAGTGGGTAGCCATTCCCTTCTCCAGGGATCTTTCCAACTCAGGGGTTGAACCTGTGTCTTCTGCATTGGCAGGTGGATTGTTTAGCACTAAGCCAGAAGGAATCTATAAAAGGGTGTGGGTACGCAGAGGCAGGGATGGCTGGGGCCATCTTACAGGTTGGCTGCCATATACTCAAAGTCTGAGAATCTGTTTACCACCTTAACACTGTAGGCAGAGGCTGGGATAGTTGGCATTGCCCTCTTTTAGATGGCCATGCCTCACAAAAGGTGATATGTATGGGAATTACATGAACCTCATGCAGAGCCACTGAACTTCCCAGAAGGGCAGTATGGAGTGGCGTTAGGATTTCCTACAAGCGTAAGTACTTGTAATCTATAAATTGCACTTTTTTTCTCCTCACTGTTCTGGTTGACAGTCTGCAGACCTAACGGAAATGAAATCTGGTGCTCCTGTGAGACAGGGTATGAGTGGCCTCAGGAAAGTTGCCTCCATAATCTCACTTGTCAGGGACATGATGGTTCCTCTGCAGGGCGTCACTGCCATTGCCTTAAGGGACTGCCTCCCAAGGGACCTTTTTGCCAGCTCCAGGGAGGTAAGTAACTGCTCATTGAATGTTTGTTTGTTGAGTGCCCATTTGCTTTCAACTCAAGAAAATGTTTCTCTGTCCTGTGTGCACTGTGCTAACATGGGATTTTTTAAAATATGGCCCTGTGTTCTTAGCAGATGTTATCCTGAGAATGTCGGTCAGACTCAATGTGGGCTTTCAAGAAGATCTCAGGAACTCTTCCTCTGCCCTGTATAAGTCCTACATGACTGACCTGGAAACAGCGGTAGGTTGTGGTCCCAGGAGTCTCTTCACCAACAAACTCTGAGCTGAGCGGAATCTATTGCATTTACAGTGGGTTGTTTGCTTGAATCTCAGAATTCATGAAGCTTATGTTGAAACAATTTCTATACCTCTGGGATGATGATTTAAGAACTGCTCAAATCATACTGTGTTCAGAGGATGTTTTGACTTCTTGACCTGATATCGTCTTGACCCATGACATCATCTTGACCTTTGACATCATCTTGACCTTTGACATGATCTTGACCTCTTTGGCTTCATCTTGACTTTTGGCATCATCTTGACCATTTTGACACCATCTTGACCTTGAGATCATCTTGATCTACCATCTTTGACATCATCTTGACATATAGGTAGAAATTCTTCCCAGAATAGAATTGATTCAGATAAAATGTGGTGGCATTAACTCACTAAAACCTGTTCAAAGGCCCAAAGCCTTGGTCTAGAAGTAACAGATGGTGCATTTCTATTCATTTTTACACACCACACTGATGAAACCCCTAATATCTTTTGTGCAGACCAGTTAAGTCTGACATAGAGGATTCCACACCACTGGATACTAGAGGTCCTTAAGCATTCACACTTAAGGCAGATTTAAATTTACTCATGTAGATAGGTTTATCTGTGTCATACTTCAGATGCCACGTACCAGAAACAGACTCACAGATCCAGAGCACAGACTTGCTCCCAAGGGGGAGTGGAGGAAAGGACTGGGAGTTTGGGGTCAGCAGATGTAAACTATTATACATAGAATGGATAAAAAACAAGGTCCCGCTGGTAGCATAGGGAACTATATTCAGTATCCTCTGATCAACCATAATAGAAAAGAATATGAAAAAGTATGTATGCATATGAACATCTGCTCATGTTAAAGAGTATTCCCTCAATGTAAAATGTGTGCCAGACACTATTCTAAGTGCTTTACATTGGATTAATTCATCTAAACCTAAATACTTTGGTTGAATCAACTCATTTGGAATAGAGCTTCTCAACTGGGTGTGGCACAAATTGCTATAGGTAGACTGATGTAATGACCCCCCTTAACTCTCCAGGCAGCCAACCGCCTGCCTCAAACCAGTCAAGTAGGGGTTAACATTTGTTATCGGTGCCATGATGCAATGCTGATACAGGAGAGGTCTTGGATATCCAATTTGTATATCAGGCATGTAATAGTTCTGCACAGCATGAGAATCCTCCTCACGCACACAAGTCACACTACACATATCACACAACATAGTATACTTTTGAGGAAAAAAGACAGTAACATATTAATTGTTTGATTCTGCCCATCCAGCTCCCTAACACAGCACTTTGCAGGTGTAATCTACCCTGTAAATGTAACTTGATTCAAATAGAATCTCCTGCGGAGTTGGAATTCAGGGAAACAAAGTGGAGTTAAAAACATGAGTAAAAGCCACATTGGCTCAATCAGAGCTGTGATATGTTTAGTGAGGAACAGGGCAGTGTATTGGTCACAGGACGACACCTCATAGATTTCCAACTTCAGGAAATGTAAATTGACTGTGGCTCCCAACTGCTGCCCACTACCAGAGAATGAGCAGGGCAGATCTGTCTAATAAACACCTGACTCCGTTGAAGGCTAGACTGTACTTCTAGGCTCAGTCTAGATGATTTCATCTAACTCCGCCCCACTCCTGTTCAGTTTCACTTGGGTCTGCTGGCTCTGTCTGCCTTCCCTGATGCCTCCTCATTGCTTTCCTCTAGGCATTTCCCTAAGTCTTTTTTTTTTTAATTTGTTTGTGGTTGGGCTGGGTCTTCATTGCTGCATGAGCTTGCTCTAGTTTAGTGAGTGGGGCTGCTCTTCTTGTGATGCGGGGGCTTCTAATTGCAGTGGCGTCTCATTGCAGAGCAGGGACTCGAGGCAAGTGGGCTTCAGTAGTTGCAGCACGTGAGCTCAGTAGCTGTGGGTCTCGGGCTTGGTTTCCTTGAGGCATGTGGGATCTTCCCAGACCAGGGATTGAATCCATGTCTCCTGCATTGGCAGGTGGATTACTACTGAGCCACCAGGGAGCCTCCCTAAGTCAATATTTTTGCACATTTACTCTGGCGTTTGCTTCCTGGAGAACCCAGAATGACCTAGGTAAATAGAAATTAGTTCTCCAAAGATTTGACAAAGCTAGCGCTTATTCGGCCACTTAGCAAAATATACAGAGAGCATTTTACCGAAGGAGATAAGAAATACGGGCTTCCTGGTGGCTCGGTGGGTAAAAAATCCACCTTCAATTCACTAGACACAGGAGACACGTGTTCAGTCCCTGGGATGGGAAGATCTCCTGAAGGAGGGCATGGCAACCCACTCCAGTATGCTTGCCTGGACACATCAGAAGTGACCGAGCATGCACACACGATAAGAAATACACACTTTTTATTCTGTTTCAAATCATTTGACATATCTTTCAGTGGACCTTGATTAATGGTACTTGTCTTGCTTTATTTTCCAGTTCTGGAAGGGTTACAGTATTTTACCAGGCTTCAAATTGGTGACAGTGACAGGATTCAGGTAAGAATGCTATAATAGGGTAATTTTATCCAGTGGCGGGCTCAGTGGTAAAGAATCCGCCTGCAAGGCAGGAGCCGCAGGCGACATGGGTTTGATCCCTGGGTGGGAAAATCCTCTGGAGGAGGTCTTGGCAACTCACTCCAGTATTCTCACCTGGAGAATCCCATGGACAAAGGAGCCTAGCAGGCTACCATCCATAGAGTCAAAAAGAGTCGGACACAACTGAAGCGACTCAGCGCATGCACGCATCCAACGGCAGACACCAAAAGGTCAGTGAAAAAGCAAAAGCCTGTTAGAGGAGCACCGTCTGGGATGCCCAGTGGGAACAGTTTGATAGAGGTGAAGACAATGCCAGATTTCCGGGGCTTAAAGGGGAAGGAAATAATGAGAACACTAGCTCACTCCTTAGAGATACACCTACCTAGAGGGAAGGTGAGAAAAAGATTTGTGTTATTCTATGCATGCCTGAATTTTGCAAACAAAGACGTGGCATCTAGAAGGTCAGAAATACAAAAATGAAATGATGTCATTCAATGATGCCCTTATTTCATTTTTTTTAACATGTATTTATTTGGCTGTGCCAGGTCTTAGTTGCGGCACATGAAATCTTTAGTTGCAGCATGTGGGATCTAGTTCCCTGAACAGGGATCAAACCCAAGCCTCTGCATTGGGAGCATGGAGTCTCAGCCACTGGACACCAGGGAAGTCCCAAATATGCCTTTATTTTAGAAAATTAGCCAGCCACGGCTATCACGTTGCACAACACCATGTAATGCCTCCCCGTGGAGTTAGGTGCCCTGACAGCGCTGAGTATGTTTGCCCAGTGTCTTGAAAAGTCACTTGCCAATTGAAAAATTAAGAATGTTTCCAGAAGCATTGAGGATTTTGACTTCACTGGATATTCAGCATAGCTGGTAACCCTGGGTCAGCATGGCTGTGAGCCAACAGTCTCTACCTTGTAGTTAATACCCTTTGACCACTTGTGGGATTCAATTCACTCCACCCCATCTGGCTATTCTGGCCATTTATGTTACCTGTCTGCAGACATTTGAGTGTTTGAACCCTGCCTCAGGCTTTCAACTAGAGCTTAGAAATAAGTGGATTTCAGTGGACCCTCAAAGAAAAAGGTCCCCAAGCTCTTCCTGCCATTTTGCTTTCTTATGCAAACAAACCATAAGGATCTAGACTCTTCCAGGTCACTTACTGCTTTTACTGAACTGAGTGGTCTCCATGCAGGCCTGGAAGTGTGGTTGTGACGTACGAAATCACCACAACAACAACAACATCACCTGCGTTAATGCATAAAGCGAACGAGAAAGTCACACAGAACCTCAATCAGACCTACAAGGTGGACAGCAATTCCTTTCAGGTTACTTACAGCAGTAAGTAGACTATTGCTGCATTCTTCCTGTGTGTACATTCTACTTAGATGTGGTGATAGTATTTAGCATGATGTGTAAACCTGAGAAGTCACATGCCCACTTCCTCTGTCGAGAGAAACTCTCCAGTTCCTGGCATACAGGCTTTGTGCCTTCTCCCCACCATCGGCCACTTTGGCACCTCCTTTGGTTGGTGGCAGGCATGGAGGGTCCTAGCAGGGAGAGATTTTACAAGGCCACAGAGCCGTCTGGCCACAGAGCCATCTGGTTTAAGGATTTTTTTTTTTTTTAGTTAACAGACTCAAAATATTCAAAAAGGAGAACTAACATTGTGATGGTTGTTGCTGTTGTCACTCAGTCATGTCTGATTCTTTGTGACTCCATGGACTATAGCACACCAGGCTTTCCCATCCTTCACTATCTCCCAGAGTTTGCTCAAACTCATGTCCATTGAATCAGTGATACCATCCAACCATCACATCCTCTGTCTCTGGCTTCTCCTTCTGCCCTCAATCTTTCCCAGTTGGAAAAGACCTAATGAGTTGACTCTTCGCATCAGGTGGCCAAAGTATTGGAGCTTCAGCTTTAGCATCAGTCCTTCCAATGAGTATTAGGGTTGACAGACCCAAAACCTCCCCAGAAGTAGAACTAACGTTGAAATGGTGGAGGGGGGAGGTATTTATGAGATACACTGATACTGACCAGGGGTGCATTGTTACTTTGGAGCAGTAGTTCTCAAAGTGTGGCCCCACCAGCAGCATCCGCACCATCTGGGAGCTTGTTAGAAAAGCAAATTCTGGAGGTCACCCCAGACCAACCTGCGCCAGCCTGTATTTTGGCAAGCCCTCCAGGTGATTCTGCTGCAGGGGAGATTTGAGAACCACCGCTTCGGATCACATATAGCAGTGATAAGAGTCCTGGCATTTCAGATGCTCTCCCTCATTTTCCAAATGCGCTATAGAGTTGGGCTCTGTTGTGTAACTAGGTGGGTGGATCTACTGTTACCGGGGGGACAGCAAGGGGAGTCAACTGAGCAGAGATGTGATGAGCAAGCGATGACTGGCAGCTGTTGTGCGTAACTCAGGCCCATGGTTCACGACTGAAGGGGACTCCTCTTTGGAACAACACAGCCCACCATGGGGACGGCACTGAAGGGACTGTTGCAGGCACAGCTGGAAGGAAAGGCACCTCTTCTCAGGAGTGAGACCATCCTTACAATGGATTCATACTCTATCTCTTTACATTCAGGGCTAATATTTTTTGACATCCTATCATTCGGGAAGGAGAGGGTGGGACAAACTGAGAGCAAATCACCCTCAGGGTAAGTAACATCATTTTGCATGCCTCAGGTCACTACATGAAATATGCACAGGTGGCCTTGCTTCTGAATAGTTGACTGTGATGCTCTGAAATCTTATTTTATTCAGGAGCCTGAAAAATGTGGCAAGAGATATTTAGATACCTGGTTATTTTGAATATCATAGCACCCAAAATTAATTCTATGGTATTTTAGTCCCATGTTTACAGTACGAATGGGCTTCCCTTGTGGCTCAGCTGGTTAAGAATCTGCCTGCAATGCGGGAGGCCTGGGTTCGATCCCTGGGTTGGGAAGATCCCCTGGAGAAGGGAAAGGCTACCCACTCCAGTATTCTGGCCTGGAGAATTCCATAGACTGTATAGTCCATGGGGTCGCAAACAGTCCGACATGACTGACTGACTTTCAGTTTCACTTTACAGTAAGAACAGGGTGTGGCCTGAGCATAAAGAACCATCCAGAAGATGCCTCCCAGAACCTTATTCTTCAGCGCCTTAGATTTTCTCAATACATGGAATTCATGAAAAACATAGCTCAGCTTAGAGGGAAAACCTGCATGTTATATAAGCCATAAAAGCCCCCAAATAGCGAGTACTGTGTTTTTCTTTCTGTCTGTGAAATGACTGAATGCCACTTTTCTCGAGAAGTTCACTGTGAAACCAATAAGAATAGCTACGGTCCCTCCAAGTCACCCCCCACAAGATAGCTCTCACTGCTCCTGTTTTCCAGACAAGGAAGCCAAGGTTCAGAGACGCTCAGCAAGCTCCCCAGTGCCACACAGCTATGCCTGGCTCAGAGCCGGAATTCAAATTCAGATCTGTGTGTCTATGAAGCTGCCACTTTTATAGGCCCATCGGTGTTAGGTCTTTAAAAAACGTCTAATTTCCCAAGCACACTTTATTGTAAAAAATTAATTGGTTTTCCCACTTTTAATTTATCAAAGGCACAAGACAGAGCTTTCCGTCAGCGTGAGGTATCAATTATCAGTAACAAACAGTTGATATTTCTCAAATCAGGGGCAAAGAAACTTGATGTTTAAGTTAGTTGGTGTGACTTTTTCATAAGATATGCAATTTTCTACCAGACTATTAGAAATTTTTTCTTGCGTTTTTACTTTATAAATTTTACTGAAGTATAGTTGATTTACAATGTGTTAATTTCTGCTGTACAGCAAAGTGGTTCAATTATCTATATTTATATTTGTATGTTCTTTTTCACATTCTTCTTGACTGTGGTTTATAGTTCCCTGTGCTATACGATAAAACCTTGCTGTTTATCCAACGTATATATAATAGTTTGTATCTGCTAATCCCAACCTCCCAATCCATCCCTCCCCTATTCTCCTTCCCCTTGGCAACCACAAGAAAATACAAGTTCTTTGTATCTGTGACAGACTATTTGAAACACTGAAAATAGATTTGGGATCCCCATTAGCATCATTGACAACTCTTAAGTGTGCAAAGATCCCAAGCTAGAAACCGTGTCCCTAAGAGCTGGCTCGGTCACTCCCGGGCCCTCAGGTCCTAGCTGTCCAGGGAAAGAGTATGAGGAACACGTTGCATCATTCATCACCACGGAGACGTCTTGAGAACACCAGTGGTGGTAGCATTGGGGAGTAGCATTAATTCCATTCATTTGCTTTGGGATCCTAATAGCTTTTGTTTGGGTTTCCAGATGAAACGAAATTCTCCATCACACCAGAAATCATCTTTGAAGGAGATACAGTAACCCTGATGTGTGAGAATGAAGTTTTTTCCACCAATGTGTCCTGGATGCACGTGGAGACGGGCCTCGACATCCAGAACAGCACTGAAGTCTCCATCTACACCTCCATGCTCAACAACATGACCTCCGTGTCGCGCCTTATTATCCACAACATCACTCGGGTTTACATGGGTGGGTTGCCATCCAGCAACTGGGGCAAGGAAAGGAATGAAGGGCTAAGAAAGAATCAAATTGTGGTAGTTTGTATAGACAGCCTTTTCCTCTTCAAAAAGAAGCTCAAATTTTCACAACTGAAAATCCCATGGTGAATGAGCCAAGCAAATTTAGCCTGGGGAGACAAATATAATTTTCCACATTCACCGAAGCGTATGAGCTGGAACCTAAGACAAAAAAGCAGGCTTCTTTTTTTTTTAACATTTTTTTAAAATATGAGAAGAGCTTTGTTGAGGTAGAATTGACATAGAATAAACTGTACATATGTAAACTTAATATGCTTACATTTATAATTTAAATTATAACTTGCAGTATAATTTTGCACATATAGTTTAATAAGTTTTGGCATGTGTGTACACCTGTGCAACTACCACCGTAATCAAGATAGTGAACATAGTCATCATTGCTCTCCCCAAGTTTTCTTCTTCTCTGTTGTAAACCCTCCCACCTGTTCCTCCACAGCAACCACGGAAGCATAACTCTTACACCTGACATTCTAAAATTTAATAGCATCACTATAATCCAGATGTCAACAGAGGCATCTCATTTTCTCTGAATGAGAAACTGGACTGCAGACACATGGATTCTATCGGGTGTTTGTTGACTCTGACTTTGCCACAGAGTTAAATAGGATGCCAAAATGATCCACAATCTTCTGATTCTCCAAGGTTTTCCCATCTTCCCTTTGTACCTCTGAAGCATCCCCACACATTTTTTTCTTACCAGCAAGGACTCAGATTTCTGCTTTTTCCTTAGAACATCTCTCTACTCCTCACCATGTGGTATCAGAAATATCTCCTTCAACCTTCAATACCTCCTGAATATTCCTTTAGGGTTGCTTACAAGAAGTCTCATATGCTTTTGAAAATGATGTTTCATGAAGTACCACCATGATACATGAGATGAGGCCATCCTTCTTCTAGGGAACTAAACATGTGTAATAGTAATAATCCATGTCTTTTTGTGTATTCGCTACAGGTGAATACATTTGCAAACTGACATTAGATATTTTTGAATACGCATCCAGAAGAAAATTGGAAGTTATACCCATCCAGATACTGGCAAGTGAAGCTGTGGAGGTGATGTGTGACAACAATCCTGTGTCTTTGAACTGCTGCAGTGAGGTGAATGTGAATTGGAGTCAAATTGAATGGAAGCAGGAAGGGAGTATAAGCATTCCAGGTGAGCCTGTTAGAAACCTTTTTGCAAATAGGGTTTTTGCCTTTTGGCCAAGTAAAAGTGGAGATGCGGTGGGTAAAACAGCAAATGTCAGGTAGCTGGGTTTTTTCTAGACCTCAGACTGTGGAAGAAGTACTAGGTTTGAGGTCAGCTCCAGCTAAGCCTTGCTAGAACGAAATTCCCAAAATATGTACATGTAAGTGTCGCGTGTGCTCTGTGCTCAGGCATGGCCAGCTCCTTGTGACCCCACGCACTGTAGCCCAGCAGGAATACTGGAGTAGGTTGCCATTTTCTCCTCTAACAGATCTTCCCAGTCCAGGGATTGAACCTGAGTCTCCTGCGGCTCCTTGAATAGCAAGTGGATTTTTTACCTGCTGAGCCATTGGGGAAATCCATAAGTGTCATGCCTGGGTTGTAAACAAGATTCTGGCAAAGAAGATTCAAGAGGGAGTGATGGGATGACATAGGTTTATGGCATCTCCCCTGTAGAAAATCTCGTCCCCACTTCACTTTCCTTTCCCTCTTCAGTGAAGAGACAAAGATGAGGTCATGGGTTTTGCCTTGAAGTCTGACTTGGAGTCGAATTCCTGAGTCTCTCCTTCTGGTGTCTGTTCTTCCCACTTATTATCTGACTCTGTGTCTTTGGTTCTATATCTTTATCTATCAACCTGTTTGTCTCTCAATCAATGTCAATTTCTGATCCTGTTGGTTATCTGAGATCACGCTTGAAATTCCCCACCTTTCAGTTTGTACTGATGAATAATAAGAAGTGAAAAGTGAAAGTGAAAGTGAAGTCGTGTCCAACTCTTTGTGACCCCATGGACTGTAGCCTACCAGGCTTCTCCATCCATGGGATTCTTCAGGCAAGAAAACTGGAGTAGGTTACCATTTCCTTCTCCAGGGATCTTCCCCACCCAGGGATCGAACCTGGGTCTCCGGCATTGGAGGCAGATGCTTTAATAAATAATAATAAGTAGAAAAAATTAAAATAGCAATAGTGGTCTTTTTTGTGTAATGATTATGATCAATTTTTTAAAAACATGTTATCACTTGAAGAAAATTTTATATATTTTAATTGGACGATAATTGCTTTACAATGTTGTGTTGGGTTCTGCTGTACAGTATGCACCAGTTATAAGTATGCACATATTGTTATCACTTTAATTACATTTAAATTTGACCACAAGTTTGAAGCAGGCATTTTTTTTTCCTTCCATTTTCAAATAAGGAAATTGAGGTTCAAATTCAATGACTTATCCGAGGATGTCACAATAGAAAAAGAAAATAATTCACCTTGCTTCACAGTCTTTGTCTTGGCCACACTATATCACACATGCCTGGTGAGTCAGCCTTGGCATGAGCTGATCCAGCAGAAATTGTACTGTGAAACAGAAGACTGTTCTCTGCCTAGAAATCTCACATAGGCAGTTCTTCTCTTAAGAAATGACAGTATTATGTGCTCATCTTCCAAGTTAAAAAAAAATCATTAAAGCAATTGTAACTTTAGCCATGAAATCCATAAGTGTGGTGGAACTTTTATAAAGCCTTTCCTACTGGACAATATTAAATCATAAATAAAATAAGGATCAATTGAGATGTAACATTTTCTGAGCACATCTAGTTTGCAAAGCACATTTGTTTCCACCTTAAAGCACTCCGCAGAATGGTAAAGGCATCTGGTAACTGTTGAACAAGTTGACATATGGTCCATTTAGCCACTTCCTTGATTGTTAAGGAAGAGGAGGTGTAGACATCCTGAAGGAACTGCCAGGTGGGAGAAAGACCTTGCACAGTTCCCGTGACACTGACTTAGACGCTTTTAACTGTGAGTGGTGAAAAGCCTCACCCTCTGGCAAAGGAACCAGGAAGTCTACAGTACAGATGCTCAGGGACCTCTCTGTGGCCATCCCTGCTACAGACATTCTTAATGCCCTGGGCAGGCTCAACCAACAACAGAACAATGGATTTCCTGCCACCCAGCTGGGGCTGGCCTCACGGGGACACTTACAGGGGGTTCTCTGATGAATTTAACCTCTGCTTTCTCTAGACACCTGTCCTCTTTCCTTCTCCTTTGCCCTCCCCTCACTGGGGCCATCTTTCTCTAAATTCCACAAGTTCTCTTAGCAGCCATTTTTCTAAATCAGGAGAAAGCAATCTAGCTAAATAATTCACCCCAATGTGTTGGAACTGAACGCATCCCCTCATCTCAGAAATGATTGCACTGGGTTTTCAAAGCACTTCTGGCAAGGGATAAGATGGAAAGGAAGTAATCCATAGTGTCAGAATTTCTAACTTTTAAGAAGATGAAGGTGGTCTTTTTCAAACAGGTTGGGCTTTCTGGGGTTTTTGGGTATTTCAGGGCTTGTGGAATCTTAAAGACTGAACTCTCCAGGGACAGCGAAAGTGCCAAATCCTAATCAGTAGATCGCTAAGGAGCTCCCACATTTTCATCTTTTAAATAGAGACAATGGTACCCATTTTGTGAGACTTTTGAAAGACGAGAAAAGAGATAATAAATGTCAACATTTAAAACAGAGTTGAATACGTTGAATCTGCCACAATAACTGCTGTCTGATAATGATGATAGCTTTGAAAACCATGCCTTCACTTATCCTCAATGTCCTGGGAATTCTTCATTGGATATTATTTAATCTTGAGCAATAAACTTGTAACTGCCTACCACCTCTACCCTGGAAAACAGAGTGCCAACTTACAGGCTGCATTTAGTACCTTCCATTGTTCTGCAGCCAACGGAGAGGGATGGAGTGAAAGGTCCTGAAGGGAGTGGAGGAAGTAGGTTTTCCAAAAATGCGTGGAGGTATGAGCCTTGGAGATGAATGGACATTTGTACCTATGAACCAGGAGGTATTAATAATATACCCAAGGTGGGAAATCAGTTTGGTGTTCTGAATCACCATTTGGGAGACTGGGGAGAAAAGCTGGTTCCTTTTCAATCAGAATATTTTAAATATCATTGATCCTCCAGCTAAGGCTGAAAAAGATGCATTTATGTTAGAGTTCATCAGAAGGGTTTTTTCTTTTCTTTAATTTTTGGAAGATTGTCAGTGTTTGAGGCACCCCACTCCAGTACTCTTGCCTGGAGAATCCCATGGATGGAGGAGCCTGGTAGGCTGCAGTCCATGGGGTCGCTAAGAGTTGGGCACGACTGAGTGACTTCATTTTTGCTTTTCATTTTCATGCATTGGAGAAGGAAATGGCAACCCACTCCAGTGTTCTTGCCTGGAGAATCCCAGGGATGGGAGAACTGCCGTCTATGGGGTCACACAGAGTTGGACACGACTGAAGTGACTTAGCAGCAGCAGCAGCAGTTGCGATGTGAAAGCTTCTCATTGCAGTGGTTTCTCTTGATTCAGAGCACAAGCTCTAGGGCCCTTGGGTCTCCTTACTTGTGGCATATGGGCTCACCAGTTGTGACTCCCAGGGTCTAGAGCACAGGCTCAATAGTTGTGGTGCACGGGCTTAGTTGCTTCACAGCATGTGGGATCTTCCAAGATCAGGGATCAAACCCATGTCTCCTGTATTGGCAGGCAGATTCTTTACCACTGAGCCACCAGGGAAGCCCCCGATTTGGCTTCTTTGCTACCAAATCAGAGTCAGATAACTGTGACAGTAAAAGAACATCTTATGTCGTTGCAGGAAATGCTGAAATAGACACAGACAGTGGCTGCAGCAGATACACCCTCATGGCCAATGAGACTCAGTGTCCGAGCGGGTCGTCTGGAACGACAGTGGTCTACACGTGTGAGTTCATCAGTGCCCACGGAGCCAGAGGCAGAAAGGACATAGAAGTGACATTCATCTCTGTAGGTAAGGACTCTTTCACTAGTATTTTGGGGCTTGCCCCCTCAAACCAGGGGCTGCCAATGAACTGGGAGCATCCACGAGCAGTGAAGCCGGACCTTCCCTGGTTGTGAGAGGGTGGTTGGGGTAAATCACACAAGGGGTTTGCATCTCTGCTGTTTAAATTCACATGAATTTCTTACAAGGAAGGGTAAGAGTAGGAAACAGTGGTTGCAGGGAAGGAACCGCCTACGCTGTACTGAGAAGGCAAAAAGCTGAAGTAGGTTTCACACTCCGATTAGTCACTGAATAAGGAAGGAATCCCATGGTCTAAGAGTCGGACACGACTGAGCAACTCTCACTTCACAAGGATAATGCCGTTTATCTCCTACTTTTTCTCCCATAATCCCATTCTCTCTCCCTTGAATTGCAATAGTTTGGCTCACTCCCCACCATCCTTCATTCCCACCTTTTCTCTCCCGTTTTATCTTTTTCAGAGAGAATGCAGCAGAAAGCTTTAGGAGTCTGGTATTTCCTGGTTATCTTACAGTTGTTAACAAGTGGTTTTTTATTTTTTTCATGTTTCAATTAATTCTAGGACTCTTAAAAGTATCATTTCTACTGCTTATATCTTAAAGCATTCTAACTTCACCCCTATATCAGACGCTTAAAACCTTCTGCTGCATTCTCTGCAAAAATTGGGCAGGCAAACATGTTTTTGCGCCCATCACACAAAAACAATTTAGATAAATCATCAGTCCCCACTTCTGAACAATTTGGGTGTCTCTGCTTCTCAGTCCAGATATAATTATTTGGGCAGTGTAATTGCTGTGATCCCTCTGCTTCACAAGTCATTCCAGAAACCACTCATCTGCTTGGTAAGCACCGACTGGGTACTGGACCCAGTGCTGATGCTGGCGATGTGAACGAGGACACACATGAGAGGGTCCTGCTCTTAAGGAGCTCACGTTTTTATGGAGAAGAGATACAAAAGAGAGAAATGAAAATAACTATGGCATTTTAAGTTATTTCGAAAGAGTAGAAAATGGTACAGTCATAGGAACTGAGCCATTAAGTCTCCCTTGAGGTACCTGGAAGAGGTTGGAGGGGAGTTTGGGTTAAGTCAACACTCTTAAGTTTGCAACCTTTTGCCCTGCTGATCATTAGGAGATAATTCCAGCCACAAAGGGGAAGTGCGCGAATCCCAAAGGCTTGTGATGGAAATGAGTACAGTTCAGAGCACCACCAAGAACAGCCTAGAAACAAGTAAAGCCCCGGAGCAGCAAGGTACCAATGCCGCGTTGACCCCAGTAGAGTCAGGACCGCTCATGCTTTCTGTCTCCATGTGAAATTTCACTCTATGTGGACGTCACCAGAAAGACTAAACGTTATACTTGTTGTTGGTTTTCTTTTGTCTGTTTTATTTGCATTCTTTTAGCCAAGCTAAACATAACCCCGGACCTAATTTCTGTTTCTGAGGGACAAAGCTTTTTTATAAAGTGCATCAGCGATATGAGTAACTATGATGAGATGTACTGGAACACTTCTGCTGGAGCTAAAATATACAAAAGGTTTTATACCACGAGGAGGTATTCTGACAGAGCAGAGTCGGTGTTGACAGTGAAGACCTCAACCAGGGAGTGGAATGGTGAGTGAAAGCCCAGATACCCTGCACCCTGGTTCTGGGACCCCTAGAAATACACTGGAATCATTACCATCCATGAAGGGCCTGGCCTGAGCCATGCCTGTGCCAGCCACTCTACATGTCATACGTCATCACTCAAGGCAACAGCCCTTTGGGGGAAGATGTCACTATTCCCATTTTCCAGATGTGGAAAGTGAGGTTCAGCGAGGATAATAAATGTGCCTAAGTGTCCACAACTTAAGTTGTAGAGAAAGAATTAAAACTGGTCTTTGATTCTAGAGCCCGTGCTTTGCTGTTAAGAAGATTTTTTGTTTTAATTTAACTATAGGTAATTTACAATGTTGTGTTTAGTTTCAAAGTGATTCAGTTTTATATATATATATATATTTACACACACATATATGAAGATATCATGTATATGTGATATATATAATCCCCATGTAATCACATATAATCACCTATATATGTGATTCAGTTTTAAATATAAAGCAATTCAGTTTTTATATATGTATGTGAGTCAGTTTTTTATATGAAGTGATTCAGTTATATATATATACATATATGTGTTCTTTTTTAGGTTCTTTCCCATTATAGGTTATTGTAAGATATTGCATATAGTTCCCTGTGCTATACAATAGGTCCTCATTATTCATCTATTTTATGCATTAATTGTATGCATATAATTCCAAACTCCTAAGAGGATTGTTTTTTAAAGTATTTTTACCAGATTCTTGTTTCACCCAACTGAGGTATAAAAATTCTTCCTAAAGGTTTTATATGCCTGGTTCCAAAAGAGGAAAGAAAAACATTTTTGTTTTCTACTTATCCCTAGATACTGTTTAAGTTGAGAGAAAATGCAAATTTTTGAAAGGAAATGAAATTTGATAGGATTCCTTTGATAATAACTGACATTTCTTGAGCTTCTGCTGTGTGGTAGACACTGTGCTAAGTATTTAACTACATGAATTAATTTAAAACAATAAACCTAGAGGAGAGTGTCCTTATCATCTCCATGTCACAGATGAGGACACTGGGGCCCAGAGAGGGTGAGAAACTGCCTGAGGTTATGTATGCGTCTGCTGAATGGCGGAGCCAAAGGGAAAAGGTGACTGGCTCGAGGCCAATTTTTTTTTTTTTTTTTTTTTTTTTTTTGGTGGGGGTTCTGCACTTGTGGGATCTTAGTTCCCGGACCAGGGATTGAACTAAGCGTGGTGTCTTAAAACACTGGACCACTAGGCAAGTCCCCAGAAGCCAATTATTAACTACTTTGTTCTAGAGCTTTTCATGAATTACAGGCTTAATCAGTCCAGATCCTGTGAGTTCCAGCTCATCTTGGTATTTTCCTATAAGGAAGGCTTAGGCAGCACTGTAGCAATAACTGCTTCTTGTCTGGCTGGACTTGGTGGATACCATCAGGAATGGGAAATATTCTCATTTCTCCTATGCTGAGCTCATACTTGCTCTGCCCAATAGCCCTTTCTGACTATCAGACAATATTGAACTGTTAAACAGTCCCACTCAGGTTCTAAAAATCATCTGTTCTCATCAAAATTGACTGCACTTTTCTATTCAATGTTAAGTTCCCTCCCTCACAATGGGAATCGGAAGGCATTTTCTCTCTGGTCTTTTCTACTTGTTTTTTCTCTGCCCAGCAGCTGCTCTGACTCCCCCAAAGTTAGAGCAAAGAGAAGGGATGTCAGCAACATTGAAAGGTCCTACTGAACTGTAGATGCTGTTATAAACTTCCGGCTGTCCCCACAGCAGCTGACCCAGCAGCGGCTCATTCCCTGATGGGCTCTGGTGTGAAGTCCAGTGGGAAAGGTGGCTTTCATGAAGGTCAACCCAAGCCCTGTCCACAGTCCACTCTGCTTCACCAAGCACTGGGCGTGCAGGCAACTCCTGCTGCAGCTTTCTCTTTTCACTCCTGCAAAGTTGAGTCGGCCCATTCTCATCTTCAGACTTTTCTAGATAAGCGTCAGACATGTAATCCCAGAGTCTACAGGACAAGCTCTCCCAAGAGTTCACCATCCACTTCCCCCTCCTTCCCCCTTCCCTCTGCTCTCCTCAGCGGTGCCACGATGTGCCAGAACCAGAGGCATCTACTCCCTTAGAGACGGGTGTCACAGGACCCCAGGGCTCCAGCTCCATCTCACTGACAACTTTCTTCAAAGAACTCCCCAGCCCAGCACACACCAAAATTCTCATTTTTTCCCTCCTGGTTAAAGAAAGAGCCTTGGAGGAGGTCTTGGGAACCTGATTTGAAACTCGATCCCACTCCAACAAGCTGTTTGACTCTGGATAAGCCACTACATTGTATTCAAAAGTAAGTGAATATTTCCTTGAGGATGGGTTCAAATGCATAGAGAGCCCAGGAGGGGACTCGATGGAGTGTTTTCTCATCTAGGGCCCAGGAGGAGTCACTGTGCGCTTGTCCCAGCTTGACAAGGAAACCCAATCCTCTTCTTAACTTTTTCAGCCAATGCCTTCCTGTTTTTGTTTTTTGATTTTGCAATGGCTTTATTAAATAAAATTCATGCACTATAGAATTGATTCATTCAAAAGATACAGTTCAGTGGCTTTTAGTATACTGGAGTTGTGCAAACTTAAGCATAGTCGACTTGAGAACATTTTCATCACTCTCCACCCCCACCAAGAGAAATTCCATATGCTTTACAAGTTAGCTCATTTTCTCCCAAAGCCCCAGCCCTAGGCAACCACTACTCTATTTTCTGTTCGTGTATATTTGTCTCCTGTAGTCGTTTCACAGAACTGGGATCATACGATACGTGGCCTTTTGCGTCTGGCTTCTGTCACTCAGCATGATGTTTTTGAGGTTCAGCTAATGCCTTTCTGGAGCGATGACTTTTGTTCCGTCTCATCTTGGCTTCCTTCCACTCAGGAACCTATCACTGCGTATTTCGATACAAGAATTTGTACAGGGTCATGGCCAAAGATGTCATCGTGTACCCGCTGCCTCTAGAGTCCAACATCATGGTTGATCCTGTGGAAGCTGCAATTCCATGTCGAAGCTCCCGTCACATCAGATGCTGCATTGAGGAAGATTCAGACTACAAGGTCGTTTTTCAAGTGGGTTCCTCGTCCTTTCCTGCTGGTAAGATGCCCACTGCTGAATTGTTAGGACATAAGATTCCATATACGTGAAGTCTACATATTTACTGTTAAAGTAGGGGTAAAGAGATGTAAGGATTCCATCAGACAGAATGTAACGGAGGACTCCATGAGGCTTTTCTGCCTTCTATTTTGCTATGCGGCCAGTGGCTCGTTGAAAAGTGAAAGTGTTAATTGCTCAGTCATGTCTGACTCTTTGAGATCCCGTGGACTGTAGCCCACCATATAATTCTCCATATAATTCTCCAGACAAGAATACTGGAGTGGATACCCATTCCCTTCTCCAAGAGATCTTCCCGACCCAGGGATCAAACCTGGGTCTCCTGCATTGTAGACAGATTCTTTACCATCTGAGCAAGTGGTTTGTGACAAAATCTTGAGAGTCAGTGAGAGTGGAGCCCATTGTTTTTAGTGATGGCTGTTGAAGACCATATTAAGTTACTGTCACGAGCCTTCTACATGTTCCATATAGTAGACTAGATATTCTGATCATCCCTCCCTCTATGCAGGAGTTAGCATGCAAGCAAAGTACCACAAGAATCCTGTAAATGCACAGTTGAGCAGCCCAAAGAGTAACAGAAACAATCAAAAAGAATTAGAGGAAATGTTTTTGCTAATGATGGGATGCCCTGAAGGCATTTGCCAAAATCAGAAACCCAGAATCGTGAATTTCAGTTTGAAAGCTCTGAAATGCATGAGACAGAAGGCCTTGATCCCAAGGCAGTAATTAAGGCACCCCACCCACCAGCACAACGTCAGGGCCCTCAGATGATGACGTGCTTAGTAAAAGAATAAGAATCTAGGGGAAAAAAAAAACCAAAATTCATCTGCCAGAGTTAAGAGCTTGGCCTCATTGCTGATAAAAGGCAAAAATTTCATCTGAGAATTATGACTGTCTTGCCCAGGTTTGGGGCTTGAATTTATACTACCAATGTGGTCCAGGAACTCCAAGCTGAGGAATAATTAACTTAAGAGGGTCCACTGGTAGCACTCAATGGTACCTGACCCCCCAAAAAATAAATTCAAGTCCTGTCTGGTAGAATGTACCTTCCACCCAGATCCCTCAGGATTCAATCAGATAAAAGGTCAACCAAATATGACTTCACAACCCCAAATCTCAACTCACTGACACCATCACCAGGAATTTAGGAGCTCACTCATACTTTCAAGAATGGTTCTTGGGGACCTCCTGCTTAATACAGAACACAGTGAATACAGGAGGAAATGAGAAGGAGATCAAAGAAGTGGGGCATGCAGATTAATATCTAGAAGAGCATATGTCATAAAAGGCAATATAGAGAAATTAGATACCCCAAAATGAGCATTAACAGATCAAAAGAACAATAGAAGTTCAGAAAGGTGGGGAATCCCATAAAGACTAGACAGTGTGGAGAAGGATGCGTGGCAGGCGGATATGAAATCAATCTGGGTACTGAAATATTTAAGCATTTCAACATTCTGTGGTAAACACGCATGCGTTCAGTGTTTTCTGTGTGCCAAATACTGAGCTAGGCACTAGGGATGCAAAGATAAATATGACCAGGTACCTACTCTCTAAAACCTTAGGGTCTGGTAGGAGTTGTTGTTCAGCCACCCAGTTGTGGCCAATTCTTTGTGACCACATATGCTGCAGCATGCCAGGCCTCCCTGTCCCTCACCATCTCCTGGAATCTGCCCAAGTTCATATTCATTGCATCGGTGACGCTGTGCAGCCAGCCATCTCATCCTCTGACACCCTCTTCTCCTTTAGTGAAGTGTGAAAGTCGCTCAGTCCTGTCCGACTCACTGCAACCCCATGGACTATGCAGTCTGTGAAACTTTACAGGACAGAATACTGGAGTGGGTAGCCGATTCCTTCTCCAGGTCTTCTCTTCTGGTGACCTCTAAACAAATGCAATGAAAGCAGGATAGGATAAAAGTGCAGAGCATCACGGGGTTTTGTAGATGGAAGGATGCTGAGAAAGCATTCTGATGGTCCGAAACTGGGTGGGCATAGACTTGGAGCCGTGAATGGTGGAGGTAAGGTTTCGGCCAGCACGCCTGCCAGTGCAGGCTTAGTTACTTCTAGGCAAGTGACATTTTGAGAACCACATGGAAGATGAATGTGGCACATAATCTTGAAAAGAGTTGAAACAAGTTTATCCACGTTGGATGATTTTAACAAAATCCGTGCTTTGAATACTTATGTTGTGACTTCATTCTTTGATTTCATTTTAGTAAAAGAAGTTGATGAAAAGCAAGTGTGCTACAAACATCATTTCACGGCAGACTCAGTTTCCTGTCCAGAAAATGTGGATGTGTTTTGTCACTTTACCAATGCCGCTAATAATTCAGTCCAGAGCCCATCTATGAAACTTAACCTGGTTCCTGGTGAGAGTGCTTTTAATTATTTTAAAATGTTACAGTCATGAGCAGAGATTCATTTATTGATTCACTTCCTCATTCATCCATCAATAAATGTATGTTAATCTCTTTCATGTGGCAAGACTTGAGCTAAGCATGGGGGATTGAAAAGAAATAAGCTATGTTTCTTGGCCTCACATCTAGGAGACAGACACATGTGATTTTAAAATGTTATCACATATAGTGTGGTAAGTTCTGCTCTAGAGACGGTTGTGGGTGGCTAGAAGAGGCTATCTGATTAACTCTGGTAGTGATTAGGTGGGAAGAAATTGATTAAGAAAGCTTGGCAGATAAAGCCATATACCCATTGATTCTGAGAGTTGAAGCCCTGCCCTCACCAGTTAAGAGTGGATGGTGTTTGTGTGGGGCTGAGGCCACTGTGAACTTTCAGCAAAGTTCAGATATCTAGTCTACTTTATGCCCTCATCAGCACTGTTTCCCAGAGCTACAGAAAAAGAATCAGAGGGACTTGCCTGGCAGTCCAATGGGTATGACTTCACCTTCCAATGCAGGGGCTGTGGGTTCCATCCCTGGTTGGGAAGCTAGGATCCCACATGCCTCGGGGTCAAAAAACCAAAATATGAGACAGAATCAATACCATAACAAATTTAATACAGACTTCAAAAAATGTTCCACTTCAAAATATCTTAAAAATAATAAAACATCAGAAACTGTCTTTCCCATCCTTTGTCATCGCTGAGCCAATGCCACCTCATATACTATTTTTCAAGGTAAAAAGATACTTCTGGGCCTGCATCATAAGCAATCCCCTGGCCTCAGAAATCATCTCTATAAAAGACCCCATGATATTGAGGGATTTTTGGTCCTTCTCATCGGTGTTGGTATCTGAGGCCCAGACACCAAAGTAGCAAGCAATGAAGAGCTCGCTGTGTCTCTGAGTCACCATCCCTTGACCCCACCAAGCACACCTCTTCCAGAGGGTAGCCAAGGTCACTTCTCCTCTGTCCTCCCGTCTTAGCCCAGCTGCCATCATGTTTTATTCTTACCTTTGTTCTCCTCTTCGTTCTTCTTGCAAAGTCTGATTCCTCAGCCTTTTCCCAATAGAAAATTACTTAGGTATTTTAAGATTTTTCTACAGTGGCTGAGAACTCAATAATTGCTAAAAGATGATGGGGAGGTGGTTCTGCTCATCAGAGAGTCCAAGTTCCCTGGAGATGGAGCTTCTCAACAAATGCCATTTTCCAATGAAGTCTGGTCTTAGGTAGAGGAAAAGTCAAGTCATCCTTAAGGGAAACCAGAAGGAATAAATGCTTATAAATATTGTCTAGAACATTCAGGTCATGGATGCCTAGAATTCCTACGGCTAATTATAGCTTTAGATTAAAATGGTGCTTCTTATCCTTGGCTGCACTCAGGAATCACAAGGATGCTTTAAAAGCTGTTGGAGCTTGAATTTCAGCCTGAGAGGTTCTGATCTACTTGGACTGGAGTGAGCCTGGACATGGGTATTTCCGAGGCTCCTCTGGTGATTCTTAGGCATCAGAGTTGAGAATCCCATACATGAAGATCCCATGCGTCCCTAACACTCAAGGTCACCTGCATATCTTTTATCTGGATGAGTACACATTAAGCTCTTGTTATTTTCATGGCTTAGATTTTACAGGCAGCAAAGAGAAAAATCCTGGAGATCGGAGGTGGGAGTGAGGCTTAGAGGAAAAGCCAGTGCAAATTAGAACCAGATCTGTGTGGAAACTCGGAAAATGAACTGAAAGTGAACTGAAAGTGAAGAAGATGAGTTCAAATATCAAAATGCCACCTAAGCCTGGTCCTGTTTCAACTATCTTTTCTCCTCTTTTCAACTGTGCCTTTTATGTCCACGTTTCCAATGCAGGGGAGAGCATCACTTGCCAGGATCCTATCCTAGGTGTTGGGGAGCCTGGGAAAGTCATCCAGAAGCTTTGCCAGTTCTTGAACATTACCAGAAGCCGTGAGAGTCCTATTGGAGGGATCATAACTTATAGATGCGTGGGTTCCCAGTGGCAGATTGAGAAAAATGACTGCATCTCTGCTCCAATAAATGCTCTGCTCCAGCTGGCCAAGGTGATCCTTAAACCCTTGTCTCTGAGCTCTTGGTGGAGAGCTGTTAATTTAGCTGAGCCTATTTCTTAGCACTTAGGAAAATGGACTTTGAGCTGCTTTGTGTTGCTCTCAAAGCTACACTTGTTTATTTCCGAAGAAAATGCAACCCTAGACATGCTTAATATTTTGCTTAAATACCAATAGAGAGGCAACACAATGTGTGTTCTGCCCTAGGGCCGGCTGTGTGCCTTCACCTTGGTTTCCGTTAGCTCAATGATAAAAGTCATGTTGGTGAAGTCATCCCCTCTTTTGAAGAATTTTTATATCAAGCTAATAGTTCTAATCTTTTCAGAAAGAAACCAAAATAAAAAGTAAGATTCAGGGACCTCCCTGGTGGTTCGGTGGTTAAGAATCCTCCTTCCAATGCGGGGGACACAGGTTCAATCCCTGTTCAGGGGAACTAAGATCCCACACGCCACAAGGCAACTAAGCCTTCACACTGCAACGAAGACCCAGCACAGCCAAAAAAAATTAATTAATTTTTTAAAAAGTAAGGTTCATCAATAGGAAGAAAAATATTGGGCTTTATGCTTTTATAGGTCTGAGATTTCCTTTATCCTTACAAGTCATCTATAGTCCTAGAAGGGGCTAGCTGACCTCTCTTACCTAGAGTAGAAGTGAGTGCCATGTGGCGAGGACATATGTTTCATTTCATCAAAATAAATACTTCCACCTCTCATGCTTATGTTGCTGAGAATGCAAGAGTCCTCAAATTCCATGAGTTACAATAAATGAGTTGCACATATATATATATTTTTTGTCTTGTCTGATTGTGTTGGCTTTTTTGTTCTTAGGCTTTGGTTAAGAGCCCCACCCAAGATGAGAAGCTCCCGTCCTACCTAGGGAATCTTTCCATTAGCACAAAGCAAGCGAAACTTGAAGTCGACTCATTTTCTGGGACCCTGGGAGCTATTATTAACATTCTGGACCTGTTCTCAACAGTTCCAACCCAAGTGAATTCAGAAATGATGACGGTGAGTTTGTTCGTCTTACAGGAGTCTGGCTTCTCATCTCTTCATCCCTCAGCATTGGGGTCAAGAAATATAACTTCTCTCCACTGCAAATTCTCTCTTTTCCTAAGCAGTGCCTTGCCAGCTCTGGCTTTTAGCATGTGTGTGTATATCTCGGGATCTTAAGATGATTTTTTAAAAAATCTCAATAGTTTCTTCATTAAAAGAGAATGAATTCTTACCTGCTTTCTAAGAAAACTAGGAATGAAAGGTTTTCGGAATATGTACAAGGTGGGATTCTCAACAATCTCTCACTAAACACGACCTTTGATGCAATCAATGTTCTTTTTTTTTTTTAATTGAAGTATAGTTGGTTTACAATGTTATGTTCATTTCTGCTGTACAACAGAGAAAATCAGCTATACATATACATATAGCCTCTCTTTGGGGGATTTCCTTCCCACTTCAGTTGGGGGCTTCCCTTGTGGCTCAGCGGGAAAAGAATTCACCTGCAGTGTGGGAGACGTGGGTTCGGTCCCTGGGTTGGGAAGATCCCCTGGAGAAGGGAAAGGCTGCCCACTCCAGTATTCTGGCCTGGAGAACTCCATAGGCTGTATAGTCCACGGGGTCACAAAGGGTCAGACGCGACTGAGCGACGTCCGCTTTCACTTTTCCCACGTCTGTTATCACAGAGGACTGAGTAGAGTTCCCTGGGCTGTGCAGTAGGTTCTAATTCGCCGTGTATTTCACATGTAATAGTGTAGGTATGTCAGTCTCAATCTCCCAGTTCATCCCATTCCCCTTTTACCGCTTGGTATCCATAGGTTTGTTCTCTACATCTGTGTCTCTATTTCTGCTTTGAAAATAAGATTATCTATACCATTTTTCTGTATTCCACATATATGCATTAATGTACAATATTTGTTTTTCTCTTTCTGACTTACTTCACTTTGTGTGACAGTCTCTGAGTCCCATCCACATCTCTTCAAATGACACAATTGCATTCCTTTTTAAGGCTGAGTAATATTTTATTGTATACATGTACTACATCTTTACCCGTTCCCCTGTTGATGGACATTTAGGTCGCTTCCGTGTCTTGGCTATTGTAAATAGTGTTGCAATTAACATTGAGGTGTATTTATCTTTTTGAATGAAGGTTTTGTCTGGGTATATGCCCAGGAGTGGAATTGCTGGATCATATGATAGTTCTATTTTTAGTGTTTGAAGGAACCTCCATACGATTTTCCATTTTGGCTATATCAATCTACATTCCCACCAACAATGTAAGAAGGTTCCTTTTTTTCCAGCAGTTAGTGTTCTAAGAGGAAAGAATTCACCCACCAGAGTTCAAATGAAGATACTTTAGTGAAGGGATACTTAGGTAAAACTAGGAATTTTTTAAAAAGTGTGAGGCAACCAGAGACCAGAAACATTTAGAAACCTTTACCACCTTGAGGATTAACAGGAAGAGGAGGGAAATAGTGCACCCATAACCTTGGAGGAGGGATCACTGAGCAGGAGCTATAGTATGGGAAGGACATAACTATACCAAAGATATGCTGACGGTAGAAATGAGGATGCAGCAAAAACAGATCTCAGCTTCTTTCTTCTCTCATCATCTCACCTCCTGCTGATGTTTCTCACTGGACAAACCCAACCAGAGGCAACCGGCAAGCAGCTTGGGTTACAAGAGTCCCAGGAGCTTATACAGATCTCCGAGGGCTGTTTAACAAATTGCCGTAAACTGGGTGGCTTATAATGACAGAAACTTCCTCTCTCACACTCCTTGAGGCTAGACGTCTGAAATCAAGGTGTCTGGGGACCATGTTTCCTCTGAAGGCTCTAGGGAAGAATCTTTGATCACCTCTTCTAGCTTCTAGTGGGTTTTCCTGGTGGCTCAGACGGTAAAAAATCAGCCTGCTGATGCAGGAGACCCAGATTCAGTCCCTGGGTCAGGAAGATCCCTGGAGAAGAGAGTGACTGCACACTCCAGTATTCTTGTCTGGAGAATCCCATGGACAGAGGAGCGGGTGGGCAGCAGTCCATGGGGCTATACAGAGTCAGGCGAGACTGAGTGACTACCACGTTCGCTCCCAGCTTCTAGTAGCTCCAGGCATTCTGTGACTTGTGGCTGCCTCACTCCAACCTCCGACTTTGTCCTCACACGACTCATTTTCTCCATTTATCTCCTCCTCTTCTGTCTCTTTTAAGGATACTTGTCACTGGATTTAGGGCCTACCCAGGTAATCCAGGATAATTTTTCTCTCAAGATCCTTAATAACATCTACCAAGACCCTTTCTCCAAATCAGGTCACATTCACAGAGTTTGGGAATTAGGACAAGTCATTTTGGAGGCCACCGTTCAACTAACCCCAGGGCTCATTATTTCAGAGAACAGAACCAGGCGAAGAAGGGCAGAGAGAAGCCACTTCTCTCCATGGAGATAAGCCACAAATGACAATTCCAAGTTTATGGGAGAGAGAATTAAAATGTCAAGCAAAAAAGAAAGGTGCCTTTAATAACGCTCACGTGTCCTATTTGATGCTCATCATTTGAGACGGTCTTCTGAGACCCTCTCACCATTGCTGGTGAAATACCACCCACCCAAAAAGCCTTTACCGGCTTGAGATTTAAAAATAAAACATAAAGCAATTAATAAATATCTCTGCCAGCCTGCTGAGTTGACCTTAGTGAGTTGTATGGGTGGTTCTCACGATCACGACTGCTAAACATTTCACAAAGTCTTGAAGTTGGGGGGGTCCATCCTCTGCTAATTTTCCCCATAAGAAGGTGGATCATTGTCCCCTCAGCCTGTGATGCTGCATTTTCCCCTTCTCTTTTCTTCTTCCCTGTACCCACTTAGAGCTTCCCAGATGGCTCAGTGGTAAAGAATCCACCTGCCAATTCAGGAGACACTGGAGACTCGGTTTCCATTCCTAGGTCAGAAAGATCCTCTGGAGGAGGAAATGGCAATCCACTCCAGTTCTCTTGTCTGGGAAGTCCCATGGACAGAGGAGCCTGGTGGCCTGCAGTCCATGGGGTTACAAAAGAGTCTGACATGACTTAGCAAATGAGCGTGCACTCCTGCATGTACCCACTTAACCCGTTTCCAAGGAGATGTTCTGTTTTTTTCTCTCTCTCTCTTTTATGATTGAAAACATTCAGTTGGTTTGATCTCATGCCTTGTCAATTACAGCACGTCCTCTCCACGGTCAATATCATCCTTGGCAAGTCTGCCTTGAATACCTGGAAGATGTCACAGCAACAAAAAACCAATTATAGCTCGCAGCTATTGGATTCAGTGGAAAGATTTTCCCGAGTTTTACGGGCAGAAGACAGCATCATCTCCCAACCTAACGTGCAGATGAAAAGCATGGTAATAAAACCTGGCCACCCCCAATCGTACAGGCAGAGCTTTGTCTTCTTAGACTCTGACCTCTGGGGCAACGTGACCATCAGTGGATGCCAGCTGGAGCACCTGCAGCCAGATTCGTTTGTCGTCACCGTGGCTTTCCCAACTCTCAAAACCATCCTCGACCGGGATGTTCTGGGAGAGAATTTTGCCAACAGCCTGGTGATGACCACCACCGTCAGCCGCAGCATAACCACACCATTCAGGATTCTGATGACTTTCAAAAACAGCCACCCTTCGGGCGGGATACCCCAGTGTGTCTTCTGGAACTTCAACCTCGCCAACCACACCGGGGGGTGGGACGGCAGTGGGTGCTATGTGAAAGAAGTCACCGAGGACAGTGTGTCCTGCAGCTGTGAACACCTCACCTCCTTCTCCATCCTCATGTCCCCCGACTCCCCAGACCCCGACTCGCTCCTGAAAATCCTGCTGGATATCATTTCCTACATCGGGCTGTGCTTTTCCATCTTGAGCTTAGCGGCCTGCCTCGTCGTGGAGGCCGTGGTGTGGAAATCGGTGACCAAGAACCGGACCTCCTCCATGCGGCACACCTGCATCGTCAACATCACCGCTTCCCTCCTGGTGGCCGACGTCTGGTTCATCGTGGCCGCCGCCATCCACGACCATCGCTTCCCGCTCAACGAGACGGCCTGTGTGGCCGCCACCTTCTTCATCCACTTCTTCTACCTCAGCGTCTTCTTCTGGATGCTGACCCTGGGCCTCATGCTCTTCTACCGCCTGGTTTTCATCCTGCACGACACAAGCAAGTCCATTCAGAAGACGATCGCCTTTTCCCTGGGGTATGGCTGCCCTCTGGTCATCTCAGTCATCACGGTGGGGGCCACCCAGCCCCGGGAGGTCTACATGAGGAAGAATGCCTGCTGGCTCAACTGGGAGGACACCAAGGCCCTGCTGGCCTTCGTCATCCCGGCCCTGATCATCGTGGTGGTGAACATGACCATCACGGTTGTGGTCATCACCAAGATCCTGAGGCCTTCCATCGGGGACAAGCCGAGCAAGCAGGAGAAGAGCAGCCTGTTCCAGGTCACCAAGAGCATTGGGGTCCTCACGCCGCTCCTGGGGCTCACCTGGGGTTTCGGTCTGGCCACCGTGTTCCAGGGGAGCAACGCTGTGTTCCACATTGTGTTTACCCTCCTCAATGCCTTCCAGGTATGCTCTGCAGGGCAGCACTCTCAGCGAGGATCTGCAATGATAGAAACACAAATAAGGGCAGGAATGAGGAAGGGTTTGAGTTCAGAGGAGGCCCTGGCCCTAAAGAACTCAGCGAAAGAGAAAAGGCACGTTCCTCTGCTCCCATGGAACCTCATACCTCTTATCACCTGCATTATAATTTAGTTGCATATGTGCCCCCCTGCTAACTGCCTTGATGATGCACATGGGAGGAAAGTCCCTCCACTACACTGGATTCTGCTATTTATCCAGTGTTATCTTGATGCCATCTATTATATCCTAAACGCAAATACCACCATTAAACCAAACAGCCTCTCCAGTTAATTTCCACAAGCATTAAATGAGCTTTGCCTTGGTGAGGTGGAAGCACCTCTCTTACTTATCAGTATATCCCTAGTTCCAGCAAAGAGCTTGAAACAGGCTAGAAGTTGGGTAACCTTGACAAATGAAGTGAATGCTTGGTACCACATAGTAGGTTCTCAGGTAACATTTGCTGAAGGCTGAAAGAATTCTGCTCCATTCATCATATGAATGGGCTTCCTTGGTGGCTTAGATGGTAGTCTGCCTGAAGTGTGGCAGACCTGGGTTTGATCCCTGGGTTGGGAAGATCCCCCAAAGAAGGAAATGGCAACCCACTCCAGTATTCTTGCCGGGACAATCCCATGGGCAGAGGAGCCTGGCAGGCTACAGTTCATGGGGTCGCAAAGAGTTGGACACGACTGAGCAACTTCACTTTCATGGTACGAAAATGAAACAGACATTCCCTTTACTCTCCAGCAGTGCAAAACTAATTATAATACAAGTCACATTGTTAGGAGGGCTTTAGCAGAGGTGCAGACAACAAGCCTTTGGAGCACGAGGAGAGGATGCTTGATTGTGATTCAACCAATAGATGAATGGTAACCCTAGGCTCCCATGCACTGGTGAGTAGGCAGGGCATCTGGAGGTGATGCTGAGACATCACCCTAGATGCTCATGCCAAGACCACACAAATCCTGCTACTCCAAACTCACGTCTAATGATGTCTTGACTAGGAGGGACTGATTTTTCTACCTCATGCCCTATGCTCCCATTACAACTATGGGGGCTACTGTAGACATAAGAGGCATGTTTAATAACAAAACCAGCAGAACCTCCAGCTTACAGTTCAGTGGAAGTAGGGAAATTGAAAATATCCTTATAACATGGAAGGTCCCTTGGTGTGGACCTGCCACATCATTGTCACCTACTTGACCATAAATGCAGCTGTAGAAAGAAGGAGCTTACAAATCCTATGCTATGTGAACAAGAGTTTCTATTTTGCTAGACAAAAATATGATTAGTAAATAATATGATTACAGTGCACCTCTCTCTAATTTTTTTCAGGGATTATTCATTTTACTCTTTGGATGCCTCTGGGATCAGAAGGTAAGAACCGTGACAGTGATGCTCCTAGAAAAGTCTAACGAACCATGACGTGTTAGGTTGACAATGGCCTCTTTCTTCTTTAACCTTTTCATTTTAGATTGGAATAGAGCTGATTAACAATGTTGTGATAGTTTCAGGTGAACAGTGAAGGGACTCAGCCATACATATGCATGTATCCATTCTCCCCCAAACTCCCCTCCCATCCAGGCTGCTACATAACATTGAGCAGAGTTCCCTGTGCTCTAGAGTAGGACCTTGCCCGTTATTCATTTTAAACACAGCAGTGTATACATGTTGATCCCAAACTTCCTAACTATCCCTTCCCCCCACTCTCCCCTCCTGACAACCGTAAGTTCATTCTTTAAATCTGTGAGTCTGTTTCTGTTCGGTGAATAAGTTCATTTTTTCATTTCTTTTTAGAGTCCACATATAAGAGATGTCACACAATATTTCTCCTTCTCTGACTTACTTCACTCAGTATGACAGTGTCTAGGTCCATTCATGTTGTTTCAAATGGCATAATTTCATTACTTTTAATGGCCGAGTAATATTCCATTGTATATATGTGCCTTCTTTATCCATTCCTCTATCAATGGACATGTAGGTTTCTTCCATGTCTTGGCTATTGTAAACAGTGCTACAATGAACATTGGTTTGCATGTATCTTTTTGGACCATATCGCTCTCTGGGTATATACCCAGGAGTGGGATTGCAGGGTCACATGGTAGCTCTGTTCTTAGTTTTTTAAGGGCCCTCCACACTGGTCCCCATAGTGGCTATTACCAATTTACATTCCCACCAGCAGTATAGAAGGCTTCCTTTCTCTCCATACCCTTTTCAGCATTTGACAATGGCTTCTCTTAAACTCTGCAGGTGCAGGAAGCCTTGCTGAATAAGTATTCACGGTCAAAATGGTCTTCACAGCACTCAAAGGTAAATAGTTTCTTTGTAGAGACTTTGAAAAACCCCTCTCTCCCCACTACCAATTGTAGTGTAGTGTAATAATTATAGATTATGCCACTGTGTTTGCTTTGTACTTGATTCTGCCTTTTAATCAAAACCATGGCAATGAACTAGCATTTAGATGCTGTCCCCACATCTTAAAATAGGGGTTATAGGGGCCAATAGCACAGATAGTATCAACTGGAAGCTAAGACCAAATTTCAATGAGAAGCAATCTTCTGGGGAAACTCAAGGCCATTTATGAGCCTTGGGAACCCAATTTGAAGAATAATGATGAATTTTGTCTGGTTCTTCTTGGAAAATAACTTTGTTTTCACATGTCAGAAGATAATAAGCCTTATCAAACAGTAAAATATGTATTTGGAAGTCAATTGCCTAATATCTATGATGAGATTCCACTGTTTCAAAAGGTGGCTTTCCTGCTTAAATTGAAAGTGGTATTCACTCAGTCACGTCCAGCTCTTTGACACCCAAGAACTTAAGCCCTCCAAGCCCCTCTGTCCATGGAATTCTCCAGGCAAGAACACTGGAGGGGGTTGCCATTCCTTTCTCCAGGGGATCTTCCTGATCCAGGGATTGAAGCCAGGCCTCCTGCATTGCAGGCAGATTCTTAATGGTCTGAGCCACCAGTAGGCTTTCCTGCTTAATTTGTCTGAAATAGAAATTCAGGTTCACCCAGGCCCTCTCCTTAGGTGAGATGAAAGATGCAGGCAGTGACTACGAGAGGGCAGCAAACAAATCATCTTACAGATTCAAACCGGACCTTGGACTAACATGTTTACTTTGTAATTCTTTTTTCCTTCTCTAGTCAACATCCATAGGTTCATCTACACCTGTATTTTCTATGAGTTCTCCAATATCAAGAAGATTTAACAATTTGTTTGGTAAAACAGGTACGTAGCATCCTCTGGATGTCTCCTGGGTTGACCTAAACGTATTTGCCCTGGAGGGACAGCTCACCCCTAGTGTCCAACTGTCCACTTCATAACATTGACCCACAATGGCCTTATTTGGGGCAGAGTTTAAACACTTGCTTATATTTTCCCAAACTACCAGGAGGTTGGTACAGAGGGCAAATGCCTTCAGCCTGCAGAGAACTCTACATCAAAACCATATCCACCGTAAAAATGGGAACTGTATGTTAATTGCTATCCTGATCAAACACAAACTTCTATTCATGTTATATAAGAATAGGAAGGTCATAGTTCTGGGTTATGGTACAGCAAAGAAAATTAGAGGACCCTACCATAGCATCCCAAGCTGTGAGTTTCATTTCTATTTTTTTCTCTTTTTGGAGTGTTCTCGTTTTATACATGGGCATTTTTAAAACCTTGCATACGTATGAGGGATCACCCGAGTTAGCTATTCTATTAGGGACATGTGCAATGAACATTTTCTCCGTTTAGACATAAGATGAAGGATGTGAATGACTTTGGGCAGTGGGTCTCGGCTGTTCTGGCAAGCTGAAAGCCCTGTCCCATGTCACCCCGACTCCTCACCTCCTGCCAGGGAAAACAGGCATTAGAATTCCTTCTAGCTCCTCCACACTGAACAGATCTCTCAAAAGAAGTGTATGAAATGTGTCGAAAGCCTTCCAGACTGTGGCTCTCTGGATAAGAGTGAATTTGGGGAATGCCTATTAGTTATTAAAGCTCAGGAGAACTAGGCATTTGGGGCTTCAGCTTGATGTTTTACTCATGAAACTGGAGGACCTTCGCTTTTGGTTGGATCTGTTGTGAAATCATCCGAGATCCAGGGTATGTTAGAACATTTCCCCTTGGCGGGCATTGTCCCTGGATCGTGTTTGTGGTGCTAAGTCGCTTCATTGTGTCCAATTTTTTGGGACTGCCTGGACTGTAGCTCACCAGGCTCCTCTGTCCATGGATTCTCCAGGCAAGAATACCAGAGTGGGTTGCCATTTTCTCCCCCAGGGGATCTTCCTGATCCAGGGATCAAACCAGCATCTCTTAAGTCTCCTGCATTGGCAGGCAGGTTCTTTACCACTAGCGCCCCCTGGGAAGCCCCGGATGGTGTTTAGTATTTGCATTAAAGTGAGAACAGTGAAAACTCTATGAAATGATTCCACAGAATCTGAGTTACACACTATGTAAGGCCAGTGAAGTGTATTCCCTGCTCCTGAACCAGTCAGATCAAGAGCTGGGGCCCAGATCCCGAGGTCCTAGGACCCGAGACTCCCGGCAGCTGCCCCTCAGCCTTTCAGGGTCATTCATGCTGATCCACGGTGGCCTATTCGAGGGCTCCATAATCACTGTAACTTTGGTTTATGTTGTCAGCAGCCCCAAGGGCTCCCCCAGGCAATGATGGAAACCCTGTTAGCCGTGGCAGTCCGCCCATCTGATGGTAGGGTGGGCACTGTGTCACCTCCCCTGCCCAACACACAGCCCCTACTGTTCCCCTGCTCTGTGCCGCGCCCCCACGCTGGCATCAGTCCGTGCCGTTGCTCCCTGCTACCCCCACCCTCAGCACTTCTGTTGCCATCCCCTGCCTCCGGCTGCTTTCCTGGTCCTGCCTCTTCTTCCCCTGCAATCTCCTCTTTTCTTTACTTTCCTCCCTTTCCCTGGCTCAGACCCCTCCTGGGAGCTTCCCCAAGTCACACCAACCCAAGGGGACCAGGGATGTTCCTCCATATGGATGTCCCCCAGGCTGTTGCATGAGGCAGCATGCAGAGGGCTGCCCGTGTCAAGATCGCCCTGTCCTCTGTAGAAATCTGGCTGCTGGTGTGATGTGAAGTAGTTAGTGCTTGACTTATCGGCTGCCACGCATGCTTGAGAACAGCTTGGTTTGTTCTCCAGGACTTCTGGGTCTGGGGAGGCGGGCAGGCACGGGTTCGTTTCCAGGCATGGCTTACCTGGCTCCTGCAGTACAGCGCCCCCTGGGCGATCAGCAGAGAGTCACACCCCAGTGATCACGAAGCAGTGTGACCTTCAGCTGAGCCGCTGTTCTGTTTTTTAGGAACATACAATGTTTCCACCCCCGAAACAACCAGTTCATCCCTGGAAAACACGTCCAGTGCTTATTCATTGCTCAACTAAGGACAGGAAAATCCAGCCCATGGGACCTCTTGGGAAACAGTGGATGTGCTCTGCAAAAGAGATCCTTTCCAAGCCATGGGTAACATGTTTTTTTCTACAGGCCTCTGGGAGCAGATGCTTAAGAGACTTTTTCATGAAGGAAGAGGCTTTCTTTTGTAAAGACAGACCAAAGGAAATTGTTGCGTTTATGTTGCTGCCCCACCCCTGTCTCCTGTGTGATACCAAATGTGTATAGTATTTAATTG